>NC_136067.1:260985477-261585477 GCF_964261635.1 Lissotriton helveticus
CCTCTTTGCTGGAGGGGCTGAGGGGAGAAGGGATCCATTACATATTTACTCTAGTCATGCCCCAAGATACAACCCTTCTGAACCTCGAAACTGTCCACAGAGAAAACATCACAGGATCTGACCTAGCCAGGTGTGCTGAAGTTACTCTGTTGGGTTGTCCAATGTGGGAAATTGCCCTGCTGTTCACTTCACCAGGTAAACAGATATCCCACGTCCTGCTAGCCCCTAAACAAACCATCTTAATCCTCTGGGGACCATCAACCCTGCCATATGAGCATAAAAGGATCGAATGATTATGGTGGATTATCAGCATGGAGAAGTTGTCAAAGCTTGCACAAGGGTAGGTAAAAAACATTACTAAAGAATGAGGACTTCTCCTAGACTACTTCAGCAGAGATGATAGGGGGCTGAAGCGCCTAAAATACCTCAGAGCATGGAAGTTTCTTATTTCCTCAAGGCGTAACAATTATTACACCACAGTCAACCAGCATCATAGAGACTTGCTGGTCCCTGACATGGTGGGCAATAGGCCTTAAGAGAACCAATTTACGGTTGATATAGCTCCTCAAAGGGACTCGGGAGCAGGTGGAGCAGACCAGATGGCTTGTGGGAGGGAGGGGGGAGTTTTTCAGGGATTACCTCTTGTTCACAGCTATGGTAGCTATGCCTCTTTACAATACTTTATGGATGCTTGAACATGGTACCAAAAGGTTAATAAAAATGCTTTCAAACCTGAAAACAATCACTTAAAAAAATTGTCTGTCCATGCAGTGATATAATCTGATGTACAAAAGCTGAAATGCTTCCCCGTTTTAAAGGAAAACTATTTTTTGAATTTTGGATAGATTGTATCATATTTTTACAAGAGGTTTGTTGCACGATAAACATGCCTCACATTTTTATGGCTTGACTCATGCATGGACCCTTCAAGCCAAGCCAATCTCTTGGCTCATGTAGTCCTATTAATTTGCTGGTGCCCCCTCCTCTATTTGAAACTTGGGCGTAGTACATGGGGCTGTCAGTCAATATATAACATCATATATAAAAGGCGAGAATGGAAACATGGAGCCCTGCCTAAGAGCACCAATTAGACAATTTTACCATTTAGGCTTCTCATAGCAGAGACAAAGAAGAGTGCATGCAGTGACATACATTTAAAATAAGGGATCCCAGGACAGGGACTCCAAGATGCTGTATGTGACTGTAATCATGATTTCCCAGGAAGAGCTGCCAGGCGCAGGTGGAAGGGGCAGACGCACAGCTTCAGGTGGCTATTTGGAGTATAACACACACTGTTGGAAATAGTCATTATTGCAAGCCAAGGTTACCGCAAACCTTTTGCTTTCCTCCTCCTCTTTTTGCTGAACTATTTTTGTTGGTTTTAGGACTCTGCGCCCTTTATCACTGCTAACCAATGCTAAAGTGCATGGTCATCTCCCCTAAGACATGGTGACATTGGAATAAAGCTGATCTGCTTATTTAGTTTACCTGTATGTCCCTTGTGAAGTGGTATACCATTTACCCAGGTGTTGGGTCTTGTATGTATTTATAATGCCTCTTTGTCTTTAACTGTTGTTATTCTTTGAAGTAGCGCACATGCCACCATTACTGTTCTAGTTTAGAATGGTGGCATGTGGAATTGTCAGGACGGTAGTTGTATCTTGCTGTTGCCCTGGCCGGTCGTATTCCTGGACTTCCTATTCTTCATTAAAGAAAATTAATCTTACCAGAATTGGAGTTCCCTCATCTTTTCATTGGGGACGACGGGACTTGAACCCTGGACCGGCTGGAGGCATCCTGGTGGCTAAGGAGAATTTTCATTTTCATTTTCCCTATTTGCCATTTCCAGCTGCCTGGTTCTTCCGAAGGTGTGTACAAGATCGTCGATGGAGCATTCTTTTGAGGCTGAGCGTGGTCCGGTAGGATTTTCCTGCATTTTGTGACTTTGCCTAATTTCCTGAGCCCAACCGTTCGAGCTCTGATTACGACCTCTGAAGACTCTTGCGCATTCCCGTGCGCGTTGCTTCACGTCATTCCGACATTCGTCACGTAGCAACTCTGGTGTATTCTGCTGCCTGGCAACCTGCTTCTTGGCTTCACGCTGCACTTTATCACGCCTTGTTACCGCTGTGTTGCCCAGCAGTCCGGTTTTACGCTACGCTAAAGAGACCTTGCATTCGTCTCAGCTGCTCATACATATTGTTTTATGATTCAGGCACCGTGCGTGTAATGTTTAAGACTGCCTAGCGCAGTCTAGTGTTCACGCACGTAGACGTGCGCCAGCGCGGACGTGGTACGTGGCGTCCGCGCGTACCTTAAATAAAGGAGGCGTGGCCACGGAGTTAGTCCGGACCACGCGAAAGAGCAATAGCGTGTCCAGTGTCCCGTCTGTCCAGCGCAGCGGCACCGCGCTGCGCCAGTACACGCACGGGGCACAACAGTGCGCAACCATTTAACAATCACTGTTTCGCACAGCTTCCAGGACATTTCTTATGAAGTTCTACATTAAATACAACTCATATTTTCAATGCTAATGTGCACAGTTTTCTGTACAGAATTTCTAAAGTGTGCGTAAAGTGATTTTCTCATCTCTGACTCGCACAGAATCAAATAAATGTCATTGTGACATTTTACATCATTCACAGGATTCATATTTCGCTGATGTGCACAGTTTTAATTGAAATAGCATCAATTGAACACTTGTGACTATTTTATTATTGTGCTTTATTGTATTTGTGATTTTGTTAATAGTATTGCATATTTTATTGTGTTTTATTGTATTTGTAATTTTGTTAATAGTATTGCATATTCAATTGGCATCATGCAACAATCTGTACTCCCACCGTCTCCTTTTCTTTCCACTCCTGGTGAACCTGCTGTAGAGTGAGGATTATGGTTTGAAGGTTTCGATGCTTACTTAGAAGCCATTGAAGCTGAAGTTTTTACTCAAAAAAAAATTTGCTTTACTGCGTCATTCTTTAGGCACTGAAGGAAGAAAAGTTTTGAAACATTTTCCTCCTACTGTAGTCTTGGGTGAAGGTGATGCTATTGATGAATATTCTTCTGCCATAAAAATGTTAGACACCAGATTTAAAAAGAAACGTAACATTATTATGGAGAGACACAAATTTTATGTGAGAAAACAGTTACCTGGTGAACCTGTTGATACATTTATAAGTGATTTAAGAGTATTAGCTTCTACTTGTGATTACAAATCATTTCATGATGAAATGTTGAGAGATCAATTAGTTGAGAAAACTAATAGCAAAAAGATTCAGGAAAAGGTATTAATGACACAAGATTTAACCTTAGACAAGGCTCTAGAAATAGCTCAAATATGGAATCTACAGCTATTTATATGGACCAAATAGCTTTAGACACTAAGGGGTCCATTAGGATGTTGGGCGGTGGCACCACCGCGGTGTTGGCGGGGCGTAAAAAAGCCCTTTTCCGCCCGCGAGCAGCGGTACTCACGTCCGCCATATTAGTATAGCAAAACATAGGTCATTTCCCGACCGCCGCAGAGCGACGCGCACAGCCATCAAAGTGCACCCGCCACCGCGGTGGTGGGAGCCAATGGAGACTCCCGCCGTGCGGATTGATGTCTACCCCGCACCACAAATTAGGATGGCCCAAACAGGTAGACGCACTACAGCGGAGACACCGCCCAACCAGAGACGGCGGAAACTAGACAGAGGAGCGCGAGAGCAGAGACCCGGTCCTCTCCACCCGGTCATGAATGCCATGGACCCAGCTCTACATAGGCATCCGGTCATGTACCTGCAACAACACTACCATCAAATGGGCCACCGCAGGCGAAGCCGCAGGTACACAAATACACAAATAAAACACAACACACGGGGTTACACAGGGTCCAATTCCACCACAGACACCCTGCTGGGGGTCACAACATATCCACAAGGGCACCCACACATTACCCACCTGCCAACAAGTCACCCCTTTGCATCCGGGACACACATAGACCGCGAACTAGCAGCAACGTCCCATTCCCGGTCACGTCACCGCCGCAGTTAACACATGCGCACAATGCAGAAAGCAGGGCCACTATAAGGCATGGGCAGGGCACAAAGACCACAGGGACACACCACCCCCAAATACACATCAACACACCCCATCAAGTCACAGGCCAGGTGCCCATCCTGTGCACCCCCATGCACACCAACAAGCAACAAGCAAGCACAATACACACCCTGCACCACACAACAAACAACTAGGGAGACAGCCACTGCAGGAGTGTCTGACAAGGAACACACAACACCAGTGCCTCACACACTGAAGGCTGCCAATACTTCCCAGCACATACACACACAAACAAACACACACCCTGGGTGTATCCACAAACAGAACAAACACACAGGCAAACCTGAACAGATGCCTGCACAATAACTACACACAAACACTGCAGGAACACACACACAACCCCAACAGAAACATACATACCCTGTCAGCCAAACTGTGGAAAGGCAATGGGAGCACAAACACAACATGAGTGCACAACATCATCACTCAAGAACAAACACATGCACAGCATACCACAAACCACACAAGAAGTGCACCTGCACAGTCCTACACTGCCACACCAAACCAACCACAGATGCCCGTGAAAGCACAAATCATCAAACACCACAGGACATCAGGTGATGCATATCAGGCAATGTCAAGCCCACATACACACAGCACTGTATGCACAACAAGCAGTGTGTGCACACCAAGCACAACAGCTACACACAGACATGACTGACACAACCTCAACACACACACCACAAATCAGCACAGCACAAAAACAACAGCACACCCAGGAAGTGAAGCAATACCACAGCCAACACACAGACATCCAACACAACAACAACAGGATGCACCACTCTGGGATACAAGAGCAGAACCACCTACACCAGAGCCCTGGGCAGCACACACAGCCCAAGTGCACATGGGCACTGATAAATAGCTCAAGAACATCACACATAAACCATTGGGGCAATGTCCAGAGTGCAACATCTCTCTTGGCCCAAGAACTGCACCCCAAGGCACAGTCTCACAAATGTAGTGATGGGGAGGCACATACACATGTAAATAAAGGGGACAGCTGACATCAAAGTCAACCGACTTGCATGTCAGTAGTCGACATGTAAGGGGTGTACCATACATAACTAGAGGGAGTGCAGACCCACAATGGCTAGGCACAAGTGGCACACATAGGGGATGGCATCACACCACACACATCATGCCATACAGGAGGAGAAAAGGCACCATGTGCCTGCAATGCATGAGAAACACAAACACAATGCTAGTGCGGAGCAGCAGGGCCACACAGTCTAACCAAACACACTCAAGACACATTGATGATCAAACAAACACAACACTGATGTGCAAGTTACACACTTTGCACACTCATAAGTGACCTAAACAACAAGGAGGATTCACACAGAACTGCATGGACACACCAACACACTGCACAGTGCACAACTGACAACTCACACAAGTGCATACAATCATTTACACAGGGCAGGACAATCCAAACAATAAGCACACAACTCCTGGCTGACACATGTGTGTCCATCACAATACAGGGGCTCACACACACCCACACCCACTACAAAGTCACACCCTTCACACTGCACACCTCCTCACCACCGAAGAGCACACATCTCATGTAGGCCAGGGGACCAGGACTAAGGACCAACACAAAATAAACATATACATACACAGCTGGGCACATGCACAGGAATAACACACATACATCATGACATTACCCAGCCTGCATGCAAACCTGTGCAAAGCATCACACCCTTTGCTGGCAGTGTACCCCAACCTGACATGGCAACAACGTAGCCAACAATAGCAAACCACTAAAAAGAGAACTGCATGACAGGTAAAAGAGCCATCACAGATAACACAAGTATCAGTGTTTGAATGGACTGAAGACTCTGTCACCCCTGTTTAAAAATGTGATGCGGGCAAAGATCTTGGCAATGTAGAAGTGACACATAGAGCATGGGGCACAGGCAACCAAATGCACACAGCAAAATAACTTTAATCAGCAAGGACACTGACAAAACACACAACAGCAGTAACTGTCTTTATTCACATATTGCACAGATGTGACAGTAGAACAACAGTGGACAAGAGCAAGGCACAAAATGCTGACCTTATGCAAGATAATCTGTACAGGCAAACTACAAACAGAAAGGCCAGTGGGCATGGCACAGGGGAGAGTCCAACACAGCAGAGCAACAGGGCCAGTGTCCATGGCACAGATAAGAGTCCAACACAGCAGAGCAACAGGGCCAGTGTCCTTGGCAGGTGGCACAGTAAATACATGAGAGGCTGCACAGGGGAGAGTCCAACACAGCAGAGCAACAGGGCCGGTGTCCATGGCACAGGTGAGAGTCCAACACAGCAGAGCAACAGAGCCAGTGTCCATGGCACACGGGAGAGTACAACACAGCAGAGCAACAGGGCCAGTGTCCATGGCACAGGTGAGAGTCCAACACAGCAGAGCAACAGGGCCAGTGTCCATGGCACACGGGAGAGTACAACACAGCAGAGCAACAGGGCCAGTGTCCATGGCACACGGGAGAGTACAACACAGCAGAGCAACAGGGTCAGTGTCCATGGCACAGGTGAGAGCACAACACAGCCGTGAATGTCAATATCAGTGGCCAGGGAGAAATGCGGATTCAGGACATGAGAAGCTGCACAGTGAGTATGTTTGACTGTACCCTTCCATGACCAGCAACACACCCAGGTAGCAAACAATGGGCAGGACTAGCACACCTGTATGTGAGACAGGTGTATGAGGGGGACTGCCACCCACATTTGGCTGTCAGCGGACTTGGAGTTGGCTGTGTGTCGGGGACAGCAGGAACACTTGAGTGGGGAGACAGAGGCACAGGTGATGTAGGGTAATCTGTTGTCTGTGAAGCTGGAGGGCTGTTTGGACCAGGTGGCATAGTGGCACGTGGAGGTGGAGTCATTTAGACCTGTGACACAGTGTGGGTGGGAGAGGTTGGAGGGGTGCCCTTCCACTTTTTGGGAATACGAAATGGCTTCCCTGTCTTGGGGTTAATGGGAACTGGTGATGACACAACAGGCACACACACCAACTGTCCCGCATCAGGTTCAGACACCGGCACTACCTCTGGTGATGTGCTGGATCCTGCGGAACGCTTTGTCTGGCTACGCCTCTGGACCACCTTCCCCTGTTTACCAGGTGTCCCACCTACAGTGCCCTCCTTTGCCTCTCTGCCAGGGGTGGCCCTTACAGTGCCCTCCTTTGCCTGTCTGCCAGGTGTCCCACCTACAGTGCCCTCCTGTGTTACTTTGCCAGGGGTGGTCCCTACAGTGTCCTCTTTGCCTCTTTGCCAAGGGTGGCCCCTACAGTGCCTTCCTCCACCTGCTTCACTGGGCTTGGAATTAGAGTTGATGTGGCGGGGGCATGTGGCCCTGTGCCCTTCCTAGGTGTACCCTTGCTATACAACACCTCCTCAGTGGGCACAGACACTGCACGCCTAGCTCGGCGTGAAGTTTTAGGGACAGGAGCGTCCTTGATGGTGATACCTCTGAGGCATGTGAGCCTGATGTTAGCCTCATTGCTTTTTTGGCCTTGCTCTTCCCTGACGGGCTCTTGTCCTTGCATTCTGGGGTGGCTCTGCTCTTCTGTGGGGATTGTGTCTTTGGGCGGGACCGCTTGGGTTGTGTCTGCTGTGTGCTCCTTGTGCTGTATCGTGTCTGTGACGCATGCGAACCGTGGTCACTGTCATCTGATGTGGCCACTGACTGAGGGGTGGACAAAGGCACCTGAGCAGGAATGGGAGCATGTGCTTGTTGAAGGGCAGACGTCACTGTGGATGACAAAGCTTGGACTGTACGGTGTAGCCCACCCACGTCAGAGTGTATGCCCTCAATGTAGGAAACCACCTGGCCTAATTTCTTGTCATGGTCACTGAAGGCATTGAGCAGGGCGGTCTGGCACACACAATGCTGGCGCAGGAGCTCAACAGACTCAGCACTGAGGGCAGCTGGGGGGACAGGTGCAGGCTCAGCGGTGCCAGGTGTGAATGTAACTCGTCCCCTCTTACTGACACGGACACGGGCAGCACCAGATGAATTGGATGGGAGGCTGGGCACTGGCTGCTGTGTGGTAGATGATGTTGCAGACTCCCCATCCCCAGTGCCTGCCAACATGGAAGCATCACCGCTGGCATCAGATGATGTAGTACTCTATGTCTCAGCCACGGATTCCTCCTGCATACTACGGCCTTTTCAGATGCGCTTGTGGGCTCTGTGTCACTGGCCTCCGGTGCAGCTGTGGTGCTACTCTCGCTACCACTGGCTTCTGGCTCCTGTTCCTCCGTGTCCATTGGCAATCTGCATGCGAGGGAGATGCAGGGTTGTGTTAGTGTCATCATCTGGACAAAGCAATCCAATCAATGCAGTACAGGGGATGCCCAAATCAACATGGTGACCACCACACCCTGCAATCACATTGCAGCAACACACTACGTAAACCACAACAGTGCCTGTAACCCTGAATATCTGCCATGACTGAGCCATGTTGAGGCCACACAGCACAACACCATGCCCATGGATGAAGTGTAACAGACACACAACTTGCCCTGCCCACACCTATCATGTCCCAACGCTCATTGCCACTGACAGACCTTCAGGGAACAGAAGGGGACAACACACACACCTATTATGACAGACAGTCCACAATGTCAAGTAGGCCATACCAAGCACCATGTGGTACTCTGGGTCACCTTGTTGTCCGATTTGTGGGCCTCACCGATCATGGTGCTTGCAAAGTAGGCATACATGAATTCACACTCAGATAGTGGAGCCGGCTGTTCAACCCCTAATAGATTCCCCACAATATCCCAATACTGAATGACCATGTGGATACTAATGTTAGAACACAAGAAAGTCCCTAGTTGTCAGGGAGTACCCTCTGTCATGGCCCCTTGTTCTCAAAGGACCTAGCACGACATCAACACTATTGTTGTGTCTCCCCTGGTCCTGTCATTCGACTGGACCCCAATTGATGTACAGACCAAAAAAAATTTTTTTATCAATTAGATACTCGAGGTCAACAGAACACACTTAGAATAAAACATATATAATTCCTGTGGCATTCAAAAAAGATTTTCTATATTTGTATGTATTAAAAACAGTAATTTATTAAAATTTCATCACGTTACAGTACATCACATATTGCATAGTCATACAAAAACAATAATATAAAAACCAAAGAGTCGACGCGGCGTTTCGGTGTCTTGACCAGTGAGTCACACCTTCTTCAGGACGGTTTTTAAAATCACTAAAAAGAGAATGCCACAATTATACACTGTTTACAGACTTATTCAAAACAAGACCTCGAGCTAAAAAACATATATACACATTGCACGTTTATTTAAAAAGCAACACTCCTATACTTATTCATTGCAATTTTCCCATTAGTGCAATTCTACCCTTTCGCATACATCGGATATATTTCTTATAATTCTTCTTATCCCCTTTCAGATCTTATATTGGTAGCCATAGTCCATATATTTTCTTGTTTATGTGACTAATAGAAACATAATTGTCTTTATAAGACTTGTTACCGTGACCAAATATGTACATTTCTGATTTACGTAGATCCTAGGGTTTGTTTGCTGATACTTCAGAGTTCTACATACCTTGGACATCAAGTGAGACAGATAATGATATAACCTCTGAGTTTACCCTCTATTTCTTAATCCATTAGGGGTATCTTTTCCATATCGTAAAGAATTTTCACCTACAAAAATAGAGATGGGATCATATAACATGCCTCTCCCATTCCTTTAGCCACAGATGGTTTGCTTCTGTTTATAGGTTTACATGCTCTCATACCTTAATCAAGATGTACGTATGCTGGAAAGGTTTGCTGCACCAGGGATGACCACCGTTCTGTTATGTACACTTCAACTACGAATAGACAGAAATACACACAAATGCCAATTTGTAGGTAGGGTATGGTCTTCTCTTAATGGTTAAAAAACGACAATTGTTATATTTTAAGTTTTTCATACCTTTTATTATGAAGCTTAGGGTCACCTCATGGGGTCTAGGGGAGCTTTGATTACTTCCTCCTGTTTCTTCTTATTCTCCTTCTTTTATATTTGAGTTGTCTATTGGATGAGAAAACCCAGGACGTGGTTGTAATAAATTTTACCGTTAGATTTATTCATTTCTTACTTCCCCTACGTATTAAATTATGGTGCCGTTTACCCCAAGAGTGTGTATTCACTCATTATTTTTTGCGCTTAATTACCGGTAAACTAAAACGCAAAAATTGTTTTATAACCCATAATCTCTTTTTACGCGTTTATATTGCGGTTTGAGCCACGGGTAGGGAGCTCACCGCCGTCGACATTCGTCTAGCAGCTAGCGGTTATGACATACACGTTCAAGGCTAGAAGACCATTACGTAGTGCAGTCCTGATATTACACGAGTAAGACGTTGTCCGCCGACGACATGCGTCTTGTTGCTAGCGGTTAAAAAGTTCAGGGCTAAAGAGCCACACACGCAGCCTCACGGCTTACCTTGATAGCAACAAGCGGCCTCCCTGTCATCTTCCTCCCGGTGCAGCATCTGCGGTATCGATCGAGGATGTCCATAATCTGTTTTTATCCACCCTCTCCGGGTCAAGGTTGATGGAGGTTCCGGTCACGTGGTCCGTACACTAACGTGTCGGCCATTTTGGGTTGGGAAAATCAACATTTCCTCGTTTACTCGTTTTGAGGTTCCGATCACGTGGTCCGCACACTACGTGTCGGCCATTTTAAGTTGGGAGAATCAGCACTTCTTCGTTTACTCGTTTCTAGTACCTTTTAGCAAACGTTTCCCTTATTTAGATTTATATGTGTATTAAACAGGTTTTTAGGAATATAAAAGTATAATAGTAAATCAATTGATAGTAAAATAGCCAGACATTGAAATAAAACGTAAAAAAAGAGAACAATTTTACATGTCCAAGTTTAACTCAGTACGCAATGGCTTAAACAGCAAGGAAGATTGGGAGAGAATTATTTAGGCAATCTTGGAGGATGTAGGAACCAAAGCATTTAATAGTTTGGCTAAGTTAGTCCTGGAGAATGGAATAATTTATATTTCCTTTCCCTGGATAGAAATCCTTTAATATATGAAACACTGCCCCTAAAGAGTCTATGAGGAAAAGGGAGTAGTAAGGAAATTACAAAAGAGTAACAAACCCTCTTAAATCTATTATTATTACCAACACGATTTAGCCCATAGATAATAATATTAGGTTCGACTATACTAAAAATATAAGACTAGTAGACAATATTTTCGCACTTCGATATCTGTTATAGGTATGGTTATATAAACTAACCTCCCCAATAAATCTTTTTACTAAAAAATTTTACTATCAATTGATTTACTATTATACTTTTATATTCCTAAAAACCTGTTTAATACACATATAAATCTAAATAAGGGAAACGTTTGCTAAAAGGTACTAGAAACGAGTAAACGAAGAAGTGCTGATTCTCCCAACTTAAAATGGCCGACACGTAGTGTGCGGACCACGTGATCGGAACCTCAAAACGAGTAAACGAGGAAATGTTGATTTTCCCAACCCAAAATGGCCGACACGTTAGTGTACGGACCACGTGACCGGAACCTCCATCAACCTTGACCCGGAGAGGGTGGATAAAAACAGATTATGGACATCCTCGATCGATACCGCAGATGCTGCACCGGGAGGAAGATGACAGGGAGGCCGCTTGTTGCTATCAAGGTAAGCCGTGAGGCTGCGTGTGTGGCTCTTTAGCCCTGAACTTTTTAACCGCTAGCAACAAGACGCATGTCGTCGGCGGACAACGTCTTACTCGTGTAATATCAGGACTGCACTACGTAATGGTCTTCTAGCCTTGAACGTGTATGTCATAACCGCTAGCTGCTAGACGAATGTCGACGGCGGTGAGCTCCCTACCCGTGGCTCAAACCGCAATATAAACGCGTAAAAAGAGATTATGGGTTATAAAACAATTTTTGCGTTTTAGTTTACCGGTAATTAAGCGCAAAAAATAATGAGTGAATACACACTCTTGGGGTAAACGGCACCATAATTTAATACGTAGGGGAAGTAAGAAATGAATAAATCTAACGGTAAAATTTATTACAACCACGTCCTGGGTTTTCTCATCCAATAGACAACTCAAATATAAAAGAAGGAGAATAAGAAGAAACAGGAGGAAGTAATCAAAGCTCCCCTAGACCCCATGAGGTGACCCTAAGCTTCATAATAAAAGGTATGAAAAACTTAAAATATAACAATTGTCGTTTTTTAACCATTAAGAGAAGACCATACCCTACCTACAAATTGGCATTTGTGTGTATTTCTGTCTATTCGTAGTTGAAGTGTACATAACAGAACGGTGGTCATCCCTGGTGCAGCAAACCTTTCCAGCATACGTACATCTTGATTAAGGTATGAGAGCATGTAAACCTATAAACAGAAGCAAACCATCTGTGGCTAAAGGAATGGGAGAGGCATGTTATATGATCCCATCTCTATTTTTGTAGGTGAAAATTCTTTACGATATGGAAAAGATACCCCTAATGGATTAAGAAATAGAGGGTAAACTCAGAGGTTATATCATTATCTGTCTCACTTGATGTCCAAGGTATGTAGAACTCTGAAGTATCAGCAAACAAACCCTAGGATCTACGTAAATCAGAAATGTACATATTTGGTCACGGTAACAAGTCTTATAAAGACAATTATGTTTCTATTAGTCACATAAACAAGAAAATATATGGACTATGGCTACCAATATAAGATCTGAAAGGGGATAAGAAGAATTATAAGAAATATATCCGATGTATGCGAAAGGGTAGAATTGCACTAATGGGAAAATTGCAATGAATAAGTATAGGAGTGTTGCTTTTTAAATAAACGTGCAATGTGTATATATGTTTTTTAGCTCGAGGTCTTGTTTTGAATAAGTCTGTAAACAGTGTATAATTGTGGCATTCTCTTTTTAGTGATTTTAAAAACCGTCCTGAAGAAGGTGTGACTCACTGGTCAAGACACCGAAACGCCGCGTCGACTCTTTGGTTTTTATATTATTGTTTTTGTATGACTATGCAATATGTGATGTACTGTAACGTGATGAAATTTTAATAAATTACTGTTTTTAATACATACAAATATAGAAAATCTTTTTTGAATGCCACAGGAATTATATATGTTTTATTCTAAGTGTGTTCTGTTGACCTCGAGTATCTAATTGATAAAAAAAATTTTTTTGGTCTGTACATCAATTGGGGTCCAGTCGAATGACAGGACCAGGGGAGACACAACAATAGTGTTGATGTCGTGCTAGGTCCTTTGAGAACAAGGGGCCATGACAGAGGGTACTCCCTGACAACTAGGGACTTTCTTGTGTTCTAACATTACCTCACCCTGTCCCGTATTGGCATATAGGGTATCTCCCTCTTTTTTCATGTGGATACTAACACATCTGGCTATGAGAAAGCACAGCAGGGAGGATCAGCTTTGTAAGGCCAGTTTGTCCCAATGCCTGACACTAGCACACATCCCAGCAGCCACTCACATGACATGGCACAGCACCATCAACAAACCTCACAACGGCCACCACTGTCACATGCCCTGTACACATGCATCCGCTCCCAGCCAAAGTCACCCTCCCCAAATACTCACCCCTGCCTTGCTGGCGATGCTCCTTCAGATGTGCATCCAGCTCAGGATTAGTCACTGCCAAAATGCGGGCCATCAGTGGTGTTAAGTTGTGCCGTGCCAAACGCCAAGTGCTCGGTTGCAGCCCCAAAGTCATCTCAGCCACGTCCTTTGCCAGTCGGCTGATGTCGTCCCACCTCTTGTGGCAGTGGGTGCGTCATCAGTTGGATACCCACAGGGCTCGCACCTTTGCTGCAATGGCCCTCCACACGGCCTTACGCTGTTATACCTTGAGCTGCAGGTATGGGAGAAAAGAAGGGTAAATGAGCAGTTACACAGTGTCATGTACCAACATCTATCAGTACAGTGGCAAGACAGAGACTCAGGACCTATTGCAATCTCCCTCCATCCCAAACTGGGGGACACCACACAAGTGCACTCTGCATGGGCCAAACAGATGTGATTGCATGCATACATGAGGGCGTAGAGGGTACCTGATAGTCACACACATATGCAGGATGACAGCACTGAACCCCCACAGTGGCCCGCAGACATCACCAGTCCCATGCATGTCTGACACCCCCCCTGCCCTGAAGTAATATAAAGTTTATACTATATAGTGTGGTCGTAATGTACCCAATATATCACTGTTACTTCGATAGAACCCCTTTGTAAATACACTCAACCCATTTAGATTCTCAGAATTGGGCCTGAACTGAACGAACGCCATCTTGGTTTCATTTCCTGAGGCCTCTTTCGTTAGTTGGGAAAGCACGTGACATGCTGCTGATAGAAAAGCTTGAAAGGTCGACCTGGGCTATGAACAGACCATTGATTCTAACTTAGGGAACTCAAGGTCGCATCTGTCTTTCTTGAAGGAGGAGCACATTCTTGTAGGCGCCATGCTTATACTCCCGTGCACCAGAATAGACGGGAGGCACCTTTACTGACCTGCCCCCGGAATAACTTGAGCTGAGTTTCGAATCAATCAGTTGTGCCTTATATGGGTTTTCCTGTTGGTTTCTCATGAACTGGTACTTTTCCATGTACGGGGTTTCTATGAGGTATGCCAAAAGTATATATGCACTGTTTTGAATGTAATCCAACAGTCTCCTCTGCACACCTTTGAGAGCTGTGGCGAGAGGGAGGCTCCCCTATATAGGGCGCTTTTGCAAAATAAACGATTGAACCTTCATCATTGCCGGCTGACTTATTCTTGGTAACTATTGTATATGGGCTATTGGTAAGTATAGCTCTATGGTATATTTTTTAGTACTTCAGCCCTACAGATCCCTTTATGATAACTGACCACTACATTGGGGCCACCATACAGCCTTGAGTACTGTGCCAGCACCTCGTCCACTAGGACCTCCAGCAGCAGGAGAGGGTCCCAGGCAGCAGGCTCTTCAGGCAGCAGCAGGAGAGGGTCCCAGGCATCAGGCTCTTCAGGCAGCAGCAGGAGAGGGTCCCAGACAGCAGGCTCTTCAGGCAGCAGCAGAAGAGGGTCCCAGGCAGCAGGCTCTTCAGGCAGCAGCAGGAGAGGGTCCCAGGCAACAGGCTCTGTGAACAGTGGAAATGTGAGGCTCACTCCCACTGATTTATAGCCCCCTGGGGTCGTTTGTAAGGTGCAAAGCTGCAATAATTGGTTGTCCAGGTCTGCCTCATTCAAAAGCATCCAATGACCGCCTTCCGCGATTTTGAAATGTGCATCATGCCACCGCAATCATCGCTCCCATTGGCTGTAGGCAATGCTCCATGGCGGTGATGCACCGCAGGGGCCTGGGATGCGATACCGCAATGGTGCATCTTTCAAACCCATCCAATGACCTCTTCCACTGTGGCGGAGCACGCCTTCCGTGATTTTCAAATGTGCATCATGCCACCGCAATCATCGCTCCCATTGGCTGTAGGCAATGCTCCATGGCGGTGATGCACCGCAGGGGCCCGGGGTGCGCTACCGCTATGGTGCATCTTTCAAACCCATCCAATGACCGCCTCCGCGGTGGCGGAGCACGACTTCCACGATTTTCAAATGTGCATCATGCCACCGCAATCATCACTCCCATTGGCTGTAGGCAATGCTCCATGCCGGTGATGCATCACAGGGGCCCGGGGTGCGCTACCGCGATGGTGCATCTTTCAAACCCATCCAATGACCGCCTCCGCGGTGGCGGAGCACACATTCCGCGATTTTCAAATGTACATCATGCCACCACAATCATCGCTCCTATTGACTGTAGGCAATGCCCCATGGCGGTGTCACACCGCCGTGGCCAGGCAGTAGCTACCGCGATTTGGGTGGTGGCGCATGCCCACCGCCATCAACCCATGTCTCCATGCCAATGGCTACCGCACTTGTGAAGGGGGTGGTTCTGGTGTCACACCGCCATGGCCAGGCGGTAGCTACCGCGATTTTGGGCACATGCAATGGCAATGTCCATTGTGAACACTGCATCAGTACACAGCAGCAACATGGTTAAGGGCACATCATTGTGCACACAATGCCATTATTCCATATAATGCACAGGTGGTCGCACGTTATGTGTGACGCACATTGGTCTGTGGTGCCTGCAATGTCACTTATGCATTTGATGTTTGAGGAAGCTTCACAGCGTTAAGCTGATGTCAATGATGTGTGATAAATCAATGTCTTGTGGGTCAGTGCTGACCTAGGCAAGGCTTGTCTCACTGTTTGGTGTTGTTACTTACTTATGTTACCATATCAGCTCATGCACACAAGTGACAGTTTTCCTGATACTGTGATCATTGGGCTCTTGATGTGTGCCAAGTTCACATGATGCATTGAGGTGTGAAAGGTACAGCAGATGGGTATGAGCCAGTCATGGTCATTTGACACACTTTTGTGGATGGTACGGTACGAGGCGTGCACATGTGGAATGTGGTGTTCTGTATGTGTGCATTCCCATTGACCTATGTGTTGTTTGCGGCACTTGTGTATTGTAAATGGAGAGGTGTGCCCTCTGTGTGTCTCAAATGTCCACCCATGTCACCTGGTGTGCCATGCATCTCTCATGGCAGTCTTTGTTTTTGCGTGAGATCCTTAACGGTATGTGCTGTGGCCATCCCATAATGGTTGTCATTGACATTTGAACATTTACATCTCAACTAGGAGGAGGTCTAATCTCATACGTCAGCTGACAGTGCTGGAGGACATGCAGGATATAGCGATCATTCGCAAATTCCGCCTCGACAGACCGACCCTGAAGACCCTTTGTGATCTGTTGGAACCCCACCTGCAGCCTCGTCACCACTACCCAACAGCATTCACACCCACATATAAAGTGATGGCAGCCCTCCACTTTTTTGCAACTGGTTCCTTCCAGGAGACCGTGGCCGGCACTGCAGGGATGTTGTAACCCATGTTCAGCATGGTGCTGAGGGATGTTCTTGCAGCCATGATGATATAAAAGGATCGATACATACATTTTCCCAGGAGAGCAGAATTGGCCGTTGTGAAGGGTGTCTTCTATCCCCTTGGGCACATCCCCCATGTTGTTCGTGCCATCGATTGCACCCATGTAGGTCTGGTGCCACCACAGGCGACTGAGCACATTTTTAGAAATCTCAAACATTATTATTCGATAAATGTGCAGGTGGTGTGCCTTGTGGACATGACCATATCACATGTGCGTGCAACATTCCCCGGCTCAGCCCATGATTCGTACATCCTGAGGAACAGCATGGTGCCCCGGATGATGGCAAATCTGCTTCCCGAGCATGCTTGGATTGTGGGTGAGCATGCCTAGTGATATGGTGTGCTGTGTGTGTGTGACCTGTTGCCCTCTGCCTGTGCAACATTGCAATGTGTGTTTGTCATTCACAGGTGACTCTGCATATCTCAATCGTCCATGGCTGCTGACCCCACTACGGAATCCCAGGACCCCGGCTGACGTCAGGTACAATGAGGCCCATGGCAGGACCCGACGTGTCATTGAGCGGACTTTTGGGCTGCTCAAGTCAAGATTCCGCTGCCTTGACAGGACTGGAGGTGCACTGGCATACTCGCCTGGGAATGTCTGCAAGATCGTTGTGGCATGCTGTATGCTGCACAACATGGCCATTCACAAGGGGATTCCCCAGCTCCTGGATGATGGTGATAACCCAAGGCCCCCGCCTGCCCAAGGACCTGAGTCCAGTGATGAGGACAGTGGAGAGGAGGAAGGAGTTGACATGCGTCAACAGCTCATCACCCGCTACTTCACTTGAAGGTGGGTGAAGAGATACGACTTGTACATTGTCTTTTGTGGTTGCTGTTGTTGTGAAGGGCTATGGGTGGATGGTACAGACAGGCACATGTTGAGTCACCTCTGTGTGGAAAAGTGGCTGTGACATTTCACATGTAAACGTATGCAGAACTCTGTTTGTTGACACTTGCTGCACATTTTGTTGTCTGCCTGTAGACTTATGTGTATGTTTTGTGTAGTGTTATGTCTGTGATGGCACACTGACGCCAGTGACTGTTGTTCTGTTGTGTCTCCCTAGTTGCTTCGAAATTATCCAGCCATACATACTGTATATCTTTCGGATACATCATGGACATTTTCAACTCTGTAAATATGGCACTAAAAGCAAAACTGTGAAAATCTAAAGTGTCCCTACCATGTGTATCCAATGAATAACTCCTTAAGTCCAGAAATAATCTGTACTTACAAGTTAAGAGTAGTGGATAAATCTATTCATAAGGGTAACCAACCAACCACACTAGAATACAGGGAGGAGATGAGCATGTTAGATCTTGTATATTTGCTATCTAAATTTACAGATTGAACACACTATGCACAGAACACAAGATATGTATATACGTAGCAATTTTTCACCATTAGTACATAATCTAAGACAAAGTTAAGAAATTGTAAAATAACATTTGTATTTATTCGGATTCACAAAAAAATATATATTCATACAGTATTAAAAAACATATATATGTCATTTGCCAAATTCACAGTTTTACAAGATTTAAAACAACATTTTTACGATCATAGTTAAAATTTGTTCAAGAGAACAAGTGTCGACGCAGCGTTTCGGTGAAGTTAATGAACACCTTCTTCAGGACTGTTGCTCTGTTCAAAGAGACACACAATTATTATACATATCATAAAAATGCTTTTTTTCGATGTCTATCTCTCGTTTAGGGGTTCTGGCTCGCAACTAACACATTTTTTTGTAAACATTTGACTAATTCATAATCGACATAGTATTTAAAAACACGTTTTATACTTCCATCAGCACATCTCACATCATTACGTTTGTATTCCTATAGATCCACATACTGGTTGGTGAAGGTTCCCTGATTTATAGTGTCCTAAATCAACAATATTCCCATATAAAGAGACAGTGCGACAGAAATCTTAAAACTCATTCTGTTGCGTCTCTTACCTTAAATATCAAGGGTCTCGGTATACTCAAATCTATTGCACAATATCGCGTCCTCATGTGGGATTTACGTACTGTTCAAGCACTGGCATCAATCTTTCTGCCTGATACTGCTTGTTCAATTTCTATATTGGTGATATGAAAAGTCGGTATTAGTACTATTTTTAATCATAGGCCTTCATTGTGCAGAACTAATCGCTTGCATGAGAATACATATAAAATACCTGTATTGGTTTGATACCATCATATATCCTGTCTGGGAGGAGCCACCGATTCTAATTCCGGTGTGAAAAATCTGTGAGGGACATATATATTTTGAATATTATTTCATGTTCTACTCAAATCCCATACACAGATCAATCAACCCAATGGAATCGGACACTCACCGCCTATATTTATGTATAGGGTGAATCGCTGTAGCTGGACCTTTACTGGATAGACTTTCGGCACTCTTAAACTCTGGGATGACTTCAGGTTTGTGGGTTTGTGTGCGATCTAAAAAAAGAATTATGATCTATAAAGTCATACTGCGAGGTAATTCGAATGTCTCTCAATGACAGTGGATTCAGTCTTGGGGTCTTTTTTAATCCAATTAATATAAAAAATGCATCCATCCTTTCTAAATTGATATCTACACGGTATGCTTGTAGTCTTTGCAATTAGTAGGCAATTTGTCTAATTTCGATATACAAAATTAAACGTCCCGTGTCTCATAGTAGTACGTCACGTTTTTTTCTTTTTAAATGCGCACTTGGTGACACGGTGCTGACAGTATAACCATAATTATCAGCTCCCTGTTGTTCTATATATTTACCCGTATGCCAAATATGTACCGATTTTAGAAATGTGACATATAAGCCATCACCGTGCCTCTCCATATCGGAAGAAGTATTGCGCAGTTGCCTTGTAAAATGCGGTACAGCGTACGGGCGGGTAACCGACTACCGCTGGTTACTGCGCATGATCTTTATCAATATGCCTACTTTAACAAGTGCAGTATACCATGCCCTTACCAGGTTACGGATAGTCGGTCTCCCTGCTCCTCCTCAGTCGGTGTTCCTCTTTTTTCATCACGAAAGTAGCGAGACTTTGCCACAGATGATGTTTAAGTAAGAGCGCTTACCTAATTGGATAACTAAAACGCGATGCTCATTGGTCCTTTTAAGTCACATGCAGCGTCATGTTTACCTTTCTATATATCTCGGTTTTTTTTGGGTTTAGGTCCGTCACAAGGTTATTTTTTATATTCAATAAAACTTTACTCGTAAGTTTATCACACGAGACCCAGAAGGAAGATATTATATAAGCGTTTTCGAAAAACGATATTATATAAGCGTTTTTAAAGGAAACATAAATTCAATTCGATATTTGATATCGGACCAATAAAGACATTGTAGCACTTGCTATTTCTAAAGCAATTATAGAGTATCTATCAAAACATTTTTAAAAAAATTAAAAAAAATAATTTTTTAAAAAGAGAGACAAGGGGGGTAAGTTGGTGGTACCCATCCCAATTATTTTAAGTGCATCTCTATGTACGAACCCACGAATAAACTCAAATAGTATTAGATTGGATATAATTCAGGAGATATCAGTTTGAGATGCTTTACGTACTAGACTAAAAATGCAGTTTGTCTATGTATGTGAAGTTACATGTTGTAACATATAAAAGTATGTGTTCTGTTCTCAATTTATTATTCGTTCCCAGTCTTCTCTATTATTAAGACCATGTCTGACACTATTACATCTAGACATGTAGTACTGTTCTCGCTTCTTCCGTTTTTGATTATGATCTCCTCCGCGGGCACTGATCGTAATTGATTCCAGACAGCACCATCTAAAATCATTAATGGTATGTTTAGCATTCTTCCAGTGCTCTGTCAACAGAGCACCCTTTTTACCATTTATCAGTGCCGATTTGTGTTCATTCATCCGTATGCGGACCTCACGAGATGTCTCACCTATATATGTAAGGTCGCACGGACACTTGATCATATAGATAACATTCTTAGTCCGGCAATTCATAAAGCTGTTGATTTTTAAGTCTCCTGTCTGATTTAATAACCTCGTGACGGACCTAAACCCAAAAAAAAAGAGATATATAGAAAGGTAAACATGACGCTGCATGTGACTTAAAAGGACCAATGAGCATCGCGTTTTAGTTATCCAATTAGGTAAGCGCTCTTACTTAAACATCATCTGTGGCAAAGCATCGCTACTTTCGTGATGAAAAAAGAGGAACACCGACTGAGGAGGAGCAGGGAGACCGACTATCCATAACCTGGTAAGGGCATGGTATACTGCACTTGTTAAAGTAGGCATATTGATAAGGATCATGCGCAGTAACCAGCGGTAGTCGGTTACCCGCCCGTACGCTGTACCGCATTTTACAAGGCAACTGCGCAATACTTCTTCCGATATGGAGAGGCACGGTGATGGCTTATATGTCACATTTCTAAAATTGGTACATATTTGGCATACGGGTAAATATATAGAACAACAGGGAGCTGATAATTACGGTTATACTGTCAGCACCGTGTCACCAAGTGCGCATTTAAAAAGAAAAAAACGTGACGTACTACTATGAGACACGGGACGTTTAATTTTGTATATCGAAATTAGACAAATTGCCTACTAATTGCAAAGACTACAAGCATACCGTGTAGATATCAATTTAGAAAGGATGGATGCATTTTTTATATTAATTGGATTAAAAAAGACCCCAAGACTGAATCCACTGTCATTGAGAGACATTCGAATTACCTCGCAGTATGACTTTATAGATCATAATTCTTTTTTTAGATCGCACACAAACCCACAAACCTGAAGTCATCCCAGAGTTTAAGAGTGCCGAAAGTCTATCCAGTAAAGGTCCGGCTACAGCGATTCGCCCTATACATAAATATAGGCGGTGAGTGTCCGATTCCATTGGGTTGATTGATCTCTGTATGGGATTTGAGTAGAACATGAAATAATATTCAAAATATATATGTCCCTCACAGATTTTTCACACCGGAATTAGGATTGGTGGCTCCTCCCAGACAGGATATATGATGGTATCAAACCAATACAGGTATTTTATATGTATTCTCATGCAAGCGATTAGTCCTGCACAATGAAGGCCTATGATTAAAAATAGTACTAATACCGACTTTTCATATCACCAATATAGAAATTGAACAAGCAGTATCAGGCATAAAGATTGATGCCAGTGCTTGAACAGTACGTAATTCCCACATGAGGACGCGATATTGTGCAATAGATTTGAGTATACCGAGACCCTTGATATTTAAGGTAAGAGACGCAACAGAATGAGTTTTAAGATTTCTGTCGCACTGTCTCTTTATATGTGAATATTGTTGATTTAGGACACTATAAATCAGGGAACCTTCACCAACCAGTATGTGGATCTATAGGAATACAAACGTAATGATGTGAGATGTGCTGATGGAAGTATAAAACGTGTTTTTAAATACTATGTCGATTATGAATTAGTCAAATGTTTACAAAAAAATGTGTTCGTTGCGAGCCAGAACCCCTAAACGAGAGATAGACATCGAAAAAAAGCATTTTTATGATATGCATAGTAATTGTGTGTCTCTTTGAACAGAGCAACAGTCCTGAAGAAGGTGTTCATTAACTTCACCGAAACGCTGCGTCGACACTTGTTCTCTTGAACAAATTGTAACTATGATTGTAAAAATGTTGTTTTAAATCTTGTAAAACTGTGAATTCGGCAAATGACATATATATGTTTTTTTAATACTGTATGAATATATATTTTTTTGTGAATCCGAATAAATACAAATGTTATTTTACAATTTCTTAACTTTGTCTTAGATTATGTACTAATGGTGAAAAATTGCTACGTATATACATATCTTGTGTTCTGTGCATAGTGTGTTCAATCTGTAAATTTAGATAGCAAATATACAAGATCTAACATGCTCATCTCCACCCTGTATTCTAGTGTGGTTGGTTGGTTACCCTTATGAATAGATTTATCCACTACTCTTAACTTGTAAGTACAGATTCTTTCTGGACTTAAGGAGTTATTCATTGGATACACATGGTAGGGACACTTTAGATTTTCACAGTATCATTTCCCCTGGTCCCTTTATTGTTACCTAAGGGGGCCTCCTTCATTTTTTCTTCATTATATTCGGCTTGTTAGCTGAGGAGGCGGTAGTCTGTGCACAACATCAGTGCATCATAATAGTGGATTATCATATTCCACAGTAATATGGAAGGTATTAAAACATTAGGTTACTCTGAAGACCATTTTATTAGAATAATTAATGGGTCTACATCAAAGAACGTTTCAACAATAAGGTTAGACAAAGCCGATGAAGAACAATGGCGGACATTATGGAATCTCAAAAAAAAGGTCATTAGAGCAGAATTACATGCAGACTTCCTTGTGGAGTATTGTAAAAATGTCATTATACCTAAGGGCCTTCAGGTTATCAATGAACCTGGTATTTTCGTTAACAACAGAAAATTTATTGAGAACTGGACCTTAGTGGCGAATCGCTGTAGTCGCGACTGGATGCTTTTAATCATTGAGACAGCCTATGAAGTTTTAATTGTGGAGCGTAAAGGTATAGAAGACCTAGAGGCCAAACTCAATGACAATACGGCACTATTAGATGCAAAACAAAAGCTTGATGAGATTCAAAACGACATCACCAGTTATAGCGACTACCTGATTAACAAAAAATCCAATAAACTGAGGAAAGACATCGCAAATTATAATGATGAGAATGTCTATCCCTATCTACAAAAAGATTTTTACGAAAGATCTAGAGATAATTTCCAACCTAGGAGACAGTGGCAAAATCAGCCCCGCAATCACCCCAAAAAAAAGGTTAGATTTTTCGATACCTCGTACACTAGTTCAGATTCTGATGGAGAAACATCTAATGAAGGCAGAAATACCAAAGAAAGAGAGACAACACCTGGCACCTCTAAAGAAGGGCTCTCTTTTTTGGAGCAACGCCATCAAAATTTCGGACAACCCAGGGGGAGAGCGAGGGGCAGGGGGAACTACAACCAAGTACCTCAGTTTTTGCAACGTCCTCGCACGAGGAGTCAGAAGACCTGGGACTACCTATTTCCAACAAAGCCCCAATTATAAATCTTTCCACTTATAAACATTCTGCCAGTGAAATTAGTCTTCTGGAAAAAGGATTAGGATTTGCCATGACCTCTAATGTAGATAGATACTCGTTGGAAAGAGATCTACAAAGTTTTTTTCGTAACATAAGATTAGCAATCTTTTTTGAAGGTAAAGAGAGGCAGAATAAAATAAATAAATCAGGACTGAGAAATAAATCCTCTTGGACCCCCAGTATAAATATGGTCTCTAAAGATGTTGAGGCCTTCGAAAGAAGTGTAGATAAGAGTGTGGATGATTTGCTGAAACAAAAACATTGGACTAGCCACAATCTGACTAAAGATGAATGCGCAGCATTACGAAATTTAGAAAATAACATTGCGCTAATGATAAAACCAGCAGATAAAGGCGGTGGCATCGTTTTGATTGACACTAGTGATTATAACAACAGGATGCATTTGCTTTTAAATAATAGAAAACACTATATTCCATCTAATATGAATGAACTTGATAAATTAAAAGAGACCATCAAAAGGTTACTCCTCGAAGCAAGAGAGGATGAGGTCATTTGTGATGAGGAACTTGCTTTCCTCAGAAATGATAATCCAATAATTGCTGCCCTTTATGGACTTCCCAAAGTCCATAAAGATATAGGCAATCCGCCCATGAGGCCTATTGTATCAAGCATCGGTTCAGTTCCGAACCTCTTAGTAAATATGCAGATCTATTCCTTCAGCCGCTGGTGATTGCCCAAAAAGCGTATATAAAAGACACCACAGCGATTATTCAGAAAGCATAATGCCTCAATTTTAATCCCGAGAATCAGATCCTAGTCACATTAGATATAGAGGCTTTATATACTAATATACCTCAAGAAGCCACTATAAAGATGGTAGAATCCCTATTTAGGGTAGATGGTAGAGATTTAACTGCCCACGTAGTGTTTGTCGTGGACTGTGTCTCCTTGGTCTTAAGAAATAACCTGTTCTTGTTTGATAAAGATCTTTACAAACAAGTTAAGGGAACCAGCATGGGGGCACCTGTGCCCCTAGTCTGGCCTGCCTCTACGTTTCTCAGTTTGAGGATAAACATATTTTCAACCCAATGGCTCCGTTCTATGAAAATATTTCCGAATGGAGCCGTTACATCGATAATGTCTTTTTTATTTGGACAGGACCTGAAGACACCTTGGTTGAATTTATTGCCAGGCTGAACAAAGGTGATTCGAATTTAAAATTTACTTCACACACCGATAGAAACAGTTGTGAGTTCCTGGATGTTATTATCAAACATACCAATGGACGTCTTAATGTGGAGCTTTATACTAAACCAACTGACAAGAACACTATGCTTCACTTTAAGAGTAACCATGCCCCTTGTCAAAAAAATAACATTCCTTTTGGGCAATTTTTGCGGCTCAAACGCGACTATACAACCATCAGAGATTTTGACAAACATGCCACAGCCCTTAAACAAAAGTTTATAGATAGGGGATACCCCAAAAGACTGGTCAGGCATGCATATAAACGTGCCAAGTATTATGATCGTGATAGTCTGCTTACCTCTAAACCAAAAGCTGAAGGGCCCTCTCTCCCCATTATTTTTGTCACCAATTACAATCAGGTTAGCAATAGATTAAAAAACATCATTAATAGAAACTGGCATTTGGTGACGGATAAACAACAGAATACTCTACCTAAGCCAATGTTCTCATTTAGGAGGATTCGCACAATACGGAACAGTTTAGTTCATACATACAGAGACATTAGAATCTCTAGCCAGCCATGTATTGATAAATCACCTCTTCCGACTGGCACCTTTCCATGCGCAGGCTGTTCAAACTGTAAGGATATAATTGGAGGCAGTACAATTAAAAATCAGACAGGAGACTTACATATATAGATGAGACATCCCGTGAGGTCCGCATACGGATGAATGAACACAAATCGGCACTGAGAAATGGTAAAAAGGGTGCTCCGTTGACAGAGCACTGGAAGAATGCTCAACATACCATTAATGATTTTAGATGGTGCTGTCTGGAATCAATTACGATCAGTGCCCTCGGAGGAGATCATAATCAAAAACGGAAGAAGCGAGAACAGTACTACATGTCTAGATGTAATAGTGTCAGACATGGTCTTAATAATAGAGAAGACTGGGAACAATTAATAAATTGAGAACAGAACACATACTTTTATATGTTACAACATGTAACTTCACATACATAGACAAACTGCATTTTTAGTCTAGTACGTAAAGCATCTCAAACTGATATCTCCTGAATTATATCCAATCTAAGACTATTTGAGTTTATTCGTGGGTTCGTACATAGAAATGCACTTAAAATAATTGGGATGGGTACCACCAAGTTACCCCCCTTGTCTCTCTTTTTTTTAAAAAAATTAAAAAATTTTTTTTAAATGTTCTGATAGATACTCTAAATGCGCTCTTACTTAAACATCATCTGTGGCAAAGCATCGCTACTTTCGTGATGAAAAAAGAGGAACACCGACTGAGGAGGAGCAGGGAGACCGACTATCCGTAACCTGGTACGGACATGGTATACTGCACTTGTTAAAGTAGGCATATTGATAAGGATCATGCGCAGTAACCAGCGGTAGTCGGTTACCCGCCCGTATGCTGTACCGCATTTTACAAGGCAACTGCGCAATACTTCTTCCGATATGGAGAGGCACGGTGATGGCTTATATGTCAGATTTCTAAAATCGGTACATATTTGGCATACGGCTAAATATATAGAACAACAGGGAGCTGATAATTACGGTTATACTGTCAGCACCGTGTCACCAAGTGCGCATTTAAAAAGAAAAAACGTGACGTACTACTATGAGACACACGACGTTTAATTTTGTATATCGAAATTAGACAAATTGCCTACTAATTGCAAAGACTACAAGCATACCGTGTAGATATCAATTTAGAAAGGATGGATGCATTTTTTATATTAATTGGATTAAAAAAGACCCCAAGACTGAATCCACTGTCATTGAGAGACATTCGAATTACCTCGCAGTATGACTTTATAGATCATAATTCTTTTTTTAGATCGCGCACAAACCCACAAACCTGAAGTCATCCCAGAGTTTAAGAGGGCCGAAAGTCTATCCAGTAAAGGTCCGGCTACAGCGATTCGCCCTATACATAAATATAGGCGGTGAGTGTCCGATTCCATTGGGTTGATTGATCTGTGTATGGGATTTGAGTAGAACATGAAATAATATTCAAAATATATATGTCCCTCACAGATTTTTCACACCGGAATTAGGATCGGTGGCTCCTCTCAGACAGGATATTTGATGGTATCAAACCAATACAGGTATTTTATATGTATTCTCATGCAAGCGATTAGTCCTGCACAATGAAGGCCTATGATTAAAAATAGTACTAATACCGACTTTTCATATCACCAATATAGAAATTGAACAAGCAGTATCAGGCATAAAGATTGATGCCAGTGCTTGAACAGTACGTAAATCCCACATGAGGACGCGATATTGTGCAATAGATTTGAGTATACCGAGACCCTTGATATTTAAGGTAAGAGACGCAACAGAATGAGTTTTAAGATTTCTGTCGCACTGTCTCTTTATATGTGAATATTGTTGATTTAGGACACTATAAATCAGGGAACCTTCACCAACCAGTATGTGGATCTATAGGAATACAAACGTAATGATGTGAGATGTGCTGATGGAAGTATAAAACGTGTTTTTAAATACTATGTCGATTATGAATTAGTCAAATGTTTACAAAAAAATTTGTTAGTTGCGAGCCAGAACCCCTAAACGAGAGATAGACATCGAAAAAAAGCATTTTTATGATATGTATAGTAATTGTGTGTCTCTTTGAACAGAGCAACAGTCCTGAAGAAGGTGTTCATTAACTTCACCGAAACGCTGCATCGACACTTGTTCTCTTGAACAAATTTTAACTATGATTGTAAAAATGTTGTTTTAAATCTTGTAAAACTGTGAATTCGGCAAATGACATATATATGTTTTTTTAATACTGTATGAATATATATTTTTTTGTGAATCCAAATAAATACAAATGTTATTTTACAATTTCTTAATTTTGTCTTAGATTATGTACTAATGGTGAAAAATTGCTACGTATATACATATCTTGTGTTCTGTGCATAGTGTGTTCAATCTGTAAATTTAGATAGCAAATATACAAGATCTAACATGCTCATCTCCTCCGTGTATTCTAGTGTGGTTGGTTGGTTACCCTTATGAATAGATTTATCCACTACTCTTAACTTGTAAGTACAGATTCTTTCTGGACTTAAGGAGTTATTCATTGGATACACATGGTAGGGACACTTAAGATTTTCACAGTATCATTTCCCCTGGTCCCTTTATTGTTACCTAAGGGGGCCTCCTTAATTTTTTCTTCATTATACTCGGCTTGTTAGCTGAGGAGGCGGTAGTCTGTGCACAACATCAGTGCATCAAAATAGTGGATTATCATATTCCACAGTAATATGGAAGGTATTAAAACATTAGGTTACTCTGAAGACCATTTTAATAGAATAATTAATGGGCCTACATCAAAGAACGTTTCAACAATAAGGTTAGACAAAGCCGATGAAGAACAATGGCGGACATTATGGAATCTCAAAAAAAAAGGTCATTAGAGCAGAATTATGTGCAGACTTCCTCGTGGAGTATTGTAAAAATGGCATTATACCTAAGGGCCTTCAGGTTATCAATGAACCTGGTATTTTCGTTAACAACAGAAAATTTATTGAGAACTGGACCTTAGTGGCGAATCGCTGTAGTCGCGACTGGATGCTTTTAATCATTGAGACAGCCTATGAAGTTTTAATTGTGGAGCGTAAAGATATAGAAGACCTAGAGGCCAAACTCAATGACAATACGGCACTATTAGATGCAAAACAAAAGCTTGATGAGATTCAAAACGACATCACCAGTATAGCGACTACCTGATTAACAAAAAATCCAATAAACTGAGGAAAGACATCGCAAACTATAATGATGAGAATGTCTATCCCTATCTACAAAAAGATTTTTACGAAAGATCTAGAGATAATTTCCAACCTAGGAGACAGTGGCAAAATCAGCCCCGCAATCACCCCAAAAAAAAGGTTAGATTTTTCGATACCTCGTATACTAGTTCAGATTCTGATGGAGAAACATCTAATGAAGGCAGAAATACCAAAGAAAGAGAGACAACACCTGGCACCTCTAAAGAAGGGCTCTCTTTTTTGGAGCAACGCCATCAAAATTTCGGACAACCCAGGGGGAGAGCGAGGGGCAGGGGGAACTACAACCAAGTACCTCAGTTTTTGCAACGTCCTCGCACGAGGAGTCAGAAGACCTGGGACTACTTATTTCCAACAAAGCCCCAATTATAAATCTTTCCACTTATAAACATTCTGCCAGTGAAATTAGTCTTCTGGAAAAAGGATTAGGATTTGCCATGACCTCTAATGTAGATAGATACTCGTTGGAAAGAGATCTACAAAGTTTTTTTCGTAACATAAGATTAGCAATCTTTTTTGAAGGTAAAGAGAGGCAGAATAAAATAAATAAATCAGGACTGAGAAATAAATCCTCTTGGACCCCCAGTATAAATATGGTCTCTAAAGATGTTGAGGCCTTCGAAAGAAGTGTAGATAAGAGTGTGGATGATTTGCTGAAACAAAAACATTGGACTAGCCACAATCTGACTAAAGATGAATGCGCAGCATTACGAAATTTAGAAAATAACATTGCGCTAACGATAAAACCAGCAGATAAAGGCGGTGGCATCGTTTTGATTGACACTAGTGATTATAACAACAGGATGCATTTGCTTTTAAATAATAGAAAACACTATATTCCATCTAATATGAATGAACTTGATAAATTAAAAGAGACCATCAAAAGGTTACTCCTCGAAGCAAGAGAGGATGAGGTCATTTGTGATGAGGAACTTGCTTTCCTCAGAAATGATAATCCAATAATTGCTGCCCTTTATGGACTTCCCAAAGTCCATAAAGATATAGGCAATCCGCCCATGAGGCCTATTGTATCAAGCATCGGTTCAGTTCCGAACCTCTTAGTAAATATGCAGATCTATTCCTTCAGCCGCTGGTGATTGCCCAAAAAGCGTATATAAAAGACACCACAGCGATTATTCAGAAAGCATAATGCCTCAATTTTAATCCCGAGAATCAGATCCTAGTCACATTAGATATAGAGGCTTTATATACTAATATACCTCAAGAAGCCACTATAAAGATGGTAGAATCCCTATTTAGGGTAGATGGTAGAGATTTAACTGCCCACGTAGTGTTTGTCGTGGACTGTGTCTCCTTGGTCTTAAGAAATAACCTGTTCTTGTTTGATAAAGATCTTTACAAACAAGTTAAGGGAACCAGCATGGGGGCACCTGTGCCCCTAGTCTGGCCTGCCTCTACGTTTCTCAGTTTGAGGATAAACATATTTTTAACCCAATGGCTCCGTTCTATGAAAATATTTCCGAATGGAGCCGTTACATCGATAATGTCTTTTTTATTTGGACAGGACCTGAAGACACCTTGGTTGAATTTATTGCCAGGCTGAACAAAGGTGATTCGAATTTAAAATTTACTTCACACACCGATAGAAACAGTTGTGAGTTCCTGGATGTTATTATCAAACATACCAATGGACGTCTTAATGTGGAGCTTTATACTAAACCAACTGACAAGAACACTATGCTTCACTTTAAGAGTAACCATGCCCCTTGTCAAAAAAATAACATTCCTTTTGGGCAATTTTTGCGGCTCAAACGCGACTATACAACCATCAGAGATTTTGACAAACATGCCACAGCCCTTAAACAAAAGTTTATAGATAGGGGATACCCCAAAAGACTGGTCAGGCATGCATATAAACGTGCCAAGTATTATGATCGTGATAGTCTGCTTACCTCTAAACCAAAAGCTGAAGGGCCCTCTCTCCCCATTATTTTTGTCACCAATTACAATCAGGTTAGCAATAGATTAAAAAACATCATTAATAGAAACTGGCATTTGGTGACGGATAAACAACAGAATACTCTACCTAAGCCAATGTTCTCATTTAGGAGGATTCGCACAATACGGAACAGTTTAGTTCATACATACAGAGACATTAGAATCTCTAGCCAGCCATGTATTGATAAATCACCTCTTCCGACTGGCACCTTTCCATGCGCAGGCTGTTCAAACTGTAAGGATATAATTGGAGGCAGTACAATTAAAAATCAGACAGGAGACTTACATATATAGATGAGACATCCCGTGAGGTCCGCATACGGATGAATGAACACAAATCGGCACTGAGAAATGGTAAAAAGGGTGCTCCGTTGACAGAGCACTGGAAGAATGCTCAACATACCATTAATGATTTTAGATGGTGCTGTCTGGAATCAATTACGATCAGTGCCCTCGGAGGAGATCATAATCAAAAACGGAAGAAGCGAGAACAGTACTACATGTCTAGATGTAATAGTGTCAGACATGGTCTTAATAATAGAGAAGACTGGGAACAATTAATAAATTGAGAACAGAACACATACTTTTATATGTTACAACATGTAACTTCACATACATAGACAAACTGCATTTTTAGTCTAGTACGTAAAGCATCTCAAACTGATATCTCCTGAATTATATCCAATCTAAGACTATTTGAGTTTATTCGTGGGTTCGTACATAGAAATGCACTTAAAATAATTGGGATGGGTACCACCAAGTTACCCCCCTTGTCTCTCTTTTTTTTAAAAAAATTAAAAAATTTTTTTAAATGTTCTGATAGATACTCTAAATGCGCTCTTACTTAAACATCATCTGTGGCAAAGCATCGCTACTTTCGTGATGAAAAAAGAGGAACACCGACTGAGGAGGAGCAGGGAGACCGACTATCCGTAACCTGGTACGGACATGGTATACTGCACTTGTTAAAGTAGGCATATTGATAAGGATCATGCGCAGTAACCAGCGGTAGTCGGTTACCCGCCCGTACGCTGTACCGCATTTTACAAGGCAACTGCGCAATACTTCTTCCGATATGGAGAGGCACGGTGATGGCTTATATGTCAGATTTCTAAAATCGGTACATATTTGGCATACGGCTAAATATATAGAACAACAGGGAGCTGATAATTACGGTTATACTGTCAGCACCGTGTCACCAAGTGCGCATTTAAAAAGAAAAAACGTGACGTACTACTATGAGACACACGACGTTTAATTTTGTATATCGAAATTAGACAAATTGCCTACTAATTGCAAAGACTACAAGCATACCGTGTAGATATCAATTTAGAAAGGATGGATGCATTTTTTATATTAATTGGATTAAAAAAGACCCCAAGACTGAATCCACTGTCATTGAGAGACATTCGAATTACCTCGCAGTATGACTTTATAGATCATAATTCTTTTTTTAGATCGCGCACAAACCCACAAACCTGAAGTCATCCCAGAGTTTAAGAGGGCCGAAAGTCTATCCAGTAAAGGTCCGGCTACAGCGATTCGCCCTATACATAAATATAGGCGGTGAGTGTCCGATTCCATTGGGTTGATTGATCTGTGTATGGGATTTGAGTAGAACATGAAATAATATTCAAAATATATATGTCCCTCACAGATTTTTCACACCGGAATTAGGATCGGTGGCTCCTCTCAGACAGGATATATGATGGTATCAAACCAATACAGGTATTTTATATGTATTCTCATGCAAGCGATTAGTCCTGCACAATGAAGGCCTATGATTAAAAATAGTACTAATACCGACTTTTCATATCACCAATATAGAAATTGAACAAGCAGTATCAGGCATAAAGATTGATGCCAGTGCTTGAACAGTACGTAAATCCCACATGAGGACGCGATATTGTGCAATAGATTTGAGTATACCGAGACCCTTGATATTTAAGGTAAGAGACGCAACAGAATGAGTTTTAAGATTTCTGTCGCACTGTCTCTTTATATGTGAATATTGTTGATTTAGGACACTATAAATCAGGGAACCTTCACCAACCAGTATGTGGATCTATAGGAATACAAACGTAATGATGTGAGATGTGCTGATGGAAGTATAAAACGTGTTTTTAAATACTATGTCGATTATGAATTAGTCAAATGTTTACAAAAAAATTTGTTAGTTGCGAGCCAGAACCCCTAAACGAGAGATAGACATCGAAAAAAAGCATTTTTATGATATGTATAGTAATTGTGTGTCTCTTTGAACAGAGCAACAGTCCTGAAGAAGGTGTTCATTAACTTCACCGAAACGCTGCATCGACACTTGTTCTCTTGAACAAATTTTAACTATGATTGTAAAAATTTTGTTTTAAATCTTGTAAAACTGTGAATTCGGCAAATGACATATATATGTTTTTTTAATACTGTATGAATATATATTTTTTTGTGAATCCAAATAAATACAAATGTTATTTTACAATTTCTTAATTTTGTCTTAGATTATGTACTAATGGTGAAAAATTGCTACGTATATACATATCTTGTGTTCTGTGCATAGTGTGTTCAATCTGTAAATTTAGATAGCAAATATACAAGATCTAACATGCTCATCTCCTCCGTGTATTCTAGTGTGGTTGGTTGGTTACCCTTATGAATAGATTTATCCACTACTCTTAACTTGTAAGTACAGATTCTTTCTGGACTTAAGGAGTTATTCATTGGATACACATGGTAGGGACACTTAAGATTTTCACAGTATCATTTCCCCTGGTCCCTTTATTGTTACCTAAGGGGGCCTCCTTCATTTTTTCTTCATTATACTCGGCTTGTTAGCTGAGGAGGCGGTAGTCTGTGCACAACATCAGTGCATCAAAATAGTGGATTATCATATTCCACAGTAATATGGAAGGTATTAAAACATTAGGTTACTCTGAAGACCATTTTAATAGAATAATTAATGGGCCTACATCAAAGAACGTTTCAACAATAAGGTTAGACAAAGCCGATGAAGAACAATGGCGGACATTATGGAATCTCAAAAAAAAGGTCATTAGAGCAGAATTATGTGCAGACTTCCTCGTGGAGTATTGTAAAAATGGCATTATACCTAAGGGCCTTCAGGTTATCAATGAACCTGGTATTTTCGTTAACAACAGAAAATTTATTGAGAACTGGACCTTAGTGGCGAATCGCTGTAGTCGCGACTGGATGCTTTTAATCATTGAGACAGCCTATGAAGTTTTAATTGTGGAGCGTAAAGATATAGAAGACCTAGAGGCCAAACTCAATGACAATACGGCACTATTAGATGCAAAACAAAAGCTTGATGAGATTCAAAACGACATCACCAGTATAGCGACTACCTGATTAACAAAAAATCCAATAAACTGAGGAAAGACATCGCAAACTATAATGATGAGAATGTCTATCCCTATCTACAAAAAGATTTTTACGAAAGATCTAGAGATAATTTCCAACCTAGGAGACAGTGGCAAAATCAGCCCCGCAATCACCCCAAAAAAAAGGTTAGATTTTTCGATACCTCGTATACTAGTTCAGATTCTGATGGAGAAACATCTAATGAAGGCAGAAATACCAAAGAAAGAGAGACAACACCTGGCACCTCTAAAGAAGGGCTCTCTTTTTTGGAGCAACGCCATCAAAATTTCGGACAACCCAGGGGGAGAGCGAGGGGCAGGGGGAACTACAACCAAGTACCTCAGTTTTTGCAACGTCCTCGCACGAGGAGTCAGAAGACCTGGGACTACTTATTTCCAACAAAGCCCCAATTATAAATCTTTCCACTTATAAACATTCTGCCAGTGAAATTAGTCTTCTGGAAAAAGGATTAGGATTTGCCATGACCTCTAATGTAGATAGATACTCGTTGGAAAGAGTTCTACAAAGTTTTTTTCGTAACATAAGATTAGCAATCTTTTTTGAAGGTAAAGAGAGGCAGAATAAAATAAATAAATCAGGACTGAGAAATAAATCCTCTTGGACCCCCAGTATAAATATGGTCTCTAAAGATGTTGAGGCCTTCGAAAGAAGTGTAGATAAGAGTGTGGATGATTTGCTGAAACAAAAACATTGGACTAGCCACAATCTGACTAAAGATGAATGCGCAGCATTACGAAATTTAGAAAATAACATTGCGCTAACGATAAAACCAGCAGATAAAGGCGGTGGCATCGTTTTGATTGACACTAGTGATTATAACAACAGGATGCATTTGCTTTTAAATAATAGAAAACACTATATTCCATCTAATATGAATGAACTTGATAAATTAAAAGAGACCATCAAAAGGTTACTCCTCGAAGCAAGAGAGGATGAGGTCATTTGTGATGAGGAACTTGCTTTCCTCAGAAATGATAATCCAATAATTGCTGCCCTTTATGGACTTCCCAAAGTCCATAAAGGTATAGGCAATCCGCCCATGAGGCCTATTGTATCAAGCATCGGTTCAGTTCCGAACCTCTTAGTAAATATGCAGATCTATTCCTTCAGCCGCTGGTGATTGCCCAAAAAGCGTATATAAAAGACACCACAGCGATTATTCAGAAAGCATAATGCCTCAATTTTAATCCCGAGAATCAGATCCTAGTCACATTAGATATAGAGGCTTTATATACTAATATACCTCAAGAAGCCACTATAAAGATGGTAGAATCCCTATTTAGGGTAGATGGTAGAGATTTAACTGCCCACATCAATAATGTCTTTTTTATTTGGACAGGACCTGAAGACACCTTGGTTGAATTTATTGACAGGCTGAACAAAGGTGATTCGAATTTAAAATTTACTTCACACACCGATAGAAACAGTTGTGAGTTCCTGGATGTTATTATCAAACATACCAATGGACGTCTTAATGTGGAGCTTTATACTAAACCAACTGACAAGAACACTATGCGTCACTTTAAGAGTAACCATGCCCCTTGTCAAAAAAATAACATTCCTTTTGGGCAATTTTTGTGGCTCAAACGCGACTGTACAACCATCAGAGATTTTGACAAACATGCCACAGCCCTCAAACAAAAGTGTATAGATAGGGGATACCCCAAAAGACTGGTCAGGCATGCATATAAGCGTGCCAAGTATTATGATCGTGATAGTCTGCTTACCTCTAAACCAAAAGCTGAAGGGCCCTCTCTCCCCATTATTTTTGTCACCAATTACAATCAGGTTAGCAATAGATTAAAAAACATCATTAATAGAAACTGGCATTTGGTGACGGATAAACAACAGAATACACTACCTAAGCCAATGTTCTCATTTAGGAGGATTCGCACAATACGGAACAGTTTAGTTCATACATACAGAGACATTAGAATCTCTAGCCAGCCATGTATTGATAAATCACCTCTTCCGACTGGCACCTTTCCATGCGCAGGCTGTTCAAACTGTAAGGATATAATTGGAGGCAGTACAATTAAAAATCAGACAGGAGACTTACATATATAGATGAGACATCCCGTGAGGTCCGCATACGGATGAATGAACACAAATCGGCACTGAGAAATGGTAAAAAGGGTGCTCCGTTGACAGAGCACTGGAAGAATGCTAAACATACCATTAATGATTTTAGATGGTGCTGTCTGGAATCAATTACGATCAGTGCCCTCGGAGGAGATCATAATCAAAAACGGAAGAAGCGAGAACAGTACTACATGTCTAGATGTAATAGTGTCAGACATGGTCTTAATAATAGAGAAGACTGGGAACGAATAATAAATTGAGAACAGAACACATACTTTTATATGTTACAACATGTAACTTCACATACATAGACAAACTGCATTTTTAGTCTAGTACGTAAAGCATCTCAAACTGATATCTCCTGAATTATATCCAATCTAAGACTATTTGAGTTTATTAGTGGGTTCGTACATAGAAATGCACTTAAAATAATTGGGATGGGTACCACCAAGTTACCCCCCTTGTCTCTCTTTTTTTAAAAATTATTATTATTTTTTTTTTTTTAAATGTTCTGATAGATACTCTATAATTGCTTTAGAAATAGCAAGTGCTACAATGTCTTTATTGGTCCGATATCAAATATCGAATTGAATTTATGTTTCCTTTGAAAACGCTTATATAATATCGTTTTTCGAAAACGCTTATATAATATCTTCCTTCTGGGTCTCGTGTGATAAACTTACGAGTAAAGTTTTATTGAATATAAAAAATAACCTCGTGACGGACCTAAACCCCAAAAAAACGAGATATATAGAAAGGTAAACATGACGCTGCATGTGACTTAAAAGGACCAATGAGCATCGCGTTTTAGTTATCCAATTAGGTAAGCGCTCTTACTTAAACATCATCTGTGGCAAAGCATCCCTACTTTCGTGATGAAAAAAGAGGAACACCGACTGAGGAGGAGCAGGGAGACCGACTATCCGTAACCTGGTAAGGGCATGGTATACTGTACTTGTTAAAGTAGGCATATTGATAACTATCATGCGCAGTAACCAGCGGTAGTCGGTTACCCGCCCGTACGCTGTACCGCATTTTACAAGGCAACTGCGCAATACTTCTTCCGATATGGAGAGGCACGGTGATGGCTTATATGTCACATTTCTAAAATCAGTACATATTTGGCATACGGCTAAATATATAGAACAACAGGGAGCTGATAATTACGGTTATACTGTCAGCACCGTGTCACCAAGTGCGCATTTAAAAAGAAAAAATGTGACGTACTACTATGAGACACGGGACGTTTTAATTTTGTATATCGAAATTAGACAAATTGCCTACTAATTGCAAAGACTACAAGCATACCGTGTAGATATCAATTTAGAAAGGATGGATGCATTTTTTATATTAATTGGATTAAAAAAGACCCCAAGACTGAATCCACTGTCATTGAGAGACATTCGAATTACCTCGCAGTATGACTTTATAGATCATAATTCTTTTTTTAGATCGCGCACAAACCCACAAACCTGAAGTTATCCCAGAGTTTAAGAGGGCCGAAAGTCTATCCAGTAAAGGTCCGGCTACAGCGATTCGCCCTATACATAAATATAGGCGGTGAGTGTCCGATTCCATTGGGTTGATTGATCTGTGTATGGGATTTGAGTAGAACATGAAATAATATTCAAAATATATATGTCCCTCACAGATTTTTCACACCGGAATTAGGATCGGTGGCTCCTCCCAGACAGGATATATGATGGTATCAAACCAATACAGGTATTTTATATGTATTCTCATGCAAGCGATTAGTCCTGCACAATGAAGGCCTATGATTAAAAATAGTACTAATACCGACTTTTCATATCACCAATATAGAAATTGAACAAGCAGTATCAGGCATAAAGATTGATGCCAGTGCTTGAACAGTACGTAAATCCCACATGAGGACGCGATATTGTGCAATAGATTTGAGTATACCGAGACCTTTGATATTTAAGGTAAGAGACGCAACAGAATGAGTTTTAAGATTTCTGTCGCACTGTATCTTTATATGTGAATATGGTTGATTTAGGACACTATAAATCAGGGAACCTTCACCAACCAGTATGTGGATCTATAGGAATACAAACGTAATGATGTGAGATGTGCTGATGGAAGTATAAAACGTGTTTTTAAATACTATGTCGATTATGAATTAGTCAAATGTTTACAAAAAAATTTGTTAGTTGCGAGCCAGAACCCCTAAACGAGAGATAGACATCGAAAAAAAGCATTTTATGATATGTATAGTAATTGTGTGTCTCTTTGAACAGAGCAACAGTCCTGAAGAAGGTGTTCATTAACTTCACCGAAACGCTGCGTCGACACTTGTTCTCTTGAACAAATTTTAACTATGATTGTAAAAATGTTGTTTTAAATCTTGTAAAACTGTGAATTCGGCAAATGACATATATATGTTTTTTAATACTGTATGAATATATATTTTTTTTGTGAATCCGAATAAATACAAATGTTATTTTACAATTTCTTAATTTTGTCTTAGATTATGTACTAATGGTGAAAAATTGCTACGTATAAACATATCTTGTGTTCTGTGCATAGTGTGTTTAATCTGTAAATTTAGATAGCAAATATACAAGATCTAACATGCTCATCTCCTCCCTGTATTCTAGTGTGGTTGATTGGTTACCCTTATGAATAGATTTATCCACTACTCTTAACTTGTAAGTACAGATTCTTTCTGGACTTAAGGAGTTATTCATTGGATACACATGGTAGGGACACTTTAGATTTTCACTGTATCATTTCCCCTGGTCCCTTTATTGTTACCTAAGGGGGCCTCCTTCATTTTTTCTTTGCTAAAAGCAAAACAGCACAAATTCAAATGTGTAAGCTATTTTATTTACAAAGTGGACATGTGAGGGGTGCGGGCATATTTACATGAAGGTGGTGATGTAGCAGTGAGTTGACAGTCATGGTAGATGAGATGCAAGAGTAGACACCACATGGATGTGCTGATGCAGTCCAACAGACAGGTGCCATTCACAAGGCAGTGTGGGGAAGGACAGTCCAAACAGTCAATGCAGTGGGGAAGAGGGTTGCCATCAGGGCTGGCTCCGTGACTGGCATGTGACTGGTGCTTTGCCTCCAGAGACTCCCAGGCTCTTCTTTGGGAGCTCCCTTGATTGCTTTGGCGGGGGGGCCTGCTGCATGGCCAGGACTCACCCCTCTCTGTGGCCGCAGGGGAGGATGGTGCACTGTCATCCTGCAGCACAACATAGGGGGCGGAGGTGTTGTTTGGGACACAGGCCCGTCCCTCAGCAACCCCACTTGCTGGGCCATGAGGTCCACCATTTGACCAATGCGTGCGTCGATGGACCTCATCAGCAGGATGAGGTCACTTAATAGTTCGTCAGACCGGCCACTTTCTCCCTGGACCTGTTCATATGCCCGATGACTCTGGTGAAGTGTTCCAGGGATGGTGTGCCAACCTCCTGAGGTCTGGGGGTGACCCTGGCCCTCCCACCTGCCACAGACCTGTTGCCTCACCACGGATTGGTCCCCGCACACTCTCCTGGCCCTCCACAGTTGGTGGTGTGTCCTGGTCATCCCCTGGGACAGGGAGGGAGGTGATGGTGGTGGTGGTGGTGGTGGTGGGGGCGGAGGTGGCAGCGGTGGAGGCACAGGCCATGACTGCAGCGGTCTGTTGTGCTGTTGTTGGTGCAGCAGAAGTGGTGGTGGGGAGGATGGGGTCCAGGGACCTGTTGGTCCTTGGCACCTCAGATGGGCCGGCCTGGAGCTCATCGTCCACACTATCCAGGGAGTCAACATCCAAGAATCCATGTACTGGGGGTGGAGACTGGCTCTGCTGGTCGTTGTTGTCATCAGCAGCGAGTTCTTCATCACCTGTGGATTAGATGGGGAATGGTCAGTGTTGGGCACAGTGCAAGTATTCTGCTAGCTGCATGTCATCCGCTGTCTGTACACTACACAATTGAGACAACTTCACTATTATTGTTAAGAGCAATAGTGGGTGTTATGGTGCAGAGGAACATCAATTACTCGTACATGCCAGTTATCAATGCATTGCATGCAATTGGTGCAGTGTGTAGTGTTGCAGGTCTGACACCCACAAAGAGCCAGACCAGTGAAGATGGCTACCTACCTGTAGGTGTGTTTGGCAAACAGTGCAATGGCTTCCAGGGGATCCTGGGTGGGGGAGCCCTCAATGCTGCAGGTTGTGGGACAGGGGGCATGGTGTAGTGGTGCAGGCCACCCACCCCTAAAACAGCCAGTACAGGGAAGATGGCTACCTACCTGTTAGGTGAGGGTGAACAGTGCAATGGCTGAAACATGCTCCTGGGTGGGGGAGGTCTCTATCCTGCTCAGGTGTGGGACAGGGGGCATGGTGGGAGTAGTAGTGCAGGCCACCCTCCTCCAAACAGGCCTCCCAATGTGGATGGCTACCTACCTGTTAGGTGAGGGTGAACAGTGCAATGGCTGACACATGCACCTGGGTGGGGGAGGCCTCTGTCCTGCTCAGGTGTGGGACAGGGGGCATGGTGGGCATCATGGTATAGCCCTCCCACCCCCAAACAGTCGGTACAGGGAAGATGGCTACCTACCTGTTAGGGGAGGGTGAACAGTGCAATGGCTGACACATGCTCCTGGGTGGGGGAGGCCTCTATCCTGCTCAGGTGTGGGACGGGGGCATGGTGGGAGTTGTGGTACAGCCCTCCCACCCCCAAACAGCCAGTACAGGGAAGATGGCTACCTACCTGTTAGGTGAGGGTGAACAGTGCAATGGTTGACATTTGCTCCTGGGTCGGGGTGGGGGTGGCCTCTATCCTGCTCAAGTGTGTGACAGGGGGCATGGTGGGAGTAGTAGTGCAGGCCACCCTCCCCCAAACAGGCCTCCCAGTGTGGATGGCTACCTACCTGTTAGGTGAGGGTGAACAGTGCAATGGCTGACACATGCTCCTGTGTGGGGGAGGCCTCTATCCTGCTCCGGTGTGGGACAGGGGGCATGGTGGGAGTTGTGGTACAGCCATCCCACCCCCAAACAAACCTCCCAAGCAAGATGGCTACCTACCTGTACGTTTGTTTGGTAAACAGTGCAATGGCTTCCAGGTGCGCCTGGGTGGGAGGGAGTGCTCCATGCTGCTGGGGTGTGCGACAGGGGGCATGGTGGGAGTAGGAGTGCAGGCCTCCCACCCCCAAACAAGCCTCCCAAGCAAGATGGCTACCTACCTGTAAGTTTGTTTTGTAAACAGTGCAATGGCTTCCAGGTGCTCCTGGGTGGGAGGGAGTGCTCCATGCTGCTGGAGTGTGGGACAGGGGGCATAGTGTGAGTAGGAGTGCAGGCCTCCCACCCCCAAACAAGCCTCCTAGGCACGATGGCTACCTACCTGTAAGTTTGTTTGGTGAACAATGCAATGGCTGACACATGCTCCTGGGTGGGGGAGGCCTCCATGCTGCTGGGGTGTGGGACAGGGGGCATGGTGGGAGTCATGGTACAGCCCTCCCACCCCCAAACAGCCAGTACAGGGAAGATGGCTACCTACCTGTTAGGTGAGGGTGAACAGTACAATGGTTGACATTTGCTCCTGGGTGGGGGTGGCCTCTATCCTGCTCAGGTGTGCGACAGGGGGCATGGTGGGAGTAGTAGTGCAGGCCACCTGCCCCCAAACAGGCCTCCCAGTGTGGATGGCTACCTACCTGTTAGGTGAGGGTGAACAGTGCAATGGCTGACACATGCTCCTGAGTGGGGGAGGCCTCTATCCTGCTCAGGTGTGGGACAGGGGGCATGGTGGGAGTCGTGGTACAGCCCTCCCACCCCCAAACAGCCAGTACAGGGAAGATGACTACCTTCCAGTTAGGTGAGTGTGAACAGTGCAATGGTTGACATTTGCTCCTGGGTGGGGGTGGCCTCTATCATGCTCAGGTGTGGTACAGGGGGCATGGTGGGAGTAGTAGTGCAGGCCACCCTCCCCCAAACAGGCCTCCCAGTGTGGATGGCTACCTATCTGTTAGGTGAGGGTGAACAGTGCAATGGCTGACACATGCTCCTGGGTGGGGGAGGCCTCTATCCTGCTCAGGTGTGGGACAGGGGCATAGTGGGAGCTGTGGTACAGCCCTCCCACCCCCAAACAAACCTCCCAAGCAAGATGGCTACCTACCTGTACGTTTGTTTGGTAAACAGTGCAATGGCTTCCAGGTGTGCCTGGGTGGGAGGGTGTGGTAAATAAATAATTAATTACCGGTTCTATTTTTTAATATAATCAATAAAACAGATAGCTCAATAAATAAGAGTCAGGATTCGAGGTATCTTGAGTCGACAGGCTTTAATCAGGCATAAAGGACAGGAACAGGACAGCCTGTACGGGAAAGGAATGAAGGCAGCTGCCGGGGGCAGGAAATCGGGGCTTGGGCAACTTTCAGTAACGGTTCACAGTATATATACTTAAACAAATACATTACATTCAATACAGTAGGCGTAGCAGTAGGCGTGACTCGTAGCAGTCGCGAAAGATAAGGGCAAAATGATGTAACAAGAAGGCGTGTACAGGGCGTATACATAGACATGTGATGTAAACGTAACAGAAGTGTCATAAACGGGGCGGAAACATGGAGGGGGCTACCTGAGCAGCTGGGACCTCTAACCTAGTGGTGCGCGCAAACGGGCAATGACGTGTTACCAGGGAGAACTGGGGGCTATGACTTCTGCGCTAGAAGAGGAGACTAAAGTCTGGAGTGTCAGAGCGACATGTACCCAAGGCATATCTAGTATCTGGTGTTTAGAGTACATGTTGATAGAATCCAAAAGTTATCAGGGCAAAGGCTACTAGACATTAGGACTGATGCATGCATAATTCTACATGTATTGCGTGTACGAGGAATATTCTATGAATATTAATGCAGTATTTCTCTTACATGGAGACATAAAGGCTAGACCATGACGGAAACTATTGATGCGATGCAGTAGCTTAGGAATGCAGAGAAGGAGGGCTGGACTGATAACTAGAAACATAACATACTCTTGGCAGACTGGGAGGCAGAGCCAGGCCGGGCCGGGCACTGCGAGGCATGAAATAAGCTAAGGGTCAGGGATGCAGGTGGGGGCTGTATCGCTCCTCGGAGAGGGTTCAGGAGACAGGAGCTGAATCTGAGTCCGGGCCCTTTTGAGGCCTAGAAACGGGGACAATCCAATGAATTAACGTGCACACTGTAAAATGTGGCAACGTAGGTTTACATAAGCCTAATATTCGTTGTTTTCACGAGGTCTGGAAACTGGCATACTAGAGAGGGACACAACTGTAATTGCGTCTTTAATCGATCAGAGGGGAATACATGCATATCGATCATGCACATATAACATAAGATGGGGAACACGTAGGCACATACAACATGGCAAAATTTACTTTTCCACATTCCCTCCTTGTGCCCTACGTTTCCATCAGGAAACATCAATATTCATGATACCATCTATCATTTCATATAGCATCATTTGCTCGTCTCGAATTGTCTTGGAACGGGACTTAGGACTAGGAATACAAGAGGTAGCACACATGCCGCAAATCGCAGGGCCACATTGTATACAGAGGCAGCAACTGAATATGATCATTACTGCAATACCTAGGAATGACAATACTTTCCATCCCCAGGCAGATATAATACTCCAGAGCCAGCCGGACCATGTCCAGGTGCCTGGATTCTGGTGTAACTGATGGGCAATTTTATGAAGTCTGGTTATAGCTGAATAAACAGACGGCGCGTTATTAGGAATGAAAATGCAGCAACTAGATCCGATGACTCTACATGCTCCTCCTCTATCGGCCAGTATGACGTCAAGAACGAGACGATTTTGGAGCACGACAAATCTCATAGCAGATTGCTCTTCGGTTAAGTTACCTAGAGCAGAAGTAGTCTCATTCACTACAGCTTCAAGGGTTCTGGTTAACCTACGTATTAACTTACTATTCTGGATAGGTCCTATAAAGAAAAAGAAACCTTTGTTGAAGTCTTGATACTGTTCTAGAGTAGTTTCAGTTTGATCGACAATTGGGGACTCGATCTCCCTTCTAGGTCTGACGTGTACTAGATGTGTGTTTCTGTGATAATCGGATGGGGCTAGAAAAACTGGTGGCAGTAGGAAGGCAATATAACATGTTCCATCCCAATCGAGGGGCAGACGAACATATGCGGTCTGACCACAAACAAAATAAGAATGACGTGAGGCTTTGAAAATATATTTCCCACTGTCACTATACTCGACAGTAGTAGTACAATCACTATGTCCTACATGTGCGGAACCATTCTTTCTGACACATAATTCGCCTTTGACTGGTAGTACTGAAATAGCAGGCAAATCTGGAGTAGTATCAGACTGAACATTCAGGACCATGAAATTCGAAGAATAATTACCTAAATCATATACTTCATTTTCTAGATCTAACCCTGTTCTATGGGAGAGACCCTGCTTGTCTGGAAAACATGTTCTATTCATTAGGGACATATCATTGGAGGATGACGTTAACGTGGACCATGCTCCACACGAACCATTATGTGAAAACGGATAAGGAAAGAGTGGCAGAACTCCCTTCGGTGTCTGGAAAGGGGGGAGTCGACCACACACCCAACAATTAGTAGCATTGCTGGTCTGGTGTGAATAGTGCAACATTCGGATGAATGTGTTATTGCGCATAGCAAGACGATAGGATAGCTCGTGAGGAGGCAGATCACTAAATGTGTGCTCTACTGTAGCATTAGAAAACATATGTACATGTGAAATTGGAAAACATAAATGTAAAGCATAACTTGTGCAGGTAACCATAAGACTCAAAAATAACAGGAAACTTAGAACGATAATACATATTTTAGAGTTTTGACTAACTCTCTCACTGTGGGGGTCTATCTCATACATGTCAGGAACCTGTCTAACCGTTTCACCCGAGAGGGACTTAGACAATTAAACTGGCTGACTTATTTTACTAGACCTTAATTTTTCTTTATACTCCTGCTGCGGAGTTTTCTCTAACGGGGGAACTTTGAGTTCAGAGTCTGTTTTTAGGCAGTCTTTAGGAATAAGGCAGTCCTTAACAAAAGTCTTTTCTCGTATTCCATGGAATTTCTTTATGTGGCTCAGGTGGACCCACCCCTTCCTGCCTTCGAGTTTGACGGCGGTCCTTGTTGTTAGTAAGATCATCCGAGGCTCCTTCCAGCGGGGCTCCAGCGGACTTGAACGATCGAAATTTCGGACAAATACGTGATCACCGGGAACGACTTCATGCGGTTTCACCTCAGTGTTGTCTGGAAATGCGGCGGCAACCTGTGAACGACAAGAGTGTAGGGCAGACATCAAGGAAGCTAGGTAATCTGTCAGCATATTACTGGAAACATCTGTAATACTGCGGGGTCTAGGTGTACCCCACATGTTTGGGGGGCGGCCGAATACGACCTCATACGGGGACAGACCTGATCTGGAATGTGCAACCATCCTCATATAGAACAGAGCAACTGGCAGAGCTACTAGCCAGTCTACACCTTTTTCTCTACATACTTTTGCAATGCGGATTTTCAAAGTCTGATTATGTCTCTCTACGAGACCGGCTGCTTCAGGATGGCGCACACAATGGAACTTCCACTGGTACCCTAACAGAAGGGAAACATGTTTCATAAGCTCAGATGAGAATGGCTGGCCGTTATCTGAATACACGACCCTAGGGAGTCCATAGCGGGGAAAGAACTCACGAACCAACTGCCTGGCAGTGGTCGCGGCTGTGTAATCTGGAACTGGATATGCTTCTGTCCACCTGGACAAAGCGCATACAACTACGAGGACATACTTGAAACCTCGACATCTCTCCATCTGAATATAATCCATCTGGAGGACTTCAAAAGGGTGGTCAGGAGGTTGGAATCCGCCTTGTTCCACCGGGACACTTTTACCTGGATTGAACTGACAACATATCATACAGGTACGGACTTTCTGCTTAGCTGCAGCTCGTAAATGCTTGTTGAACCAAAGGTTCTGAATACTGTCTAACATAGCTTTTTCTCCTAGATGTGCTGGACTATGTGCGGTATTAATAATGACTTGAACCATAGAGTCGGGGCGAAACCATGTGGCTTTTCCCTTCGTCAACCATCCTTGATCTGTCTGGACCCCTCCTTGTTCGGACCATTTCTTGATTTCTTCGGGAGTAGCATGTAACTGTATGTCTATGACATCTTGTGTAGGGTCCTTAACTGTCATACAGGTAGTCTGATCTGGAGTGAGTGTCTGTGTCGTGTTAACTGGAATGTCTGGAGTCTGAGCTGTAAGCTTGGCTGTTCGATCTGCTAGATCGTTACCTTGGGAAATGATGTCAGTGACTTTCGTATGTGCTTTGCACTTCATGATAGCGATAGCTGTCGGTAAATGTATTGCATCTAACAGAGCTTGAATGAGGAGACCATGCTGAATCTTGGTTCCATGAGAAGTCATGAAACCTCTCTCCTGCCAGAGCACTCCAAAGTCGTGTACAACTCCGAATGCGTAACGTGAATCAGTATATATGTTTACTTTCAGGTTCTTAGCACGGATGCAGGCTTGGGTCAGAGCTACTAGCTCTGCTGCTTGAGCAGACAGGGTGTCAATACGATGTGTCTCTATAACTTCAGTGTCAGTAGTCACTGCATACGCGGCTACTAGTTCTCCTGTACTCGTTCTCATACATGAACCATCCACATAAAGTGTCAGGTCGGGATTAGGTAATGCAATATCTGTCAGGTCTTGTCTTGGTTTTGTCATAGTGTTAACAACTTCCACACAGTCATGTGTGGCCGGATTTGAAGTAACTGACAGTAACAGTGTAGCTGGATTTAGAATGTTGCAGCGTCTGATTTCTATGTGTGGCTGGAACAGTGTCAGTTCATAACCTTTTAAACGTGCAATGGTCAAGTGCTGAGTCTGTGTTCGGTTTAAAAGAACTTCCACGGAGTGTGGAACTTGTACTGTCAGGGAGTGTCCTAACACTATGGAATCACTTTGTCTGATAGCTAGAGCTGTGGCTGCAACTGACTTGAGGCACGCAGGCAGAGCCTGGGCTACTGGATCTAATGTGCTAGAAAAATAAGCACAGGGCTTGTATTGTCCTGCTTGATCTTGTGTGAGAACAGATAATGCAGTACCATCACGTTCTGTAACAAAAAGTGTAAAAGGCTTACTGTAGTTTGGTGTCGCTAGAACAGGTGCTTGACATAAGGCTTTCTTTAATTCATTGAAAACAAGTGTATGTTCCTGGGTCCAAGGGAGGACAGTCGATACGGCTGCCTCCTGTGTCGTTAACTGTATCAGTGGCTTGGCTAGAAATGCATACTGAGGAATCCATTGTCTGCAGTAAGAAGTGAGGCCAATAAAAGCTCGTACCTCCTTCTGTGTCTTGGGCTGTGGAAGACTCGCTATTAACTGGATACGGTCTGGTGTCAACTGCCTACCCCACTTGGACAGTAAGTGTCCTAAGTATACCACTTGCTGGACACAGAATTGTAATTTGGAAGGGGACACCTTGTGCCCCTGCTCGGCCAGAAAGTATAGAACCATGAGTGACGCACGCTCGCAGTCACGTTCAGAACGGGCTGTGATCAGTAGATCATCGACATACTGGAGCAGGGCAGTGTCAGTTGGCATGCGGATATTGTCTAGTTGTCTCTTAAGTGCTTGACTGTAAATACTAGGACTTTCTGTAAAACCTTGAGGAGCTCGTGTGAATTTATAGCTCCTTCCATTTAAACAAAAACCGAAAAGGTACTGGCTGTCTGGATGAATGGGGACACTGAAAAATGCATTCTTGAGATCAATAACTGTGAAAAATGTAGCTTCAGAATCAATGGCTGTCAATAAGGAAGAAATATCTGGGACTACTGGATACTGGGGTATGATACATTTATTAAGCTCCCGAAGGTCAATCACTAATCGATATACCGGAGGTGCATTTGGATCAGTACGTTTCAGAACTGGAATGATAGGAGAATTACATATATTGGAGTCAGTTTCTACAACCACTCCTTGAGCAATAAGCTCGTCAATAATTTTGGATAAGGCTGCTACAGCCTCAGGTGGCAATCTGTACTGTCTGATTCGTGGCAAAACTACACCTTGCTTGAGAGTCACACGATGGGGTGTGATATGCATACAACCCACATCAGTTGGACCTTGCGCCCATAAATGCTGTGGTACATTCAATAATCTCGGATCAAAATCACGTAATACATAATGACCTTTAAAGTCTCTCAAAAACAATCGGACCCCTTCTGGGGAGCAGCAAATAACTGCTCCTAATTCTTTCAATGTCTTAATGCCTAACACATTTTCTGGACAAGATTTCGTGAGTAACAAATCAGTAGTTCGGGACAATGGACCAACTTCTAGAGTAACTGGTTTCGAAATTTCATTAACAATTGGCTTTCCTGAAAATCCAAGGGAAACATTTTTAGAGCCTGAGAGCGGAGCCCCTGGAACCTCGTCATGACTGATAGTAGTCCTACTTGCCCCTGTATCAATCAAAAACTTTCTGTCTTTCCCTAATACTTGACTGTGTACATAGGGACCTTCTTGATCTACAGGTATCTCGATGAGAGGCAAGCCTACCTCCCTCTCTAGGCTGTTTCATGAATATGGCTGATAATCTGGATACTCTGACTGTGCGTACTGGTACATCTGCTGTGTAACGTGTTGTGTTGCAGCGATAGGCTGCGGTGCTGGAACTGTCTGTTGTGCATTCTGTGGTGGCTGAGAAGTCTGTGAAACTTGTTCTTGTCTAGGCGGACGTGGTCTTTCTTTAGTCTTACCTGTAGCTATGTTGTGTTTCCGAACTGCACACTCGTTTATAAAATGACCTGGCTGTTTACAGTAATTGCAAGTCCCTTTAACGGGAGCTGCAGGATGACTGGCTTGATTCGGACCCCTCTTCTGACTGTCTTGTGGAACAGATTGTGCAACTAATACTTTCATTTTCGTGTCTTTCATACGTCTTCTTTCGTGTTCTTGCTCTTCCCTGATTCTATTCTGGTGATACTGGAGCATTTGTAACATTTGTGACGGAGTATTAGATTGCCAACTACTTTCGACTTTCAATACTCGATTTTTAACTTGTGGACTTGAATTCTCGACTAGTTTGGTAACAAAAAGATGAGGGTACGATTCACTACTCGTTTTCAGACCACTGTTATTAATAAAACATTTTTCAAATCTAGAATAAAAATCACTAGTGTCTTCATCCTGTTTCTGTTTACAAGCTGAGATTGCATCCCAATCTTCCTTTTTCGTGGCTAGTAATCTTGGCAAAACCTGTATCAATAACTCGGGCAATTCTTTAACTTTACCCCCAAGACCGGTACCTGGTACTCGTGAATTATCTTCAGCTTCTAGATCTGTCCAATCTATCTTTTTCTCTCCCACCTCCCATTCTTTTTCCTTGAGTTTTTCATATACCCCTGCGGGCAACAGGACCTTTAACATTTTAATGATATCAGGATACGTGTATTCTCCCATACGGAGAATGTCTTTTAATTCTCGATGGAACCCTGCTGGATCTTTGTCGTGACAGGGAATTAACTTTTTCATCTCTAAGAGTTCCATCTTTGTGACAGGGGTGTAAACAAATACTCGTTCTAGTTCACCACCCGTTCCTCTAACTGGGTGTACTTCTCGTAACAGATGCTGTCTATCTATGTAAAATGATTTACTTTCTGGAGGTGAGACATGAACAAAATGCGGATTCAGAAACGTTCGATATTTGTGGCGCTGTTCTAGAATGATACTAATTAAATCAGTACCTAAACCTCTCCATCTATACTGGAGTAACTCGTTCAGAACATCATGTAGCGGACCTGGATCAGAATGCTGTCCCTCATACAGTGTAATGAGGTGCTGGATCATATACATACCCACCAGTCGCTGCTCGGCTGGGGGCAGTTTCAGAAACATTTGTGCCACTATTTCGTCTGGAAAAGTGGTAGAATCAGTAGTCCACCGGACTGCTGATCGGGCTAGTTCTTGTTCATGCATGGTACTAAGTTCACTATAACCGATTTGTGATTTCAGAATGTGATCGGTAGCTTGAAATACTTGCTCAAGAGAACCTTGTTCTGGTGCTGGAGGAGGGAAAACTTTCTTGTGATCTAGGCGTGAATGTCGGTCGGGAAGTCTAGTTCTACCTACATACGCTATTCTGGAGGGATTCTCGTCGTCTAGTTCTTCATTATCAGAGTCGTCTTCTTTCTCGGTTACTTGTGCTGCTTCTCGTTTCTCGTGTAACTTTATTATTTCCCTACGGATTTTCTTGTACATACTCTCTATACAGTTCTGTGTCTTGTGTCTTCCCTCGGCTATATGGTCACTCCACCTGGTCAGGACTTTCATTTCTTCCGGATCTTTATCCGGATAATCTTGTTCTCTTATTAAACAATTAATTAGAAACTTTAAAAGCATGAGCTGAATCTCGACTTTCCTTTGAATCATGGCATCGCCAATACTTCCTGGATCTACTCCTGTACGGATGAAACGATATATTCTGTCTAGATAACCTTTCATATTCGGTAGGGTGTCCAAATAGTCGGTCACCCGTCTTAAACGTAATGAATATATGACCATAGTACCATCGCCTGGAACTGGATCATAACGACATTCGGTAAGTGCTCGCTTGATATCTGTAAATGTATGAACTTTTGGCGTACGCTGTAACGCTAGTTCATGTAGCGTCATACGTCTGTGTTGAGGCGGGGTACCAGGAGGACTTCCCCTCGCGGTTCCTAAACTGGAATCGTCGGTGGGTACTGTACGTGTTGGTAGAGTGACTGATGTGGCGGGTACATGTACTGTAGGCTGGACCCGGGGTACCGTAACAGGTGCTGCAACGGGTGCCCCGGTGGCTGGAGGAACAGGAATTACATTATTTACAGGAGCAGGCGGAACAGGATTTGCATAGGCTGGGACTGTGTCGTCCAAATAGGATGAGAGAAAAATATCAGCTGCAGTCGGTTTGTGACGTAGCTTAATCGGAACTAATGGCGGCGGAAAACTACATGGTGCTTCCGGGGTTGCTTTCGGCAAGCCCTCGGCAAGAAGAGGATACATACCCTTAATAAGGGCATTTCTCTGTCTGTCTGACTGTTCGGCTTTAACTCGTTCACCTACTTCAATTAATTCCCTTTCTTGGGCTCTTTCTGAGGATTCCCTACTTAATTCTGCTTTTCTGATTTCTTTTTCCGTTCTTCTATGAGATTCTTTGCGCCATAACTCGATGGCATCTTTCTGGGACTGTCTGGATTTCTTTTTCCATAATGCTTCCTCTACTCGCATGATGCACTCGGCATCCCATGTACCTGACATGGGCCATCTATATTTCTCTTCTAATTCCTTGGTGTAATCCACCCATAAATCTAGATATAATATGGCACTCAAGCCATGCTTATGATACATAAAATGACCTGGACTGTCCCTAGGCGGGACAGGAACTGCTTCCTCTAATAACCCTTTTCTGGTTTTTAACTGACGTAGTTTCGAGAATAGAGGCATTCTTTAAGCTGGAATCTGGACACAATACAATACACGATAAACACAATAACAATACAATACACGATAAACACAATAATAACTGGAAAAACAAATCGCTCATACCACGACATTGAAAACACATGAAATAACATTTAAAATAACAGTTCGGACAGAACACATGAATTTCTCGAGAACAGAACTTACTAGAATGACTAGATGCACGAAACTTACCGGTCCCATAAAGAGACACGTCGGAACCCGCATCCACCTAAGTGAACACTTCGTGTTGGATCTGTGTACCCAAACCCACGGACCAGAGACAAATGGATTGACCCTGTCTAGATACTACCCCAGCAACGGTACTCACCGGGCAGCAAGAACGGAAGGCCTCGGACTGGACTGGACTGCTACGACGACGGACTACGAACTTCGGACTTCAGTTACAGGTGGGCCTCCGGATACCTCGGACCTTGGGCTCTCGGCTTGGGCTCTGGTCGGGACTCGCCGCGTTCCTCACCGCCTCGTCTGGATGCTGGACCGCAACCTCCGTCTCCTCCGTGGGCCTGAGGGATACTTGAAGCAGAAATATCTGCACGTGCACGGTATGGTTCCGTCACGGCTGCAGAGGATCAGGGGGCCTGCGTGGCTTCTCCGGCGCGTGGGGAAAGGGCAAGTCCCTATTCGGGCGCCATTATGTGGTAAATAAATAATTAATTACCGGTTCTATTTTTTAATATAATCAATAAAACAGATAGCTCAATAAATAAGAGTCAGGATTCGAGGTATCTTGAGTCGACAGGCTTTAATCAGGCATAAAGGACAGGAACAGGACAGCCTGTACGGGAAAGGAATGAAGGCAGCTGCCGGGGGCAGGAAATCGGGGCTTGGGCAACTTTCAGTAACGGTTCACAGTATATATACTTAAACAAATACATTACATTCAATACAGTAGGCGTAGCAGTAGGCGTGACTCGTAGCAGTCGCGAAAGATAAGGGCAAAATGATGTAACAAGAAGGCGTGTACAGGGCGTATACATAGACATGTGATGTAAACGTAACAGAAGTGTCTTAAACGGGGCGGAAACATGGAGGGGGCTACCTGAGCAGCTGGGACCTCTAACCTAGTGGTGCGCGCAAACGGGCAATGACGTGTTACCAGGGAGAACTGGGGGCTATGACTTCTGCGCTAGAAGAGGAGACTAAAGTCTGGAGTGTCAGAGCGACATGTACCCAAGGCATATCTAGTATCTGGTGTTTAGAGTACATGTTGATAGAATCATAAAGTTATCAGGGCAAAGGCTACTAGACATTAGGACTGATGCATGCATAATTCTACATGTATTGCGTGTACGAGGAATATTCTATGAATATTAATGCAGTATTTCTCTTACATGGAGACATAAAGGCTAGACCATGACGGAAACTATTGATGCGATGCAGTAGCTTAGGAATGCAGAGAAGGAGGGCTGGACTGATAACTAGAAACATAACATACTCTTGGCAGACTGGGAGGCAGAGCCAGGCCGGGCCGGGCACTGCGAGGCATGAAATAAGCTAAGGGTCAGGGATGCAGGTGGGGGCTGTATCGCTCCTCGGAGAGGGTTCAGGAGACAGGAGCTGAATCTGAGTCCGGGCCCTTTTGAGGCCTAGAAACGGGGACAATCCAATGAATTAACGTGCACACTGTAAAATGTGGCAACGTAGGTTTACATAAGCCTAATATTCGTTGTTTTCACGAGGTCTGGAAACTGGCATACTAGAGAGGGACACAACTGTAATTGCGTCTTTAATCGATCAGAGGGGAATACATGCATATCGATCATGCACATATAACATAAGATGGGGAACACGTAGGCACATACAACATGGCAAAATTTACTTTTCCACAAGGGAGTGCTCCATGTTGCTGGGGTGTGGGACAGGGGGCATGGTGGGAGTAGGAGTGCAGGCCTCTCACCCACAAACAAGCCTCCAGAGCAAGATGGCTACCTACCTGTAAGTTTGTTTGGTAAACAGTGAAATGGCTTCCAGGTGCTCCTGGGTGGGAGAGAGTGCTCCATGCTGCTGGGGTGTGGGACAGGGGGCATGGTGTGAGTAGGAGTGCAGGCCTCCCACCCCCAAACAAGCCTCCTAGGCAAGATGGCTACCTACCTATAAGTTTGATTGGTGAACAATGCAATGGCTGACACATGCTCCTGGGTCGGGGAGGCCTCCATGCTGCTGGGGTGTGGGACAGGGGGCATGGTGGGAGTCATGGGACAGGCCTCCTACCCCAAACAAGCCTCCCAAACAAGATGGCTACCTACCTGTAAGTTTGTTTGGTGAACAGTGCGATAGCTGACACATGCTCCTGGGTGGGGGAGTGCTCCATGCTGCTGGGGTGTGGGACAGGGGGCATGGTGGGAGTTGCGGTACAGACCTCCCATCCCCAGACAAGCCTCCCAAGCAAGATGGCTAGCTACTTGTTAGGTGAGGGTAAACAATGCAATGGTGTTTGGGTTGTGCAAGGAGGTACTTATCAGTGTGTTGGTTGCCATTTGTTTGTCATTACCAGCCTCCATTCCCCCGGCTACTCCTGTGAGACTCTCAGGATGCAGTATGGCAAGCACCTTCTCTTCCCATGGTGTGAATGTTTTCTGTGGGATGGGAGGGCCACTGCCAGTCCGGTTAGCCAGCTCCCAGTTCTTGCTCCTCCTCTCTTTGACAACCCTCTTCAGATCATGCCACCACTTCATGATCTCCTTCTTGGATCGCGGGGTGGTCCCTACTGCATTGAGACTTTGAAGTATCCTTTCCCACATTTGTGTCCTTGTGGCTAATGGTGTCTGTTGGACCAGGCTACCAAACAGTTGTGGTTCCACTCTCACTATCTAATTTACCATGACTGTCAATGCACTCTCTGTGAATTTTGGCATTTTCTGCGCTGCCATGGTGCGTGGTGTTTGAAGTGTTTGTGGGTGCAGGGGTGTGTGTGGTGGGTGTGGTGTTGATGTGTGAGGTGTGTTGTGTGCTAGGGGACTGTTGGTGCTGATGTGATGGTGGTAGTGATGGTGGTGTGTGTGTGCTGTGTTCTTTTGCCTCTCCTGTCAGATGTGGTGTATGGCCTTCTCTTCTGGAGTGTTGCAAAGGATTGTGGTCAGTAAAGAGGCTGGTTTTATACTCAGCTGTGTGGGTGTGTTCAAATGGGATTTTACTGTGAGGTGTGTTCTGGGTGTTGTCCTGGGAATTGTATGTTTTTTGGGCATTTGTTTTTTCATTGGTATGTGGAGGGCATGGCTACTTTGATTTGTGCTAAGTTTGACATCATTGCGGTGTTTTGGCATCGTCCGCCATGTTTTTCATGTACCGTCTGCTGCGGTGGCTATGCTGCAGCTCTAACGCTGTCTCTCCCATTCACTCCTGCGGCGGTCGGAAACAGCGGTTCGTACTGCGGGACCATCGGGGATATCCTAATTTCCCGTGCGGTGTCTCTGCTTTGCTTGCGGCGGGTTGTAGCTTTTCCGCTGTGTTTCTGACCGCGGTCGGTCTTTTTGGGCGGTTGATCCTAATTTGAACACCGGTTTACCCGTGGTACCGGCGGGCGGTTGTTTTCCGCCTCTACGGCGTTCGGGGTTATTTTCTGCAAGCTATCCTAATGGGGCCCTAAGGTACAAGCTCTTGCCATTGACAAAGCTTTTGGCAAGAAAGAGGTTAATAATGACAAACGCAAAACTTTCGAGTGCTATAGATTTGGCAGTAAAAATCATTTGGGGAATGCTCCTTTTTGCCCTGCTTTAGATACATTTTGTGTTAGATGCAAAAAAAGGGTAATTTCACCAAAGTTTGCAAGTCAAAACATAATTATTCCAATGCTAAGTATCAATCTGAAAAAGTCCTTTCTATTGAAGCCAAACTTGAATCTGATCCGAATTCTGATAGTGAGGATGGCAACGAAATAATGATGTTGTCTAGTATGACATATTCCACCAAAATATTGGATACTGCTCAAGATCTTATGACCAAACCTCGAATGGTACATGATGAGAAGGTGTTTGATAATGTGTTGCAAAACTGTACATTCTCTAAATCAAGTCTGTCTGATAATGCATCACTTATTTTAAAACTTCAACCTAACTCTGAAAAATGGCCATACTGTCAAATTGGTGTGAATGGTAATTATATCTCCATGATGGCCATTTCAGGGTTATTCTTCACACCAATTGGTCCTGAAGATTGGTGCAAATTGACTGATATTCCTTTAAGAAAATCTTTAATTAAACCAGTAGCTTATGGAGGCAAACCTGTGCAAGATTTGGGTGAATTTGATTGCACTTTAAAATCATTCTACTACAGCCACTGTTTATGTTGCTGAAGTAAAGTCGTCTCTTCTTGGTTGGTTGGAACAGAAAAACATAGGAATCATTTTAGATCCCAATAGTTCCAAATAAGTTTTGCTTAGAGACCAAATTGCATCAGTAGGGACAGTACATTCACATGATTGGAAATCTTCCTTTCCAGCTGTATTCAGTGATACTTTGGGCAAAATAAAAGGTTTTTCACATCACATTGTTCATAAACAAGGTGTTCAACCTGTTGTGCACAAATCTAGGCGAGTTCCCCTAGCCATGAGAAAGGAATTGTCCAATGAACTAGAATCTCTTTGTAACAAAAGTTTGATCATTGAGCCCCTAGAGAGCTCTGAATGACTTTCTCCTGTGGTTTTAGCCAGAAAACCCAATGGTTCTCTCAGAATGTGCATAGACTTAAGAGACTTGAATGATAAAATATGGGTTGATAGACATCCCCTACCGAACATTACGGAAATGCTAACGTCACATAAGGATGCCAAGGTTTTCACGACCTTAGATATGTCATCAGCTTATCATCAGATTTCTTTGAAGAAAGACTGTCACCATCTCACATCGTTCGTCACTCCAATTGGTGCATATAGATTAAAAAGAATACCTTTCGGAATGGTATCAGCATCAGCTGTATTCCAAAGAGTTATGGAAGCCATGTTTGTGAATGTACCAAATGTAAAATGTTTTCAAGATGACATACTTGTTCATGGTAAAGATTTACAGCCTGATTCATCAAGCGAAATGCGCTCGCAAAAGGGCCAGATTCTGAGAATCTGGCCCTTTGCGAGTGCAATTTTTGCATTTGGGATTCATCATCCCAAATGCAAAAATCGCTAATAAAGAATTCGCTAAATTGCGAGGATTAGCATTTAAGGAATCTCTATTAGAGATTCCTTAAATGCTATTCATGAAACATTTAAAAATTGCGAATTCGCAATTTAGGACCGCTATTTACCACGAGGTCAAACCTCGTGGTAAATAGCGAAAACTTAGAAAAATGCATTTAAATGCATTTTTCTAAGTTGCATGTTACACACACACACATGTCCTTTGGACATGTGTGTGCGCAACACCAATGTAGATTACATTTCAGGGGTGCTACAGGGTGTCCTTTGGACACCCCTGCACCCTTGAAATCGCATCCTTATTTGCGATTAGCTAATTGCTAATCGCAAATAAGGAATAACTCCCCATTCATTCCTATGGGCCTATAGGCCCATAGGAATGCATGGGGAGTTATTCTTTATTTGCGATTAGCAATTTGCTAATCGCAAATAAGGAATGTGTAGGAATCGCATTTCTTTATGCAATTTCTACATGAATCCCGTTTTGCAAGTCCTTAATAGCGATTCCTTATGAATCGCTATTAGGGGCTCGCAAAACGGGAGATTGATGAATCAGGCTGTTAGAGTCACATGAGAAGACGTTAGCTACTGTTTTATCCATTTTAACAGACCATGGTGCAACTTTGAAAGCGGAAAAAAGAAAATTTGCGGTCAAAGAGGTAAATTATCTTGGTTATAAACTTTATGCCAAAGGTGTGGAACCTAAGGGAGACTTAGTTAATGCCATAACATCTTTTCCTTCTCCACAAAACAAATTAACTAAGATCATATTTTGGTATGTTGGAATCCTATGCCAGGTTCATTCCCAATTGCAATAGCAAAACACACAATTTAAAATGTATTAATGAAAAAAAATCAACAATTTCTTTGGACGTCTGTGTTAGAAAAAGAATTTGAGTCCATCAAATTAGAACTGAGCATGGCCATTCCTCTTCAACCATTTGATACTAATGATAAATCCATTATAGTCACTGATGCAAGTCAATATGGTTTAGGGGCTGTGCTTTTACAGATCAGAGAGGGAAAAGAAGTGGTAGTGGCTTTTGCTTCATGCACATTGAGAGGTGCACAGTCCACTTATTCTGTTATAGAACGGGAAGCTTTAGCGTGTTGGTGGGGTGTGGATCTTTTCAGACATTATTTATGGGGCTCTGAATTTACTATTCGAATGGATCATAAGCCTTTGCTTAATTTATTTACCACCAAAGGAGCTGGTAATGCCACGCCTCGCATTGCAAAATGGCACTTTAGGTTAATGGAGTTCCATTTTCATTCAGAATATATTCCTGGTGTTAAGAATATATTTGCAGATTGTTTGTCCAGATTGCCTTTGGTAGATGATGGATCTAGTGAACAAAAAAAGGATGAGTGTAGTATTGTAGCTTCATTAATTGATTCTAATTTTTCATGCATTTCAGAAAAATAATGGATATCTGGTGTTCAAGAAGACGCTTTATTACAAAATGGCATTTCAATGCTTGGTAAAGGTTGGTTGCCTAAACATGAAAATGTAGCTTCTTTTAAGCATGTTTTCCGGGAACTTAATCGGCAATCTGGTATTCTCAAAAGGACGGATTTATTGGTAGTACCAGAGTATCTTCAGAGTAAAATCCTAATCATTGCTCATGAGGGTCACATAGGTATGAGAGCGATGAAGAGAATACTGAGAGAAGTATTCTGGTGGCCTGGTATGGATCGTTCTGTGGAACATTTTGTAAGAGATTGTATATCATGCGCAACCAGTGACAAATCTCAAATGACTTTTCCTAGTCCTAATGAAGCAATTCCGGTTCCTGACAAACCTTGGGTTAGATTTAAATCCAAGGAGTTTCAAGAATTTTTATCTCATTGGGGGATCAAACACATCATCACTTCCCTATGTCATCCCCACAGCAATGGTTTAGGGGAACGCTGCAACAGAGTCATCAAATATAACATTCAATTATTTGTGGCAAATGGATTAGACTGGAAGAGAGAACTTTCAAATTTATTGTGCTGTAACAAAGGTCTCACATTTCACATTATCAAAAGGTAGATCAGCTGCATCTAAATTGGTTAGGCCATGGATGCAAGATCTTAGTGCTCCAAAGATCAACCGTCAGTTGGTGAAGGCTGAGTGTATAAAAACCCAAAGTAAGTATATCATGAATGAGCCCATTAAAGGAAGGAAACAAGGTGATTTTAAGGTTGGTGACTGGGTTAAAGTAAGACTTCCTGGTCACATCACCAAAGGTCATTGTAAATTGCCATGCTCTAAACAAATCACATTCATAAAGAATAGATCAGTTAAGTTGAGTGATGGTAAATGGTGGAACATGGAAAAGTTATCCAAACAGAATCCGTCTAGAAGTGTGGGTGCAGATTTTTCTCACAATAATCCGGTTTCTGGTCAAGGTGAATCTAAATTTAGGTCTTCTGCAAGAGAAAAGAAACCTTCTGTTTGGGTAAAGGATTATGCCAAATGTTAATGCTTATGTATTTATCTCTCAATTTTGTGATCAATTAATATATTGCCTTTATTGTCTTATCCTTGTCACATTTAGTTTCCATATAATTTTGTCATTTTGTTGTTAAGGGGAAAGATGTGTTGGGTCTTGTATGTATTTATAATGCCTCTTTGCCTTTAACTGTTGTTATTCTTTGAAGTAGGGCATATGCCACCATTACTGTTCTAGTCTAGAATGGTGGCATGTGGAATTGTCAGGACGGCAGTTGTATCTTGCTGTTGCCCTGGCCGGTCGTGTTCTTGGACTTCCTCTTCTTCATTAAAGAAAATTAATCTTACCAGAATTGGAGTTCCCTCATCTTTTCACCAGGGCATGTAATCTAAATGTTTCTAGAGGACATGTAGCAATTGTTGTGTTGACCACACAAGTAGCCTTTCAAACCTGTCTCAGGCCTGCCATTGCAGGGCCTGTGTGTGCAGTTTACTGCCACTTCGATACTGTACCTGAAGTGGTAAAATGCTTTTGTAGGTTTAAGCTTAGCATGGATGGAACTAGCTAATCTTATGCTTGAAGACTTTGCTATAAATAATGGCAAAAGGCTTTGTCAATTTCTAGGTTGGCGTGGATGGTATTTTACCAATTCAAAGCTGTAAAACTGTGTCTGGTGTGTTAAAGGGCTTTAGTCATTTTTCAGCTCGGCATGGATGGCACTAGCTAATCCTAAACTTAAAGGCTTTGCTGAAAAATGACAAAAGGCATTGTTACTTTCTAGCTCAGCATGGATGGCACTGTGCTAATCCTATGCTTAAAATGGCTGATAGAAAAACAGACATTTCATGTGAGTGTTGGTGGTGTTGTAGTGTGCTCCATATTAAGGAGCTGCTCCTGCCTAAGTGTGGGAGCTATCCAGAGATCCCTGCTTCACTTTTTGCATATATATCCAAAACCAAGGAACAAAGTGGCAGACCTTGTTGAAGCACACCAGTTTTATTGTACATAAAAGTATGTACAATGTGTTTCAGCTTCATTGAAGCCTTTGCCAAGATAGGATATTGCACCCAATGTCTCATAGAAATAAACAATGCTCTCTTGGTAACTGAAAACATAGGTATTCATGGAAACAGAAAAAATACTAAAAGTCCCACAGCAAAATAATTTTGCATTCGTTGAATTATCATATATGTTGCTATTGGAATGAAAATTACATATGCCTGATTCAATTAACAAATTATTAAATAGTAGCCCATGATCATCACATTAAATAATCCAAAAATGCAAAGGTTAAATTATGTTGATGAATCAATGTGATAAAATATGTTCTTTGAAAACTTTCAAAACAAAGTAAAAGTCCCAGTCACAATTCATCTTATACTATACAATAAATTATTCAGGATACTTAGGGGTCTATTACTATGGGGGAACGGACATAGTTCGCCCGCCACCGCAATGGCTAAAGGGACCGCTTACCATGGGTGCGGCAGTCCCGCTGTACCCATTAGGATGCCCCCGCCACACTGGCGGGCGCATCCCGCATTTCTAACATTGCGGCGAGCGGTGCAACACCTGCCGCAATGTCAGAAATGCATGTCGTGCATTTACATGCACAACGTGACAGGCACCATGCGGTGCCTGCCACCTTGTGCATGCAAATGCAGGAGGGTACCATAGGTAACCCCCCATGTGTACCTCCTACTTCCCCAACACCCTGGGGCCTGCAACGGGCCCCCAATGCCAAAGACTGCATGCCTTTCCATGGAGGCAAGGCCGCCATAGAAAGGCTGATCTCCGCCTGAATCCTAATATGGTTGGCGGTGTCTTGCAGACACCATATTAAAGATGTTTTCTGTCCGGTCGACAAGTCATCCTAATGGGCCCCTTAGTCTTGATCGTTATGGGATATGGTTTTAAAGGGACAAATCAGAACACTCATCTCATTATATTCTTTTGAAAATAAGAACATTAATTGTGATATCAAAAAGTGTCAATGCCAAAAGTGAAGATTTTATCAGGTGAATATTTGATCAATAAAACATATACATCTCCAAAAATAACCTATTAAATCAATAGTCAAAAATCTAAAAGCAAATATAAAAAATCAGTAATCACGCAATTACAGCGCCAGTGCCATAATTCCAAAACTGTGAGACCATTGGGAAGTAGAAATTTAAATAATTGATTCCATCCAATCTGGAACTCTATAATTAATATAACATTACATAATCAAACACCTGAAAAAGTAGAGAAAATAAAAAAGGTGTAAAGAATTTAAGAAAATATGATAAAATAATCAATGTAAGATCAGGACAAGAAAGAGCGGGAACATAGAAAGAAGGGAGTGGAAGGAGCAAGGTAGAAAATGACAGAAGAAATATCAGAAATGTCAGACAAACTGGGGCATCATACTCTATTCATGACTACCTACAATGTACTTAGCTGATCAGTTGTTAACATAGGGTACAAAACTGGAATTACGCTAGAAATGGCAAGAATTCTACTGAATGAATCCTAAAGGTTTCATCAGCAGTCAAAATAACACAGTGATTCCTAAAATAAGTTACTCAATACATACAAAATTAGATCCATTCACTTAATGTCAATATGGACTGCCAGTTATTCATGACTGTTAGGGCTTTTTTCATTTAGATCAATTATGTAGGAGGATTCCAAAATTCGTAATTGTTTTTCACAATCGTTACCCCTGATATGTTTGGTGATTCTTTCTATACCAAAGTTCATTGTCACTGTTGTGTTTATGATAAAAAACGTCTCAGCACCAGATTGGTTTGTTCAATGTTCACAGAACGCATGCACTCCAAAATCCTTTTGCGCAATGGTAAATTTGTGTTGCCAATATACAACAATTCAAATGGACCTTCTAAAACATTAACACTACTATCCAATGTTCCTTTCTTTATGGGAAGTCTCTCAGAATCCATTCCGTTACCTTCCTATGAAAGAGGGTTGTTTAATCTTATGTTGGCTCTAGCATTTCAACAAATTACAATAACTTGGAAATGTTTGACTAAACTTTCAACTAAGTCATGGTGGAATACTGTATGTCAATACCATAGGTCACATTTGGCATTTGCCTCCCAATGCAATTTACATGTAAATAGAGATGTATTTTGGTTGTCATTAACTACTTATTTAAATATAGTTTCAATCAATAATGTTTCTCAATATTGTTCTGAAAATTTCCAACCCCCTTGAATTCCTTCCTCTTTGTCTTATCTTTCCTCTCCTTTTATTATTTGGCATTGTTTTTATTCAACAGTTATTTGTTCTTTACATTTTACTATTCTTATGAGCATAGTATTGACGTATATTTCAGTGTTTTTGATTGTAAAGATATTTTATATCCCCTCTTTTCCATTTCCCCTCCTTTCCTCTTACTTTAATTTCCCAAAATATAAATAGATTTCTACTATGATTTTCTGCCTACTCTATTTTGCTTACATGAACATGATATTCTTTCATTGTTAGACTCTTGTATGTTATTGATTTTTTATCACTAAATAAAGCTTATTAAACTTAAAAAAAACATTAACAGCATCTGATGTACATGTTATGAACTTAGATATCCGTTTGAACTTTCCTGTAGGGAGTGTGTACTTATCTCAGTTTTTACTATGTTTACATGCTTTGCATGTTCCACACGTGTATATCCCCTTGCACCCTTTAAGCCAATTTGATGTACTATGCACTAGCATATTTCTAATCGAGCTAGGTATTCTATAGATGATAGACGAAAAACAGCCTACTTCTTTGCCTATACTGGGTTCAGCTGTAAGTAGAACCAAATGGTTTTTATGCATATAATGTATGTATGTGTATGTGTGTGTATGTATAACTTATTGCAAATATTAAAATCCTGAATAATAATGTAATTACAAATATGTTGGTGATACATTGTATAACAATGTGATCATTATGTCTACTGGTGTATTTCCAATAAAAACAATGGCAAAAAAAATGAGCACTTGATGAATCTATGGAATTGAGTCCAATACTTAAAGGGGAAAGAACTCTGAAAATCGACTTCCTGGTTACCTCTGAAGAGGAGATTAACTCCTTGCTCCAGAATAAGGTATTGCAGTGCACAGCACAGTCAGTGGGGCCTGACACCGTTACATTCAATATTATTGTTCTGGATATTCTGCATTCAGCCGTTCACAGATGGAGACCAGGGTGACACAAAAAGTGGCCTCCCATTTCCCTAGTAAATTAAATGGCATTACAGAGGTTGATGTTACTTAATAATCATATGTGCTTCCCTGTAATGTGAGCAAGAAAGATGGCATTAGCGAGTAAATCATAGACTGCTTGATTCCTAAGTGCAACATGATAGGCTGAAAGAGAAATTCGCCCACAGGGTAGATTTGCTCTATTGCATTAGAAACTCCTATTTTATCACCATGGAACTTTATTAAGGTACCTGCAGCACGTGGATGAAGCTTGAACATTAAAAACACACGATGTTGACAATGGTCTTGCTTAGTGCCATGAGGTAATGATGTTCTCGCAAAGGATTGTGAGTATTGCACCAAGATATGTATCACAAGTATTGTGAACTACATGTGTTTCATCCCATGCAAATATGAGGGTCTTGCTACAAAAACTGTTTATTTCATTACTACTACTTAGGGCCACATTATACTTTAGGTGCAGTATAAAAACAGCAGAAATGGATACCTTTTGTTGTCATGCCAAAATTGTAGGTGAGAACATTTTTATATGAACATTATTCACTGTACTTGAATTTTAAGACTCATTTTAGGTCCTCAATATGATGTTGGTCGGAGTTGCCTCTGGCCAATATCTCTGCGGTTGCGGAACTGACCTACCTCCGGTCGTGGTTCTGACACCACAATTATGATAGGAACGCGCGTGCTACATTCGCAAACTCCCATTTCTTCATGGGATCTTGTGCATCGGTCGGTAACAGGCCAGAGCACAAGCTCGGATAGAGGAAATGGGAATTTGTGATGAGGAACTTGCTTTCCTCAGAAATGATAATCCAATAATTGCTGCCCTTTATGGACTTCCCAAAGTCCATAAAGATATAGGCAATCCGCCCATGAGGCCTATTGTATCAAGCATCGGTTCAGTTCCGAACCTCTTAGTAAATATGCAGATCTATTCCTTCAGCCGCTGGTGATTGCCCAAAAAGCGTATATAAAAGACACCACAGCGATTATTCAGAAAGCATAATGCCTCAATTTTAATCCCGAGAATCAGATCCTAGTCACATTAGATATAGAGGCTTTATATACTAATATACCTCAAGAAGCCACTATAAAGATGGTAGAATCCCTATTTAGGGTAGATGGTAGAGATTTAACTGCCCACATCGATAATGTCTTTTTTATTTGGACAGGACCTGAAGACACCTTGGTTGAATTTATTGACAGGCTGAACAAAGGTGATTCGAATTTAAAATTTACTTCACACACCGATAGAAACAGTTGTGAGTTCCTGGATGTTATTATCAAACATACCAATGGACGTCTTAATGTGGAGCTTTATACTAAACCAACTGACAAGAACACTATGCTTCACTTTAAGAGTAACCATGCCCCTTGTCAAAAAAATAACATTCCTTTTGGGCAATTTTTGTGGCTCAAACGCGACTGTACAACCATCAGAGATTTTGACAAACATGCCACAGCCCTCAAACAAAAGTGTATAGATAGGGGATACCCCAAAAGACTGGTCAGGCATGCATATAAGCGTGCCAAGTATTATGATCGTGATAGTCTGCTTACCTCTAAACCAAAAGCTGAAGGGCCCTCTCTCCCCATTATTTTTGTCACCAATTACAATCAGGTTAGCAATAGATTAAAAAACATCATTAATAGAAACTGGCATTTGGTGACGGATAAACAACAGAATACTCTACCTAAGCCAATGTTCTCATTTAGGAGGATTCGCACAATACGGAACAGTTTAGTTCATACATACAGAGACATTAGAATCTCTAGCCAGCCATGTATTGATAAATCACCTCTTCCGACTGGCACCTTTCCATGCGCAGGCTGTTCAAACTGTAAGGATATAATTGGAGGCAGTACAATTAAAAATCAGACAGGAGACTTACATATATAGATGAGACATCCCGTGAGGTCCGCATACGGATGAATGAACACAAATCGGCACTGAGAAATGGTAAAAAGGGTGCTCCGTTGACAGAGCACTGGAAGAATGCTAAACATACCATTAATGATTTTAGATGGTGCTGTCTGGAATCAATTACGATCAGTGCCCTCGGAGGAGATCATAATCAAAAACGGAAGTAGCGAGAACAGTACTACATGTCTAGATGTAATAGTGTCAGACATGGTCTTAATAATAGAGAAGACTGGGAACGAATAATAAATTGAGAACAGAACACATACTTTTATATGTTACAACATGTAACTTCACATACATAGACAAACTGCATTTTTAGTCTAGTACGTAAAGCATCTCAAACTGATATCTCCTGAATTATATCCAATCTAAGACTATTTGAGTTTATTAGTGGGTTCGTACATAGAAATGCACTTAAAATAATTGGGATGGGTACCACCAAGTTACCCCCCTTGTCTCTCTTTTTTAAATTTTTTTTTTTTTTTTTTTTTTAAATGTTCTGATAGATACTCTATAATTGCTTTAGAAATAGCAAGTGCTACAATGTCTTTATTGGTCCGATATCAAATATCGAATTGAATTTATGTTTCCTTTGAAAACGCTTATATAATATCGTTTTTCGAAAACGCTTATATAATATCTTCCTTCTGGGTCTCGTGTGATAAACTTACGAGTAAAGTTTTATTGAATATAAAAAATAACCTCGTGACGGACCTAAACCCAAAAAAAACGAGATATATAGAAAGGTAAACATGACGCTGCATGTGACTTAAAAGGACCAATGAGCATCGCGTTTTAGTTATCCAATTAGGTAAGCGCTCTTACTTAAACATCATCTGTGGCAAAGCATCCCTACTTTCGTGATGAAAAAAGAGGAACACCGACTGAGGAGGAGCAGGGAGACCGACTATCCGTAACCTGGTAAGGGCATGGTATACTGTACTTGTTAAAGTAGGCATATTGATAACTATCATGCGCAGTAACCAGCGGTAGTCGGTTACCCGCCCGTACGCTGTACCGCATTTTACAAGGCAACTGCGCAATACTTCTTCCGATATGGAGAGGCACGGTGATGGCTTATATGTCACATTTCTAAAATCGGTACATATTTGGCATACGGCTAAATATATAGAACAACAGGGAGCTGATAATTACGGTTATACTGTCAGCACCGTGTCACCAAGTGCGCATTTAAAAAGAAAAAATGTGACGTACTACTATGAGACACGGGACGTTTTAATTTTGTATATCGAAATTAGACAAATTGCCTACTAATTGCAAAGACTACAAGCATACCGTGTAGATATCAATTTAGAAAGGATGGATGCATTTTTTATATTAATTGGATTAAAAAAGACCCCAAGACTGAATCCACTGTCATTGAGAGACATTTGAATTACCTCGCAGTATGACTTTATAGATCATAATTCTTTTTTTAGATCGCGCACAAACCCACAAACCTGAAGTCATCCCAGAGTTTAAGAGGGCCGAAAGTCTATCCAGTAAAGGTCCGGCTACAGCGATTCGCCCTATACATAAATATAGGCGGTGAGTGTCCGATTCCATTGGGTTGATTGATCTGTGTATGGGATTTGAGTAGAACATGAAATAATATTCAAAATATATATGTCCCTCACAGATTTTTCACACCGGAATTAGGATCGGTGGCTCCTCCCAGACAGGATATATGATGGTATCAAACCAATACAGGTATTTTATATGTATTCTCATGCAAGCGATTAGTCCTGCACAATGAAGGCCTATGATTAAAAATAGTACTAATACCGACTTTTCATATCACCAATATAGAAATTGAACAAGCAGTATCAGGCATAAAGATTGATGCCAGTGCTTGAACAGTACGTAAATCCCACATGAGGACGCGATATTGTGCAATAGATTTGAGTATACCGAGACCTTTGATATTTAAGGTAAGAGACGCAACAGAATGAGTTTTAAGATTTCTGTCGCACTGTATCTTTATATGTGAATATTGTTGATTTAGGACACTATAAATCAGGGAACCTTCACCAACCAGTATGTGGATCTATAGGAATACAAACGTAATGATGTGAGATGTGCTGATGGAAGTATAAAACGTGTTTTTAAATACTATGTCGATTATGAATTAGTCAAATGTTTACAAAAAAATTCGTTAGTTGCGAGCCAGAACCCCTAAACGAGAGATAGACATCGAAAAAAAGCATTTTTATGATATGTATAGTAATTGTGTGTCTCTTTGAACAGAGCAACAGTCCTGAAGAAGGTGTTCATTAACTTCACCGAAACGCTGCGTCGACACTTGTTCTCTTGAACAAATTTTAACTATGATTGTAAAAATGTTGTTTTAAATCTTGTAAAACTGTGAATTCGGCAAATGACATATATATGTTTTTTAATACTGTATGAATATATATTTTTTTTGTGAATCCGAATAAATACAAATGTTATTTTACAATTTCTTAATTTTGTCTTAGATTATGTACTAATGGTGAAAAATTGCTACGTATAAACATATCTTGTGTTCTGTGCATAGTGTGTTTAATCTGTAAATTTAGATAGCAAATATACAAGATCTAACATGCTCATCTCCTCCCTGTATTCTAGTGTGGTTGATTGGTTACCCTTATGAATAGATTTATCCACTACTCTTAACTTGTAAGTACAGATTCTTTCTGGACTTAAGGAGTTATTCATTGGATACACATGGTAGGGACACTTTAGATTTTCACTGTATCATTTCCCCTGGTCCCTTTATTGTTACCTAAGGGGGCCTCCTTCATTTTTTCTTCGCTAAAAGCAAAACAGCACAAATTCAAATGTGTAAGCTATTTTATTTACAAAGTGGACATGTGAGGGGTGCGGGCATATTTACATGAAGGTGGTGATGTAGCAGTGAGTTGACAGTCATGGTAGATGAGATGCAAGAGTAGACACCACATGGATGTGCTGATGCAGTCCAACAGACAGGTGCCATTCACAAGGCAGTGTGGGGAAGGACAGTCCAAACAGTCAATGCAGTGGGGAAGAGGGTTGCCATCAGGGCTGGCTCCGTGACTGGCATGTGACTGGTGCTTTGCCTCCAGAGACTCCCAGGCTCTTCTTTGGGAGCTCCCTTGATTGCTTTGGCGGGGGGGCCTGCTGCATGGCCAGGACTCACCCCTCTCTGTGGCCGCAGGGGAGGATGGTGCACTGTCATCCTGCAGCACAACATAGGGGGCGGAGGTGTTGTTTGGGACACAGGCCCGTCCCTCAGCAACCCCACTTGCTGGGCCATGAGGTCCACCATTTGACCAATGCGTGCGTCGATGGACCTCATCAGCAGGATGAGGTCACTTAATAGTTCGTCAGACCGGCCACTTTCTCCCTGGACCTGTTCATATGCCCGATGACTCTGGTGAAGTGTTCCAGGGATGGTGTGCCAACCTCCTGAGGTCTGGGGGTGACCCTGGCCCTCCCACCTGCCACAGACCTGTTGCCTCACCACGGATTGGTCCCCGCACACTCTCCTGGCCCTCCACAGTTGGTGGTGTGTCCTGGTCATCCCCTGGGACAGGGAGGGAGGTGATGGTGGTGGTGGTGGTGGTGGTGGGGGCGGAGGTGGCAGCGGTGGAGGCACAGGCCATGACTGCAGCGGTCTGTTGTGCTGTTGTTGGTGCAGCAGAAGTGGTGGTGGGGAGGATGGGGTCCAGGGACCTGTTGGTCCTTGGCACCTCAGATGGGCCGGCCTGGAGCTCATCGTCCACACTATCCAGGGAGTCAACATCCAAGAATCCATGTACTGGGGGTGGAGACTGGCTCTGCTGGTCGTTGTTGTCATCAGCAGCGAGTTCTTCATCACCTGTGGATTAGATGGGGAATGGTCAGTGTTGGGCACAGTGCAAGTATTCTGCTAGCTGCATGTCATCCGCTGTCTGTACACTACACAATTGAGACAACTTCACTATTATTGTTAAGAGCAATAGTGGGTGTTATGGTGCAGAGGAACATCAATTACTCGTACATGCCAGGTATCAATGCATTGCATGCAATTGGTGCAGTGTGTAGTGTTGCAGGTCTGACACCCACAAAGAGCCAGACCAGTGAAGATGGCTACCTACCTGTAGGTGTGTTTGGCAAACAGTGCAATGGCTTCCAGGGGATCCTGGGTGGGGGAGCCCTCAATGCTGCAGGTTGTGGGACAGGGGGCATGGTGTAGTGGTGCAGGCCACCCACCCCTAAAACAGCCAGTACAGGGAAGATGGCTACCTACCTGTTAGGTGAGGGTGAACAGTGCAATGGCTGAAACATGCTCCTGGGTGGGGGAGGTCTCTATCCTGCTCAGGTGTGGGACAGGGGGCATGGTGGGAGTAGTAGTGCAGGCCACCCTCCTCCAAACAGGCCTCCCAATGTGGATGGCTACCTACCTGTTAGGTGAGGGTGAACAGTGCAATGGCTGACACATGCACCTGGGTGGGGGAGGCCTCTGTCCTGCTCAGGTGTGGGACAGGGGGCATGGTGGGCATCATGGTATAGCCCTCCCACCCCCAAACAGTCGGTACAGGGAAGATGGCTACCTACCTGTTAGGGGAGGGTGAACAGTGCAATGGCTGACACATGCTCCTGGGTGGGGGAGGCCTCTATCCTGCTCAGGTGTGGGACGGGGGCATGGTGGGAGTTGTGGTACAGCCCTCCCACCCCCAAACAGCCAGTACCGGGAAGATGGCTACCTACCTGTTAGGTGAGGGTGAACAGTGCAATGGTTGACATTTGCTCCTGGGTGGGGGTGGGGGTGGCCTCTATCCTGCTCAAGTGTGTGACAGGGGGCATGGTGGGAGTAGTAGTGCAGGCCACCCTCCCCCAAACAGGCCTCCCAGTGTGGATGGCTACCTACCTGTTAGGTGAGGGTGAACAGTGCAATGGCTGACACATGCTCCTGTGTGGGGGAGGCCTCTATCCTGCTCCGGTGTGGGACAGGGGGCATGGTGGGAGTTGTGGTACAGCCATCCCACCCCCAAACAAACCTCCCAAGCAAGATGGCTACCTACCTGTACGTTTGTTTGGTAAACAGTGCAATGGCTTCCAGGTGCGCCTGGGTGGGAGGGAGTGCTCCATGCTGCTGGGGTGTGCGACAGGGGGCATGGTGGGAGTAGGAGTGCAGGCCTCCCAACCCCAAACAAGCCTCCCAAGCAAGATGGCTACCTACCTGTAAGTTTGTTTTGTAAACAGTGCAATGGCTTCCAGGTGCTCCTGGGTGGGAGGGAGTGCTCCATGCTGCTGGAGTGTGGGACAGGGGGCATAGTATGAGTAGGAGTGCAGGCCTCCCACCCCCAAACAAGCCTCCTAGGCACGATGGCTACCTACCTGTAAGTTTGTTTGGTGAACAATGCAATGGCTGACACATGCTCCTGGGTGGGGGAGGCCTCCATGCTGCTGGGGTGTGGGACAGGGGGCATGGTGGGAGTCATGGTACAGCCCTCCCACCCCCAAACAGCCAGTACAGGGAAGATGGCTACCTACCTGTTAGGTGAGGGTGAACAGTACAATGGTTGACATTTGCTCCTGGGTGGGGGTGGCCTCTATCCTGCTCAGGTGTGCGACAGGGGGCATGGTGGGAGTAGTAGTGCAGGCCACCTGCCCCCAAACAGGCCTCCCAGTGTGGATGGCTACCTACCTGTTAGGTGAGGGTGAACAGTGCAATGGCTGACACATGCTCCTGAGTGGGGGAGGCCTCTATCCTGCTCAGGTGTGGGACAGGGGGCATGGTGGGAGTCGTGATACAGCCCTCCCACCCCCAAACAGCCAGTACAGGGAAGATGACTACCTTCCAGTTAGGTGAGTGTGAACAGTGCAATGGTTGACATTTGCTCCTGGGTGGGGGTGGCCTCTATCATGCTCAGGTGTGGTACAGGGGGCATGGTGGGAGTAGTAGTGCAGGCCACCCTCCCCCAAACAGGCCTCCCAGTGTGGATGGCTACCTATCTGTTAGGTGAGGGTGAACAGTGCAATGGCTGACACATGCTCCTGGGTGGGGGAGGCCTCTATCCTGCTCAGGTGTGGGACAGGGGCATAGTGGGAGCTGTGGTACAGCCCTCCCACCCCCAAACAAACCTCCCAAGCAAGATGGCTACCTACCTGTAAGTTTGTTTGGTAAACAGTGCAATGGCTTCCAGGTGCGCCTGGGTGGGAGGGAGTGCTCCATGCTGCTGGGGTGTGCGACAGGGGGCATGGTGGGAGTAGGAGTGCAGGCCTCCCACCCCCAAACAAGCCTCCCAAGCAAGATGGCTACCTACCTGTAAGTTTGTTTTGTAAACAGTGCAATGGCTTCCAGGTGCTCCTGGGTGGGAGGGAGTGCTCCATGCTGCTGGAGTGTGGGACAGGGGGCATAGTGTGAGTAGGAGTGCAGGCCTCCCACCCCCAAACAAGCCTCCTAGGCACGATGGCTACCTACCTGTAAGTTTGTTTGGTGAACAATGCAATGGCTGACACATGCTCCTGGGTGGGGGAGGCCTCCATGCTGCTGGGGTGTGGGACAGGGGGCATGGTGGGAGTCATGGTACAGCCCTCCCACCCCCAAACAGCCAGTACAGGGAAGATGGCTACCTACCTGTTAGGTGAGGGTGAACAGTACAATGGTTGACATTTGCTCCTGGGTGGGGGTGGCCTCTATCCTGCTCAGGTGTGCGACAGGGGGCATGGTGGGAGTAGTAGTGCAGGCCACCTGCCCCCAAACAGGCCTCCCAGTGTGGATGGCTACCTACCTGTTAGGTGAGGGTGAACAGTGCAATGGCTGACACATGCTCCTGAGTGGGGGAGGCCTCTATCCTGCTCAGGTGTGGGACAGGGGGCATGGTGGGAGTCGTGGTACAGCCCTCCCACCCCCAAACAGCCAGTACAGGGAAGATGACTACCTTCCAGTTAGGTGAGTGTGAACAGTGCAATGGTTGACATTTGCTCCTGGGTGGGGGTGGCCTCTATCATGCTCAGGTGTGGTACAGGGGGCATGGTGGGAGTAGTAGTGCAGGCCACCCTCCCCCAAACAGGCCTCCCAGTGTGGATGGCTACCTATCTGTTAGGTGAGGGTGAACAGTGCAATGGCTGACACATGCTCCTGGGTGGGGGAGGCCTCTATCCTGCTCAGGTGTGGGACAGGGGCATAGTGGGAGCTGTGGTACAGCCCTCCCACCCCCAAACAAACCTCCCAAGCAAGATGGCTACCTACCTGTACGTTTGTTTGGTAAACAGTGCAATGGCTTCCAGGTGTGCCTGGGTGGGAGGGTGTGGTAAATAAATAATTATTTACCGGTTCTATTTTTTAATATAATCAATAAAACAGATAGCTCAATAAATAAGAGTCAGGATTCGAGGTATCTTGAGTCGACAGGCTTTAATCAGGCATAAAGGACAGGAACAGGACAGCCTGTACGGGAAAGGAATGAAGGCATCTGCCGGGGGCAGGAAATCGGGGCTTGGGCAACTTTCAGTAACGGTTCACAGTATATATACTTAAACAAATACATTACATTCAATACAGTAGGCGTAGCAGTAGGCGTGACTCGTAGCAGTCGCGAAAGATAAGGGCAAAATGATGTAACAAGAAGGCGTGTACAGGGCGTATACATAGACATGTGATGTAAACGTAACAGAAGTGTCATAAACGGGGCGGAAACATGGAGGGGGCTACCTGAGCAGCTGGGACCTCTAACCTAGTGGTGCGCGCAAACGGGCAATGACGTGTTACCAGGGAGAACTGGGGGCTATGACTTCTGCGCTAGAAGAGGAGACTAAAGTCTGGAGTGTCAGAGCGACATGTACCCAAGGCATATCTAGTATCTGGTGTTTAGAGTACATGTTGATAGAATCCAAAAGTTATCAGGGCAAAGGCTACTAGACATTAGGACTGATGCATGCATAATTCTACATGTATTGCGTGTACGAGGAATATTCTATGAATATTAATGCAGTATTTCTCTTACATGGAGACATAAAGGCTAGACCATGACGGAAACTATTGATGCGATGCAGTAGCTTAGGAATGCAGAGAAGGAGGGCTGGACTGATAACTAGAAACATAACATACTCTTGGCAGACTGGGAGGCAGAGCCAGGCCGGGCCGGGCACTGCGAGGCATGAAATAAGCTAAGGGTCAGGGATGCAGGTGGGGGCTGTATCGCTCCTCGGAGAGGGTTCAGGAGACAGGAGCTGAATCTGAGTCCGGGCCCTTTTGAGGCCTAGAAACGGGGACAATCCAATGAATTAACGTGCACACTGTAAAATGTGGCAACGTAGGTTTACATAAGCCTAATATTCGTTGTTTTCACGAGGTCTGGAAACTGGCATACTAGAGAGGGACACAACTGTAATTGCGTCTTTAATCGATCAGAGGGGAATACATGCATATCGATCATGCACATATAACATAAGATGGGGAACACGTAGGCACATACAACATGGCAAAATTTACTTTTCCACATTCCCTCCTTGTGCCCTACGTTTCCATCAGGAAACATCAATATTCATGATACCATCTATCATTTCATATAGCATCATTTGCTCGTCTCGAATTGTCTTGGAACGGGACTTAGGACTAGGAATACAAGAGGTAGCACACATGCCGCAAATCGCAGGGCCACATTGTATACAGAGGCAGCAACTGAATATGATCATTACTGCAATACCTAGGAATGACAATACTTTCCATCCCCAGGCAGATATAATACTCCAGAGCCAGCCGGACCATGTCCAGGTGCCTGGATTCTGGTGTAACTGATGGGCAATTTTATGAAGTCTGGTTATAGCTGAATAAACAGACGGCGCGTTATTAGGAATGAAAATGCAGCAACTAGATCCGATGACTCTACATGCTCCTCCTCTATCGGCCAGTATGACGTCAAGAACGAGACGATTTTGGAGCACGACAAATCTCATAGCAGATTGCTCTTCGGTTAAGTTACCTAGAGCAGAAGTAGTCTCATTCACTACAGCTTCAAGGGTTCTGGTTAACCTACGTATTAACTTACTATTCTGGATAGGTCCTATAAAGAAAAAGAAACCTTTGTTGAAGTCTTGATACTGTTCTAGAGTAGTTTCAGTTTGATCGACAATTGGGGACTCGATCTCCCTTCTAGGTCTGACGTGTACTAGATGTGTGTTTCTGTGATAATCGGATGGGGCTAGAAAAACTGGTGGCAGTAGGAAGGCAATATAACATGTTCCATCCCAATCGAGGGGCAGACGAACATATGCGGTCTGACCACAAACAAAATAAGAATGACGTGAGGCTTTGAAAATATATTTCCCACTGTCACTATACTCGACAGTAGTAGTACAATCACTATGTCCTACATGTGCGGAACCATTCTTTCTGACACATAATTCGCCTTTGACTGGTAGTACTGAAATAGCAGGCAAATCTGGAGTAGTATCAGACTGAACATTCAGGACCATGAAATTCGAAGAATAATTACCTAAATCATATACTTCATTTTCTAGATCTAACCCTGTTCTATGGGAGAGACCCTGCTTGTCTGGAAAACATGTTCTATTCATTAGGGACATATCATTGGAGGATGACGTTAACGTGGACCATGCTCCACACGAACCATTATGTGAAAACGGATAAGGAAAGAGTGGCAGAACTCCCTTCGGTGTCTGGAAAGGGGGGAGTCGACCACACACCCAACAATTAGTAGCATTGCTGGTCTGGTGTGAATAGTGCAACATTCGGATGAATGTGTTATTGCGCATAGCAAGACGATAGGATAGCTCGTGAGGAGGCAGATCACTAAATGTGTGCTCTACTGTAGCATTAGAAAACATATGTACATGTGAAATTGGAAAACATAAATGTAAAGCATAACTTGTGCAGGTAACCATAAGACTCAAAAATAACAGGAAACTTAGAACGATAATACATATTTTAGAGTTTTGACTAACTCTCTCACTGTGGGGGTCTATCTCATACATGTCAGGAACCTGTCTAACCGTTTCACCCGAGAGGGACTTAGACAATTAAACTGGCTGACTTATTTTACTAGACCTTAATTTTTCTTTATACTCCTGCTGCGGAGTTTTCTCTAACGGGGGAACTTTGAGTTCAGAGTCTGTTTTTAGGCAGTCTTTAGGAATAAGGCAGTCCTTAACAAAAGTCTTTTCTCGTATTCCATGGAATTTCTTTATGTGGCTCAGGTGGACCCACCCCTTCCTGCCTTCGAGTTTGACGGCGGTCCTTGTTGTTAGTAAGATCATCCGAGGCTCCTTCCAGCGGGGCTCCAGCGGACTTGAACGATCGAAATTTCGGACAAATACGTGATCACCGGGAACGACTTCATGCGGTTTCACCTCGGTGTTGTCTGGAAATGCGGCGGCAACCTGTGAACGACAAGAGTGTAGGGCAGACATCAAGGAAGCTAGGTAATCTGTCAGCATATTACTGGAAACATCTGTAATACTGCGGGTCTAGGTGTACCCCACATGTTTGGGGGGCGGCCGAATACGACCTCATACGGGGACAGACCTGATCTGGAATGTGCAACCATCCTCATATAGAACAGAGCAACTGGCAGAGCTACTAGCCAGTCTACACCTTTTTCTCTACATACTTTTGCAATGCGGATTTTCAAAGTCTGATTATGTCTCTCTACGAGACCGGCTGCTTCAGGCTGGCCGTTATCTGAATACACGACCCTAGGGAGTCCATAGCGGGGAAAGAACTCACGAACCAACTGCCTGGCAGTGGTCGCGGCTGTGTAATCTGGAACTGGATATGCTTCTGTCCACCTGGACAAAGCGCATACAACTACGAGGACATACTTGAAACCTCGACATCTCTCCATCTGAATATAATCCATCTGGAGGACTTCAAAAGGGTGGTCAGGAGGTTGGAATCCGCCTTGTTCCACCGGGACACTTTTACCTGGATTGAACTGACAACATATCATACAGGTACGGACTTTCTGCTTAGCTGCAGCTCGTAAATGCTTGTTGAACCAAAGGTTCTGAATACTGTCTAACATAGCTTTTTCTCCTAGATGTGCTGGACTATGTGCGGTATTAATAATGACTTGAACCATAGAGTCGGGGCGAAACCATGTGGCTTTTCCCTTCGTCAACCATCCTTGATCTGTCTGGACCCCTCCTTGTTCGGACCATTTCTTGATTTCTTCGGGAGTAGCATGTAACTGTATGTCTATGACATCTTGTGTAGGGTCCTTAACTATCATACAGGTAGTCTGATCTGGAGTGAGTGTCTGTGTCGTGTTAACTGGAATGTCTGGAGTCTGAGCTGTAAGCTTGGCTGTTCGATCTGCTAGATCGTTACCTTGGGAAATGATGTCAGTGACTTTCGTATGTGCTTTGCACTTCATGATAGCGATAGCTGTCGGTAAATGTATTGCATCTAACAGAGCTTGAATGAGGAGACCATGCTGAATCTTGGTTCCATGAGAAGTCATGAAACCTCTCTCCTGCCAGAGCACTCCAAAGTCGTGTACAACTCCGAATGCGTAACGTGAATCAGTATATATGTTTACTTTCAGGTTCTTAGCACGGATGCAGGCTTGGGTCAGAGCTACTAGCTCTGCTGCTTGAGCAGACAGGGTGTCAATACGATGTGTCTCTATAACTTCAGTGTCAGTAGTCACTGCATACGCGGCTACTAGTTCTCCTGTACTCGTTCTCATACATGAACCATCCACATAAAGTGTCAGGTCGGGAATAGGTAATGCAATATCTGTCAGGTCTTGTCTTGGTTTTGTCATAGTGTTAACAACTTCCACACAGTCATGTGTGGCCGGATTTGAAGTAACTGACGGTAACAGTGTAGCTGGATTTAGAATGTTGCAGCGTCTGATTTCTATGTGTGGCTGGAACAGTGTCAGTTCATAACCTGTTAAACGTGCAATGGTCAAGTGCTGAGTCTGTGTTCGGTTTAAAAGAACTTCCACGGAGTGTGGAACTTGTACTGTCAGGGAGTGTCCTAACACTATGGAATCACTTTGTCTGATAGCTAGAGCTGTGGCTGCAACTGACTTGAGGCACGCAGGCAGAGCCTGGGCTACTGGATCTAATGTGCTAGAAAAATAAGCACAGGGCTTGTATTGTCCTGCTTGATCTTGTGTGAGAACAGATAATGCAGTACCATCACGTTCTGTAACAAAAAGTGTAAAAGGCTTACTGTAGTTTGGTGTCGCTAGAACAGGTGCTTGACATAAGGCTTTCTTTAATTCATTGAAAACAAGTGTATGTTCCTGGGTCCAAGGGAGGACAGTCGATACGGCTGCCTCCTGTGTCGTTAACTGTATCAGTGGCTTGGCTAGAAATGCATACTGAGGAATCCATTGTCTGCAGTAAGAAGTGAGGCCAATAAAAGCTCGTACCTCCTTCTGTGTCTTGGGCTGTGGAAGACTCGCTATTAACTGGATACGGTCTGGTGTCAACTGCCTACCCCACTTGGACAGTAAGTGTCCTAAGTATACCACTTGCTGGACACAGAATTGTAATTTGGAAGGGGACACCTTGTTCCCCTGCTCGGCCAGAAAGTATAGAACCATGAGTGACGCACGCTCGCAGTCACGTTCAGAACGGGCTGTGATCAGTAGATCATCGACATACTGGAGCAGGGCAGTGTCAGTTGGCATGCGGATATTGTCTAGTTGTCTCTTAAGTGCTTGACTGTAAATACTAGGACTTTCTGTAAAACCTTGAGGAGCTCGTGTGAATTTATAGCTCCTTCCATTTAAACAAAAACCGAAAAGGTACTGGCTGTCTGGATGAATGGGGACACTGAAAAATGCATTCTTGAGATCAATAACTGTGAAAAATGTAGCTTCAGAATCAATGGCTGTCAATAAGGAAGAAATATCTGGGACTACTGGATACTGGGGTATGATACATTTATTAAGCTCCCGAAGGTCAATCACTAATCGATATACCGGAGGTGCATTTGGATCAGTACGTTTCAGAACTGGAATGATAGGAGAATTACATATATTGGAGTCAGTTTCTACAACCACTCCTTGAGCAATAAGCTCGTCAATAATTTTGGATAAGGCTGCTACAGCCTCAGGTGGCAATCTGTACTGTCTGATTCGTGGCAAAACTACACCTTGCTTGAGAGTCACACGATGGGGTGTGATATGCATACAACCCACATCAGTTGGACCTTGCGCCCATAAATACTGTGGTACATTCAATAATCTCGGATCAAAATCACGTAATACATAATGACCTTTAAAGTCTCTCAAAAACAATCGGACCCCTTCTGGGGAGCAGCAAATAACTGCTCCTAATTCTTTCAATGTCTTAATGCCTAACACATTTTCTGGACAAGATTTCGTGAGTAACAAATCAGTAGTTCGGGACAATGGACCAACTTCTAGAGTAACTGGTTTCGAAATTTCATTAACAATTGGCTTTCCTGAAAATCCAAGGGAAACATTTTTAGAGCCTGAGAGCGGAGCCCCTGGAACCTCGTCATGACTGATAGTAGTCCTACTTGCCCCTGTATCAATCAAAAACTTTCTGTCTTTCCCTAATACTTGACTGTGTACTTAGGGACCTTCTTGATCTACAGGTATCTCGATGAGAGGCAAGCCTACCTCCCTCTCTAGGCTGTTTCATGAATATGGCTGATAATCTGGATACTCTGACTGTGCGTACTGGTACATCTGCTGTGTAACGTATTGTGTTGCAGCGATAGGCTGCGGTGCTGGAACTGTCTGTTGTGCATTCTGTGGTGGCTGAGAAGTCTGTGAAACTTGTTCTTGTCTAGGCGGACGTGGTCTTTCTTTAGTCTTACCTGTAGCTATGTTGTGTTTCAGAACTGCACACTCGTTTATAAAATGACCTGGCTGTTTACAGTAATTGCAAGTCCCTTTAACGGGAGCTGCAGGATGACTGGCTTGATTCGGACCCCTCTTCTGACTGTCTTGTGGAACAGATTGTGCAACTAATACTTTCATTTTCGTGTCTTTCATACGTCTTCTTTCGTGTTCTTGCTCTTCCCTGATTCTATTCTGGTGATACTGGAGCATTTGTAACATTTGTGACGGAGTATTAGCTTGCCAACTACTTTCGACTTTCAATACTCGATTTTTAACTTGTGGACTTGAATTCTCGACTAGTTTGGTAACAAAAAGATGAGGGTACGATTCACTACTCGTTTTCAGACCACTGTTAATAATAAAACATTTTTCAAATCTAGAATAAAAATCACTAGTGTCTTCATCCTGTTTCTGTTTACAAGCTGAGATTGCATCCCAATCTTCCTTTTTCGTGGCTAGTAATCTTGGCAAAACCTGTATCAATAACTCGGGCAATTCTTTAACTTTACCCCCAAGACCGGTACCTGGTACTCGTGAATTATCTTCAGCTTCTAGATCTGTCCAATCTATCTTTTTCTCTCCCACCTCCCATTCTTTTTCCTTGAGTTTTTCATATACCCCTGCGGGCAACAGGACCTTTAACATTTTAATGATATCAGGATACGTGTATTCTCCCATACGGAGAATGTCTTTTAATTCTCGATGGAACCCTGCTGGATCTTTGTCGTGACAGGGAATTAACTTTTTCATCTCTAAGAGTTCCATCTTTGTGACAGGGGTGTAAACAAATACTCGTTCTAGTTCACCACCCGTTCCTCTAACTGGGTGTACTTCTCGTAACGGATGCTGTCTATCTATGTAAAATGATTTACTTTCTGGAGGTGAGACATGAACAAAATGCGGATTCAGAAACGTTCGATATTTGTGGCGCTGTTCTAGAATGATACTAATTAAATCAGTACCTAAACCTCTCCATCTATACTGGAGTAACTCGTTCAGAACATCATGTAGCGGACCTGGATCAGAATGCTGTCCCTCATACAGTGTAATGAGGTGCTGGATCATATACATACCCACCAGTCGCTGCTCGGCTGGGGGCAGTTTCAGAAACATTTGTGCCACTATTTCGTCTGGAAAAGTGGTAGAATCAGTAGTCCACCGGACTGCTGATCGGGCTAGTTCTTGTTCATGCATGGTACTAAGTTCACTATAACCGATTCGTGATTTCAGAATGTGATCGGTAGCTTGAAATACTTGCTCAAGAGAACCTTGTTCTGGTGCTGGAGGAGGGAAAACTTTCTTGTGATCTAGGCGTGAATGTCGGTCGGGAAGTCTAGTTCTACCTACATACGCTATTCTGGAGGGATTCTCGTCGTCTAGTTCTTCATTATCAGAGTCGTCTTCTTTCTCGGTTACTTGTGCTGCTTCTCGTTTCTCGTGTAACTTTATTATTTCCCTACGGATTTTCTTGTACATACTCTCTATACAGTTCTGTGTCTTGTGTCTTCCCTCGGCTATATGGTCACTCCACCTGGTCAGGACTTTCATTTCTTCCGGATCTTTATCCGGATAATCTTGTTCTCTTATTAAACAATTAATTAGAAACTTTAAAAGCATGAGCTGAATCTCGACTTTCCTTTGAATCATGGCATCGCCAATACTTCCTGGATCTACTCCTGTACGGATGAAATGATATATTCTGTCTAGATAACCTTTCATATTCGGTAGGGTGTCCAAATAGTCGGTCACCCGTCTTAAACGTAATGAATATATGACCATAGTACCATCGCCTGGAACTGGATCATAACGACATTCGGTAAGTGCTCGCTTGATATCTGTAAATGTATGAACTTTTGGCGTACGCTGTAACGCTAGTTCATGTAGCGTCATACGTCTGTGTTGAGGCGGGGTACCAGGAGGACTTCCCCTCGCGGTTCCTAAACTGGAATCGTCGGTGGGTACTGTACGTGTTGGTAGAGTGACTGATGTGGCGGGTACATGTACTGTAGGCTGGACCCGGGGTACCGTAACAGGTGCTGCAACGGGTGCCCCGGTGGCTGGAGGAACAGGAATTACATTATTTACAGGAGCAGGCGGAACAGGATTTGCATAGGCTGGGACTGTGTCGTCCAAATAGGATGAGAGAAAAATATCAGCTGCAGTCGGTTTGTGACGTAGCTTAATCGGAACTAATGGCGGCGGAAAACTACATGGTGCTTCCGGGGTTGCTTTCGGCAAGCCCTCGGCAAGAAGAGGATACATACCCTTAATAAGGGCATTTCTCTGTCTGTCTGACTGTTCGGCTTTAACTCGTTCACCTACTTCAATTAATTCCCTTTCTTGGGCTCTTTCTGAGGATTCCCTACTTAATTCTGCTTTTCTGATTTCTTTTTCCGTTCTTCTATGAGATTCTTTGCGCCATAACTCGATGGCATCTTTCTGGGACTGTCTGGATTTCTTTTTCCATAATGCTTCCTCTACTCGCATGATGCACTCGGCATCCCATGTACCTGACATGGGCCATCTATATTTCTCTTCTAATTACTTGGTGTAATCCACCCATAAATCTAGATATAATATGGCACTCAAGCCATGCTTATGATACATAAAATGACCTGGACTGTCCCTAGGCGGGACAGGAACTGCTTCCTCTAATAACCCTTTTCTGGTTTTTAACTGACGTAGTTTCGAGAATAGAGGCATTCTTTAAGCTGGAATCTGGACACAATACAATACACGATAAACACAATAACAATACAATACACGATAAACACAATAATAACTGGAAAAACAAATCGCTCATACCACGACATTGAAAACACATGAAATAACATTTAAAATAACAGTTCGGACAGAACACATGAATTTCTCGAGAACAGAACTTACTAGAATGACTAGATGCACGAAACTTACCGGTCCCATAAAGAGACACGTCGGAACCCGCATCCACCTAAGTGAACACTTCGTGTTGGATCTGTGTACCCAAACCCACGGACCAGAGACAAATGGATTGACCCTGTCTAGATACTACCCCAGCAACGGTACTCACCGGGCAGCAAGAACGGAAGGCCTCGGACTGGACTGGACTGCTACGACGACGGACTACGAACTTCGGACTTCAGTTACAGGTGGGCCTCCGGATACCTCGGACCTTGGGCTCTCGGCTTGGGCTCTGGTCGGGACTCGCCGCGTTCCTCACCGCCTCGTCTGGATGCTGGACCGCAACCTCCGTCTCCTCCGTGGGCCTGAGGGATACTTGAAGCAGAAATATCTGCACGTGCACGGTATGGTTCCGTCACGGCTGCAGAGGATCAGGGGGCCTGCGTGGCTTCTCCGGCGCGTGGGGAAAGGGCAAGTCCCTATTCGGGCGCCATTATGTGGTAAATAAATAATTAATTACCGGTTCTATTTTTTAATATAATCAATAAAACAGATAGCTCAATAAATAAGAGTTAGGATTCGAGGTATCTTGAGTCGACAGGCTTTAATCAGGCATAAAGGACAGGAACAGGACAGCCTGTACGGGAAAGGAATGAAGGCAGCTGCCGGGGGCAGGAAATCGGGGCTTGGGCAACTTTCAGTAACGGTTCACAGTATATATACTTAAACAAATACATTACATTCAATACAGTAGGCGTAGCAGTAGGCGTGACTCGTAGCAGTCGCGAAAGATAAGGGCAAAATGATGTAACAAGAAGGCGTGTACAGGGCGTATACATAGACATGTGATGTAAACGTAACAGAAGTGTCTTAAACGGGGCGGAAACATGGAGGGGGCTACCTGAGCAGCTGGGACCTCTAACCTAGTGGTGCGCGCAAACGGGCAATGACGTTTTACCAGGGAGAACTGGGGGCTATGACTTCTGCGCTAGAAGAGGAGACTAAAGTCTGGAGTGTCAGAGCGACATGTACCCAAGGCATATCTAGTATCTGGTGTTTAGAGTACATGTTGATAGAATCATAAAGTTATCAGGGCAAAGGCTACTAGACATTAGGACTGATGCATGCATAATTCTACATGTATTGCGTGTACGAGGAATAATCTATGAATATTAATGCAGTATTTCTCTTACATGGAGACATAAAGGCTAGACCATGACGGAAACTATTGATGCGATGCAGTAGCTTAGGAATGCAGAGAAGGAGGGCTGGACTGATAACTAGAAACATAACATACTCTTGGCAGACTGGGAGGCAGAGCCAGGCCGGGCCGGGCACTGCGAGGCATGAAATAAGCTAAGGGTCAGGGATGCAGGTGGGGGCTGTATCGCTCCTCGGAGAGGGTTCAGGAGACAGGAGCTGAATCTGAGTCCGGGCCCTTTTGAGGCCTAGAAACGGGGACAATCCAATGAATTAACGTGCACACTGTAAAATGTGGCAACGTAGGTTTACATAAGCCTAATATTCGTTGTTTTCACGAGGTCTGGAAACTGGCATACTAGAGAGGGACACAACTGTAATTGCGTCTTTAATCGATCAGAGGGGAATACATGCATATCGATCATGCACATATAACATAAGATGGGGAACACGTAGGCACATACAACATGGCAAAATTTACTTTTCCACAAGGGAGTGCTCCATGTTGCTGGGGTGTGGGACAGGGGGCATGGTGGGAGTAGGAGTGCAGGCCTCTCACCCACACACAAGCCTCCAGAGCAAGATGGCTACCTACCTGTAAGTTTGTTTGGTAAACAGTGAAATGGCTTCCAGGTGCTCCTGGGTGGGAGAGAGTGCTCCATGCTGCTGGGGTGTGGGACAGGGGGCATGGTGTGAGTAGGAGTGCAGGCCTCCCACCCCCAAACAAGCCTCCTAGGCAAGATGGCTACCTACCTATAAGTTTGATTGGTGAACAATGCAATGGCTGACACATGCTCCTGGGTCGGGGAGGCCTCCATGCTGCTGGGGTGTGGGACAGGGGGCATGGTGGGAGTCATGGGACAGGCCTCCTACCCCAAACAAGCCTCCCAAACAAGATGGCTACCTACCTGTAAGTTTGTTTGGTGAACAGTGCGATAGCTGACACATGCTCCTGGGTGGGGGAGTGCTCCATGGTGCTGGGGTGTGGGACAGGGGGCATGGTGGGAGTTGCGGTACAGACCTCCCATCCCCAGACAAGCCTCCCAAGCAAGATGGCTAGCTACTTGTTAGGTGAGGGTAAACAATGCAATGGTGTTTGGGTTGTGCAAGGAGGTACTTATCAGTGTGTTGGTTGCCATTTGTTTGTCATTACCAGCCTCCATTCCCCCGGCTACTCCTGTGAGACTCTCAGGATGCAGTATGGCAAGCACCTTCTCTTCCCATGGTGTGAATGTTTTCTGTGGGATGGGAGGGCCACTGCCAGTCCGGTTAGCCAGCTCCCAGTTCTTGCTTCTCCTCTCTTTGACAACCCTCTTCAGATCATGCCACCACTTCATGATCTCCTTCTTGGATCGCGGGGTGGTCCCTACTGCATTGAGACTTTGAAGTATCCTTTCCCACATTTGTGTCCTTGTGGCTAATGGTGTCTGTTGGACCAGGCTACCAAACAGTTGTGGTTCCACTCTCACTATCTAATTTACCATGACTGTCAATGCACTCTCTGTGAATTTTGGCATTTTCTGCGCTCCCATGGTGCGTGGTGTTTGAAGTGTTTGTGGGTGCAGGGGTGTGTGTGGTGGGTGTGGTGTTGATGTGTGAGGTGTGTTGTGTGCTAGGGGACTGTTGGTGCTGATGTGATGGTGGTAGTGATGGTGGTGTGTGTGTGCTGTGTTCTTTTGCCTCTCCTGTCAGATGTGGTGTATGGCCTTCTCTTCTGGAGTGTTGCAAAGGATTGTGGTCAGTAAAGAGGCTGGTTTTATACTCAGCTGTGTGGGTGTGTTCAAATGGGATTTTACTGTGAGGTGTGTTCTGGGTGTTGTCCTGGGAATTGTATGTTTTTTGGGCATTTGTTTTTTCATTGGTATGTGGAGGGCATGGCTACTTTGATTTGTGCTAAGTTTGACATCATTGCGGTGTTTTGGCATCGTCCGCCATGTTTTTCATGTACCGTCTGCTGCGGTGGCTATGCTGCAGCTCTAACGCTGTCTCTCCCATTCACTCCTGCGGCGGTCGGAAACAGCGGTTCGTACTGCGGGACCATCGGGGATATCCTAATTTCCCGTGCGGTGTCTCTGCTTTGCTTGCGGCGGGTTGTAGCTTTTCCGCTGTGTTTCTGACCGCGGTCGGTCTTTTTGGGCGGTTGATCCTAATTTGAACACCGGTTTACCCGTGGTACCGGCGGGCGGTTGTTTTCCGCCTCTACGGCGTTCGGGGTTATTTTCTGCAAGCTATCCTAATGGGGCCCTAAGGTACAAGCTCTTGCCATTGACAAAGCTTTTGGCAAGAAAGAGGTTAATAATGACAAACGCAAAACTTTCGAGTGCTATAGATTTGGCAGTAAAAATCATTTGGGGAATGCTCCTTTTTGCCCTGCTTTAGATACATTTTGTGTTAGATGCAAAAAAAGGGTAATTTCACCAAAGTTTGCAAGTCAAAACATAATTATTCCAATGCTAAGTATCAATCTGAAAAAGTCCTTTCTATTGAAGCCAAACTTGAATCTGATCCGAATTCTGATAGTGAGGATGGCAACGAAATAATGATGTTGTCTAGTATGACATATTCCACCAAAATATTGGATACTGCTCAAGATCTTATGACCAAACCTCGAATGGTACATGATGAGAAGGTGTTTGATAATGTGTTGCAAAACTGTACATTCTCTAAATCAAGTCTGTCTGATAATGCATCACTTATTTTAAAACTTCAACCTAACTCTGAAAAATGGCCATACTGTCAAATTGGTGTGAATGGTAATTATATCTCCATGATGGCCATTTCAGGGTTATTCTTCACACTAATTGGTCCTGAAGATTGGTGCAAATTGACTGATATTCCTTTAAGAAAATCTTTAATTAAACCAGTAGCTTATGGAGGCAAACCTGTGCAAGATTTGGGTGAATTTGATTGCACTTTAAAATCATTCTACTACAGCCACTGTTTATGTTGCTGAAGTAAAGTCGTCTCTTCTTGGTTGGTTGGAACAGAAAAACATAGGAATCATTTTAGATCCCAATAGTTCCAAATAAGTTTTGCTTAGAGACCAAATTGCATCAGTAGGGACAGTACATTCACATGATTGGAAATCTTCCTTTCCAGCTGTATTCAGTGATACTTTGGGCAAAATAAAAGGTTTTTCACATCACATTGTTCATAAACAAGGTGTTCAACCTGTTGTGCACAAATCTAGGCGAGTTCCCCTAGCCATGAGAAAGGAATTGTCCAATGAACTAGAATCTCTTTGTAACAAAAGTTTGATCATTGAGCCCCTAGAGAGCTCTGAATGACTTTCTCCTGTGGTTTTAGCCAGAAAACCCAATGGTTCTCTCAGAATGTGCATAGACTTAAGAGACTTGAATGATAAAATATGGGTTGATAGACATCCCCTACCGAACATTACGGAAATGCTAACGTCACATAAGGATGCCAAGGTTTTCACGACCTTAGATATGTCATCAGCTTATCATCAGATTTCTTTGAAGAAAGACTGTCACCATCTCACATCGTTCGTCACTCCAATTGGTGCATATAGATTAAAAAGAATACCTTTCGGAATGGTATCAGCATCAGCTGTATTCCAAAGAGTTATGGAAGCCATGTTTGTGAATGTACCAAATGTAAAATGTTTTCAAGATGACATACTTGTTCATGGTAAAGATTTACAGCCTGATTCATCAAGCGAAATGCGCTCGCAAAAGGGCCAGATTCTGAGAATCTGGCCCTTTGCGAGTGCAATTTTTGCATTTGGGATTCATCATCCCAAATGCAAAAATCGCTAATAAAGAATTCGCTAAATTGCGAGGATTAGCATTTAAGGAATCTCTATTAGAGATTCCTTAAATGCTATTCATGAAACATTTAAAAATTGCGAATTCGCAATTTAGGACCGCTATTTACCACGAGGTCAAACCTCGTGGTAAATAGCGAAAACTTAGAAAAATGCATTTAAATGCATTTTTCTAAGTTGCATGTTACACACACACACATGTCCTTTGGACATGTGTGTGCGCAACACCAATGTAGATTACATTTCAGGGGTGCTACAGGGTGTCCTTTGGACACCCCTGCACCCTTGAAATCGCATCCTTATTTGCGATTAGCTAATTGCTAATCGCAAATAAGGAATAACTCCCCATTCATTCCTATGGGCCTATAGGCCCATAGGAATGCATGGGGAGTTATTCTTTATTTGCGATTAGCAATTTGCTAATCGCAAATAAGGAATGTGTAGGAATCGCATTTCTTTATGCAATTTCTACATGAATCCCGTTTTGCAAGTCCTTAATAGCGATTCCTTATGAATCGCTATTAGGGGCTCGCAAAACGGGAGATTGATGAATCAGGCTGTTAGAGTCACATGAGAAGACGTTAGCTACTGTTTTATCCATTTTAACAGACCATGGTGCAACTTTGAAAGCGGAAAAAAGAAAATTTGCGGTCAAAGAGGTAAATTATCTTGGTTATAAACTTTATGCCAAAGGTGTGGAACCTAAGGGAGACTTAGTTAATGCCATAACATCTTTTCCTTCTCCACAAAACAAATTAACTAAGATCATATTTTGGTATGTTGGAATCCTATGCCAGGTTCATTCCCAATTGCAGTAGCAAAACACACAATTTAAAATGTATTAATGAAAAAAAATCAACAATTTCTTTGGACGTCTGTGTTAGAAAAAGAATTTGAGTCCATCAAATTAGAACTGAGCATGGCCATTCCTCTTCAACCATTTGATACTAATGATAAATCCATTATAGTCACTGATGCAAGTCAATATGGTTTAGGGGCTGTGCTTTTACAGATCAGAGAGGGAAAAGAAGTGGTAGTGGCTTTTGCTTCATGCACATTGAGAGGTGCACAGTCCACTTATTCTGTTATAGAACGGGAAGCTTTAGCGTGTTGGTGGGGTGTGGATCTTTTCAGACATTATTTATGGGGCTCTGAATTTACTATTCGAATGGATCATAAGCCTTTGCTTAATTTATTTACCACCAAAGGAGCTGGTAATGCCACGCCTCGCATTGCAAAATGGCACTTTAGGTTAATGGAGTTCCATTTTCATTCAGAATATATTCCTGGTGTTAAGAATATATTTGCAGATTGTTTGTCCAGATTGCCTTTGGTAGATGATGGATCTAGTGAACAAAAAAAGGATGAGTGTAGTATTGTAGCTTCATTAATTGATTCTAATTTTTCATGCATTTCAGAAAAATAATGGATATCTGCTGTTCAAGAAGACGCTTTATTACAAAATGGCATTTCAATGCTTGGTAACGGTTGGTTGCCTAAACATGAAAATGTAGCTTCTTTTAAGCATGTTTTCCGGGAACTTAATCGGCAATCTGGTATTCTCAAAAGGACGGATTTATTGGTAGTACCAGAGTATCTTCAGAGTAAAATCCTAATCATTGCTCATGAGGGTCACATAGGTATGAGAGCGATGAAGAGAATACTGAGAGAAGTATTCTGGTGGCCTGGTATGGATCGTTCTGTGGAACATTTTGTAAGAGATTGTATATCATGCGCAACCAGTGACAAATCTCAAATGACTTTTCCTAGTCCTAATGAAGCAATTCCGGTTCCTGACAAACCTTGGGTTAGATTTAAATCCAAGGAGTTTCAAGAATTTTTATCTCATTGGGGGATCAAACACATCATCACTTCCCTATGTCATCCCCACAGCAATGGTTTAGGGGAACGCTGCAACAGAGTCATCAAATATAACATTCAATTATTTGTGGCAAATGGATTAGACTGGAAGAGAGAACTTTCAAATTTATTGTGCTGTAACAAAGGTCTCACATTTCACATTATCAAAAGGTAGATCAGCTGCATCTAAATTGGTTAGGCCATGGATGCAAGATCTTAGTGCTCCAAAGATCAACCGTGAGTTGGTGAAGGCTGAGTGTATAAAAACCCAAAGTAAGTATATCATGAATGAGCCCATTAAAGGAAGGAAACAAGGTGATTTTAAGGTTGGTGACTGGGTTAAAGTAAGACTTCCTGGTCACATCACCAAAGGTCATTGTAAATTGCCATGCTCTAAACAAATCACATTCATAAAGAATAGATCAGTTAAGTTGAGTGATGGTAAATGGTGGAACATGGAAAAGTTATCCAAACAGAATCCGTCTAGAAGTGTGGGTGCAGATTTTTCTCACAATAATCCGGTTTCTGGTCAAGGTGAATCTAAATTTAGGTCTTCTGCAAGAGAAAAGAAACCTTCTGTTTGGGTAAAGGATTATGCCAAATGTTAATGCTTATGTATTTATCTCTCAATTTTGTGATCAATTAATATATTGTCTTTACTGTCTTATCCTTGTCACATTTAGTTTCCATATAATTTTGTCATTTTGTTGTTAAGGGGAAAGATGTGTTGGGTCTTGTATGTATTTATAATGCCTCTTTGCCTTTAACTGTTGTTATTCTTTGAAGTAGGGCACATGCCACCATTACTGTTCTAGTCTAGAATGGTGGCATGTGGAATTGTCAGGACGGCAGTTGTATCTTGCTGTTGCCCTGGCCGGTCGTGTTCTTGGACTTCCTCTTCTTCATTAAAGAAAATTAATCTTACCAGAATTGGAGTTCCCTCATCTTTTCACCAGGGCATGTAATCTAAATGTTTCTAGAGGACATGTAGCAATTGTTGTGTTGACCACACAAGTAGCCTTTCAAACCTGTCTCAGGCCTGCCATTGCAGGGCCTGTGTGTGCAGTTTACTGCCACTTCGATACTGTACCTGAAGTGGTAAAATGCTTTTGTAGGTTTAAGCTTAGCATGGATGGAACTAGCTAATCTTATGCTTGAAGACTTTGCTATAAATAATGGCAAAAGGCTTTGTCAATTTCTAGGTTGGCGTGGATGGTATTTTACCAATTCAAAGCTGTAAAACTGTGTCTGGTGTGGTAAAGGGCTTTAGTCATTTTTCAGCTCGGCATGGATGGCACTAGCTAATCCTAAACTTAAAGGCTTTGCTGAAAAATGACAAAAGGCATTGTTACTTTCTAGCTCAGCATGGATGGCACTGTGCTAATCCTATGCTTAAAATGGCTGATAGAAAAACAGACATTTCATGTGAGTGTTGGTGGTGTTGTAGTGTGCTCCATATTAAGGAGCTGCTCCTGCCTAAGTGTGGGAGCTATCCAGAGATCCCTGCTTCACTTTTTGCATATATATCCAAAACCAAGGAACAAAGTGGCAGACCTTGTTGAAGCACACCAGTTTTATTGTACATAAAAGTATGTACAATGTGTTTCAGCTTCATTGAAGCCTTTGCCAAGATAGGATATTGCACCCAATGTCTCATAGAAATAAACAAAGCTCTCTTGGTAACTGAAAACATAGGTATTCATGGAAACAGAAAAAATACTAAAAGTCCCACAGCAAAATAATTTTGCATTCGTTGAATTATCATATATGTTGCTATTGGAATGAAAATTACATATGCCTGATTCAATTAACAAATTATTAAATCGTAGCCCATGATCATCACATTAAATAATCCAAAAATGCAAAGGTTAAATTATGTTGATGAATCAATGTGATAAAATATGTTCTTTGAAAACTTTCAAAACAAAGTAAAAGTCCCAGTCACAATTCATCTTATACTATACAATAAATTATTCAGGATACTTAGGGGTCTATTACTATGGGGGAACGGACATAGTTCGCCCGCCACCGCAATGGCTAAAGGGACCGCTTACCATGGGTGCGGCAGTCCCGCTGTACCCATTAGGATGCCCCCGCCACACTGGCGGGCGCATCCCGCATTTCTAACATTGCGGCGAGCGGTGCAACACCTGCCGCAATGTCAGAAATGCATGTCGTGCATTTACATGCACAACGTGACAGGCACCATGCGGTGCCTGCCACCTTGTGCATGCAAATGCAGGAGGGTACCATAGGTAACCCCCCATGTGTACCTCCTACTTCCCCAACACCCTGGGGCCTGCAACGGGCCCCCAATGCCAAAGACTGCATGCCTTTCCATGGAGGCAAGGCCGCCATAGAAAGGCTGATCTCCGCCTGAATCCTAATATGGTTGGCGGTGTCTTGCAGACACCATATTAAAGATGTTTTCTGTCCGGTCGACAAGTCATCCTAATGGGCCCCTTAGTCTTGATCGTTATGGGATATGGTTTTAAAGGGACAAATCAGAACACTCATCTCATTATATTCTTTTGAAAATAAGAACATTAATTGTGATATCAAAAAGTGTCAATGCCAAAAGTGAAGATTTTATCAGGTGAATATTTGATCAATAAAACATATACATCTCCAAAAATAACCTATTAAATCAATAGTCAAAAATCTAAAAGCAAATATAAAAAATCAGTAATCACGCAATTACAGCGCCAGTGCCATAATTCCAAAACTGTGAGACCATTGGGAAGTAGAAATTTAAATAATTGATTCCATCCAATCTGGAACTCTATAATTAATATAACATTACATAATCAAACACCTGAAAAAGTAGAGAAAATAAAAAAGGTGTAAAGAATTTAAGAAAATATGATAAAATAATCAATGTAAGATCAGGACAAGAAAGAGCGGGAACATAGAAAGAAGGGAGTGGAAGGAGCAAGGTAGAAAATGACAGAAGAAATATCAGAAATGTCAGACAAACTGGGGCATCATACTCTATTCATGACTACCTACAATGTACTTAGCTGATCAGTTGTTAACATAGGGTACAAAACTGGAATTACGCTAGAAATGGCAAGAATTCTACTGAATGAATCCTAAAGGTTTCATCAGCAGTCAAAATAACACAGTGATTCCTAAAATAAGTTACTCAATACATACAAAATTAGATCCATTCACTTAATGTCAATATGGACTGCCAGTTATTCATGACTGTTAGGGCTTTTTTCATTTAGATCAATTATGTAGGAGGATTCCAAAATTCGTAATTGTTTTTCACAATCGTTACCCCTGATATGTTTGGTGATTCTTTCTATACCAAAGTTCATTGTCACTGTTGTGTTTATGATAAAAAACGTCTCAGCACCAGATTGGTTTGTTCAATGTTCACAGAACGCATGCACTCCAAAATCCTTTTGCGCAATGGTAAATTTGTGTTGCCAATATACAACAATTCAAATGGACCTTCTAAAACATTAACACTACTATCCAATGTTCCTTTCTTTATGGGAAGTCTCTCAGAATCCATTCCGTTACCTTCCTATGAAAGAGGGTTGTTTAATCTTATGTTGGCTCTAGCATTTCAACAAATTACAATAACTTGGAAATGTTTGACTAAACTTTCAACTAAGTCATGGTGGAATACTGTATGTCAATACCATAGGTCACATTTGGCATTTGCCTCCCAATGCAATTTACATGTAAATAGAGATGTATTTTGGTTGTCATTAACTACTTATTTAAATATAGTTTCAATCAATAATGTTTCTCAATATTGTTCTGAAAATTTCCAACCCCCTTGAATTCCTTCCTCTTTGTCTTATCTTTCCTCTCCTTTTATTATTTGGCATTGTTTTTATTCAACAGTTATTTGTTCTTTACATTTTACTATTCTTATGAGCATAGTATTGACGTATATTTCAGTGTTTTTGATTGTAAAGATATTTTATATCCCCTCTTTTCCATTTCCCCTCCTTTCCTCTTACTTTAATTTCCCAAAATATAAATAGATTTCTACTATGATTTTCTGCCTACTCTATTTTGCTTACATGAACATGATATTCTTTCATTGTTAGACTCTTGTATGTTATTGATTTTTTATCACTAAATAAAGCTTATTAAACTTAAAAAAAACATTAACAGCATCTGATGTACATGTTATGAACTTAGATATCCGTTTGAACTTTCCTGTAGGGAGTGTGTACTTATCTCAGTTTTTACTATGTTTACATGCTTTGCATGTTCCACACGTGTATATCCCCTTGCACCCTTTAAGCCAATTTGATGTACTATGCACTAGCATATTTCTAATCGAGCTAGGTATTCTATAGATGATAGACGAAAAACAGCCTACTTCTTTGCCTATACTGGGTTCAGCTGTAAGTAGAACCAAATGGTTTTTATGCATATAATGTATGTATGTGTATGTGTGTGTATGTATAACTTATTGCAAATATTAAAATCCTGAATAATAATGTAATTACAAATATGTTGGTGATACATTGTATAACAATGTGATCATTATGTCTACTGGTGTATTTCCAATAAAAACAATGGCAAAAAAAATGAGCACTTGATGAATCTATGGAATTGAGTCCAATACTTAAAGGGGAAAGAACTCTGAAAATCGACTTCCTGGTTACCTCTGAAGAGGAGATTAACTCCTTGCTCCAGAATAAGGTATTGCAGTGCACAGCACAGTCAGTGGGGCCTGACACCGTTACATTCAATATTATTGTTCTGGATATTCTGCATTCAGCCGTTCACAGATGGAGACCAGGGTGACACAAAAAGTGGCCTCCCATTTCCCTAGTAAATTAAATGGCATTACAGAGGTTGAAGTTACTTAATAATCATATGTGCTTCCCTGTAATGTGAGCAAGAAAGATGGCATTAGCGAGTAAATCATAGACTGCTTGATTCCTAAGTGCAACATGATAGGCTGAAAGAGAAATTCGCCTACAGGGTAGATTTGCTCTATTGCATTAGAAACTCCTATTTTATCACCATGGAACTTTATTAAGGTACCTGCAGCACGTGGATGAAGCTTGAACATTAAAAACACACGATGTTGACAATGGTCTTGCTTAGTGCCATGAGGTAATGATGTTCTCGCAAAGGATTGTGAGTATTGCACCAAGATATGTATCACAAGTATTGTGAACTACATGTGTTTCATCCCATGCAAATATGAGGGTCTTGCTACAAAAACTGTTTATTTCATTACTACTACTTAGGGCCACATTATACTTTAGGTGCAGTATAAAAACAGCAGAAATGGATACCTTTTGTTGTCATGCCAAAACTGTAGGTGAGAACATTTTTATATGAACATTATTCACTGTACTTGAATTTTAAGACTCATTTTAGGTCCTCAATATGATGTTGGTCGGAGTTGCCTCTGGCCAATATCTCTGCGGTTGCGGAACTGACCTACCTCCGGTCGTGGTTCTGACACCACAATTATGATAGGAACGCGCGTGCTACATTCGCAAACTCCCATTTCTTCATGGGATCTTGTGCATCGGTCGGTAACAGGCCAGAGCACAAGCTCGGATAGAGGAAATGGGAATTTCTATAAATTCCTGCACTGAGTGGCAGGCACCTCATGGTGCATGCCACACGGCGCAGGGATTTCCAGGGGGGCCATACGTGCCCCCCAGACCCACAACCAGAGGGCTAGGGAAGAAGGGAATCCTGCTAGGGGCTCCCAAAGTCACTTTCTGGCAGAAGAGTATGATGTGTTATATGTTTGAAAGCATTCGTAAGTTAATGAAAACGTAAGCATTTTATGTGGGCTTACCAAATGTCAATGTACTCTGGGAGTGACTTGAGCACAACGTGTTCAGGGCTAGGAACAATTTGAAGCGTGTCTTTATTTGATGTTTCAAACGCCATTCATTTTTCCAACACGTCTATGACATAATACTTTTGCCAGTGTTTATTGCCCTGAATGGCGCTTGAGCCCTGTTAAAGCAGCACTGCTAGTTAAAAGGTTTTAGAAAAATAACTTATGTTGGCACTATTGAAACCAAAAGTGGAAACTAGTTCAACAAGCATTGGATTGATAATAAGCTGTTGTTTTTTGTTGTAAGTTGTAGCTTGCTGAGTAGGTGTACAATATACGTTACTGAAAGTCTGTTAGCGTGTTATGACTTGTTTATATACAAAAAGGCAATATATTGTGCTAAAACTAGTAGTATAGTGCAGGTAAGTAAGAGCAACATTATGAAAAATAAAATGAAAGAGGAAAATAATAGAATCAATTGATGTAATAGCGATATCATGTGTTTAGAGGAGTCCTGACTACTTTTGGGAATGGTGCCACTGCACCTGCTGCACCATTCAGACCATGCCCCCCCTAGCGCCTGCAAGATAAATGTATTTGTGACTAACTGTTTAGTAATAAAACATAGAAATATTTGGTGTTTGGAGGAGTTATGACAACTTTTGGCCCTGGTGCCACTGTACCTGCTGCACCATTCATATCATGAACTAATTGTCTGCAAGGTAACTGCACTGGTAACTGCACTTGTGACTACCTGTTTAGTAGGGGTGCCTAGAGCTTTTGGTCCTAGTATCACTTTGCCTTCTCCACCATTGAAATCGTGACCCTGTTGTCTGCAAGGTAACTGCACTTTTGACTGCCTATTTAATTTAAATGTTTGCAATAATCTGGCTTTAGTTGGGTCCTTAGAGCTTTTGGTCCCAGTGACACTACTGCATCATTCAAATCAAGTCCCAAACTGCAAGGCAACTGCAATTGTGACTGTCTGTTTAGTAGTCAAATATAGCAATATTATATGCTTAGAGGAGTTCTGACAACTTTTGGGCCCTGTGCCACAGCACCTGTTGCAGCATTTCATTCATGACCCAGTTAGATGTGAGATAACTGTACTTGTGGCTGCCTGTTTAGTAATATAATTTAGCATAGCTCATGTTTATTTAATTTATTTTTAATGTGCAATGTTTATTAAAATATTTCGAATTTGATCATAATTACCAAGTAAATTTAGTTGAAAAAATCAATCCGATAATGCCTACAAAGTGCAAAGAAAAGCTCTGATAAATGAATAGGAAATGCCACAAATGTTCTAAGGCTTAAACATCTGCTTTACACAACTAAGGGCCCGATTCCGATCTCATTCGGAAAGCATACCGACAGACTCGGTTACGGAATGCTTTCCGTATGACTCGGATCAGGGCAGTCTGAACGAATGAGTACGCTGCATCTGTATCCGATTCGGTTAGACTCCCATTGAAGAACGGGGTGGCTGGGGAAAAATGTGCACTCTGTGGCGGGCACCCCATGGATGGGAAGAGGGGACCCATGGGCCCGATTCGGAGGGCCCCGGGGGAAGGGTGGCCTGCTACGGGCCCCCAAAGACCAATAAATACCCAAAATCCAACTTGTATCTTACGCGGACGACACGCAGCTGGCCATCTCCCTATCACGGGCGCCCGGTACTGCGGCCGCCAACTTCAGTGCCTGTATGCAGCAGCTAGCCTCCTGGATGTCTAACAACTGCCTGAAGTTGAATGGCTCCAAGACTGAGGTGCTCATGGTGGGGAGGGGTCCATCTGTGTGGTCCTCAGCATGGTGGCCGGACTGTCTGGGCCCCCCGCCTGTGCCATCTCAACAGGCCAAAAACCTAGGGGTACTATTTGACTCCGAACTATCGTTTGCGCCCCAGATCAATCGGGTAGTGGGAATGTGTTTTGGAATACTCAAAACCTTACGTAAGGTCCTTGACATGCTCCCTGTTGGAGACAGACAGACCCTTGTGCATGCCCTGGTAACATCAAGACTCGACTATGCCAACCTCCTTTACCTGGGCAGTACGGTCAGCAGTCTTAACCGTCTCCAGGTATTGCAGAATGCGACAGCCCGGTTGGTGTTAAGGCTCCCGAGGCGAACTTCCTCCAAAGCTGCCTTAAAGTCCCTTCACTGGCTGCCAATCCGCGAAAGGATCAAATACAAGGCCCTCTGCGTATGCCAGCGTATTCTGGGAGGCAGAGCACCCGCCCCCCTTAACGGTCTTATTACCCCCTACAGACCAGAGCGGATGCTTAGATCTTCTGACACGGGCCTGGTCACAGTCCCCAAAATCCGCAGAGCCCGCATGGGGGGCAGATCGTTCCAATTTCTTGCAGCCAAGAATTGGAACCTATTGCCAACTGATTTACGCCTTGAACCTTCTGAGGCCAAATTCCGCAGAGCCCTCAAAACACATCTGTTTCTTCTAGCACTGCCCTAGCTCCTCCACTCTCTCACTTAAGCAATCTCAGCGCAGGGACACGCCGGTGAGCGTAACTAAGCGCTTTATAAAATTCCAAAATAAATAAATAAAAAATAAATAATGGCAGCAATTTCGTTCCGGGCAAACCGAATCGGAAAGGCTGCCCGAAATGGTCATCGTGCTCACTCATTCAGAAACCAAGTCCAGAGAGCTGTACGAATGAACTCCAGAGAGGCTCGATGTGTTCGAATACATTTCAGAATCAATCCGGTCAACCCTAACAGTTTCCAGGCATCGCACTTGGTCGTTCGGAACTGGGAAAGAGTCGGTCGAAAACAAGAGCTACTGATCGGATTCAGCAAACCCGAATCCGATTTGGAGTCCTTCCGACCGAGATCGGAATTGACCCCTTAATAATCAAATCAACAAGCATTTCAGCATACTGTTAGAAGCTGTGGGCCTTTTCCATTGGAAAAGAACTTGTCTTGACATTGAGTGGGGTTTAAACAGTGTGGAAAGCTTTTATAGAAGTATCATAAATGCCTGCAGCTAGTGGAAGTTAACAAAAAAAATGCTCCACACAAAAGTGAACAAACACACTAATTCAGAGATGGGAACTGAAAAGAGTCCCCTTTTAAGATATATTAAATACAAGAGTTTGCACAAGCTCAGCGCAAGAACTGTGCATGTGAAATCTAAAAAACAGACATCCCTATTAAAAATACTTGTTACCTTGTCATTCCCACGAGGAATTTCAATATTGGTATGCTGCTGTACACTGACATTGGTCCATTTAAACTGGAATAGTATGTGTCCTGTGAATATGCCTTTAAGGTAATCAAGAACATGGAAATTGTTGGTCTTTCCAAATGTAACTTACACTTTTTGAGTATATTTACAACTTTTTGGTTATCCACAAAATCCAAGTGTAAATTTACTCAAAAGTGCAAATTACATCTCTCTACTAAATTGAAGGGCCTGGGGCTATTCGGGAACGGCATGGGCTATTCACAAAGGTAACTTGCACTTTTGTTTAATCTACACATGCAATTCACCCTTATACTTTTCAGTATCTTTACCTTCAGACTTTGTGAATGGCCAAAAGTAGTAAAGCTTTTCAAAAGGTTAAAAGTAAATTACATGTGTAAATTACTCAAAAGTGTAAATAATCTTTGTGATTAGCCCACACATTTTGTAGTATGTTTTGTAGTACTAAAACACATACAACAAAATACAGTTTGTGAATAGCATTTTGTAGTGCTTTTGTAGTACTATTGTTCTACAAAATGGAATTGGTGATAAGCCCTGAAACTTCTTTTACTTTGAATTATCAAGAAGACTACACAGATTGACCTCTTCTAAACATCTCTCCTCCCAAACGCAATTATCTTTCACACACGTTATTTTGTTTTCAGATAACCTTGTCTTCGTGAACAAAGTCTATCATTTATACACCCGTCACAGACACACCTCTGTCAGTCGGGCCCTCACACAGACACTCCATTTTTCACAGATGTCCTCATTCACTGTGAGTGGCCACTCACAGATGCCAGTTATCCAGGTAACCTGCTGCCTGATAGTTCCATCTCTCAGATAATCAACTCCCTGAAAGACACATCCTCTCACAGACATGCTTTTTCATGGAGAGTCCCTTTCACTAACTTTTTCTTACCACTGTTATGCTCTTCTCAAAGACATTCCCTCAGTTCTCCGGCACCAACGCTGTCCTAGCTAGCTACCACTCTTACAGACACCTCCAAAACCTGATCTTACAGACACTGCCTTTTAAATAACACCCTTCATAGACACGCCCAATTTTCAATCACTGCCTTCTTGAAAACATCATATGGTCACAAGCATCTGCTGTCAGAGAAGTCGTACTTCACTGGAAACGTGTACAGGTGGCGGTTGCCTGTCACTGGAAATGTGTGCAGTTGGTGATTGCCTGTCACTAGGAAACCAGTGCAAGAGGTGGTTGCCTGTCACTTGATACGTGTGCACATAGTGGCTGTTTGCCACTGGAAATGTGTGCAGAGGGTGGCTGTTTGTGCTCAGTTTCTTGCTGGCAATGTGATCTTAGTTGCCCTCTTCCTGTTCCAGTCCCACCTCCTATACATACTGGCTAGTTCAAAACTAACTTTATAACTTTTTTAATACAGTTGTTTTACAAGTTCAAGTGGTTGGTATGAAGTATTACAATTAGAGTTAAACGTTGATACACCTACTAGGTATGGCAACTTAAATTGATCACATCACCAATAATGCAATTGTTCAAATTTTATCAGATAATTTGGATTATAAGTATCGTCATAACTAATGTGATCATTATGTGCATGTATTATTAAGTGACAAATATATCACTCACTGCGATATTTCTCGAAATCATGAAAATAACAAAAACAAAGGGTTTGATTACTATGCCGGTCGGACCACCTGTACAACAGTCACGGCTGCTGTCCGATGCCGACTGCCAAGGCAGGGAAAGCTCTGCCCGCTGTATTATGATGCAACCACTGCTACCGCAGAGCTCTCATCATTGGCAGTGCCCCCGCTCCCCGGACATGTTGCTGCAAGTAGGTACAAATGCACAGGAAACATGTGCAGTTGTACGCACATGCATTACACATGTGGGGACTTGCTTTGTGCAGCAAGTACCCCATTGTTGGAGTGTGGCGATATGTGCACAGTCCAGTCATAATAACTGGATTTTGTCACCCACAGGACTATTTACTTCGGGGTGCAGCTTCTGAGGTGTAGGGGGATCTGGAGGAAGGGATCCATCAGGGAGAAGAAGAATTGGCTGAGTATTCACCCCTTTTCCTTCATTTACGATGACTTGAAGCAGATGGTCGTACAGCCACGGTTGGGTCGTCTGAAACCCACATCGTAATCCGGACAGTGGTTAGATCTCCCTGTGCTGCCCAATGGCAAGGCCCCGACTGGCCGTAGCGGGCACTGGGTAATCCCCTGGCGCGCCGCACGGGTGGGGGCCGATTTTGTTACAGGGCCGTTTTTGCAAAATCGGCCCTGTAACAAAATCGGCCAAAAACCGGCCCTATCAAAGAGCTCGGCGGCACCCTCCACGGGGGTGAGGGGGGTGCGGTCGATCACTTTGCCAGGGCCGGTTTTGGTTCCTTGTCCGGCTCTGCCCATCGCTGCTGTTCCTCTCTGACCGCAAACTCTGTGGTCAGAGGATGGCTGTTGGATTCAGCTGTCTGTCAGAGGTCGTTTGGAGTACAGGTTGGATACGTCGTAATCCGCTGGTCGGACCGACTTCTGGTCGAGACAGGGCTGAGGAATGGGTTTGATCAGCATCGCATTCAGGCCAATAGAGTTATTTTACGGAAACAATATTTCACTTCTTTTAACCTATAATTTCAAGTTCAAAACGTGTATAAAATGACTTAAGCACGTTGTAAGCGCACATCATGTATTACAATGAGTACTTATGAGAAAGAACTAAATAGTTTCTCAAATGTCCTCAGCATTCAGTAGGTTTGTAGCGTTGATCAAATAACTACCAAAAAAAAGAAATATTTCTTCAATGGAAGTGCTCTTGTCATCTCAGTAAAAGAGGGCAGAGCACATACTGCACAACAAAAAGTAAGAAATCAGAAATACATCCACAAGATCTTCAACTAAATCGTGCAACAGTGATGCAAACTTTACCACGTAGTCATTTTGGAAAGGAAACCTAATGAAAGAACATGGAATGCCGATGAAAGTCAGAGATGCCCGAAGCATATAACGTTAGAGGAGACCTAAAACATTTAAGTGTTCCATGCTGCCCTACAAAGACAAATGGGACTCTGTCAAGCATTAGACAGTCAAATAAATTCATTTTATTATTTTCTGTCAAACAACAAAGTTATAAAATCCCTGAACAAGCAACAAACCTAAAGAGTGTTTTATGGCATTAGAGGAGTGTGTATTGGGATGTAATACAGAAAAACTAGGGTTGACTTTTGCCTATTCAGCTAAATGCAGGATTCTTTGTTGTACTCCTGACAAAAGTCACACCAAATCCGTTGTGTGTTTTCCATTAAGTATATAAAGGAGTGAATATAAAATCTGTGTGAATTATAGAGAGTGCATTTTACTCGGATCAAGGGCCAGCGACATAGCACCCTTGAGGCCAAGCATCAGAAAATAAATAAAACAGGAAATACAATAGGAAACAGATGCTCTGTGTTAGAATGCAGAACTCAAGGCTGACCCAGCAAAGTAAAAAGAACCTAGGACCGTCCCTTTGGAGTATTCTCTGCCCATGGAGAGCATCAGCTTAAGAAGATGAGCTATACCATCAGTAGCACTCTCCGGGGCATATTTACAAGTCCTTTGCGCTGATTTTATGCCGCCGTTGCGTCACTTTTGTGACGCAGCGGCGGCGCAAATCCTGTGCCATGAAGTGGGGTATTTACAACGTGACGCATCTGGGAGATGCGTCACGTTGTAAAGCCCTGTGCCATAAGGAGGCGTTCCGGCCCAGGGGGGGCGTTCCTGCGCAGGAACGCCGCCTAAAAGTGGCTGAGTGAAATATACAAGATTTCACTCAGTCACTTTTAGGCCAATGCTGCGTCAAAACCCTGCGCCTGCTTGAAGCAGGCGTAAGGCTTGACGTAGCATTGGCAAAATAGGCCCCCCAGAGCATTGCTTGAGCTGCGTCGCGCTTGCTACGCAACTCCAGCAATGCGCCACTTTTACGGCACAGATGCGTGACGCATCTGTGCCGTTTTTGAGTCATGGTGCGCCGCATTATAAATGCGGCGCATCCATGGAGGCTGCGGCATGGCGCACAATAACTGGCGCATCCCTGGGGATGCGCCAGTAATTGTAAATCTGCCCCACAGTATTTATTTTTCAAAACAGCTAGTCTAATGCAATGAAACAAAAAAACTCGTCTACAGGATAGTATACATTATTATAAAAATATATCAGAAACTGTGTTGTATGCACGTGAAACGCTCAGACTCTTATGTAGTACATCACAAATGTAACACAAAATCTGCTGAAGAGGCGTTGTATAGTGGCATCTAGGTTAATATACAGTGCATACGTTTAATATGTGCCACTATATGCAGTGGTAATGAAAGATTACGACAGAATGAGTTAAAATGATTACAATGAAAGAAAATGACTTTGGAGAAACCTTTTGTTCTATATAGAGTATTGCAGCACTACATAGAATTTTGTCCTCATAATGGATGATTATCTCATGTTTGTAACTTTGAATATGGTGTCACCGATACATGCTGCATTCGTTTGCATGGGTGAGGATGTAGCCTTACGGCTAGAGCGGTCGATGTCGAAGCTGGGGAACCCAGTTCGAATCTTGGCAAACAAGCTCAACATCCTGTGATTCTGGGTAAATCAAAAATGAATGTGTCCTCATGTAATGAAACTAGTGCTATGTAAAGCGCCTTCATACCCGATATCTTCGAGTCTAGTTCATTCATGCTATTTAAAACTCTAAAAAACAAAAACATGGTCTTAGCCCTAAACATTTTTTTACCCGTTACATGACCTATTTAGGAAAAATGCTTGACTTAGAAAAATGACAAAAAAGACTTTCACCACGTGGTGTATAATTTAAAAGAAGACATGTATTTATTTAAATTTCACAATTAATTGCGGGTATAGCCTGATAGTATTACCACCCGGACAGGGAGAATGCTATTTTAGGAGATCCACCTTCCAGTGATGAAATCCCTAAATCCCTAACTTTTGAGAGCAAGAGAGAACGAGTGTGTGTGAGTGTGTGTGTGTGTGTGTGTGTCAGAGAGAGATGCCTGGCTATCTGAAATCCCAGGCCTGACCCTCTGCCTTGCTGTTAGTTTAATGTGAGTAGAGGCCATCATGCTCCGTTAGTTGAGTTCCTGATCCTTTATGTGAGAACTGAAAGAAATTGGGTTACTAGTTTAGAGGGGTGAAAGCACCATTTAAACAAAAAAAGCAATCCTCGTCAGAGTGAACCACAAAAGTCACTAAATTAACCTGTGCTTAACCTTCTGGTAGCTTGGCACACAGCTGTTAGGCTTAACTCGCAGGCAATGTGTAAAGTATTTATGCAGCACTCAAAGAGTAATAAAGTAAAGCATCAAAATAAGAAACATCCCTAACCAATTTAGAACAATAAAGCACATTTTAATGAATAAAATTACATCTAAATGATCAACATCCAAGAAGTAGAACCACAGATATCAGTTTTTAAAGTGTTAGCTAAAAATAGTGCCAAGAGTCGCAATGCACCAACTGTAGGTATCTGGTTGTTCTGGATCGGGACGTAGTCACAACTTCAAGCCGACTGTGATGGAGTGCAAGCCGGGTACTACACTGAGATCGACCCTATGGGAGTGGTACCTTATATGCTTGATGTGAAGTCTCCAAGGCATTGCTTTGAGAGGCTTCACTTTGCTTGGCTTTGGATTTGATGATGCTTTGAGCTGGGAGGCTTTACAAGGCTTCACATCACTCAGTGTCAGATCTAATGAAGCAATTCAAATTCAAAAAAATCTTTATTTCGGTAAGAATTAACCATAAAAGACGAATAAAACATACATTTTAAAACTGTTGTTTTGTAAAAGGTTATACAGTATACAATATAGGAAATCGGACAATAGCACAGTCCCAAATTACACTGCCGTGTCTTAGAAACAATAGGATCAGTTGCCATCCCTAAGGCATTTCCTTCTGATACTCCAGATAGCACCCAAGTATTTGGCCACCGCAAACACAATATAGTCAGACAGATTGGTTTTCAAAACTCTAAGAGCAGCCAAACACTTCACAAATCCCAGGTTTCTGCATAGTGGGACTATCCATTGTTTGCGAATCTCTCGATAAACAGGACAAAAAAAGAGAATGTGGAGTTCAGATTCGTCAGAGGATCTGCATGCTGGGCAAATACTAGTTGCATCCTTGCTCCACTTGCTTGTGAGTGATCGAATAGGGAGCCATGTCTCCACTGCAAGTATAATTTCCTGAGCAGTGGAGGGTGGACTTTATCTAAAGTTAGTTCGAAGTTATAGGTGGCCTTGAAGGACATAAAGGAATCTGTCAATGACCCAGGTTTTAGTTCGTTGAAAAGCGACAATGATTTGCTGTCGTGATATGCCTTGGCTAATACCTTTTTGGGAATAAGTTGGCAAGTGGCCAAGGGGTCAGACCAATGAAGCTTTCAGCTGTGCGGTGAGACTTTAGTGGGGCTACCCATGTGATGAAGCCTTTGGGCTATTGCTGATGGGCTCTGCATTGCTCTCCATTGGATTCATTGGTGGTGAGACAGAATATCGAGTTAAAAATATTGAGTCAAAAATATTGTGAATGGAAATATCGAGTTCAAGAATATCGTTATGAAGAATATCGAATTTAAGATAAGTAATATCGCTTTTTAATATTTGTTATATATTTATTTATATATTTTATATGTATATGATGTAGTTTATTTTTGTAATATTGCTTATGGTTTTTGATGTACTTGTGAAAATTGTAGTAGTTAATACATTTTATTTAAGTAATGTATTATATTTTTTGTATCGTAGTTGGTTGTGGGTTTATAGGCGTACTAGCAGCCCGTCTCGACTGTGTCCGGGTATGAAATAGAATGTGTGTAATGTGTGTATTTGGCAAGGGCAATTTATTTTAAAATCTTGCGGTAGACAACATTTTTTGTTTCATTAGAATAGGGACGGAGAAGGCCCAGCTGCAGCCCTGGTTGATGTTAGCAGGCGCGTGTAATTGGTGTAGTGATGCGCCGCCTGAGCCCGGCTACAGCCCTGGTTGATGTTAGCAGGCGCGTGTAATGTGGTTGAATGAGAGAGTTATCAGCCGCGGGTAAATCCGTTTAATGAGAGAGTTGAGTGACAGCGAGTAGGAGAGGCTGCAGTAATTGTCCCCGCAGACATGCTCATTTGCGTGTTCCCCTGCTGGAAGCCCAGATGCAGGCCTGTTTGATGTTAGCAGACGTGTGTTCCCCCGCTTGAGGCCCAGCTGCAGCCCTGGTTGATGTTATCAGGCGCATGTAATTAGTGTACTGATCCGCCGCCTGAGCCCGGCTAGAGCCCTGGTTGATGGTAGCAGGTGCGTGTAATTTCGTTGAATGAGAGAGTTCAGTAACAGCACGCGGGAGAGGCTGCAGTATCTTTACTTACCAGGCCTCCAGGTGAACGCGTTTGTCACACCCCCAGCACACGGCCGCAGCAGACATTCTTCTGATTAATGTACGAACCACATGGCATGAAGGGCGAAACGTAGCACACGCCTCCATCGTTTCCCATGCCCCCAGCGTGCCCCTGGATGCGGCAGAATTGCGTTCACATGGCATGAAGACCGGACACACGCCCCCAGCGTTTCTCACGCCCCCAGCGTGTCACACCCCCAGCGTGTCACGCCCCCAGCGTGTCCCTTGATGCTGCGCAGCAACGTAAGTGGCGCTTGTATGTATGACTCACATGGCATGAAGGGCGGACACACGCCCCCGGCGTTTGTCACGCCCCCAGCACACGCCCACATTCTACGATGTGATGGCCGTACCACACGCCCCAAGCCCACACCCACAGCACACCGCAGACACGCCCACAAGGGACTACTTTGCTGGCACGGTCCTTTTACCTTTTAAATGTATAGAGGAGTTGGCCTAACGGCTAAGGTGCTCGACCTCGGACCTGGGGATCTGGGTTCGAGTCTTGGTAACGACGCCAAACATCCTGTGATTCTGACCAAATCACTTAATCCGTCCGTGCCTAACAAAAATGAATGTGTGTCCTCATGTAAAGTAACTGGTGCTATGTAAAGCGCCCTGATACCTGATTCAGTTCGGGTCAAGTTCGCGCTATATAAAACTCTGCAAAAAAAAAAATATATATATGGTGGCTGTCTGCATAGCCTATGTCCTTCTGCTGCAACTGCCCTTTCCAACGCTGTATTGGGTGTTGTGATTGGTGCTGTGGTTACTGAGATTATCCGCCTCAAAGGTTTGGGCTCTCTCTTTATAATATTAGTATGGATGGGAAGTAATTTAATTATAATAAATTAGAACCTCATTACGATGTCGGGTGGAAAGCCTCCGCACGACATTCGGAATTTCCTAGACCACGTCGGAACCCTTCGACCGACTCGGTCAGTTTACAATCCGGCCGACCAATTACAATGTTCGTGGTCGGAAAGTAAACTGCTTGGTTATTCCGAATCAGTTCCGACTGCCTCGTGAAGTATCCGTGTCAGTTGGAACCGCATCGTACACCTCTACAAACAGGGCTTCCGACCGACCGATTACAATGTCGATTTCCAACAGCCTTTCAGAGTCGGCCTGTCCAACACAAAAAGGCTGTCGGAAAGTGACTTTGGGGGTCCCTAGCAGGGCCCCCTTCATCCTGCAGACCCACCTGTAAAACCCTGTACTGTGTGTCTGGCACCGTGGGGTGCTTGCGACAGAGTGCATGATTTTACACACACTCTGCATTTCCCCATTGGAACCTATGTTGTCGGGCAGAACACTGGCTCCCATAGGGAATAATGGGACTCCGACGGAACAGTGTTCGGTCACATCGTAATCTGTCGGGCTGAACTACCGACCACGAGTCGGTCGGTTCCCGAATCCGAGATGGTGTCTGCCCGACATTGTAATGAGGTCCTTAATGTTTATTTACTGTAAAATATTATTAATTTAATTTATAATTAATTTGGTAATTTTTTTGTCATTGTTAATTATTATTAATTATTTAATTGGTAATTAATTATGTTAATATTATAAATATTGTAATTAAAATTAATTTATATATATGGGGTGTTTGGGTTATTGGGGTAGAGGGTGAAAGTAATTTCATTTAATTTTGATATATTGCTTATTATTTGTTAATTAATGTTAATTATTTAATTGATCATCAATGATGTTACTATTGTTACGAGTGGGCTGTGGGATTTATGGGTGTACAGGGTTGACAGTTATTTAATTGTAAATAATTGTTTTTTATTAATATGATTTATTTAATTGATAATTAGTTTAGTTAATTGTGTAAGTACTTTTTTTTATTGTAATTTGTTCCTTGTAGGGTTTATAGGAGTATGGGGTGAGAAGTAAATCAATTGTAAGTTATAACTATTTTTAATATTTTTAATAGTGTTTTTTTATATCTATTTGTGTTAATTGTGTATTTAATTTATTATTTCATTTTAGGAGTATGGTGTATATTTTCTAGGGGTATGTTGTGGAAAGTTAAATAAATGTAATTTCTAATTAAATATATACATTTTTTGTTAATACATATTTATGTTAATTCTGTAACATATGTGTGCTTTTATTTTAGTGTTAGGTTTTGGTTGTACATTTTGTAGGGGTAGAGGGTGGGAGGAAGTTGTAACGATATTTATTGTATGAATTTAATGTATTAATAAATACTTGCAAAGAGAATGTGTTCATGTGAATTAATATTGCATTTTATTTTTAATATTGTTTGTAACACTATTATTATATTTTTAATTTCCAGAAATGGTTTCATTTTCATTGTTTGTTTTAATTTAATATATTACATTTTAAATATTTATTTTTAATATTTTTATTTTGTTTTTAAAATGAGCTTTTGTAGACATTTTATTTATTTGCAATATAGTACTGACTTTAGTGTGAATAACATATATTTTTTAAATTTTGAATTCCAACACTTTCCCCGCTGTTGCACTGACTGGATTGGGAATAGTACATTTTTCCCCCCTGCAATCCACTACTTTCCCTTCTTTTGAGCTGACTGGAGTGGGAATAGTAAATTTTACCCCTCTGCAATCCAACACGTTGCCTACTGTTGTAATGACTGGAGTGGGAATAGTACATTTTATCCCTCCGTAATCAAACACTTTTCCTACTTTTGCACTGACAGGAGTGGAAATATTAATGTTATCACTCCGCAATCCAACACTTTCCCTACTTTTGCCCTGGCTGGAGTGAGACTAGCAACTTCTACCCCTCTACAATTCAACACTTTCGCTATTGTTGCATTGAGTGTAGTGGGAATTTTAATTATTTTCTTTGTTAAGTAATAATTTTATCGTTTAGTGAATTGTAGTAGGAATAGTAAATTATAGTATTTTGTGTCATTTTATTCTTATTGTTGTTAGAGTAGTAAATATAATTGTTATGTGATGTAAATATTTTGTTACTGTTGTGCTGTGTTAGGCTGGAGTACTTATTATTATATTTATTGAGTATAAACATTTTTTTTAGTGTAGTGGTAAATGTTTATTTTAATTTCCAATATTTTATTTTATGTTACAATTTTAATAATTATGTGTTTGATTTTTTTATAATAATAATATTTATAATCTACAATATTTTTTGTTTGTAAATTATTTTTAATTGAATTCTAAGAAATGTGTGTTGTTTAATTTTTATTTTAAATTAATTTGGTTTCCTTTTTGTAATATTATGGGGCCGATTACGATGTCGGTTGGAAAGACCGCAAACCCATGTGGTCTTGGATACTTTCCGCCTGACTATTCCACGATATCTCCAACTACGTATTAGGATGTATAGCAGGCAGAAGTTCGACCACGTCGGTCGGAGATGATTCCGACCCGACCACGTCGGTGGGAAACAAGTCCGAACCGACTGTGTCAGTTGGAAAGGCTGTCCCATGGGTATTCCGATTCCGAACATTTATCAGTTGTCCCGCCAAGCAGAATATGATGCGTCCCACGCAGTTGCAGAGCCAAGACGGTTTATATCCCACATGGCAAGTGAAAAATAGAAAGAAACGTGCCAAACAACACAACTACAAGCTTAGGCAGTGCCAAAAAAAACACATGCCAATTAAAAAAGTAGACACACTCACCAATCAACCTATAAAAGAAAAAAATCAAGACCATGATCCTTTGCCAAAATAATACCGCAAAGTGAGAAGTAGGGAGCACTTTCTACACTTATTTCTGTCAACCCTGCACACACTCATGCATAGTATTCACATCACTACCTTTACATATACCTTTTTTGTTTCAGATTCATTCTTAGACACACCTTCTAATTCACATTCACTTTCACACTCACACTCACACTCACTCACCCTCACCATGTCAAAGAAGAAGCAGCCACGTTTTAATGATCAGGAGATGATAGTGCTTGTTGATGACCTACTTAGAGTAGAGCCACATTTATTCAGTCCTTAGTCCAACAGACCCCCATTAGCCAGAAAAATCAGATGTAGGACAGGGTAGTCAACAAGATTATTGCTGTAGCCGCCATCCTGCACACAATGGATGGTATCAAAAAGAGGTGGTAGGATATTAGAAGAGGGGTAAAAAAATTAGCCAGCAAAGAACACAAGAATGCACAACAGACTGATGGCCGCCGTACTGTACCACCTGTGCACTTTACTTCCTGGGAGGAGAAGGAGGGTGCCATCATCCCGCCCGAGAACTTGTTTGGAATACCATAAGCAATGGTGTCTGGTGAGTAGGGACTCCACATCTCGCACAAGTTAGCAATTACACCTCTGCAGACAACTCTGTAATGGTCCCAGTTGCCTTCATGACCATTTTTAGATTCAAACAAACTAATAGTCAAAGATCATGTGATGTTTATGTAATACAGATAATCCACATACCTGCAATGAAGATGAAAAGGCTCAAAACTATTGCTGTGTACACCCTTCTCCCAAACGCCCATTAAGACCTTGTGCTCCGAACACCATGTGTCACTGTCAGCCATCTTGCCAGTACCTTTCCACTCACTGTCAGGAAAGCAGAATTCCAGGGGGGCTGGTTGGGCTGGATAGGAAAGTGTGTGTAGGATAGGGCTTGATGAGAGATGGAGTCATTGCAAACACTCCTCTCACCCAGCACAAATAGCACCCTAGGAACTATGCTATCCTGAAAGTGATTGGAAATATACTGGCAAGATGGCTGACACTAGTGCCTTGTATCTGACTTGATCACAAATTACATCAAGGACTTGTGCTCCAAACACCAGGCACCAGTGTCAGCCATCTTGCTAGTACACCTCCACTGACTGTCAGCTAGCCATAGGCCCAGATGAGCTGTTTGGGCTGGGTGGCAGGAGAAGTGTTTGCTATTACTACATCTCCTATCAGGCTCTGTCCTATACACACTCTTTCCACCGAGTCCACCAGGAACTATGCTTTCCTGACAGTGAACAGAAATATACTAGCAAGATGGTTAATACTGGTGACTGGTATTTGACTTTACCACAACTACCAACAGAGCCTTGTGCTCCAAACACCGGGCACCAGTATCAGCGATCTTGCTAGTACACCTCCACTCACCATCAGGAAAGCAGAGTACCAGGGGGCTGGTTTCGATGGGTGGGAGGAGGAGTTTGTTAAGTTTCCCAAATAGCCTACCATCCCTTTGAACCCCAGCGCAAAAAATTAGTTATCTATAAAGTAGCAAACAAACCATTGAGATCACACCTAACTATGAAGTCAAAATTCAAACTCTATGAGCTGTGTATGCAGAAAGCTAAGCAGTCACATCTTTGCCTCCTTAGGGGGATTCAATCGAGGATCATGAGTGGAAAACAATAAGCACATCGCTCACACCATGATTACAAAATTACTGGAAACAGAAAGTGAGTGTATAGGCAGCCACACCTATGTGACATCTGATACATATACTATGCTCAATACAGAGACCAGACAAACTCAAACATTAGTATCTAAAGAGTACGTATGCCATTGACCTTCTACAGATGTGGAGCACACTAATCCACCAGTGTCATCTGCAGACTGTCAATGTCAGTGGACATGTCATCATAAGAGCTAAACAGAACAAGTCATTCTTTTTGCACCGTCTACTCTTGTTTGGCAAGCGGAGCCCATTAGATACTGCCATTGAGCCTGAAGGGCAATATCTCTTTGTAGAGGGGCAAGTTGATGATTGTCAGTATTATTGGGAAATGTTTCTGTGCCGAATGTGGCCAAAGCGGACTTCAGTCTGCGCCTATTCCTCATCCTCACGAGGTGAGCCCAATACCCTGGTTTGTGGATGGCAATTTCAATTGTGTCCAAGAGCCGTGGCTTGACTGTTCTCACCCCCCACCCACTGGTCCCTCCGACACTGTTGGTGGATCCAACATCCGGAGACCCAGTAGTACTCCTACTACTCTGCAGTACACAATCTGCCATTTGGGTTGCTGATAAATATTTGTTATCACCACACACTACATCCTGAGGTGCTAAATGCTGAATACCTGTGAAGACCATTCTCAGAAAATAACCCTATGCATATACACATTGGGTGTGGTATGCAGTGACCCTCAGTCCACAAATGGTAACTGCTGTCTACTTTGTTGTTGCGCCATGCATTTTGAGCATTACTGAGCGAATCCATCTCTAATTATTTCACTGTCAACTGGGACACAGCCACTTTTAGGTTGTTGGAGTGGGGAGCACTGAAAGCAGTACTAAGTGACAGGTGCATAGGGGCTTTGGTGAGGGCTAGGGCAATGTCCACAGGGCTTTGATGTAAATGGAGGCACCACAGGGTCAACAGGAGACTGCGGTCCAGTTGCAGCCTGGGATGTTAGCCATGCTGACAGATACTCAAACACACCTCGCACATCTCACTGAGCAACTGCGTTGCTTTTACTTTGAAACATTACTAGCTGAGATGCACGTTGAAGGAGATAAGTCAGGGCAACTCCTGGCCTGCCTCCAATGCAGCATAACACCAACCCCGCACATGACGATGATTAGGGATCACCTGCACCAGATGCACACTAGTCAGGCAAACCTTTTTCATAAACGCAAAAACTCTGGGGTGGCCACACAGTAAGATGAAATTCACTACACAGGAGCAAATTGTTCCCTCGCAAGCAGGCTAGATAAATCATGGGTAGCAGCTGTGCAGATATCCGATCACAGAGATCGGGTACAAATGGCAAACAGAAATGGGGACATTCTCAGTCACAGAAAGGGTGATTACATCCAATGATGTCAACGGTTTCTAATGTCATTTTACATCACTTCCTGTAATGTCATTGTCTATTATCATTATTTCTGTTGTTTTGCTCAATAGCAAAACATGCATTTCAGGTGACTCCTCGAACTAGTGGTTTACAGAAATAAAGTCAAATGGCACACTTACACGAATATTTTCGATCCACATTCCTGAAAATGTTATAGGTAAGAACATCCAAGATTGATTTTGGACCTACCTTGAACTATGCCACATCGTTTTCTAGAGGTATGAGGAAGGTGATGCTATCAGAGTGTCCGTTCGCACAACTTTCTGTCCATTCGAAGAAATAACAATCTAAATCAACTGTGATTTGCATACTGTAGATGAATGCAGTGATTTCATTCAGCCTCGAACCTGCATCTTCTCCACCAGGTGAAGGTCGGGCTGTAAACTCCCTCAACATTTGGTTTGTTATTGTAAATTTGTCCACTTTCAGTTCATTCTTTTCAGCAAAAGAACAAAGACATCTCCATAAAGCACACGTTTTCCAAACATTCAGGCTCCAAGGTCACAGGGGGCATAAGCAAGCCATTAGACATACTTGGAAGTCTCATTTTCAAAAGTACTCCAACCTGAAAGGATGTACGCCAAACTGCCCTCTCCAATGACATTTATATTTTATCTTGCTAAAAAAAACTAATCTCCTGCAAACAAGAGGTAGCAAGAGTGAATCCAATTCCATTAACACAGTAATTGTATCCATGCACCATTGAGAGAGGTCTGGACTTTTCAACATTTGAACAGCGTCCTCCTAATGAAGGATATCTGCAGCAGATTGAGAGTGGCAAAGTCACACTTCTGCCCTGCATCAAATGAACAGTTATGATAATTACACTTACAGTTTTTACAAGCGTGAAAAGCAAGGGAGGGCGGCCACCTCCACCCTCTCCCCTGTCTCCTGCATACAAATTGGCTTCCAGTACTAGACACAAGGAAGTAATTGGAACATTTAAACTTTTTGTGGTAGTAAAGAAAAAACATGTCAACATCAAGCAACCTGCTCCTGTCTTTCAAGGAGTATAAAAAACAGAAACGTATACATCAATACCTGTTACAACTAATTTATTCCTAATACAATATAACAATGAAGAGAGACAAGACTAAAGAAAGGGTGCACAATCCACATCGTAATAAATGTTTCTATTGCACACATCTCTAAAAGTGATGATTTTCCTTGTAGTACTCTTGTTTAAAACATTGCGTAATATTTTTGTTTTAATTTCGTTACTTTAAAAATTCGATGGAACATGGAACATTGCAATTGAACTTATTCGGGGATATTCTCAAAAAATGACGGAAATTATCGCTAACCTTGGTTAGCGCTAATTTTCTTAATGCCGCGTACTGCGGGGAAACTATCGCCTTGATAGCTACATAGCGAAATCTACAGGGATCAGAGGTGAAAACTGCAGCTAACATTAACGGTATGGCGATAGGAATTCCAGTGTTAGCAGGCAAAAACTAACGTTAGGCCCATTAGCAATAAAAAACTTATGTTAACCTATCAGTCTACCCCCAATAGAAAATATGCCCTCCCCAAAAAAGGGAAAGCAGAATGAAGCAGCCAGGGCCAAGTGCAGCACACATCAACAACCCCCTCAAGCCACCCAACATCCAGGATGACCATGATGAGAGCCTAGGTGCATCGCTGGACCTTCGTCTGGAGCCTGGATGCCTCGCTGGACCTGCAACTGGAGCCTGGATGCCTCACTGCACCTGTGCTGGAGCCGAATGCGGAGGAGCTGTGGAGTTTATGAGCCGTGCCGGTAAACATTGAGGCACAAAGATCGCCCATACCTGGTGGTGAAGTCTGGCAGGTCACATGGAGACACGTTGCTGACCTGTGTGAGAAGACCGCGTTGCGACAATTGGAACTGTTAATGGTAGAGGTGCTACTGCACACCAACGTAGTGAGGTCCGCATTGCATACTACAATCCACCACTACACTGAGGCGCATGGAGGGGATTATCAATGGTGTGTGCTTGCCATACGCTGAGGAGGGTGAGGCCCCTGTACTATGCCAAACTTGTGCAGTGAATGCTGCAATGTCATGTCTAAGGGGGGCCTGCTGCTTCAACTGCATCTGGAGGTCCACCAGCGGACTAGGCGGCGACTGCTGTACCCAGCCTCGAGAAATCACACCTGGCTGATGCTCCTGCTGGCTGAGTCACAGATTTGGAGAGAGAGCAGTGAATTGCGCCATGGTGTCATGGTCCCGGTAAGGAGAATGTGGAATCCGTAGCACAGGAGGGCCGGGCCGTGAGTCGCTCAGGCCTAACACACGTAGATGACACCCCCCCAGTGTTGGCTCTTCCACTATGATGGAAGAGCTTTTCCCCACTGACTCAATCAGGGCAGAAAAGGAACTATCATCACATGATGATAGCTAACTGATGTAATCATGCCGTGTATCCTCAGGGGGTGGGAGGGTGGGTTGGACTACTCCAAACATGGAGCGGGGCATAGGCAGATTGGCAACCCCACTCAATTGCGCTATGACTGTTTGGACGGCCCACTCAGGCCACCCAAAGCATTACAGCCTGCATAGAGAACATGCCCACCCTCCGGCCCTTGGCTGCATGACTTGTCCTGTTGCCAATTACCAATCACACCGCTGCATCGCAGTGTTGTGATTGACTTAGGGGAGGGAGCCTGGCTGCCAACTTCCTTTTCCTGGAAGCAGATGCATGAGAGCAGGAGCTACAAAGATATGAGACCTGGCTTCGAGGTAAGACTTCCCTCATCAAAATGTTTGCAACACCCACTCACACACACATCCCCGCGTCCACGCCCTATCCTGTGGTCTTTCCGGCGTTCACCACCTCACAGCTGTCCAGCACCCCCCCAGCACTTCTCAATGGCGGCCGCTATGCGCCCATGCACAGCGGGCGTACCACTCATGTGCCACAGGCACATACCTATTATTGACACATGCCATAACATCGCATTCTATTCCAATGCATACTAACACTAGGCACATTGCAACAGTGGAGTAGGTGTTGCATAGCGGAGACATAAATACCACTATTACCACTTCAGTGAGTGCAACCCAAAGCTAACTTTTGCACCCCACATTAAACCGTGAACCCAGGAATACCTTTTTGAGCCACCAAAACACACCCCAATTTTCATAATTTACCCCAATACACCCCCCAATTATCACATTTTAACACATAACACACCCAAATTCATCTCCTACAACCACAACCCATACACACCCTAAAACTAAAAAATATCCTATTACTGGCCTTACAATTCTTTGTAATGCAATGCGATGCAAAGGCACCTGCGTTGTTGGGTTTGGTTGTAATGCCTGCATTATAGTGGACATCTCCCGTGCCAAAGGCAAGCCATAGGCAAGCCTGTCTGTGTCCGTCTGTCCCTGGAATGCGCTCAGCACCAAGCACCCTTCCTCTCGGAAACTCCACAGCTACGATGTCAGCACCCACTTTGCCATCAACCCGGGATGCCACAACGCCTGCCAGGACCAACCTCTGTTCCGGACCGGACATCGCCATAGCCATCACTTAAGGTTACTAAATCACCTGCGAGGATCACCCCGACCGTAAAGGAGGAGGCATTGCCATCACCTATAGAAGCACACTCCGACTGACCACGCACACTAATGACCCAACAGTGACCCTGGAACACCTCAACTTCCAGATCCGGACCAAACCCAAAAAATCCTCTGCGGCACACTCATCTGCAGGCCCCATGGGCCATTGACCCCCATTCTTCGATACCATTTTAGACCTCATTGCACATCAGGCTCTGCCATCCACTGACGACATCCTACTCGGCGGACTCAAGTACCACATGGACAACCCCAGTGACCAGAACAACAACCCCTCCTGTGGAAGCTCAATAACATCAGAGTTAAGCAGCTAGTCACCGCAGCACGCAACATAGCAGGACACACGGACAAGCACTTCTCCTCCGCCTGCTGGACCTTCAACTACACCACACCACCGGACTCTCCTGAACCAACCATTATTGTATACATCATGTCTTCACCCTGCCCACCGTACACCACCGCCATCATCGCACACTTTGCAGATAGATCAAGTCCACCAAAGTACGTCTCGTCAACTACCTCAGCACCATCATTACACTTACAGGCGATGACACCGCATCACGCAAATGCAATCGATGAATATCCAACTGCGCCGTCACCCAGGCACCCCTCATGGACGGAACTGTGTCAATACCTTATGCCTGTCTAACGACAGGTGTAAGGGGGACGTAGTGCCACAGGGATAGGCTGGCACCATGCATTGCTGGAGTTGTGACACGACTGCAGCAATGCGTGACTTTAGCACAGACAGATACGTCAGGATTCCAGACGTATCTGTCATTACTTGCGTAATGGAGCGCTGTCCAGTGAATACAGCACATCCACGGTGTCGCAAGAATGGGGTAGTGAAAAGTGTTGCAACGCTGTCGTGTTGCAGCGCTGCAATACATTTCATGAGTGAGGTCCAGGAATGCGCACAATCTAATTGATGGTGTGCAGTCCTGCCCTATAATTCCGTAGCAGGGCAGCGCAACAACATTGCTTGCAGCGCGGTCCAGCAAAAAAGATCTGCTGAAATGAGGCTTCAATGGAAAACCGTCTCTTGTTGCAGTTAGAGCCATTTATTTTCGTCCTCCAGACTTAAGGAATCCCCTTGTGAACATGGAGATGTTGGGTTAACGGCAGAATTTGCATGGGAACGCCTCCCTTGCATGTCATTAGCGAAAATTATCGCTAACAGAAATCGCAATCTTTTAAATTAACCGCTGTTAGCGACAGTTTGTGAATATGGCAATCAAAATATCGCTGCATTAGCAGCAAAAAAGTGCTGCTAACGCTGCGATAAGTCCTTGAGAATATCCCCCATTGTGTTATATTACTGAGATATTTGGATGTGATGAGTTTCATTTCTTTCAATCAAATAAAAAATGTTCTAACTAAAAGTTTAAAACTGAACAAAGAATGAAATTCCTATTATAAAATGAATGAGTATAATACTACAGAAAACGTGTTGTGTAAAAAACTACTATGCACTGAAAGTTTTGTATTATATGATAAAGAAATTCCACTCAAAAAAAAAAATTCTAACTAAAAATATCCATTTGGCAAAAAATGGTAACACCATCCTAATAAAAACGGTGATCTACTTGTATATATACTGCAGAGCCGGACGGGCCATTCTGTCACTCTGGCATTTTCCTGGTGGGCTGCATGCCAGGGGCCTCTTTTTTCAGACTGGATGGGCTGCCATGACACAAACACACCCGACCCACATCTCCTTTTTCAATCGGACTTCCTGCGGTGTGGGGCTGATTTGAACTTTTTTGGCTGTTCAGTTTTTTGGGGAATTTCAAGAGGAATTTGGCGATTTTTTTGGTGTTCATGAATTTATGTGTTTTGAATGACAACACATTGATTAGCCATTTCAGTGGAAAACGTGTAAGTGACATTGAGCTACCTCCCTCTTGTATTATATTTTTGACCATGTGAGAGTGTGCTCCAAATGCACCACCAGCTGCATACTAAGCCCTTGGCACTCTCATGATGAATGCTTTTGCTGCACTTGTTCTCACAATCCCTATGATTTCAGTGTTGCAACATTGATGGCAGCACTCCCACTCTGAAATTGTCCCAGCACCACTGAGCACAGGGAATCAAGTTACCAAATTATTGGAAGAGCTGAGAAACCTGTCTGTGGAGCTTGGATGCATAATGCCCCTTAGATGGATACAGACACTATAGACCAGCTGCAGTGATCCAGTTACCCAATCCACTTTTTGTTGCGAGCACTTGGAATGGGCACAGCATTTGTATCATCATGACACCTCCATTTCTGTGAGACACTACCTGCACCTGTGTGACATGGGCTTGACAATATCGGGGAGAGCATGGGCATGTGCTAGTCGAGCTCTAAAAGGGGTCTGGTGATTCCTCGCAGGGAGCATTTCTTCTATTCTGATTTTGCAGTACAGAAGCTTATGATGTTCACGCTTTACTTCTGACCACCAAAAATTATGCCAATGGTGATAGAAGTATCTGGAAGCTCGAAAGCGTGTGTGTGTGTGTGCGTGCGTGTGTGTCTTTCTGTCTTTCTGCACTTTTTTAGATTCCACAAAAGTGACAACACCAGTAAAGAGTGTGATAGGTTCAGTGCTATCACCCCAGCACACCTGGATTAATGGTCAGGTCACGGGCTAGCCCATCTTCTTTCTTTCTCTCATAAATGCAGACCTATTTGCCAAAGTACTAGCCAATATGTGCAGCACACCTTGGTGTCAGGGTGCTTTCTGGTTCAGGTGGTTTTGGCTTCCATTGTCCATCCAGGCTATCATTTGGCTCAGAAGCATTTCTTCTGCCATGATCATAGACGCTATCACCAGAATGTGAGTCTTAAAAAAAAATGTCTGACTTTACTCTCTATATTAACCCCCACTTAACAGCATTGTTTACCCGACAGGCATTAGCTCAAGATATACCAAGATATAAGCAAACCAGTTTAATGTCAGTCTTTTGCTCATTTAAGGCATCGTATGCACACACTGATATTTGTTTGCTGATAGGCATGCTTATAGTCATTTGATTAATTACTCACCATGCTAATGAGCTGCACGTTTACTATCAATTGCCCACCACTAACACATGTATAGCACAAGACTGCATGGTCAGATATTGGTATACCTGCCAGCCTCTTGCTCATCTGCCTATCATTCACTGAATACCCCGCATATACACTTGCCCAACACTGACACCTCCATGATTGCCCACCTTCTCTTTATGTTCAGACAGCGAACCTAACTTTAGGCTAATGCTGCTGAGCTCCTTTCTAAGAAGCAATGGACAATGTCCCTAAAAGATCAGGGCAGATTGAATGATGTCCGAGCCCCTTTCAAGTGGCCACTGGTTACTGGGCCCAGCCGTGGGGTTTTCAGCCTTTAACCCCTGATGCCCCAGGCACAACCTACAATGGATCTTGAGCAACTTGGCCAATGACCCATTCTGCTATTGACAGGAGGGTGGACTAGATTCCGATGCTTTCAGTAGGGACCACAGTGATGTGGCGATGCCCTCAAGGTGTCCTCCTTTAGCTCACGGGAATTCCAGCACAATCCTCGATGCTCAGTGGTAACCCACAGGTAACCGATTCACAATATTTGGATGACGGGCAGGTCTTCAGCAATCCTTGATAGCGACAGCCCCTCCTGGCATACAGGGTTGCCAAAACTCTATTGGTTCCGGCCCTCACCACAAGGTAGTCCATATGATAACGGCCCCATCTGTTGTATGGGGGTCACTGCTAGACTTCACACAGCACCCTGCTCATGGCTATTTTCACGGCGGCCCTCTTCTGGCACACAGGGGTTGCCGACAGGAATCTGCACATGTGCAATGACCTGATCAGTGCAGCAGCCGTTTCCTCACCAGCAGTCAATTTCTACGTCTGGGTGGAGCTTGTGGAGTTTTTTTGTGTGGAATTCCAAGGAGTGCCACAAAATAATCTGCGAGTGGGCGGAAGTGCTCATCTGCCCGTTTGTGCTGCTTTTTTACATGCCAGTAGAGTGCTCCGTTCCTGATAAATCAGCACAAATGGCACCACCTGGTTCACATGGGCATGGACATTTTGTTTTACATGCTTTCTGTTCTCTGCATGGTGCCGGGCTGGATTTTTTTTAACCCTCTTCAATCCTGCCCTTTCATACAGATCCATGCCTCATGGACTTTTTTTATCTATTTCTGCTTGTGTATTTCACCTTTTTTTTATAACGTTTTCTGTGACTTTACATTTTTTTTGTTTTATTTCTACTCCCTTTAGTTCTACCTTTCTGCCTCTGTTCCTTATTTTCTATTCATTTTCCTAACCAGTGCAATTGGGGAGCATATGGGAGCAAGCGACGACACTAGTGCTGCTTCTACAAGCCCCACCCCATTTTTTCTGAGGCGGTGGTGGCCGCACTTGTTTTCTATGGGCAGCGCCAACTCCCCTCCATGCTTGCAGCCGGTGGCAGGCCTGGGACCAGCACAGTGGGATGCATCGGCTGACAGACAACTGTGGAGATATAATTGACTGCACAGGACCTGCTGTGTTGAGGTTGCGGGGCTTGGTGAGTAAATATTTATTGTTTGTTTTCTAAATTGCTTACATTCTTTATTTCAAAAAGCATGCTGCTCACAAATATTATGTGATCCAACTTGAGTTAGCCCAGTGCTCAGTGCTACCTAATGGTACTCATTGGCGCTCGCTTGGGCTAATTATTTAAGAAGTCATGCACACTCCTCTGTCCTGCCACTAAGATAGTGGTAATAATATTAGTGACTTAGCATTCTCTATGCCTTTCCTTATGTAGCTCATACTGTCCTAATCTCCCAGTGATACGTACTATGCATCTATGCATAGAAAAGGGAGACTAAGTTGGCCCATCAAAGGGGGTTGAGAAGCAAACATCATTCATTGCAACACATTAATAGTTCAAAATGCAGTTTAGGGAGTTTGGAATAGGTCAACTTAATACCACTAATCCTATAAGCGATCTGACTTAGAAAAGTTAAATGCTACTGCATTTGCCCATCAAAAGTTTTGGGGGGAGATTAAATGTACCACTAATTTATTTTCTTCAACTTTTTTATTTCTTACATCAGTACCCGAGGGCAAAAGGTCACCACCCAAGGTGGGCAAAGGAGGGGCTGCCACCATCAGTGCTGCAGCGAGTAGAGCCGCCACCAGCAATGCCATGGTCGATGGCTCTGTTGGCCCCAGTAAGTCCTGTTATCATCCATTTACCTAACTTTTACCTCTCCCCATTATTAACATTTTAATTTTGCCTTGTTTATTTTGTTATGCTGTCTACTTTTATTTCAGATCCTCTATCTAATGTTTGTTAAATTCTTGTTATCCTTGAATTATCCTATCTTCCTATATTTTCTCCTGTCTGTACTAGTTTGCATCTTTCTTCTTCTTTGTTAGCAGGCTTTCCCTCTCCCCTTATATATCTTGTGGTACTGTAAGAATAAGAGAAGACATTTGTTATACTCTACTGTGCAGATTGCAGGCCCAAACAGCTAGTATTATTATTCACCATGCATGTTATTGAGAAGGGTTTCTTTTTCTTGCTCATGATCAAACAGTTAACAATAGAGAATGGTCATGGTCATGGAGGACATCCCCCAATGTCGTGCTATAATTCATTTGTATACCAGCAGTTTCCATGAGAGTGCAGCATGGAAGGAGAGTAGTAGGTCCATATTGCATTTGCCAACCAAGACCATATGTCCTTCATTGACCATTATTCTACCCCTCCATTGCACCTCAATGACTCGGTCATCATAGCTCTGCCCCCATTACGAAAAGTTGTTGGTTCGCTTGACTACCTGTCTTTTTAAATAAGGTTAACCACCGGCAACAAACGCCAAAAGCAATAGTTTTGATAGAAGATACTGCTAACTGAACTATAGTGAGGTATTGAGGTTGTATTTTATTAATAAAATAATAATAGGGGAGGCGTATCTGGCTTCTAAAATGTGCATTTTCTTTCTATCTGCGAAGACCACCTATGCCGGGGCTAGCGGCAGTGCCAGTGTGCCATAGGCGGAAGAAGCAGTTGGAGGGAGAGTCCCAGCGGTAGAAGAGATGGTTGGTGGTAAGTCACATTGTGTGCAAATTGACAAATTAAGTATACTCACTGTGATTGTTAAGCAAGGTAGATATCCCACCAATCATTATTCATCATCCTCCCTGCCCATGACATTTCACCACATGTGACCTAACTGTAGCATGATTCTTATTCTGTGCTGAAAGGGACCAGAATACTTAGAAAATGAACAATTAACATATGAGGATCGGAATAAGATAATTGTTAACATTCAGTCTTGACAGATTAAATTTCCTATGATAAATCTACCCTTTAGGTCAGTAATATCTGAAGCAAATAAATTGGCTACAACAAATAATGGAAAAAGATCAGCAGAGTAATTTATCTGAAATTGTATCTGTATTAAATTCAAAATGACTATCATAGCAATCTAATTTAGAAATTAAAAGGATTTAAAAAGCACAAACAAACTGTGAAATTCGACTAAATGGTGGTATCTTCCTCAGCCAAGGGAGATGATATCCCAAAGAAATTAGGCTATAAATAGCATTTATATCTTATACAAACAATATCGGTGAAAGTTTAATAAATCACCGAATGACCAGTTCGAGTTCATGGACAGGTCTTTCTGATCCCTGTCCGTACCACAGCTTTAATGCTACACCGGTTGTTGGAAACCTTCCAGTCGGAAAGATTCCACTACGCAAGCATACCCGCCGGCAAGAAACACAGTATTTCATCACAGTTTGCGTTGTTTCTGGAAGTCCAAATGATCAGTCTCTGTACTGCAAGATGGCTAGGGAAGGTGGACAAGATAGAGACCACCCCTGTCCATATTCTGGGCAATTATACTTCATCGATTTCTGGTTTACACCCTTTGACATCATCAATTTGGTCAGACAACTCTGTCCCATTGGTCATTTTCAGTAGGATGAGATGATGTAGTAGGTAAAAGTATACAAATCCAGAAGAATTCAGTAATACATTACTTTGCATGTTTCTTAAGATCACTGTACTTCAGTCATTCGATTGGTTGCGACCTTTTAGGAAATAGGCGAGTTCATGTTCTCATCCTTTATCAGTTTTTTTCCAAGCATGTGCTCTAGGAAGTAAGAATTTTGTTGCAAGTCCAGTCCAGTAAGCTACAGACAAGGAGGGGCGTGGCTTGACTTCATGGTCATGTAGTCGTGCCCTGAAGGAACTCCGGGCAGCAGCCCGAAAAAACGAAATATCCTGTGGTATCCTAGCCCATGACGGCAGAAGAATCGGTCTCAAAGGATCCTCAATTCCTCCTGCCATTCTCTGATTCACAAAGACAACGCCGGACCCCGTGAGTGTTGGAACGTGGCCCCGGCACTGCAGTGGGGCTGACGCCATTTTGAGCGAGGCAGAGCTTGAAAGGCGAGCCCAGGGACCTTGTTGGACTCTTGGTGAAAGGTGAGATCGGCCCATGGGGAATGGATCCCACCCGGGAATAATTAATGAAGGAAAGCGGAGTGGGCATGCGCTGCACATCACGGAGTCCGGTGGGAGGCGATGCGGCCCGAACAAAGAGAATCACAGTGGAGGGCCTGTACAACCAGGATACTCCACTGCTTGAAAACGTTAGCAGTTTGGTGCCAAAGGAGCTGCAGGGAGCTGGGGAGCACAAATGGCGAGGTCCTCCTTCTTTTGACATCTGGGGAGGACCAGCAGTGTTGAAAATTGTCAGAGGCACGGAGGCACAAAAGCAGAGGCCAGATTACAGCCACAGCCTGCTGAGGGGCCGCCCAGACCAAGGCGCGATCCTGCTTGGCTGGTGGTGCTGGGCTGCGAGGACAGTGTGCTATTGTGGAGCGGCGGCATGCGTGGCCCCCGGTTGATTGTGGCAAGAGTAGGGGGACCTGGCGAGGGGACCCCCCTCGTGATCTGCCCTGGTAGATCATGAACAGGATCACCTGACTCAAGGAGGAGGGGAGCCACTACTGTGTAGATTGCCTGTACCCCGGAGGCCCTGGGAGAACCTTAAGCAGAGGAGACTGGACCGGGACACAATTGAGCTCTTTCACACGTGTGAACCCAGTGAAGGCCACCACTGACGGGGGTTGGAGCACGGACCGAGCCAGGAACATCGAGGCGAGGTGCCCATGGGTGACACATCGTGGGGCCTTGCAGCGCCGATCCCCTTGTGGAACATGTGGTGGAGAGACCACGCGGCAGAAGCATAGAAAGAGCAGCGTAATCCAAGTATGATAGGCCAAACATTGGTGAGGTTGAAGACTTTGGGTCTGGCTCCCTGGAGGCCCCTTTGCTAAGAAAGGCTCTATAAGATACTGTATGACATCTTTGGCTGGTCGACACGGGGAAAGACAAAGCAACGAAGGCACAATCAAATGAAATATTGAATTATGCACTACCTATCGCAAACGGTCCAAATGCCTGAGAGGAGGATCTTGAGCAGGGTGGAGGTGCGTCGGGGGGAGCTGCCAAGGACCCACCAACGCTGACGCATGTTATCCAGGCTATTCCAGATGACCAAGGGGCACATGGTTCAGAAGATAGACGCTGTGGCCATAGATGTTAATTTACTGAGGTGTGATCTTCGGAAAGTTTCAGACAGGGTGACAGTCACTGAAAAATACATGAATGCCCTAAAGGAGGAAGTTAAAAACCTCATGGCCACGGTCGTGGAATTGAAGAGACAAGTGATAAAACTGGATGATAGGGCAGAAGACTCTGAAGGAAGGTCAATGAGAGGGAACCTGAGATTTGTTGGGTTTCCAGAAAAATTAGAGAGCTCCCCGTGGAACTATTCCTGGAGGATTGGATTGTTCACGAAATGGAGCCCAAACAGTTGTCAAAGATTTTTAGTATCAAATGTGCGCATAGAGCATTGGTGGTGCCCTAGACCTGGCACTCCTCCCCGAACAATTATTGCAAAGCTATTTAATTACAGAGATAGGGATCTGATCTGCCAGCTCTCTTGCAGTGGACGGCAATTTTTCTTGGAAGGCCACTCCATAACGGTGTACCCGGATTACACCCAAAGGGCCCAGGAACAAAGAAAGACCTTTGTAACAGTCAAACAGAGACTGAGGAACCTAAACTTAAAATACAGTCTTATGTCCCAGGCAAACCTATGTGTGGACAGTGAGGGCCGCGCCCTGTTCTTTTCAGCGGAGGAGGCGAGAGACTGGTTGGACACCAGGGCCCCCGAGGGGTGACGTCTGGTCCCCTCCACGTTCTCCACTGGGGCGGTTTTGTCTGGGTCTTCCCCCGAGGGGCCATAGACACTCTATGCAACAGATACAGCAAAACAGAACATCAAGTCCGGGCTGTATCACAGTTCCCCAGGACGGCACACTGCAGGCCTTGGAATCAGAGATCGTGCCGGACTCGATGGAACCGTCACCGGAGACTGAGGTTGGTGTCAGAGGCTCAGGAAGCGGTCAAGAATGAACCTGGCATGCTGAATACCATAACTGGAACTGTACTTATGTATTTCCTGGTGTGTGGGGGACCTTGAGAGATTGAGCCATGAACTATTGTTGGGGTTCCTAGAAGACTTGCAATTTGAGGTCACGTGCGAGGCCTCCTGGCCTCTCTATTTTTCTTATCCTACTATACTTAGTTAGTCTGTAGAAACCAAGGGCCAAGTTGATCGTTAGTCAATGATATTGACATGAGCGGTTGCTGGAGTGGCGATGCCCCCCACCAGAGTTCAGGCTTGTCATAGAAGCTTGAGAGCAATCTCGCACCCCGGCATAGATGGTTCTCTTGCACAGCACCTAACTGACATTACAAGGCAGGACTGGGTCCGTATCCTACGAACAGTCAGGCTGAAGTTGAAATGTGTTTTATAACGCGCTTGGCCCTTACCTGCACAATAATTTTGTATCATCCACCGCTGTTGGGCGGGTCCGCTTCCCGGCGTCTCTCTCTACAGCTGCACCATCTTGGGGGTAGGCGGTGCCGCTTTCCGGCGCACTCTGGCAGCCTACACGCGCTAGTCGTCACAAGGACGCTAGGCGGGTATAAAGGAGAGCCATGTTGACGCGCAGCGGTTACGCGCTGCGGGGACGCCTGACTGACGCCGGAGTTACGCCAGAGTTCAGCCCGTCTGCGCCCGTCCGCGTTGAGGACGCGCTGCAGGACGGGCTGGACCCTGGTACTCCTGGTAAGACGGTCTTAATGCCTCCGGAAAATCTGTCACGTGATCTCTTGCTTTATAGACCCTCCGTGCAGTCATGCCACCATCGGCTCCGCCCTGAAATTCTGCGTCAAGCCCTGGTATGTTCTTCATGTAAATCCTGTTTTAATTTCACTTCCTGTGTGGCCACGAAATCTGTTCTCCCTTCTCATGACGGAGGGGGACCTTCTCAACTTAGACTGGGTTTTTTGATTAATGCACGATCCCTCATCAACCATAATATAGAGTTTCATGACTTCGTCAGTGAGAGGCAACCTGATTGGGTCTTTGTGACCGAGACATGGGCCTCTGAGTCCTCGGGCCACGATCTTCTCTTGGCCATACCGGAAGGATATACTCTTCTCAGGCTGGACAGAGTGCGACGCAGGGGGGGGATTAGCAGTCCTTTATAAAACTACCCTCTCCTGTACGATAAAATCTTTGTCTGTTCCCTCTGACCCCTTTGAGGCTATATACTTTTGCATTATATGTGCTTCTTCAATTTCCTTTACCGGAATTTTGGTATATAGACCTCTGGGACCCAGAGCTAACTTTTGCCCTGAACTATTCAGAATTATGGAACCCTATTTTGGGAGATCCTCCTTTACTGTTCTTGGTGACATGAACTTTCATTTAGATGACCGGTCATCCTCGGATACATGCTCTTTGGTTAATGCCCTGGACGCAGGTGAGCTTTCCGAAAGGGGGTCCTTTCCGACGCATAAGGCGGGTCATACCCTTGATGGGGTGTTTTCTAATGACCCCAGGCTAACGGTCGGCATTCCTTTGCCGATAGTGTGGTCTGATCATTTAGCAGTACCACTTTATCTAAATATGCCCAAAATGGAAGGAAATTTGGTTATCTCTAAGAACTGTCTTAAAAGAAATTTTTGAAATATTACGAATGAGGGACTGGTACCTTTTGTTCAAACTGTAAATAGCATATCCCATGGGATGGTAGATGATGCTGCACAAGAGTTGGCTGACTCTCTTTCCAAAGCGGCGGATGAGCTAGCCCCTGCCTCATTTAAATATGTTGCGCGACAAAAACCTACAGCCCCCTGGTTCACCGATACTCTGAGGCTTCTTAGACAAAAATGTAGAAGGAAGGAAAGATGTTGGCGCAAATCCTGGGATCCGACTGAGCGGGAAGTGTACAGGTGCCAAATACGAGAGTATAAAAGCAGAGTCATTAAGGAGAAACAGGATTATTTCACCAACCTAACCAGTTCTCTTACATCTTCCAAAGAGCTCTTTAAGATCGTGAGCTCTCTCTGCTCTCTCCAGGCCCCTGACCCCGTAGTAGTCTCACAGGAGCTCTGCAACAACATCTCGGACTTCTTTTTAAAAAAAATAGATGATATCTTTTTGGCTCTACAAACTCAGAGGAGCTTCCTGAGTGAAGATGACTCCGCTCGAGTTAGACATCTGGAAGCCTGGGTCGATGACCCTCCCCAGGTGCTTAATCACTTTCCTGCACTCTCGCTGGAAGGATTGAATCTCTTGCTGGAAAGAACTAAGTCTGCTTCCCCTTTAGATCCGGTCCCTCTGAAAGTGCTCAAGGCCTGCAGGGATACCATCCTACCTCCCATGTTGAAAATCATGAATGATGCGATGGAACATGGTATCTTCCCTGTAGCCTGGAAGAAAGCCACAGTGAAACCCTTGCTTAAGAAGCCCACTTTGGATCCAGGAATCCTACAGAACTTTAGACCCACATCTCTTTTGCCGGCCCCTGCTAAGATGCTTGAAGCCCACCTAAATTGTCATCTCTCTCGCTTTTTGGATGCCTCAGGATTCTTGGATGAGTCTCAATATGGTTTTAGAAAGCTTCACAGCACGGAGTCTGCTTTAACTATGGTTACTGACAACATACGTAGGAAAGTAGACTTGGGTCAAACCACCATGCTGGTATTGCTAGACCTCACGGCAGCTTTCGATACCCTGTCTCCCATTACATTAACATCTAGGCTAAGGGAGGCAGGAGTAACAGGACCGGCCCTCAGAATCCTGAGCTCTTTTTTACAACAAAGAGAGCAGCGTGTGATGCTTGGTGATCTCCTCTCCCCTGCCAAGTACTTGCAATGTGGGGTGCCACAGGGGTTGGCATTGAGTCCGACCCTGTTTAATATCTACGTGGCCCCCCTTGCTAGACTTGTAAGATCTCAGGGGATGGAGGTAGTGTCGTACGCCGATGACACGCAGATCATGGTGTCTTTGACCCACTCTGTGACTGTCACCGCTTCTAACTTTAGGTCCTGTATGCAACTTGTTGCAGAGTGGATGGTTTTCAACTCTCTAAAGTTGAACGGTGACAAAACAGAGGTCCTGGTCTTTGGCAAAGACCAGGACATATGGTCTGGTGATTGGTGGCCTCCATCTTTAGGCAATTGCCCTATTCCCACTCAATCTGCTAGGAATCTTGGGGTCATTTTTGACACTCGGCTATCTATGGAAGCCCAGGTCAACAAAACTGTGGCCACCTGTTGGGGTGTTATTAGGACTCTGAAGAGAATCCTACATTATCTCCCCCCACAGGCACGCAAGCAGGTTGTAGTCGCCCTTGTTGGTTCAAGGCTCGACTATTGTAACTCCTTGTATGCCGGAGCCAACAAGGGCCTTCTGCAGCGCCTGCAGGTCCTACAGAATGCGGCGGCACGGTTTGTCCTGGCCCTGCCCTGGCTGTCGTCAGCGACTATGGCAAGGAAGAGTCTTCACTGGCTCCCCATCATCTCTAGAGTATCTTTTAAATTACTTTGCCTCACATATCGTGCACTTATGGCTGGCCCTGCGGATGCTCTTGGATCTCGGCTTACACAATATGTTCCGAGTAGGTGCTTACGCTCCTCAGAACTTAATCAATTGGTAGTTCCTCGCTCCATGATGGCTAGATGGGGGAGTAAGGCCTTTTCTATCCTGGCACCCCAACTATGGAACTCACTCCCCCTAGAGATTAAGTCACAACCCTCACTGGATCTTTTTAGGAAAGCTCTGAAAACTTGGTGTTTTGTTAATGCATATCATATCCATCCTTTGACTCAGCTATATTAATGTTAGGCGCCTTGACGCCCATTGGGCTAAGTCGCGCATGTGCAAATCCTACTTCATTCATTCATTCATTCAAGAGGGGGAGGTATGGGGCGGTGTGTGTGGGTTTTCCTATGGATCGTAAGATGTACATTGAAATTCATACCACTGCTCACGGGGAGGGAGGGGAATGGGACTGTTTATCTTCCAAAAGTTTGTTTGTTGGGGAACCTTGAGGATTGCACAGGATTACACTTTGTCACACAGTATACTCGGTCGACGAGACAAGTCTCCGGGACAAGGAGGACATTCTTTGGACGCTCATCCCCAAACAATCATGGTTGTGCTCACATTGAAGGTCTATAATTGGAATGTTCGGGGGATGGCAGGCCTCAACAAACGTCGTAGAATACATGCCTTCCTAAACAAGTACAAGATAGCAATAGCAGGCCTCCAAGAAACACATATATGGGGGAATATAATAACGAGCTTACAGAAAAGATGGCAGGGCCAAATGTTTGCCACCTTGTATTCTGGCTTTGCGCGTGGGGCACTGGTGTGGGTGGCGCCTGGGGTCCCCTTCCAACACCTTCATCACATCCTGGACCCTGAGGGGCGTTACGTTCTGTTTGGTAAATGGGAAGGAATGGAAATGTGTATCATAAATGTTTATGCACCAAACTTGGACTGAACTGACTTTTTTGCCAGCGGTTCTTAAGGCAGCGACACCATATGTGGGTGCTGAGATTCTCCTCTTCGGAGACTTTAATTGCATCTTTGATGGAGATTGAGATAGAGAGCCCCCTAGAGTGAATACTAAACCCGCATGATGAGATCCTTTGAGACTATTCTTCAGGGCATGCAGCTAAGAGATGAGTGGCGGGTATGCCACCCCACCAAAAGGGAGTTTTTTTGTTTCACCCCTGCAGCTAATACTTACTCCCGAATTGACCACTGCTGCCTCTCAGCCGGTCTTTCCATCACAACGTAAGCCATCTCCTGTTTACCCTGATATTTGTCTGATCCTGCACCACTCCTGTTGACCTTAACTAGCGGACTTGGATGATCGGCCATCCCATTATGGCGACTCCAAGCAGAGGCACTCACTGATCCCCCATATATGCAGACTGGTGGAGGCCTTGCAACATTACTTTGGGGAGAACTGGGTCTCGACAGATACTAGAGCCGCAGAGTGGGAGGCCATGAAGGTAGTTATTAGAGGGGTCTGCATGCGGACCACATATGGGGTCCAACATCAGCTCTGTACAGACATTGACTCTTAAAAAACAGTTAAAGAAATTAGATGAAAATTTGTACAGAGCTCTAGCAGATATGGCTGAATGGACGAGGGTTAGTAGGGAACTGCTGGAGGCCTGGTCCCATTTGGAGAAGCACCGTCTACAGACAGAGACTACATATGGAGGGAGATAGATCAGGAGCTTTATTAGCTGGATTGCTAAGGACGGAGATGGAACACACACCGGTATTACAGCTTCGTAACAATTTGGGGACTGTGGTGCTCACTTCGGACTTGATTTTAAAGGAATTTGCGACTCACTTAAGACAGACATGCTCAACCGACTCCTGGTTAGGCCTGGTGCACAGCAGGGCTTTTTTGATGGGTGAGAGCTTCCCATATTGGGAGAAGATGAAGCTGGGACCCAGGAACAGCAATTACTAGGGATGAAGTACTCACATCAATTAAGCAGCTGAAATCAGAGAAGTGCCCTGGGAGCGATGGACTCCAGCAGAGTTTTATAAAACATTTGCTCAGCTGCTGGTAGATCACCTCTTAGAGGTGAACAATGTAGCTCTGAGTCGAGGGGTACTTCCAGATACCCGGATGGAAGCATTAGTGCCCATGATCCTTAAGCCGGACAGAGATCCCATTTCCCTGGCCTCATATAGACCCTGGATTTTTCGGTAGTGTCTTACACCGATGACACACAAATTATGGAGTCTATCCCCAAAGATTCAAAAGAGGTGGGCCATTGGTTTAGCTCTTGTACGATGCAAGTTGACCATTGGATGAAAACTAATTGCTTAAAGCTAAACTCTGGCAAAACAGAGGTGCTACTTTTCAGTAACAATACATCCGTTTGGTTTACCAGATGGTGGCCCCAGAATATGGGACCTTTGCCTACTCCAGCTCAAAAAGGAAGAAACTTGGGAGTCATCTTTGATGATAAGCTCCATTTTGATCATCAAGTAAAAGCTATATCCTCTTCAGTATTTTGTACACTGTAACTGATAAAGAAAATCAGACTTTTTATCCCAAATGAACTATAAAGATTGGTTGTCACCTCTCTTGTCTTGACCAAGCTGGATTATGGAAATGCGCTATTTATTGGTATCCGCAAGAAGTCTCTACAGAAACTACAAATACAAAATGTGACAGCCAGACTTCTCGCTGGAATTCCCAAACATAAATCAGCAGGGCAAACTTTGATTAACCTACACTGGCTACCCATTGCAAAACGTCTGAAATTTAAAACACTATACATAACTTTTAAGGCACTGCATAACTCTGTACCCAGCAATTTTCATAGTAAATTAGCCTGGTTCTTGCCCAGCAGGAATCTCAGATCCTTAGAAGCGAGTCTATTATCTATCCCTAGATCAAAGCTTATGGCCTAGGGTGGCCAGAGTTTTTTGCTAAAGGCCACCACACTTTGGAATGCACTACTTTTACCCATCAAACGATGCGCTGACTTCCTGAGGTTTCAGAAGCAAGTTAAAACCCAGCTGTTCTCTCACCTATAATTAAGAACTACCACCGTCCAGTCCTCGCATCTTCCTGTCTGCTTCAGCACCAAGACGCCCCCGGGCATTTGAGCGCTACATAAACCCTAAAATCAAATCAAATCAATGTAGACCCATTTCCCTCCTGAATTTGGATGAGAAAATACTAAGCAATGTGCTGGCTGCACATCTTCTGCCACGCGGAACAGGCCAGGTTTATCCCAGGGCGAAATACCACATATAATCTGCATAGGGACTCGCACATATGGCATGCGCCAAAGCTGCGGGAGGAAGGTTGGGCCCTCTATCTTCTGGATATCCAACAGGCTTTAAACTCTGTCAAATACATCTGTGCTTGGATGGTGCTTGGTAGGATGGGGTTGGGGGTAAAATATATAAGGTGGCTTAAACTGCTCTACACCAGTCCAACGGCTCAGGTCCGCCTTCGTAATCAGGAGCTCTGGAGGGGTACCCGTCAGGGCTGCCCCTTATCGCCGCTCCTATTCGCCCTTGCGATGGAGTCCCTGGCAATCACGCTCAGGAACAAGATGGAACAATGGGGGATTCAGTTGGGAGCTGTCACTCATGTGGTGTCATTTTACACTGATGACACACTGGTGTATCTTCAATATCCCAATGAGGCAGCACCTGTGCTCCCTAGGGAGCTGTCCGATTCTGGAGAAATATTGGGGGAAGTCTAAACTCTTTCCCATGGGATGCCTGGCGGAAAAGCAGGAGGGTGAGCTACCTCTGGTGGGAATGCGGTGAGTCGGGGATGTAGTACGCTACCTGGGGATCAGGCTGGTGCACACACAGGCTGCCTACCTGGAGCACAATGTGACGAGCTGTGTGGAGGGCATTCACAAATCAATTGTTTTCTGGCGGAACGTAACATTATCCCTGATGAATCGAGTGGCCATGACAGAAATTGTGATTCTGCCACGCTGCCTGCATGTCATGCAGAACTCTCTTTACCACATACCACAGGTATATTTTCGACAATTAGATTGCCAACTGGTGAAATTACTATAGGGATCTAAAAGGAAAAGGGTTAAACTAGACACACTACAAAGGAAATGGGAACAAGGGGGATTGGAGGTCCCCCGCCTGCGCCTCTAGGGACAGTGACCTGTGGTGCACTGAGATAGGGCCACAAAAGCTGAGCAGGTCCTCATTAATGTCCCAGGAGAATGACGTAGAGTGTTACGGGGGACAGTGGAAGATGTCCAACCGGGGCATGCTGCAGAGGGCGGAAGCAAGCAGAAACAGGCACAATGGAGGAGATGGATGCTACAGTCCCCTCATCCCACCATGTCAGTATCAGCTGCAGCAAAATTTGTAATTCAGCCACGCTGCCTGTATGTCATGCAGAACTCTCTTTACCACATACCGGAGGTATATTTTCGACAATTAGATCGCCTACTGGTGGAAATACTACGGGGATCTAAAAGGAAAAGGATTAAACCATACACAATACAAAGGAAATGGGAACAAGGGGGATTGGAGGTCCCCCACCTCTGCCTCTATTACATGGCAACACAGATTCAACATGCAATACACTGGCTGGACTATAATGATAATTGGGAGAAGCGATTACTGGAGGGTACTCATCAGGGGACTCCTCTCCCTGATCTCCTCATGTTATGCCCGAACGACTACCGTACATTGTTCGACATGTGGCAATAACATGGGAATCCACAATCAAATTTGTGGTGAAGCGGGCGCCTTATGCCCTGGATGCCCCAAAGTGGGCAGTGATACCATTTAAACCTTCTATCCTCTCTCTGTGGATGTTCCTTCCGCCGCTCATTCCATCGTATCTTTGTCCAGTCTTAATATCCAGATAAAAAACCCAAAAATTGCTTGGGATAGATACGCATGGTGGCTGGCGCTTCCCGAAGAGAGCCAAGGCAAAGGAGGAAAAAAAAAAAAGATACCATTTAAATGAATACTTCATACTATGTCCATTACAAAATGGAAGGAGGGAGGTTGTTGTCTGATGGGGGATTTTTATTCTGGCCAGCAGTTTCTCACCAGGGAGGAGACGGAAACAATGTTTGAGTTGGGGAAGGGGCAGGTCCTCCAATATGTGAAAATCTCTGCGGAGGCCCACGAATTGTGGCCGACGTTTCCACAGGAGCTGCCCATATCCGTCAGATTACAGGCTCTCATGACATTGACGGGGGCGTAGGCTTGTATCCCACATATATAGGGAGCTCAGGGGGGAAATCACTACTGACCCCCTTTTAATACATGCTAAATGGGATGCGACAATTTATGAACCTCTAACTGAAATGGAATGGAAAGGGTTCATGAGAAGGTCAAGCAATTCAGCTCTAATGCCAGATTCAAACTCACCCAATATAACATTGTCCATCAGACTTATATGACTCTGTGAGTCCTACATAAAATGATCCCAGACTGCCCAGGTCACTGTCCCAGATGCGGCTATGGCGATGCCCAATTCATACATATGATTGGGGAGTTTCCTTTATGCGACTCTGAGGGAGGAGGGGGTTTGTAAGATGTTAACTGTTAAGATATATTTTCTTGTGATTATGATGTTCTATCCACACACGGTAATCTGTTACAATAATGCTTCAAAATATTTATGTACAGGTCTCATCCTTGAAAGAAAACGTTGAATATTTTATGATAACCATCTGCGATGTGTAATTGTTGATATGACTATACTGTGAAGCTTGATGACTAAAAAAATATATTTTTTTTTAAAGGTAAGTTACAGACATAAAAGGAAATCATTGATTATTAGAGCACATGTAGAAAATTTCCGAAAGGTTCCCATAGGCTTCAGACTATTCAGTTCCTAAGTTTATACTAGGAAAGAAAAGCAAGGTATTGAGGACTTCATGAAACTCAGCCTGGGCACTATGAATTTGTGCTAAAATATGAATGTCACAATTTTGAATGCATTGCATTAGTTCTTCAATTAAGCAAACTAATTATTTGCATCTACATCATGTACGTATAAAGTATCCCTAATAAAAATGTGAATACTTAATTATTATTTCCCATATAAATTTGCAAGTCTCTTTTTCATGTTATGAGTTAATACATCATTCAGGATTTGAAAGCGCATTAAAATAAAACTTTGCATGGCATACTTTATTATAGCATCTGTTTTTAATTAATATCAGCGCTCATATTTGTCCTTGATGCATAACCGTTTTATTCTTTTATAAAGTTTTCTATAATAAAGTTTGTTTATTACGTTTGTTTATGCATAAAGAAAAACATATCCATATATTTGTTAAATACTCGCATTAGCTTGTTTTACAGTTAAATGTCATCACAAACCTATGTCTAACATGCTGCATACTTTTACAAAGTGGTATATAAATTAAATATCATTAATGCATTTTCCTAAACTTGGTAACCCAGCACACATTGTCATGTTCGTAAAATAATGTCACAAATAATTTTTCCAGGGTGAATTCACAGACATAGATGTAAGATAACATCCATTTTCTATCACTATTCTAAAGCAAAACCTTTACCTACCCTAATTCCTCTAACTTACCCTGCAGTAGAGTAAGTTTCCTTACTGCCAAGAAAAGGTATTTGGTGAAAATAATTTGTGGTGAAAGGAGAGGCCTGGGAATAAAGGGGGACTAAGGGGCAGATTTATGTTAACTGGCGCATCGCCAGGGATGCGCCAGTTAATGTGCGCCACAGTGCGCCACAGCTCCGCCACCCATGGTGCGCCGCATTTACAATGCGGTGCACCATGGGGCAAAAACGGCACAGATGCGTGACGCATCTGTGCCGTAAAGGTGGCGCATTGCTGGAGTTGTGTCGCAAGCGCGACGCAGCTCCAGCAAGGCTCGGGGGTGCCCCATCTTCACAATGCTGCGTCAAGACCTACGCCTGCTTCAAGCAGGCGCAGGGTTTTGAAGCAGCATTGGCCTGAAAGTGACTGAGTGAAATCTTATAGATTTCACTCAGCCACTTTTAGGAGGCGCAGGAACGCCCCCCCCCCTGCGCAGGAACGCCTCCTTATGGCGCAGGGCTTTACAACGTGACGCATCTCCTAGATGCGTCACGTTGTAAATAGGGCGCATTGTTTGCGCCGCCGTTGCGTCAAATAAAGTGACGCAATTGCGGCGCAAAGAGGCGCAAGGGCCTCATAAATCTGCCCCTAAGTGCTTGATTTAGAGTTTGGCCAAAGGGAAACTCTGTAACAAACGTGCCAAATAAAATCTAGCTCCTGTTTCTTTCCCTGTACTGCAGTGCATTGCTGCTCCCACAATCTACTTATGCCAGACAGGATATCTGCATTTTAGATTTGACATGTGTGACGTATTAATATTCATCTGCCTCTTTGGAGTCTGGGTAGAATTGAAAGTCAATCAGAGAAGAGCACAGCCATTGGAATTAAAGTAAGATTATAAACTGTCTATTACTGCTGACCCGGCTGCAGACTGCAGAAAGTAGTAAAGTGCCTGAGGAACCAACATGCCTCTATTAATTTAGCACAAAAAAGGAATACAGGTTCTGCATAGTGCACAATGCCTTACTCGTTAATGAGAAAAAAGTATTATTATTTTTAGTTTTTTTACAATCAAAGGGATGGTTTAGCTTTTTTGCTAGGAAATCCTGTAAAAGAAATGATTCACTTAGGGGGTGATAAGGATGGCGGTGAACCCGCCACTGGCAGGCTGCCGGTGGCGGGTTCACCACCACCGTAAGGCCTTTTTCCACCTGCCATATCAGGATGGCGGGCGGTGTGCCTGGCTGACGGTAAGCCTGTCCACCACGGGTCTGCCAGAGGCAATCATTATGATTACCTGTCGGACCCACCCTGCATCCACAAAATGGTGGCAGTGAATAGCAAGCACCGTCCATCAGATTTGGATGCTGCATCCTGCCAGCTTGTCAATGGCAGTTCAACCGCCATTGAAAGGCTGGAGGGGATGTACTTTGGGGGCCCGTTACTGGCCCCCCTTGTGGAGAGGCATGTGCATTTTACACTTGGGGCACCTATGGTGCCCCCCTACAGTTCCCTGCACCCGGTGGCAGGCACTGCATTGTGTCTGGCATGTAGTGCAGGGAAATGCACAACATGCATTATTAACATTGCGGCGGCTGCTGCAGCCAGCAGCACCTGCTGCAATGTTATTAATGCCTTTTGCGGCCGCCGTGGTGGCGGACGCTTCGTAATATGTTTTGTGGGACCGCCACCATATAGGCGGGCGGTCCCAATCCCTGGGCCGATGGTGGATGAACTTAAATCCGGATGCCATTGTAATCACCCCCTTAGTATTAATCTGGTGTTATAGTATTCTGGCTGAATTCCTTGCAGCCAGTTAGTGCTTCTTTCATGTGACGCATGTGTGGGGAAAACTTGTCCCTGTGACTAATCACAACATTTCCAATGGCCATAGGGAACCAGCAATGTACTGCAACTGTGTGACTATATAAACAAGTGTTTGCACAGTGCATTATTGATAATTTGTCTTCTTTCTTGTTTTTCTTTCTTAATATAGCTCCTAGTTCTGGTCCACCATCTCGGCAGGAGATAGCAGCCCGGCTATGCCAGAGCAGACAGAGCCATCCAGGCAGAATATCGCCAGCTGGTGGCTATGAAGGAGAAGGAAGCGAGGCTTCTGCCAACGCTGCCGTGGGCCCTAGTTCCTCCAGCTATCTACCTCGGCAGTGTTGCCAGCATCTGGGATCCATGTCTGGATCCACCACTGCTGCCACCCTTCCTACCCAGACTGCTTCCAACACCATGCACCATGGCACTGATTCACCAGGAGTTGGGAAGCCTTTGCCAGGAGGTGGAAAGCCTTCACTTCCAAATTGATGCCCTCCAATGACCATTTTCATTTTTTGCTTTGGTGTGAGGGACTTTTTTGTGGGTGGAGATGGTGGGAATTGGCCATGAAAAGTTGGACTTTCGGACAATTTTTCTTTTGGAAATTGGTTGCGGATGGAGTGATGTCTGGAGAGAGGGGTGGGCCTGTTGTGGGTAGATTTTATTGTTGACATTTTCCTAAGTGAAATTAGTATTTTACTTTATGCCTCAAATCTTTTTGGGTGTTTTACTTTGCAGTGCTGCCTTTTGGCGCAGCTGGTTTTTTAAAATCTGTTTAACCTTTTTGGTTCTCATGACGCGACCAGCTCGTCATGAGTCACAGTGGAGCTGTGCTCATGACGAGCTGGTCTCGTCATAACAGCTGCACGCCACCCACGCGCGATTAATTCCCCACCTCTGCATGTGAAATAATCAGAGACCAGCTCGTCATGAGCACAGCTCCACTGTGATTCATGACGGGCTGGTCTCGTCACGAGCACCGCGGTGCCAGACTCACCCCAACTCCCCCTGCACCGTGGGGGAATTACCCCGGCAGGGAAGGGGTTAAAAAAGTGTTTGCCAGTTAGTTAAACCCCTGTCCTACTACCTTCTGTAATTATAATGACCAGAAGGGGGGATTGTCATTGCCTACAACAGTATAGATAAAAAACATTCAAAAGAAGTTAGTTTCTAACTAAACTAGTTCACTTCACTTCATAGATCTGTTATCTGAATGGATAAAGCAAATCCTGCTACCTCTCCCTTCCAAAACCTTACTGCAGGATTTCCCAAAGTGCCTTCTTAATGGTGGTAGTACTAGTAGCAGGTTAGTGCGCTAATAGGGAAGGTATCACAAGCGATGTCCCACTCCCACCTAAGTGAACTCCAGCTGCAGGATGGAGCAAAGGATTATCCATCACAGGCAACTAGATTGAAAAAAAACACAGAGTTAGTGGGTTATATATTTATATCATAACTTTAGAAGACTGAGACAAGACTACCACCATAACACAACAAAGAAGACCTGATATTATGAAACAAAACCTAGCAATACCAACTTCTGAGCAATGGGGAGCTAGTATTTAATTCAAACTAAACTTACAAAATCCTTGAGTCAAGAGAAGTGAACTCATAGTCAGAAGGACGGAACCCCGCCTGCTGCCGAGCCACCCCGAGACGCATCCACGGACCCTTCACCTGCAAAGCCTGTAAATTCACCTGCCTCCGAATCTGCACCGCACCCGCCAAGCCAAGCACCAGCAGCAACCACCTCAAGTGCATCCTGCTCAACACCCGCTCCGTCCACAGACATGCCGTGGAACTCTGGAACCTCCTCGACGCAACATCACCAGACGTCGCCTTCCTCACGGAAACCTGGATGAACGCCTCCTCAGCCCCCGACATCGCCATCGCCATCCCGGACGGGTACAAGATCATCAGGAGGGACCGCGCCAACCAGACCGGAGGAGGCATCGCCATCGTCCACAGGAACACCATCCGCATCACGACCGACTCCAACGACACCCTCGCTACAGCCGAGCATCTCCACTTCCAGATTCACACCGACCCAAAGACGACCCTCAGAGGGACCCTCGTCTACAGAGCCCCGGGACCACGCACACAATACAGCGAAGACATCACAGACTTCATCAGCCCGCACGCCCTCCCCTCCGGTGACTACATCCTCCTTGGAGACCTCAACTTCCACCTGGAGAACAACAAGGACCGCAACACCGCCGCCCTACTGGACAACCTCGCCAACCTCGGACTCAAGCAACTGGTCAACACCCCCACCCACTACGCCGGCCACACGCTGGACCCCGTCTTCTCATCCAGCAAGCACATCACCTTCAGCCACTCCCCCGGACTCCACTGGACCGACCACAGCTGCGTCCACTTCAGCTTCATAAGGAACAACAAACCACCACCACCCGCTCCAGGTTCCCCACAGAAGCCGGAGCAAGATCACCGCCGACCAGCTCACCACCTCCCTCAGCCAGAGCCCACCTGCCAGCACACCGGACCCCAACGAAGCAGCCCGCAACCTCACGCAGTGGCTGACCGCCAGCGCCGACGACCTCGCACCACTGAAGAACCCTCCCAGCAGACCCAGAAGCAAGAAGGCATCCTGGTTCACCGACGAACTCAAGAACTCCAAGAAGACCTGCCGCACCCTCGAGAAAGCCTGGCTCCTCGACCAGACCACCGACAACATGACCGCCCTCAAACACACCACCCGCAAGCACCACCAGATATTCCGCACCACAAAGAAGAAATCCCTGAAGGAATGATTGGACATCAATGCCCACGACAGCAAGGAACTCTTCAGCATCGTCAAGGAGTTCTCCAACCCCAGCACCGGCAACAACGACATCACTCCGTCACAAGACCTCTGCGATTCCCTCGCCTCGTTCTTCCACCGCAAGATCGCCGACATCCACAACAGCTTCAGCGCACCATCCACGCACCCCGCCGTCGAACCAACGCCCCCCACCACCACCCTCCGCACCTGGACCACGGTGACCACTGAGGACACAGCCCGCACGATGAACACCATCCACTCCGGATCACCGACCGACCCCTGCCCACACCACGTCTTCAACAAGGCCGACTCCACCATCGCACCACAACTCCGGAACATCATCAACACCTCCTTCAACACCGCCACCTTCCCGGAGAGCTGGAAGCACGCCGAACTCAGCGCCCTACTGAAGAAACCAACAGCGGACCCCACCGACCTCAAAAACTTCCGCCCCATCTCGCTCCTCCCTTTTCCTGCAAAAGTATTTGAGAAGATCGTCAACAGACAGCTGACCGCCTTCCTCGAGACGAACGGATCCCTCGACCCCTCGCAGTCCGGTTTCAGACCCAACCACAGCACCGAGACCGCCCTCATCGCAGCCACCGACGACATCCGAGCCCTGCTCGACAACGGGGAAACTGCTGCCCTCATCCTCCTGGACCTCTCTGCAGCGTTCGACACTGTCTGCCACCGCACCCTAGTTCAACGCCTCAGCAACATCGGCATCCAAGAGAAGGCACTGGAGTGGATCACCTCGTTCCTCGCCGGAAGAACACAGAGAGTCCGCCTCCCCCCGTTTCGATCCGAGGCCACCGAAGTCATCTGCGGCGTTCCGCAAGGATCTTCACTCAGCCCCACCCTCTTCAACGTCTACATGAGACCTCTTGCAGCCATCGCACGCCAACACAACCTCAACATCATCTCCTACGCCGACGACACCCAGCTGATCCTCTCCCTCACCAGAGACCCCGACACCGCCAGAACCTGCCTACACGAAGGGATGAAAGACGTCGTCGAGTGGATGAAGAACAGCCGCCTGAAACTGAACTCAGACAAGACGGAAGTCCTCATCCTGAGACCATCGCCCTCCGCCTGGGATGACTCCTGGTGGCCCCCCGCCCTGGGCACCGCACCCAAGCCAACCGACCATGCACGCAACCTGGGCTTCATCCTGGACTCTTCCCTCTCGATGACCAGACAAGTCAACGCCGTCTCCTCATTGTGCTTCAACACCCTGTGTATGCTCCGAAGGATCTTCCGATGGATCCCGACCGACACCAGGAAGACGGTCACCCAGGCCCTCGTCACCAGCCGACTGGACTACGGAAACACCCTCTATGCCGGAACCACAGCCAAGCTACAGAAGAAACTCCAACGCATCCAGAACACCTCCGCCCAACTCATCCTGGACATCCCCCGACGCAGCCACATCTCCCGCCACCTGAAAGACCTGCACTGGCTCCCCGTCAACAAGAGGATCACATTCCGGCTCCTCACCCACGCACACAAGTCTCTCCACGACCTGGGCCCCAAGTACCTCAACGACCGCCTGACCTTCTACACGCCCACCCGCCCACTACGGTCCACCAGCCTCGCCCTCGCCGCCGTACCACGCATCCGAAGAGCCACCGCCGGAGGAAGATCCTTCTCCTACCTGGCTGCCAAGACATGGAACTCCCTCCCCATCCACCTTCGGCTGACCCAGGACCACCTCGCCTTCAGGAGACAACTCAAGACCTGGCTGTTCGAGCAGTAGCAACCCCCCTCCCCCCAAGCGCCTTGAGACCCTCCTGGGTGAGTAGTGCGCTATACAAGTGTTATGATTGATTGATTGATTGAAGTGGACCAGGATAAGTGTTTATGCAACACAGGGCCTGAATGAGGATGTTGACAAATGATGTTCTATATCTAAAATATGCATCCCTTTAATGCATTGGTGGGTAAGTGGGGCTGGTGTGGGCTGTTGCTCAGGTAATAGAAGATCCCACAGTGAGTTGGTTTCATTTTCACCACATCCACCCCACCAAGTGTGTAATATATTTATGGTGTAAATTAAGTCATCTCAATAAATCACACAGCCCAGGAGAAGAGGGTTAGGGGTTTGATGAATGGATAGAACAGGGAATTTGGGGAAAGGTGTGATTAAGGCAAACACGTAAAAACACCAATATTCATCAGGGTGATAAGCAGCACATCAATCTGTTGTAAAAGGGAATTAAGGAATGTCACAGTTCTATTCACTGCATTGCAAACAGCCCTTCAGCCCCAAACACCCAAGTTATTAGCCGGGTCTGGTCGCTCAGTGGTCTAATGCATCCCCTGCAGGTACCTGTGTTCGACCTCATGGTAACAGGTTCAAATCCCGACGGGTCTACTCAGCCTTTCATTTATCTGAAGTCGATAAAATGAGTACCATTGAGTTGGGTAAAAATAAACATGTTATTCAGCGCCAAGACTCCTACGAGTGAACGTGCGCTTTACAAATACACATGTTCTGTTATGTTATGTTATGTTATTATATATCTAAATGTTCAGTCATCTAGGATTGAAAAATACAAATTATGGAGGAGTGAACTCAATCCATGCAGTTCCACAAATTCTGACTGTTCAATGACATATGATACTGCATTGCCAAATTCAGTGGTGCATCTGCATTATTCACGAAATGCCCATCACTCTTGGGTGCCTGGCTGAACTGGTCCAGTAAGGTAAGCAGGAGTATTATGGAGCTTTCGCCTTTCATGCAGAATAGAAGGCCTGCACATTGTAAAACAGAAATGAAACCTTAGAGTCAAGGAGAAGGATAGAAAGTAAACTTCAGGGTGTACCAAGACAACTCAGAGGCAGAGCAAGAGCATAGGCATCTGTAAATATTCATTTCATTTTATTACTCATGTGCGATCAATTATCCGAGAAGTGAAAGCAGTTTACAAACAATCGTGGACAAGTAGCTGCATGTACTGGGCTAATCAATCACACAAATGTCATCTTAAAATGTAGCCTAGTACATGCACCATGAGATGATGTTGCTAGGCTGTCTCCAGTTACAAGCAACAGCATCCCTGACCACAACCACATTGGAGGAGTTTCAAATTTGAGCCAACACAGTGACTCAGCAGAATTTCCCAATTCATCGCACCTCATTCCAGTCCACAGAACTGAGTAGGCCTCAGAGTCATCATTGTCATTGTTTCCCTTTGAAGTCGATAACTTGCTTCTGCTGGCTGTTGAGTTAGTCCCGCCCTGAATCGTTCCATCCTCCTCCTATCTTTGAGTAACGAATCTGTCCAACTCCATCCCCACCTGAGCAAGGTAGACTTGTAGTACACTGCTAATGGAAAACAAGATGAGAAACAGATTTTGAGTATTTTGTGTAGATTGGTGTTTGTTAAGTAAAGTGGCTGGTCTGGTCTCTGAGGAAACAGAAAAAAGTGTGAAAGGGCCAATCATCATCAGGAAAAATGATCTCCCATAAGGCTGCAAATATTGCAAATCATCAAAATCAAGTTTACCAATTAATTGAACATCCTTCCTTACTTTCTGTCACCACATGAATCATCAATCCTCACTCACAATCACTTAGTAATATATCACTCATTGGTGCAATAGTTTCCTGTTCCAATCCAAGCTCATTGGTAGTTACACAATTGTATCTCCTCTTTGATGCAGGAATCACATTGGAACTTGGCAGTCTTGTAAATCAAATGTTTTTCTGGGGCAGCCCTGCTAGGTAATGCAAAAAAGAAGGATAGGCATGAGAAGGAGGCAGGCAGTGTCTCCAATGCCCTAAAGGGAATAGGAATGCTTCTTCATTGCATACTGGTCCAATGTAGCCATACATGTGTCTTAAAATGGTGGGGCTGTATAAGTAAGACACAAACATAATATTCCACCAGCTATATCCTTTTTTTCTTTTTTTGTGAAAGCAGTTTGACAATAAATATTTAAAATGTTCTATGGTAGCCTACTCAGTCAGGGAAGTAGAATTAATCTTCAAACTCAGGTGGTCCGCCCAGAAGTTGGACAGCTAAAACACTTGAGACTGACCAATCACCTCAATCCTCCCCCTGTGGTATTTCAGAAACAGTGTAATTTTGTGGTATGTAGCGTTTGTTTATTTTGATCATGGTCAATGTCGTTTTAAGGTGAGAGACTGCCCCTTCTTACTGTGACAACTGTAGCAGCTGTACTGAACACACAATCAGCAGACATACTGGCTACTAGACAAGCAGATACTTTATTGACAGCCTGTTGAGCGTTGCAAATTGGTGCTTCTTCCCACACCAATTGGTTTTGGATCAGAATAGACCTCTATTTTCCTGTTGGTGTGGCTGGTGCCAGTGTCCTAGTTGCTGGTTTTGGCTGCTGTGAGACAACAAGACTGTTCTCTCTGTACGTTGAAGGCAGCACCCCAGAACTTCTGCCCAGGAGTGGGACTTTAATTTCCATCCGTTCTTCTTCAACGTCTCTGGCTTGTTCAACCATCCATGCCTTGTTTTCTGAAACATCCCCGTTTGAAAAAGGAATGAATGTGGTCAGTATTTTGTGAACCGGGAACCAAATATTGTGGCACAGATGAACTCTTTAGATGACACAATGTCTCTTTGCAGCCTTACAGCCAAGTGAGAGATTAAGCTCTCAGCCAAGGCATGTGCATTTGTTGTCGTTCACACCTGAGAACGTGTCAGACACCTATTTTAACTGCTTCTGTAGCAGATACAATAATGGGATAGCTTGTCCCATTATACTGCTCTCTTTGCTGACTTCTCATGTGAAAACCTCAAATGAACGAAGCCGCTGTGCCAGCCATTTAACTAGGGCACATTTGTCCACCTCCATGGTAATGCTTTTCCAAGTCGCATCCCCTCCTCTTTGACGACATATTCTTTGATCGGTTTGTACTGCTCAAACAGATGTTACAACATGTAATAGGTTGAATTCCAACACGTTGGCAACTCCTATATGAGGATTTTAACTGGTACTCTAGTAGCACGCTGAATGATCCTCAACAGCTTCTAGGTTTTAAAAGAATGGCTGAAATGAGTGCAGATTCTTCTACAGGCATTAAGTTGCTGACTATATCTTCTTTTTTTTTAGAAAGTCCTGCACAATCAGATTAATCCAATGCACAAAACATAGGACCCAGAAAACACCACCACCTGCCATGGCCTAACCTATATTACTGCCATTGTTTATGGCAACTAGTCTGATTCCGAGACCTCTGGGTCACAGCCATTCAAACACTGTGCTGTAAGTCTTCCAAGATGTTTGTAGCTATGTTTGATTTCTCCATGCAAACATGGCTATTGTTGCATGCCGCCAAATGCCCTTAAAACTTTCTTCAGCACAGAGACCTGTAGATAGATGTTGCCTAACGCCACAAAAGAGATCCAGTGTGCAGTGATACACAGGCAATCAGTGATTTGACAACTGGTCCACATGTCTGTCATCAGGTGGATAGTATTAACAGTACTCTGCTGCAAAGCTTGTCCAACCAATTGCAGCACATCATGATGGAGCGCTGAAACAGCAACTGTGGCAAAATAGGTCCGGCTGGGAAGCTTCAATTTCTGGGCAGATGGCCATCATAAATTCTAAAAAGAAACACTCCTTCCACAAAAGAAAAAGGAAGGCGGTCCATCACTGACATTCTAGCCAGCTTCCCGTTATACAAATGTGCCGATGGGTGGTTGGGTTCATTGGCCTCCTCATGCCTAAACACGCATGTAATAGTAGCCTGAATTATTTTCCTTTCTGGCACCACTGATGCTGATGACTTCCAGAGAGAAGACCCAGCAGGTAGACTCAATGTGCATCTTACTGTGGTGCCTCCATCTGACCCTTGTTCCATTTTGAGGTTGCTGATGCGGGTGATACTGATGCACTAATGGGGAAAAGGTTGCTTTGTGTAAAGATGTGACCCTCTTATTCAATACTTTCACCTCCCACTGTCATCAGAGCAGATTCCCCCCTCCCATCACCTTCACAACCACCACCTGCAGCAATTTTTTTAAGGTTCGCTTCCCAGTGGATTGCATGATGTTCATATTTGTCGCATGGCCTCCAACACCATAGTGTGAAACAGGCTAACCACAACAAACACTTGCACAGCAAATGGATCATAGTGCAATGTTATTCTCCTGCTTGATAATTCTGAAGAAGTCCCAAACTGGGGAGGTGAATTTTTTCAGTTGGCTTCTGGTGCCACTGCCAATGCCCAAAGATCTGCAGGTAGGTGGGTGTGTTGATGAATCCCTCTCTACAGTGCATAATTCTACTGAGGTAGCGGTGGATGCAGGTCTCAATGGGGGACTGTACAAATTTGGGAGCTAGCGCTGGCGATGGTGGTATCAGTGCCAAATCCCTTGGAGCAGGTTGAATAGGAGGGGTAATGTCGGTGTGCTCTGGGCCAGCTTCCATGACAATGACTGGCTTGTCATCCTTATCCCCTTCCATAAGTGCAAGGCTTTCAAAAACTTGCCCTTTTCCTTGCCTATTCTGATGTGTCTAGGACTCAGCCAGGGTCCAATCCATGTCCAGATTATCAGAATGGGTGCTTGGTCGAAGATGGTGGTGTACCATTCCTTTTTCTTGCTGTAGATGGTCAAACAGCAAGCAATGAGGCATGGCCACAACAAAGAACACATGCAGGCCTATAGCAAAAGCACACTGGCTGACTACACAAAATGGGCACCGACCCCCATGGTCAAACAACAACAGCAAGCAAGGAGGCATGTCCACAACAAAGAACACATGCAGGCCCGAGCGCTGTCACACTGAACAAGCGGGCATCCTGCATCTGGCTTGGGAATGCCCTCCTGTCCGCTTATACTGGCAGCAAGTGACAGATGCCCTTACAGCAATGACCACGGAAACCATTGCTGCGGAACCGCTCATTGCACTACTTGGGCACACGGTCCACATCTCTAAAACCTGTAGGAAATTCGTGGACATGGCCTTACTCTTGGCGAAGCGTCGAGTGGCGTGTCGCTGGGGTAGAGGCAGAGCCCCCAAATTCAAAGAGTGGATGACTGACTTAACTTATTGTCAGGAACAACACATCACCTTTACCGAGCTACTACCAATCTCTAGCCAGCCCAAAGATATCTGGAGCCTGTTGGTCAGTTATCTGCTAGTTCAGGGGGATGACGGCGATGTCCCTGCGGGGGGGTCTGAGGGTGATTAGCTGGCACGGGGGCGTCTGGGGCATCCGACAGCTATCTGCAGATGCGTACATCACTTCCAGCCTCTCACATTGACACACTGCCCCACATGATACCCCGCTCACCGTTCGATTGCATGGCGCTCTCCCCGCAGATTGTCCACTGATGATACACACATGGGGGTTGCCGTCGGACCTTTGTCTGACACGCACACCCCACTGCCCTGACAATCCCATACACCTTCATTATTGGATCCGGCACCGCCCTGCAACATCACGCGGTGTGTGACATGATGATCACATTACATTACACCTGTGGTGCTACACATCACCTCTAACTTCTAGATAAACAGGTACCATTGTGACTGTAATGGGTTATTGCATTGCTTTGAAATACCTTTGACTTGTACCACCATTTATTCATCCCAGTGTTCTACTCTTGAGTGTGGCCGTGAACCCCCAAAGTTTTGTTCTAAAGTTGGGAACTGTTCATTAAGGAGCTACTTAATGTCCCTGATCCTCTGGTTTTCCACGAGGACCCCCGCAAAAAATGCACAGAACTGGCCTCGTTCTTTAAAAGTAAAATCGACAATATATTAGCTTCCCTTCCCCGGCTAGGTGAGGTCTCCTCCTTGGAGGACAACTCCAGCTCTCAACTTAAGTTGCAATTGGTGGAGCTGGCCTCCCTTGGTCCGGTTACTAAGGAGGAAGTTTTGGCAGTTCTGAGGTCTATGAAGAGTGGCTCCCCGAAAGATCCAGCACCTATTAAGTATCTTAAACAGGTGTCATCTACCATCGTCGGCCCTGTGACGGACTTGATAAACCTGTCTCTCGCCCATGGGGTAGTTCCCCCTAGTTGGAAAGGGGCGGTGGTTAAGGCTCTTTTGAAAAAGCCTAACCTCGACCCCGCCGATCTCGCCAACTTTCGGCCAATCTCCTTGCTGCCGGGTATCAGTAAGGTGGCGGAGAAGCTGGTGAACAGTCGCCTTTCGAACTTCTTGGAAGCCAATTCCCTCCTGGCCGATTCCCAAACGGGTTTTCGCCCCGGTCAGGGGACTGACACCGCCCTACTGGCGGTCGTGGAGAGTGCGAGGAGCATGCTGGATTCGGGGGGATCAGTGGCAGTGATCCTCCTGGACCTCAGCGCTGCTTTTGATACCGTGGACCATCTGGTGCTTCTCCAACGGCTGTCGGGGGTGGGGGTCACGGGTCTGGCCCTCAAATGGTTCGCTTCCTTCTTGGAAGGTCGTACATTTGAGGTGTGGGAAGGACAGGAAAAATCATCGTCAACCCCTCTCCAGTGCGGTGTGCCACAGGGCTCTTCATTGAGCCCTACCTTATTCAACGTTTATATGGCCCCCCTGGAGAGTGTGGTACGGCCGCTGGGTATTAAAATCATCAGTTATGCTGATGATACTCAGCTGGTGGTTGGCCTTTCCCAGTCGGCGCACCATCCCGACCGGCTGCACTCATGTCTTGAAAAGATCTACACGTGGATGTGCAGCTCAGCCCTAAAGTTAAATGGCTCCAAGACGGAACTGATGCTGCTGGGGAACTCTTCTCCATCTTTGTCCCCCAGCAGCTGGCCAGACTGTCTGGGTCCGATGCCTCCCCCCAAGCAGGAGATCAAGAGCTTGGGGGTATGGCTGGAGCAGGACCTATCGTTTAAAACCCACGCCAAAAAGACCGCTGGCGTGTGCTTTGGCCTGCTCCGCTCAGCCCAGAAGATCTTGCCCTTGCTCCCAGTGGCCACCCGAAGGCTCCACATCCAGGGACTTATCATCTCGCGGCTGGATTTCAGCAATGCGCTATTCCTGGGCGCACCCGAATCTACCCTGAACAGACTGCAGCAGGTGCAGAACGCGGCTGCCAGGCTCCTGACGGGTCTCCCTAGGCGTCAATCTGCCCGTCCCGCGTTGAGGGCATTGCACTGGCTCCCTGTGAGGGACAGGGTGAAATTTAAGTCACTCTGCATTGCCCACAAAGTTCTGCACGGAGTCGGTCCACCCATTCTGGATGAGATGGTCCAGCCCTACAAGGCCTCTCGTTCACTTCGCTCTGACCACCAACATCTCCTTCAGGTTGGCAGGGTGAAAAAGGCGAGAACTGGTGGCAGAAGGTTCTCAATAAATGTGGCTTCCTTGTGGAACTCATTGCCCTTACATCTGCGCTCGGAAGCTAGTCTTCTTCGTTTCCGTAAGCTTTTAAAAACTTCTTTGTTTTCCGTTTAATCCCTGCATCTTCTTAGTAGTGTTATGTTCTGGTAAGCGCTGGGATGCCTATTGGTAACCAGGCGCTATACAAAACTCAGAATAATAATAATAATAATAATAATAAAAGGACTATAAACAAACAAAAACAAAAAACCCTGTTCTGCTGCGGTGCCTACTATGGTGCATGTCTTCCGTACTCACTGTCGGACATTTATTGTATGGTACAGAGTTGACGCTGCCGGGCCCCCGGGATGCCGGGATGCCGGTTACACAGCTGTGTTCTTCCTGTTATACTTTTGTCGCTCTGACGCACACAATGCTGCCGGCCTCCGGGTTGTAGGCACAGAAAGCGGTGCACTATCTATAACATTTAATAAAAGCAGTTTGAACGTAAAAAAAAAAAAAAGAACACATGCAGGCCAATGGACACTGACTGCACAAGGTTTCCCTCTACCATATGGTATGGAACACAAAGACAAATGGTGGCCTATGGTAAAAACACACACTGGGCAGACAAAGGAGGCATGGTAACACTCATTAAAATACTACCAATACTTTAGCAATACCAAAAAACAAAATTAAGTGAGCTATTAAAATTTGACAAAAACACACATCCTCCCCAAGGTATCAAACATGATCCCACAAAAATACACTTTTTGCAGAAACAATAAACCCCTCATTTGTAAATTAATCCATTGGTATCCCTATCCTAAACAATGTTTTAAAACAACATGTACAACAGAAACACTGGATGGCCAGTAAGCAGACTGAGCCACATAGCCAAATAAATGAATAGTGCAAATTTAACAAACATGGAGAAAATGTAGTGACCTAGGCCCCTACTTAATCTTTAAGATGGCCATCTTAACACCTTTATGCAGCCGACAAAGACAGTGATTCTTCCACCTCGAAATCCAAATTAATAATGATCAGGAGATGGACAAACCACTGGGAGGAGCCTGCTGGACAGGAATCTGTAGTCTCTAGGACATTTCCTACTTGCACTAGAAAACAACTTGAAGTTGGAGTGGAATATTAACTCAAAAACATCTTTGCAAGTAGATTTAGCTGCTACTCGAGCACAAAATCTGCTCAAGGTGCAGCCAGAGTCGCTCACGCTCGCTAGCATCACGAGAATGGTGCAACAAGGCGCCTTCGCGACTCAAAGCCTCACTTGCATCTGCCAATCTTGGCTCGGCAGTTCGGGCTGGACTGTTCCCATGAGGCACAGGGTTAGACTGATTTGCACATGGCCGTGTCTGAACTGGGGTGGCAGAGTGGGCTAAAGAACGGTGATGGATTAAACCCAGATCTGTTGACTGGGTGTGAGTGTTTGATTGGTTCAGAGGCTCCGTCCATCACCACCCCCTTTTGTACCGCTTTGATCGCCATAAGTTTGCCGGGTATGCTCAGACGTGAGTCCCTTGCTCACTTTGCCTCTGGATTCAAGCAAGCCGGGCTGAAGACGGCTGAAATGCCAGAAACCAGTCCTCAGAAGCTTGTTTCCGGTCCAGGGAAGGCATGGCTTGGCAGCTCGGGCTGGACTGTTCCCATGAGGCACAGGGTCAGACTGATTTGCACATGGCCATGTCTGAACTGGGGTGGCAGAGTGGGCTAAAGAACGGTGATGGATTGAACCCAGATCTGTTGACTGGGTGTGAGTGTTTGATTGGTTCAGATGCTCCGTCCATCACCACCCCCTTTTGTACCGCTTGAGAGCAGATGGCAAGTCTTGTCGCACTCTCAAACTTGCACCAAAACAAGTCCCACACATGCCAACAGAAAGAATTCCACCATGCGTCAGATGGTGGGATTTAGCGTGAACTCGGGAGCAGAGTGAAGTTGTCCTCCCAGGCCTTTCAATTTCCAGACACCAAATGTGATTGAAGGTATGGGTCTTTGAAGTTAAATGTTGGGGTTCTGTTTCTTTTGAAGTGCACCCTTCTCTTCTCTCTCTTACTCTTGAAAGGCTGTGTGTCACATCAGGAGAGAATTGGAAGTTGGTAGTTCAACAATATAAGCCATGAGAGTGACTAGAGTTCACACCTAGATGTCAGCCACAGTGAGATGTGCATCAGAAGATTAATTGAGGACACCTAGCACTGCTCTGTAGGGTTGCTGTATCCACCCTATCTCCTTTCTGAGATGTGTCCAGGTCACTTCCTTGTGGGCTCCCGCTGGGTCACAGAGCAACATTTGAAGTGTACAGAGGGAGTCCCTCTCTCCCTGCTCCAGTGTGTCCCACCCAGCTCACAAGAATGTAGCAGTACACAAATCAGTTAGACGGAATTCCTTTACACCTCATGTCTTCACCATGCGGCCTGGCTATCCCAAAATGGAACCAAACGTCCTTCATATAATGTACCATTGCAGGTGCACTAGCAATTAGTGTATGTACACTGCACACACACTAACAAGTACTAATAATGCCATGCATTGTGCCACCTCAGGCACACATACAATCAGCACACACATTCATTCAGCACATGCCACTCAGTGCAGTAGCATTCTAGTGTTGTGCCATGGTTTGCTACTTGCAAACACGCACACTGCTAGCACACACATTCACCATGCATGCTGCACAATGCACAGATATACCCAGCACATGCTTTCACTGCCTATGCACTGCACAGCACTACATCTCTCATGTATTTTATTCCTCTTCAGTATACATACATCAAGTACACACACTCACCATGCATGCACTAAACAGCACTGCTCTATCCCAGCACCTTTCCCAGGCACACATACTTTCAGAGCAGAGTCACCACTCCTGCGCAGCACTTTATATCTAACTGATGTAGGCCAACAGTGAGTTAAGCACAACGCAGCAGAACAGAACTGCAGCAGCAGCATAAAATATGCACCACGTTGTGCCACATTTATGAAGTGATGCATCTAGGCAGATGCGTCACTTCGTAATCTCCTGCACTACATTATACCTGCGTACGGTATCATGTATGCAGGGTGGGCGTTCCCCGGCTAGAAAGGCTCGTAGGAGTGGTGTAGTGAAATCTATGAGATTTCACTTCACCACTTCTAAGACGCCAATGCTTCAAAACATTACTCCTGTCTCGTGAAAGGCGTAAGGGTGACTCAGGCTGTTTCACTTGGGGTAAGCCTGCTATTTGCTTTGCTATCTGTTATCAGACACGCCCCAACAATGCACCACTTTTGAGCCTACAGATACGTCAGTAATACTAACGTATCTGTAACTCCTTACGACATGATGCTCCGTACGTTAAATATGGTGCATCCTAGGTGTAGCAAGGAGGGCACACTGAGAAGTGTTGCATCGCTGCTTTCACACAGTGATGCGCCACTTCTCATACACGATGCCCATAATTTAGGGCCTGATATAAAAACACATTTTCCAGTCACAAAATGACTTTTGTTATGTACTAAACCCATTTTGCAATTCTGTAACAGTTTATCCAATCACAAAGCGGGTTTAAAAAGGCTTAAATTATTATTATTTGGAAGGGGGGCGATTAGGACATCTCTTCCAAATACCAATTTGCTATGATATGTGTCAATGAAATCCAGTTGTAAAACAAGGAAAAGTTATCAAATTCAGAGTTCAACAGTTACTTTAAGGAAAATGGGCTATTTTTGTTTTTTTTAAAGTTTATTTTATGTGCATGCATTCACTGACATTGCGGTTTGCTGACTCCAGCATGTTACCATCTCTGGTATAGCAACCGACCACTGTGAGTCTCTTTTTGTGACCTACCTCTTGCATATTGATGAGGTATATCAGATTGTGACTAACCTTTGTGAAACGACCTATAAGTACATAGGGCCTGATTTAGATCTTGGAGGATGGGATACTCCTTCACAAATGTGACAGATATCCTGTACACAGTATTACAATTGCATTATATCCTATGGCCGTGGTAATACGGCGGACGGGATATCCATCACGTTTGTGACGGAGCATACTATCCGCCAAGATCTAAATCAGGCCCATAATTTGGTTGGCAATATTCTTTTCCTTTGGCAAAAGTCAGTGCAAAATTTGTAACCCCTTTTGGCAAATTGTCAATTCCATATATCAGGCGCTTAACATGAGTTGATTCAGAGTACTTTTACCATGAAAGGTAGACCCTCGTTGTTAGAAACGGGACCCCCGGCCGGCCAACGCTCACGCCAAGGTCAGTCAGGGATCACCATTTCTAAGGTCAGGGCAAGGGAGTCACACACTAAGATAACCCCCGCTCACCCTCTAGGTAACGTGGCGCGAGCAGCAAGGCTAATCTCGGAGGCGATGTGTAAAGCGTTTGCGCGCGCACCCCAGCGACAACACCCTAGGCCCACCACAAAGGAAACTCCACACAAGGTTATATCAAAAATAGCCTTTGTATTATAATAATAAAAACACATTAGATAACACACACACTTTACAATGTGCCAACAGGCACGGGCAAGATTTACAAGGGATTATGTACAAGACAGGGCCACCTGGACCACTGTCAGGGGAATGCACTTTTAGAAATAGCACTTGTACGTATAACACTTAGCACATAAACATATAATGACTGTAACACAGAAATAGTAAATGTAGCATACAACCAGTAACTACTGGTAAAGGGAAAATACCTCCTACGCCACCCTAAACACTGTAGGGAAATCACGCAGGGAACTAGGACCTTATCATCAGGACCTATGGAAGGAAAACCTATCACCTAAGCAAGTAACATTTAGCAAAGGGAAGGAAACCTAAAATAATCACCTAAGCAAGTCACATTTAGCAAAGGCAATAAAACATCAACATTCCTCTAAGCAGGTCACTTTTAGCAAAGGGGAATAAACCATAAACAATTACCTAAGCAGGTCACTTTTAGCAAAGGTAATATCAAACAATCCTCTAAGCAGGTCACTTTTAGCAAAGGGGATAAAACAATTACCTAAGCAGGTCACTTTTAGCAAAGGTAATAACATAAACAATCCTCTAAGCAGGTCACTTTTAGCAAAGGGGAATAAAACATAAAGAATCACCTAAGCAGGTCACTTTTAGCAGAGGTAATAACAAACAATTGCACATGAAACATTAAAACATATTCAGAGGTGCAGGCAGAACATTTGCACAGGAATCATATAAGCAGTAAATCATAAATTGCGCAGTGTGCACGTAGCACCACACTAGAACTGTCCCCCAGGCCAACTGGCCTCGAAAGGGACTGGAATGCCCCGAGTCTCAATGTCAGGGAAGCTGCGCAGGCAGCACAGCACACAAAGCCTAAACGTAGCAACTGTCCACTAAGTGCTGGACAGTTGTAAATGAGGTTGGGCAACGTTGGAGCCTCGTGGGCTCAGGAACAATGAATGGCGCCCAAGAGCCTCTCTTCAGGGCGCAAGAACCATAGAGAAAATGCCCCAGAGCCTCCTGTGGGCTTGCAAAACAAATGGGCACTAAGAGCCTCTCTGGGCTCAAAAGATCAATATGTGGGCCGGAGCCTCGCTGGGCTCAGAACAACTGCGAGGCCCTGGAGCCTCTCGGGGCTCCTAAATCAAATGCCCCCCTCGAGCCTCGGGGCTCGTAAATATGGTTAGGGCGGGAGCCTCTCGGGTTCTAAATAACCAAATTGCCCCCAGGAGCCTCGGGGCTCCTAATCACTCTGCAGGCTTCGTTGGAGTCCCTCACGGGGGACTCAGGATCAAGTCATGCCCCCAGAGCCTCGACCGGCTCTTAAACAAAGAGGGAATGCCTGGAGCCTCTCGGGGCTCGGACACGAACCAAGACCTTGGTCCTCACTCACCGGATTTGCTGGGGCGGGGAAGCACTCGCTGCCGGACTCTTTGCGGGGCTCCTCTCTCCACACTCGGGGCCTCGCCGGCGGCGCTTCTCTCCTCGCTGCCCGGCTCCCTCTTTGGCAGCGCGGGGCTCCTCTCCTCCCTCCGGAGCCTTGGGAGGCTGCTTCCTGCTTCTCCTCGGCGGCCAATCGGAGCGCGAGTCACCCGGTGAGCCTCCCGCTGCCTTAGCCAATGGCAGCGCGGCTCTCCGGGTGACGTCAGCGGCTCTCTCTCTCTCAGTTTCTCCTCGACCCGGCAATGCCGGGTGGGCACCGGCCTCCAAATTAAAATATAAAGCGAGGTAGGCTCTCGCTATGCCTGGCAAAGCGCTCCAAAGCGCTATAATCAAAATAAAGCGCACCCAGCGCTTAGGGGACAAAGAGAAGCGCTCCCAGCGCCAGGGAGGAAAATAAAGCGCTCCCAGCGCTATAAGGCAAATGAAAGCGCTTCCAGGCGCTCTGGCAAAAGTATAGCTCCAGTAAGGTCTGGAGGCAGGCAGGGGGGGCAAGGCTGAGCCCAGAGCCAGCACACTGGGTCTCCAGGCAGGGAGACAGTCCAAGTGGCGGTCCTCCTGGCCCCAGCAACAGCAACAGCCCCCTCTGGCAAGGATCCAAAAGTAGAACAAATTGTAAGGGGACACAGCCCCTTCTTATACTGTGAAATCCTTTGTTTCAGGGTGCAGGGTGGGGGGAAACCAGTTGCAGCTGGCTTGGGAGTACCCTTGATGGCCCAACCACCCCTTTCATTCACTGGGGAGGCTTGGGTCGTTAGACAAACCACAGGGGGGCGGAGCCAGCATTGTGTGGGGAAAAATCCAGCACATCCAGGACCCAGGTGCACTCCTCCCACACATCACTCATGCTGATCTCACACTCACCACCGGGCAGACCCATTCAGACTTCCTGGAGCCTGGCATGCCAGCCAGCTCCAGCCAATCACCCTCCAGCATCCTCACTGCACACATACATCAATGTCCAGAAGTAGCACTTCCCTTCTAGACACATACAAGCCGCACATACCATTGCGCAGCATTCATTCTCACGAGTTCATACATACCAAACTCGAGCCTGCACTCCCCACACATCAGGAACTAACATGGACACACACATTGCCCATGCATTCCTATGGGAGGGCAGGCCAGCCATACTACACGCATGCACTTTACTCTGGGGCACAGGGAAAAAGTGCGCCAAGACCCAAAAATCACTAACACTGGGTCACAAATAAAAGCAAAAAGATTAGGGGTGAACCTGCCCTAAGGCCCAAGTCCAACACTCGTGTTTTGCACTGCAAGTCCTCCATAAGAGCAGAAAGAAACACCAAACAGCCTATAGCATGAGATGACAAATCCTCTTATGGGAGAATTCAACATCCGCTATATGTATTTTTTAAATAATTGGTAACACTAGATCTTGCGACAGTCGTGCTTCCAATACAGACCTAAAAGGGGATATTTTAGGAATCGATACAAAATACACCAATTTCACTGAAGCACATAATAAGCCATAAAGGGCCCACTATATTGAATTAAAGGGATTCTACGCTGAACTTCATTCAGACTGAAAATTTGGGGCTCACGTACAGTTGAACTACACAAAATAGGAGCAGTGACTGAAGTACATTGGCGAAGCCTCCACTTTCGATGTTTTGTCAAAAGTGTTCTAGTCAAAATGCCATACATTTTTAGTGAAACACTCATCTGTGGTTTTAGAAAGGCTTGGCATACAGTGGAACAATGACTTAACCAACATTTAATCATTTAGAACTATGCCATCATGAAAATGGAATAAATATTGGCATCTTTAATGGACCTTAAGAGTTCATGTGTTGACGCTATCCTGTCAGATAAGGCGCCTTTACAGGATCAGAGGCGATTTAAATCTCAAGCTAGTAAGAGGTAATAAGTCCCTAAATGGAAGTCAAACTCTAAACACAATTGAAATGAATAGCATTTCAAGGAAATACATTCTTGTAAGTCAGTAGTAAAATGAAAACCATGAACATGTTTTTAAAATTCAAGGTGCAATGCAGAGGGAAAAAATAATTGTCAAAATGAATAATGATCAGTACAGGAAATTAGTATAAGTCTCAATCAAATGCAGCAAGAGACTTACATGAAGTCAAGGCAAGAGTAGTCCAAAACAAGACGAACCAACAGACGTCCAGCAGGGGGTCAGAAGACTGGCTTGTTGTATAACTCCTATATATCCCTATATCGTGTTAAGTTAGCATAGGTACGTTTGAGATTTAAACGCCATTTTTCCTTTCTTGCAACTTCTGCACACGACCCTCATTTGTTGACTTAGCTTTCAACCTAGTAGTTTGCCGTGGTGAATGTGAGAATAATATGTTATTGCTCTGATATCTGCTTTGTTTAATAAAACATGTCTGCACGGAGAGTGCTGAAGTTTCAGGAGCAACACGATATGGAATTGTTATGAGGTCTGATCTCCACGCCTTCATAGTCATAACACAAGTGCAGCCTTTGCCAACTTGGGCTTGAGGCGGGATTGATATTGCTTTGCACGAGAATTGTTAAGACACTTGATGCGGTGCACATGCAGAGAGAGCTGGTGTATGCTGATGTGATTCCTTCATGCTAGGACACTAAGGTATGGGCCCGCCCTAAAACAACCCAAAGAGACCTTCTTAGATAATAATATAATATATGTGTTAGGGAGGGTGAGATATAAGTGTTGTCAACTCTTATTCATTACAGCATGTTAACATGCTGTCACCATTCGCTTTTTATGTCTTAGTAACTATGCTGATAATTTTGCTACTGATAATAAGTATACTTGTATTATCAAAGATACTGCGCCTGAGAAGACGGCATTAGTAAATAAACATTTCAAATGCACATGTGTCTTCTTTACTCCATGTTCTGGTTTGTAATGATAATATAACGAAAGAGTGTTCATGAGTCCCACGTACCCTGAGGTACTGTAAGTTCATGTTCTGGTTTGTCTAAACATTGGGTGTTTGATATGTCCAATGAGACACTGTAGCTAGCTCGGTAAGGGGTGAGTTGGTTGCTAAGGTAAGTTTTGGGACATCCTAATTTGCCGAGGTTCCACTCCTCTGTGCACAGTTCTGTGTGAGTACAGAAACCCTGCAACATGGCGCCCAACGGTTTCGGTGGTCTTATATCATGACACTCGAGTAGTTTATCGTTCATGCCTTAACCCCTTCACGTCCGTTTCCGGAAAACGGGGTGTCGGTGAAACCTACCTATTTTTTGAAGTAGGTCTTTATTCAAGCTTGATTCTTTCTTAAACGGTTTCTTTGAATTACTACCCAGTTGTGCTACAAAGTATTCTTTGTGTTTTCTTATTTCCAATACTGTAATGGCGGCAGCGGTGGCTATTGCGCAGCATAGTCGCGTAGCGGTACGCAACCATCTTCAGACGTACCAAGTCCCAGTAGATGGGATGGCTGTGATTTTCGTGGTATGTGCAGATCCGGCGTTTCCTTACGAGTTGTTTTACTCTTGGGTTACGTTTCCGGCTGTGGACGCTAATTCTGGTTTGTTCCACTCCTACACCGCCTCGGATGTTCCGGCTGAATATACGCCATACAGGGCATTGGAAATACCTATTGATCATTGGCAGCATCGAGTTTGGTTTGATGGCGCCCTCCCCCACTCTATGTCCCCTGCGAGGTTAGGTCCACTCTCAATTCCAGGTACTAATTGGCCTGCGTTGGGTGGCTTTACCCCGCACCCGAATCACGGGGCTTGCACCCTGGCTGAAATTCGCAGGCTGCATGTAGTTTCCATTTCCGTGATTCGTGCTTTAGTGCAATACATCGGTCGACATCTTCCTGGTGGTCCCCAGGGGGGTGCGGCCGCTCCCATGGAACGAGGCGGTATGCGTCTCAATCCAGTGATGGTAAATTCGGTTTTTGGTGCGCGTCCTGTTGACAACGATGACTTCCCATTCTGGCTAGCAGAGAAGTTTGATCAACTGGAGGCGGTTTTTCCGAATTCTACTCCTGCTGATAAACATAGAATGTTAACGATTACTCTACCGAAGGATATTACTCCTGAACTTGCTGACTGTGACAGCTGGGGAAAAACATTTGCGGCAGTTTATACAAGGTGTTTCGGCACCCCGTCTATGACTGCCCTGCCTGAAATCGTTAGACGTGTTCAGAATGATCACGGTCCAGAGGCAGCGGTTGAATTGGGTATGCGCCTGTGTGGTTCTTTTGAGATTGTAAGTGATCTCATTCTCTCCAATGTTAAAGGAGATGCAGTTAACTTTCAGGTGTCGAATGCTTTGGCTGCTCTGCCCGATGCCGACAAACCCCGCCAGTTAGCAAAGATTGTGGTGGCCGCTTATAAAACAATTGGCCGCACAAGTAGAGGTCTAAAATATTTTCCAGTAAAGGAGAAAAAACAACCACAGGGACAATCTGCAGTGACAGATGCCCAGCCCAAGTCCAAGAAACAAAATTGGCCTAAAAAACAGATACAGGGGAAGCAGACAACGCAGACTCAGGGTAATTTTCCTGCAATACAAGCTCCTGCGCCACCCGAAAAAGTTTATGATTTGCGCGACCGCGCGATGATTAAATCGCCTGATCGTTTTCAGGGTTCTGATCAACGCTCTCCTCGTTCCTTTCAGGACACATCGGCTCCCAAGACCGGTGGAGGAGGAGGGGGTGGACGTGGACGTGGTGGCCAACAAGGACGTGGTCAGTCCCGCCAGACGGACGGCGCAGTGAAGCAGGAGGATTCTACGCCTAGGCGTCCGCAGTTTGCGAAAAAGAAAGTCGCAGCCTTAACAGCGCATCGATATGCCACAGATAGTGAGAACGCGGCTTCGGAATCTGACGTGGGCTCTGACCTTGCTGGACAGCGCGGCGGAGATAACCATAGTCAGAGAGGCGCTGCGTCCACTACTGAGGGTGACAGCGACTGATGTCTACGTTGTGATAGAAACAGCGGATACGAGACTTGCTCCCCCTGAAAGACTATATGAAATTGTCCTGTTAATTGAAGGTGACATACAGCGTACCGTTAAAGGTGTATTTTGGGAGAATCTGTCTTCTACATATGATATTTTACTTTCGGAGGCTGACTGGCCCCCACCTTTTGTGCTCGCGGCGCCGCGAGGGGAGGAGGTAATCCTACCCAGTTTCGCGAACACTGTCTCGAAAGAGCATGCGCAGCATTTTGCAGAAGAGTGGGCTCGGGCTCTCGCGCCGGCTCTGTACCGTAACCAATGTGGTTGGGATAAATTGTCGCCTTGCCACGAAATTCCGTTGCGGTCTCAGCCGCAGCCTCAACCTCAATATCCCATTCGGCGTGAAGCAAAATCTTCCGTCGCGGAAATCCTTGAACAATTGGAATATCAGGGAGTTATTGAAACGTGTGTGTCACCGATGAATAATCCCCTTTTTACTGTGAATAAACCTGACGGATCATATCGTTTGGTTTTGGATTACCGGCATTTAAACTCGCATTGCCGTAACTGTGCAGTACAGAATACCCACGGCTCTGCCCTAGTGGATAGTCTCGTGCGTAAGCGTTTCAAGACAACGCTTGACATATCCAATGGTTTTTATGCCCACAGATTGGACAGCTTTAGCTCCCAATGGACCAGTTTTACAAGCGCTGGAGTCCAAAAGCAATTCCGGCGTCTTCCAATGGGCTACAAGAATAGTCCTGGTGTATTTACCGCTCGAATAGTCTCTATTCTGGAGGCACTCGACCCTGATGCTTTTTCGTATGTGGATGACATATATCTCACAGACGACGATATTTGGGAGCATCTGTGTCGAGTAAATTCTCTGGTTTGCAACTTCGCAGACATGGGTTACAAATTCAACTTTGCAAAATCGCACATTGCTGAACACACAGTGTTGTTTTTGGGCTATGAGCTCAACAATGAAGGTAGAGGTTTGGCTCCTCACTTCTTGGAGAAGTGCGCACATTTGCGCGCACCAACAACTCTGAAAAAATTACAATCCTTACTGGGCTTTTTGAATTTCGGCAGAACTTACATTCCGGACTATGCCCAGCGTGTCAAGCCTCTGTATGCTTTGATACAACCAACTTTCTCAAAATCATGCTGGCTGCCTGAGCATTCAGCCATTTTGCAATCCTTGCAGGCTGATCTGCTCGCTTCTAAATATTTACTGACTCGTGATAACCACACCAACCTGGTCATAAGAATAATTCCTGGGACGGTGGGTTTCACTTACCTCACTTTTAATGAAGGTGACACAGTACCTATTGCTTACAAGTCACACTTGTACACCTCGGCTGAGATGCGGTTTCCCACCATAGAAAAGGTTTTAACTGCTGTACAGATGGCAATTCTAAAAGAACGTGCTCTGTCACAGGGGAAACGCATGCTAGTGGTAACACCCTGTCCTCATTTAGAGGCAGTCACGAAAGCCAGTGTACCAAATTCAAAAGCTTTGCACCCTCGGTGGATTCAGTGGGCTGCGTCATTGTCATCCTCGGATGTCATGTTTATTTTTGACGCTTCCTTACGGTCGCAGGAGTACTTGCAGTATGAATTCGTTCATCCTGCTCCTCTGGCGATGCGACCTTTGGAGGACTTCCATTGCATCATTTACACTGATGGGTCGGCGCAGGTTGCGCATGGCTCTAAACATGCCTACGTTTCCGCATGCGCCATTGTGGTCGGTGCTATGTTGAATGATGAGTTCATTTCCAGGGAGGTACACACGTTGCCCCTGGGCGATTGCACCGCACAATTGGCAGAGCTTCGTGCTCTCTTACTTGCTTTGGAGTACGCAGATCCAAGTGTTACTACTCTAATTGTAAGTGATTCTTACTACTGTGTCCAGTCTTACAATGAAAACTTGTTCTTTTGGATTCAAAATGATTTTCATGATTCCAAGGGTAGCACAATAAAACATAAAATGATCTGGGTTCGAGTGGCAGAGCTTAAGGCTATGTTGCCACTCGTTTATGTGATTCATACTCTCGGTCATCAGCGCGTGGGAGTTCACGCTGTTGGCAACTCGCTTGCTGATGAGGCAGCGAAATCAGCAGTATCTACATACTTAGTTGCAGCAGTTACTAGGTCGAAAACCAAGATTGATAGCGACATCTTGGCAGCGATTGCTGCCTCTGAGAAGGGAAGTAAACATCCTTCGGGATTCCCTTCGAAGTATAAATACCACTTAAGTCCCGAAAAGGTTCCTTTTGTGACAATTCCTGATGTTGGGGAACGGCTGATTCCCAACTCTGATCGCAGAACAGACTTGATTACAGCGGCTCATGAAGGTGTGGCGTCTGCGCATGCGGGCGTCTCAGCCACTGTAACGCAACTACAACAACGTTTCTGGTGGCGGGGACTGTACAAACAGACGCGTGATTATGTCCTTCTTTGTGACATATGCCAGCAGATTAAACCTTCAACTGCTACGCGTCCGCCTCAGACTCAGTTGTACATTTCTAATAAACCACTAGGCTGTGTTTATTTAGATCACTGCGGTCCATTTTCATCTGATACTGCGTATAAATACATCTTAGTAGCAGTTGACTCATGCACACGCTTTGTGTGGTTATGGCCACATCGCAGCGCTGATTCCCGGACTGTCATCAGAGATTTGCGTATCTTTATAGGGATTTTTGCCTGTGGTACCTTCCATTCGGATCAGGGTCCGGCTTTCGCCTCTAAGGCGTATAAGGATGCCATGACTTCGATGGGGGTCCAAGTCAAGTTTTCGTCACCCTACAGACCCGAGGGTAATAGTGTAGTTGAACGAATGAACCGTGATTTAAAGCAATCTTTGACAGCCCGAGTTATAGGCACTGGCAGAAACTGGCTGGCCCACCTCTATGGCGTGCAGCGTGCTCTTAATAATCTCCCTAGAAGGTCTCTGGGTGGGCGGACCCCATACGAAATGCTCTTTGGCATCAAGATGTTCGTCCCTGACCTTGACGGTCTAGACTCGGTGGTTCGCGCCACTTCCTTTGACGCAGATGAACATTGCACTGTTTTACAGAATCTACAAAAGACGAGAGACACTCTTGCAAAGGAACATTTGCCCTCCACATCGGATGATGCGTTGCAGATCCCGGTAGTTGGCTGGCTACCCCAAGTTGGAGAACTGGTTCGAGAGAAGATCGACAACAAGAAAGAGTTTGGTCCCTCCTATCGAGCTCCAGTCCCAGTGCTTGGAGTGAAGGGCACAAGAACAGTCATTCTACCACCACTTCCAGGTCGTAAGGAAAACAGGTTTATTTCTATAGACAATGTCAAGATACACAGAGTGGCCGATTCTTCTTAGCATGACACCGGCTGTTTCCTGTCCTTCCATTGTGAGAAATTCAATTATGCCCACTGCTTCTAATAATGAACCTGAGGTGGCCATCGAATTACCTGCTGTTTCCAGTCCATTATTGAATAATTTACCAGGAACTAACCTTGATGAGACAGACTATACATACCCCACTGATTTGTCCATGCCTGACCTACAAGCTCGTTTAGCCACGGAATCCAGATTTTCATTTGACTCTGCTTCACTTGCCTCGAAAAAACCCTCTAAAATTGCAGTATATGCCAGCCTGTTTAAAAAACATTTTTTGATACCTCCTTGGATATACATTTGGCTGGTCCTTTTTTCAGTTTACCTTTTTATGTCAATTGGTTTTGTGTTTTATTTTTTTCGGATTATGAATGGACACTATGTCGAGGAGAGAACTTGCATTACTCATTTGAATGGAACTTTGGCCCCACTTTCCTCTTCACATTCTACACACAGATTAAAAAGAGACTTGACTTTGGTTAACATCACAGCGTGGCCTGTTCTGGATGGAATCGCGTGGGATGCAGTTCGTTTTCAGATTCATGGTCCAACGGAAGTCGTTAATGTCCCTAATGTACTAAGAGTTAATATGGGGGATGTGGTGAAACAAAACATTCGTTCTGATGATTGGGATGTTAATGCTGTGGAAAGTTTGTTTTCTGATTTGAAATATTATGCTGCTTTTGATGCTGAGGATTTATATTTAGAATCTGCTAATTATGGTGAATTGTTCTGTTACCAACATTATGGCAATCACTTCTTACACAAGACATCTTCCAGAAGGGATGCGGTTAATTTTACTCAGTGGGAACATTGCCCAGCACCAACACAAGGGAGTTCAGAAACGTTTCTTAAAAAGTATACTTATTTCACTGACTTTAATCAGTCCAATCCGGAGTCCTTTTATTTTAAATTTCACAAACAGCCACTGTCCAAGGTTCGACTTACAATTACAAAATTGTTATATTCAAAGGCCTTCCTGGATCAATTAGTTACTGGAGGGTATGAGTTATGGAAGGATACCATAGACCTTAAATCAGTTTGGGGCTCAAAGGCCTGGCAGGTACAAGGCACTGAGGCTTTGCACCGTGCATGTCTCATCCCAAATCATATGTGGTTTTTAAATGAAACCATTTCCCAGACCACGTGCTTTGGATTGGCTACATCTAAAAGGTTAAACACCCCGTCTTTCCCGGAGTTGGAGGAATATGAGAATTGGAGTAATTTTACTAAATTGTCCATTAGAGATGTACAGGCTCTGCTTCTGAATTCCTCCTTTGACATTTCCAGTATGACTCCCAAGGGTTGGCTGCTTTGGCACCGTAGTGCTGATTCTTGCCAAAAAAGATTTTTAAATATAACTGACGGGTTTAAGACTGTTAGATCTGATCCCCGTTTTGATTTGAGTCATACTGTCACCTCTTACTCTGTTGGCAAGTTGTGTCAAGCTTGGCTGAAACATTCAACTTTACCTGCGGTTAAGTATCACCTTTCCAAACTGAATGCAGACGTGGATTTGAATGATTTCATTAAGGGCCCAGCTAGTGGCAGGTCGAAAAGGTGGTTATATGGTGTTTACAATGAAATTTGGAAACTCTCACAGATTGAGGCTGCTTCACGCCTTAGGGCTATTGATCAGGCAAATCTTGAGAAAGTGCTTGCAGTTGTTGACAATAGCATTAACGTGCTTTCCTCTAGAATTTACACATTAGATAATATTGTGTCGTCTGTTGTTGATATTGTACATGATGAAGTATCTATATTATACCATGGTCAAAATCAATTACGCTCAATCATGCAGTTTGCATGGACACTTCAGACTCTGAAAATGGGTAAAGTTCCCTGGGGATACATGAACGTTTCTTCTTTATTTGCACCGTTTAATTTGACAGACAAACAACGCTTGCTTTCAATGCGTGATGCTTCCTTTTCTATGCTACATATTGAAAGGTTGGAATCTTTACCTTTTTCTGTGGCAGAATCCACCGCTGCTACGTGGCTTATCCACGGTTTAATAACACTGCCTTTTGCTTTATATAAGTTTTCAAATTGTATGAAATATGTGCCAATAGGTCGTTTTGAACCCTTAGGTAGCGGTTTTCTTCATGAGGTCTGGTCACTCCCATACACATACAGATGTTTCAAGGATGACCAAGAGGTTTATCTAACAGGGGATGAGTGTACTGAGACGCCAGATCATTCTTTAATGTGCAGACACATACAGTTACACGGTTCATGTAACAAGGACCGACCGAATATGGCTTGCGTTTTACAGGGCACGCCAGTTCCTGCTATCATCCCCACGTTTAAATTGTTAGAGAATGGTAGTTATTTAATGCTCAATAATGAAAACTGTTGTGGTTTAATTAAAGGTATAGCTTTCATAGTAACGGTTAGTGAGCGAGTTATTTGCTGCAGAAATGTTCTTTATCCTCCCACACGTGAACATAGGGAGTCTTCCATTTGGCCACAGATACCGACCTTGGGAGCAGAATTCAGCGGCATGGCTAGAATAAGAGCTCTATTGTCCCAGAAAGAGGTGGCCTTGAGCTCGGCCCGTGAAACTTTCGTGCTTCACATTGCTAATACCCGCACGGAGGTTCAGGCTCTTTTAAACACTGATTTGCCCTTGCATTTCGGAGCCATGGTCCGTTCTATCTTTAACGCATCCTCCACAACGGGCCTAGCACATTTTTTTAAAGTTGTTAGCGGTGGTCTCGTGACTTCCTTTGAGAAGATTTTTGGAGTCATCCCTGCTTTCTTCCATTCTATTTTTTCATCCTTATTTGGAGGGTTCCCGTTTTTACTTGCTTTAGCGGCTGGCGCTTTGGTGGTTTTCTGCCTTTTTAAATATGGATGCCCTTCCTGTGCGAGTCCACGCACAGCTACTACTGACGCGGTTTCGCAACCGCATGCTTGATTATTATGGCACACTGCCGTTGGCGACTCTAAGCACGGCTTTTGGATTATCTTTTCGGTTCTCCTATTTCACCTGTGTCCAGCCTGTATTTCGCTGCCTGACCTGTGATTTCCTTTGGGCCATTGATTTGTGTCTCTGCGGACCAATATCTGCTGACGTCGATTTTGATCAACTGATGAGTCCTATCATTGCTCACGAGTTGGTTTGTTCTGACGAAGGGATTATGGCCTTGGCGGTGGCACATGGACTAATGGGTCCCTGGGATGTGTTGTCGGCAGCGCAAAGTTTCTTGGAACGAAGTTTTCTTGAAAACCCACCGAGCTGTCCTCTGATGGTTATAGAGGATCCGGTGCTGGAAGATCACGTATGTTCCTTTCATCTTTTAAATTGGATGGCTGAACTGTTTTCGTATGAGGACAGTGACTTCCTCCTGGAGGCTGTTGCAGCTTACTTTTCATATACAGTCTTATCATAGACACTGCCTCATATTGGCATGCTGATTGATAGCATTTCCTTGATTTTATTGACTTTTGGTCAAGACATTTTATTTTTGCTTGCCTATTGGCTTGAGCCACATTATATTTCTGGCTATTTTTTAGCATTAGTTTTTATTATTGAATTTTTTATTCATGCTCGTTTATAAATGGATTCTGCTCTCATGTGATGGCACTTCTGTTATCTTATTTAGTCCGGTCTCGGATCATGGGGGGGTGTTGTATAACTCCTATATATCCCTATATCGTGTTAAGTTAGCATAGGTACGTTTGAGATTTAAACGCCATTTTTCCTTTCTTGCAACTTCTGCACACGACCCTCATTTGTTGACTTAGCTTTCAACCTAGTAGTTTGCCGTGGTGAATGTGAGAATAATATGTTATTGCTCTGATATCTGCTTTGTTTAATAAAACATGTCTGCACGGAGAGTGCTGAAGTTTCAGGAGCAACACGATATGGAATTGTTATGAGGTCTGATCTCCACGCCTTCATAGTCATAACACAAGTGCAGCCTTTGCCAACTTGGGCTTGAGGCGGGATTGATATTGCTTTGCACGAGAATTGTTAAGACACTTGATGCGGTGCACATGCAGAGAGAGCTGGTGTATGCTGATGTGATTCCTTCATGCTAGGACACTAAGGTATGGGCCCGCCCTAAAACAACCCAAAGAGACCTTCTTAGATAATAATATAATATATGTGTTAGGGAGGGTGAGATATAAGTGTTGTCAACTCTTATTCATTACAGCATGTTAACATGCTGTCACCATTCGCTTTTTATGTCTTAGTAACTATGCTGATAATTTTGCTACTGATAATAAGTATACTTGTATTATCAAAGATACTGCGCCTGAGAAGACGGCATTAGTAAATAAACATTTCAAATGCACATGTGTCTTCTTTACTCCATGTTCTGGTTTGTAATGATAATATAACGAAAGAGTGTTCATGAGTCCCACGTACCCTGAGGTACTGTAAGTTCATGTTCTGGTTTGTCTAAACATTGGGTGTTTGATATGTCCAATGAGACACTGTAGCTAGCTCGGTAAGGGGTGAGTTGGTTGCTAAGGTAAGTTTTGGGACATCCTAATTTGCCGAGGTTCCACTCCTCTGTGCACAGTTCTGTGTGAGTACAGAAACCCTGCAACAGGCTCACCTCCAGATATTCTAGTTTTTACAGCCAAATATACAATGAATATCAATGGAGATCGCAGTCAGCATAGTGTGAGTAAAGCCACATGAATCACCTTTCAGAATTGCAAACGTCACCTGTGGCCACAATTCTAGCACTATCTCCTAACGGAATGCTCGATTCTAACCTAATGTCATCAGATGTGGCACTACAAATCTAGTTACAAAACAATAGAAGACACGAAAATAAATAGCTACTGGCAGGAAGAGGCTTGAATGTAGCAAGTCCTCTGCCGTGGTTCTTCGAGAACAGTATATCAATACAAAGCATTACAAGAACCCATTTTGGTTACATGCGATGAACAGAGAAATGAAAACACAAACATAATGGCTGTGTTCGAAATAGGATTTAGACTAGGCCTATTTATTTTGAGCCTTTTTGGGTCAAGCATTGGAAAATACATTATCAGTCAAGTGCAGTGTTTTCGTTTTAGTGCTGAAGTGTTCATAATGGTCATGGAGCAGCATTTTTTAATAAATGTTAATCAACTTTGTCACATGTATTGATATTTATGGGGGACTTGTGCCAAACATGGAGATAAACAAGGCCTCACTGCACTGTGAAGATGACATGTGTACCAACAAATTCATAAGGTTTGCAAATAATTGGAATGGACTCACAACCAGATCCACTAGGAGAAGATTGTTAATTGTCTGACCACCTAGCGAATATTTTAATCGTGTAGATATTTTAATTTGCAATTTTTAATTGCCCTCACTTCTGTGCGAGACTGCTTCTCTAAAGGCGCGAACTCAGGCTCCTCCGGGCTATAGCGCTGCCGTCTCCAGGCGCTGTCACGTGACCTGACCCACCTCACCCGCCATCTTGAGGGAGGTAAGGGTTGCGGTCTAGTACTTTCAATCCACCCGCCCCCCCGCCCCTCCACATGGATAAAAACACAGGACCTTCCCGTCCGCGCAGCGGGCGGGCGCAGCGGGCGCGGGCAAGCCCGTCTGCGCCCGTCCGCGCCGGGACCGGGTCAAGGGCCATAACCCCTGCCCGACTGGCGCCAAACATTAACCGGACCTATACCCAACATCGATTATTGACACTCCGGCCACCACCTAACACTTGTTGTGCTAGGATAGACCCCTCTGCAGTCCCCACCGATCTTGCCACTTATTGCCCCCATTGTACTTGCACAATACCTATACGATTACCCCTCGCCAATACTAAACAAGTAAGGAACGAAAAAAAGGACGTTATTACAATCGCCTTAATTAATGCCCGCTCACTTTGTAAGCACACTTATGAAACAAAACAAGGGCCAATGCTGAGAAACCTGACTATAACATGACCATTAACAGAAATGCTGTTGGAAAATCAATCAAAAACAGCCTGCTCAACATATAGCATCACATGAGATTTATTCTCCTTCGTCAAATTTTTACTTTTTAGCACAAAACTTTTTAGTGCATGGGAATACAAAAAAACTTTATATATACAATATGTACAAACAATTAGCAAAAAATGCAACAAACATTACATATACACTTGGCCAGTCAGTCATACAGCATGCATTCACACAATTGACAGAAGAAACACTGTATCCACGTATTGGTGACAAGTGAATAAAAAATGATTCCTTTTGTGGAAATCTAATGATAGAGTCTGTTCTAATTCACAGTTTTGTCAAGAATTCTTTTGTATCAAATAAAGAGAGCTGGTGTCAAAGCAATGATACACCCAATACGGGATGGGGATGGTCGACGCGTTTCGAAGCCCCGTTTTTTCGCGGGGGTTCTCCTCAGGACCGGGTGGGTTCTGGAAAAAGATAAAGACTAACTTAGAATAGTGAACCACAGAGCTGAAAAAGAGACCAGCTCCAGGAAAGCCAATGCCGCTCCCTACCTTAAGGTAATAGTCGCTGGCTCAACATCCAATTCAATCCTATGTGGGTCGATGTCCAAAAACGGCAGATTAGTATCCCAAAAGCAAGTGTGTCAAGGGGACTGTGGGACAAAAACCATAAACACATACTATGTTAACACATCCATTCTAATGCGCACTCACTCGCTAATACTTCATGGAGGCTGCCGTGCTTACCCGCTGTCAGAGCGGCTCCTAACTAGCCGGCGTCTCCTCGTGTTCAGTGTGCGGTCGCTCCTTAGCTGCGGGGAGAAGGGAGCAAGGTTTTAGATATTCCGGCGCGTGTGAAGTTAGTTGGATGTAGCGCGGACCTATTGATCAAACATACCGTTAGGAAGCTGCAAGGTCCGTTCTGAATTCGGACTTGCTCAGATCGTTGGTCTCACTGGTTGTGCCTCTGGTAACAGCACTTCCTGGTTACCAAGTGGAACCCTAATGCTCCTGGCATTATAAGTTTCTTATGTTGATTACAGTACTTTCAAAAATTGAAAAAGACCGCAGAGGTGGCGATTTGGAAGCAAAGCTGTCACAACGTGAAGCAATGCTAATTATGAAATTTGACACAGCTACTAGGGGGCTTAATGAGATTTCTGAGATATATAAACCAACTGGGTAATGTGTACCAACTTTATTCAGCCGTTTTTTGAAAAGAACAAAACCCAGCCCGGGTTTTGCACCTGACAATCCCAAACGTAAACTACAAGTCCCAGGAGCATTAGGGTTCCACTTGGTAACCAGGAAGTGCTGTTACCAGAGGCACAACCAGTGAGACCAACGATCTGAGCAAGCCCGAATTCAGAACGGACCTTGCAGCTTCCTAACGGTATGTTTGATCAATAGGTCCGCGCTACATCCAACTAACTTCACACGCGCCGGAATATCTAAAACCTTGCTCCCTTCTCCCCGCAGCTAAGGAGCGACCGCACACTGAACACGAGGAGACGCCGGCTAGTTAGGAGCCGCTCTGACAGCGGGTAAGCACGGCAGCCTCCATGAAGTATTAGCGAGTGAGTGCGCATTAGAATGGATGTGTTAACATAGTATGTGTTTATGGTTTTTGTCCCACAGTCCCCTTGACACACTTGCTTTTGGGATACTAATCTGCCGTTTTTGGACATCGACCCACATAGGATTGAATTGGATGTTGAGCCAGCGACTATTACCTTAAGGTAGGGAGCGGCATTGGCTTTCCTGGAGCTGGTCTCTTTTTCAGCTCTGTGGTTCACTATTCTAAGTTAGTCTTTATCTTTTTCCAGAACCCACCCGGTCCTGAGGAGAACCCCCGCGAAAAAACGGGGCTTCGAAACGCGTCGACCATCCCCATCCCGTATTGGGTGTATCATTGCTTTGACACCAGCTCTCTTTATTTGATACAAAAGAATTCTTGACAAAACTGTGAATTAGAACAGACTCTATAATTAAATTTCCACAAAAGGAATAATTTTTTATTCACTTGTCACCAATACGTGGATACACTGTTTCTTCTGTCAATTGTGTGAATGCATGCTGTATGACTGACTGGCCAAGTGTATATGTAATGTTTGTTGCATTTTTTGCTAATTGTTTGTACATATTGTATATATAAAGTTTTTTTGTATTCCCATGCACTAAAAAGTTTTGTGCTAAAAAGTAAAAATTTGACGAAGGAGAATAAATCTCATGTGATGCTATATGTTGAGCAGGCTGTTTTTGATTGATTTTCCAACAGCATTTCTGTTAATGGTCATGTTATAGTCAGGTTTCTCAGCATTGGCCCTTGTTTTGTTTCATAAGTTTGGTTGGACTCAGCCTTGCTGAGGTAGGAGTCAAGACCCTTTTTTGATTCTTTGGTCACTTTGTAAGCACAGGCAGGAGATTGCAGACCTTATAACTGATTTCAAATTGGATATACTGTTTCTTACAGAAACATGGACAGATGAATCATCCGAGCCAGACCTGGCAATTGCAGTACCCGAGGGATATAAAGCTTACCGCCAGGATAGATTCAGACAAAAAGGGGGTGGACTGGCTATAATAGCCAGAGATCCATTTCCTGTTAGAACGAACTCTATTCCGTCCACCTCCTGTGAAGCCATGCAGTTTGCCATTAAGCTATCACCCCTCTTCAACTTTAAAGGAATACTGATATATCGCCCCCCTGGAACGAAAACAGCATTCCTAACTAATATTAATACTACGATGGAATCAGTTGCCACTGAAAGTGCATTTACGGTCCTAGGTGACCTGAACTTTCATCTGGACCAAGGTCACCTAACAGACACTGCTACCCTAATTTCCGATATGGAAACGTTGGGGTTAAAACAATGGGTTACTTCCCCCACCCACTCAGCCGGCCATACTTTGGATGCCATATTTTCCAACGTAGAAGGTCTACAAATATTTAATATTTTACCCATGCCGTGGACAGACCATCACGCAATATTTGCTAAACTTACCATCAACACCCTTCCTAATAAAAAATCTATCTCAACTCCTCAAAAATATTTTAAAGATTGGAAAAATATAAATCATGATGACCTTAGATCAAATCTGGACTGTACTCGCCCAATGTTGTCTACCGACCCTAATTCTGCATTACTTCAATTTCAGACCTGGTTGGGCCAGGCTACAAATCAACTAGCTCCCACTAAAGTATTATCTAGAAATAGAGCTAAACCCACTGCCCCATGGTACAACGAGGAATTAAGGTCACAAAAACAAATTAACCGGAACAAGGAAAGGCATTGGAGGAAAACCTATGACACAGCCAGTAAAATAAGCTATAAGGAATCACTGGCACTCTATAAAGCCATGATTACAAAGGCGAAAAAAGCTTTTTTTTCCGACCAAATCCAAAAAGCTAAAAACTCAAGCAGACGATTGTACCAAATTACCAAATCATTGTCAGGCAATACCCCGGATATCACTCCCCCCCCTTCGCAGGCTCTATGTGACTCTCTAGCCTCCTTTTTCTTCACTAAAGTTGATGACATCTATCAGGCCTTCTCGGCCAAATCACCCCCAAGGAAAGCTAATTCCTTCACACTATCCCCAGCAAATACGTTTTCTAGTTTTCAACCAGTCACAACTGACCACATAAGAACTATAGTGTCAACAATTAAATCTGGATCGGCCCTGGACCCTTGTCCTTTTTCAGTCCTCCCGCTTGTAATGGAGTCTATTAGCCCATTACTTACTCAAGTTTGTAATTCCATTCTGCTCTCAGGCACATATCCAGACCCGCTAAAAAAAACCCTACTAAAACTCCTGCTAAAAAAACCTTCCCTCGACAAAAATGAGCTAAAAAACTACAGGCCCATTGCGAGTCTCCCGTTGGTAGCCAAAGTAATTGAAAAAGCTATGAACACCCAGATATCTGAATACATTGAAAAACACCACGTCTTGGATGACACGCAATTTGGGTTTCGGAAATACCACGGGACAGAAACAGCCTTAATTAAGGCTGCTGATGATATCAGGGTAATCAGGGACCAGGGGGGGACAGCGATCCTGGTAATGTTGGATTTATCAGCAGCCTTCGACACGGTCGACCACTCCATCTTGGTCGACCGTGTCGAGGGGTTCGGTATCTGTCACTCAGCTAGAGACCTACTTGCCTCCTTCCTGGCCAGAAGAACGCAGGCCGTCACCTTAGGACCTTTTCAATCGGCACCACTTTCATCACCATGTGGAGTTCCCCAAGGCTCATCCCTCAGTCCGACACTATTTAACATCTATGTGTCGGACCTTGCCAATACCATCAAAGCACATGGGATGAGCCTAACCTCCTATGCCGACGATACCCAGTTGGTTTTAGCCATTAAAGGCGACGGAGATCAAGTGGCAGAAAAATTCAAAAAGGGATTGCTAGATATAGGAGAATGGATGGCCACTAACTGTTTGAAATTGAACTCAGAAAAAACTGAGGTAGTCATCTTTGGACCTCTTCTCCCAGCCTGGCCATCAAGCTGGTGGCCAGAAGCTTTTGGCACCCCTCCAAGCCCTACAGCCAAAGTCAGGAATTTGGGAATCATCTTCGACGTAGGATTAAACTTCATGGACCATGCTAATAAAACAGTATCCACTGCTCATCTCAAGCTGAAGATGATTAGGAAGATTCGCCCCTTCCTCCCGGAGTCAGCAATTAAAACTTTGGTCAGCTCTTTAGTGCTATCAACTCTGGATTACTGCAACGCCCTTTTCCTTAATGCACAATCCAGGGTCATTAGCAAATTACAATCTATTCAGAACGCAGCAGCACGTCTGCTCTCTGGTAAAACAAAACATGAGCCTATATCAAAAACTATAAAGGAATACCATTGGCTTACTGTTCGTAACAGAATACACTTCAAGTCCTTATGCATAGTATATAAGGCACTCAAAAACCAAGGACCACACTTCCTGAAAGAGCAGCTTCAACTGTATAAACCAAGTAGACTGTTACGATCAGCTACCCTCAACCAACTAGTAATTCCTCGCTCTAAAACTGTGTCTTGGGGCGACCGCCGTTTCTTGGTAGCAGCCCCGAAGCTATGGAATACTCTTCCCCAAAACATTAGGCTGAGCCCTTCCCTTCTTCACTTCCGCAAACTCCTGAAGACATGGCTGTTTGATCAGTGATTCCCCTCCCTTCCCCTCTCTCCTCTCCACAAGTAACTGTATTATTAGCGCGGAGACGCCTGAGGGTATTCGTCGCGCTTTAGAAATGCCAAAAATAAATAAATAAAATAAATAAATCCATCCGTACCTGATAGGATGTGGAGGGTAGAGTTAAAGGAAGGTGAGCAACATCCTTACCCATCTTCAGTTCTATTCGTTTATTAAGCTGTGACTCCAGATGTTGCAGTGGGAGTGGACAATAGGGTTCCTGTACATTCATGTGAATATGGATGTACCCACTGTTGGAACCGGGACCTCCGGCCCACTTAGGGTAGCATGGCTCCGGGTAGAAAGGCTACATCTAGAAGACATATGTGACGTGCTTGCATCACACACTCTACAACACCCCAGCGCAAACCCACCAAAAATGACACCACACCATTTGTTGAATAGAATATAGAGTAATTTTATCTCTTTATATTGTGAATTTCAAATAAGAGTTTCATTACACAGTTAATTAGGTCCAGGACTCTTCTTATAGGATTAAGTACAACCACTGGTCAATACATAATGTCCCTTATGGCAGACTAAGCATCAATATTTTAAACACATTCAGATTGCTCTGCAACAGGTACTATTCTCTAAATGGTTCACTTGTAACTGGTTGTCATACAGCTGACCAAATAAGTGCATTGTCTATTACAAAAACAGATATGGGCAATTCTCTGGAACAAGCATATAAATAGAAGACATTCTGTTTCAACAGGGCTCTTCCCCTTCTTCTGAATTAAACTGGGAAAGATATCTGGATTTGAGGCACCAATTTCTGAATTAAAGTACACAGACTTGTTATAGTTCCTGAGCACGAGAACTGCTTCAGAAGGATCTATTTCCAGGGGAGGTTAAGGTCTGGACTCCACTCCACCTTGTCAGATTAGTCACAGTAAGGGCAGAGATTGTACTCTTCCGGGGCCTAATTCCTGTCACACCGCTGTTCCATTGAGGATCCTTTCCCTGAACAGCTTCTCCCTCTTCCTCCCCACCCTCCGCTGTGGGGTTCCCGATTACCTTGGCGCCCGACCGGCGCCTTCCTTTGATCCACTGAAGATTAAATCGGTGGCCCGGTCCTCCCCCCTACTCTCTGCTCGGTTCTTGACTTTTTGTCCAAGTCAGGGCAGGGACAGTGACCCGATCGGGCGGTGAACTCGTCGGAGGTCTCGCGGCTGGCAGGCCTCCCTCCTCACTCTCTCCTATTCTTCCAGGAAGTCGACAGCGGAATAGGCGGCTCCTGATGAACGCGCCTGCTTCCGCCTCCCTGAAAGACTCTGACGCGATTAGGAGAGGCTGCGCGCTGGGCGGGAGTCCGGTTGCGAAGCGACCCCGCCCAGCGTCTCTCCCCGAGCCGGTGCTGCTCCTCTTTCCCTCACGCTTTGTGCGCTCGGCCACGCTACCTCTGCAGCACAGAGATACAGAAGGGCAAAGGGAGTGGGCTCCACCCAATACAGCCAGAAATAAACTTGGCAACATGTAACTTTGACCAATACTGCTCTTTCCCAGTAGGGCGGGCAGTCAATCAGGGCAAGTTCTAAGAACCCACTTTACTTCAGGGGTATGGACCAAAGCTCCTGATTCCACATTTTCAACCCCACCAGCAGCGCCACCCCCAAGGCTCCTAGGGCTGGGGCCAAGTCACTCTCACTAATTGTTTGGGAAGTCCAATCCTTTTTGGTCAAATGGCCACACTAGAACTTGGCCCTGGCAACCCTCACCAACTGGGCCGATCACCAGGAAGGAGGGCAGCAACCACCACCAACTAGCAGCCCCTGAGAGCAATCAAAGCAGCTTAAGTCACAATCGCCCTCCTCTGTAGTCTGCACTCCAGCCAGCTCCTGTCAAGACAAAATGGCAGCCATTTGTCCACCCTTATATAGCCTGGGCCCTGGTCACCAGAGACAACCGGAAGGTTCTGGAATCCCCATAATGCTATCCTATGGACCAGAGCTCTGAGGTAATTCCTAACGGCATCCATCTTAGGGGCTTTCACCTTTCACCATTTTTGAAAGGCGCACCTGTGCCCTCAGCACTGGTTAGCAGTGGTGGGGCACCCGGAGTCCTAAGACCACACAAAAAGGGTTGGTGGAAAAAATAATGAGAGGCAGAAAGGGACAAAAATAAGGGGAGACCATCCAAAAAGCTGACAGGTCTGACACCCACCAAGAACTAATGAAGTAATTTCATATTTTTTGTATGACGAGATTCCTAAATATAAATGCTACAAGATCAAAGATGATGATTATGGGATGAAACCAACCAATCTTTGCAGCATTAGGGGCAAGGAGTGCATGAAATGAGAGTAGTAGGAAATGTTTGTCTCTGTAGATCCTGGATTTTCTGCTGAGGCTCCCTGGGCACAAAATAACTTTAAAATAGAATGTTTGGGGCCAGATGTACAAAGCATTTTTCAGGTCGCAAATGGCCCGATTTGCAGAGTATTTGTAACCGAAAAAATGCTTTTTCTAAAGTATAAATTGCAAAATGCAATTTGGTAACTTGCTACTGAATCACAGTTTGCCTTTGTTGTTTGATATTTGGAAGGGGCGTGTTTTGGGTATCCCTTTCAAATACTGAATCGGTATGGAATGTATTACTGTTTTGCGACCGAATTCCAGTTGCAAAACAAAAATTTTTTATCACCAGCTTAAAACTGGTGGTAATGAATTTGCAAAGGGGAAGAGGTCCCTTGTGTTGGGTTGGGTGGCGCAGGTAGTTCTCACGGCAAACTGTTAGCAATGTGGACATACTCATGCAGTGCTTGTAGTTGAGTGGAAAGACCAAAAGTGGCTCCACCCCTTTCATATATAACCTCTGGTCATGCCTTGCTAGATGGTGAGTGCTGTTTACATTCGGTGCACCTCTGGCCAATGACAGGACTGCTAAACTGCAACATCTTGGGCCCCTTTCCCTTTGAAAATGTAAATTAAAATATTTTTAAGAGGAGGCAGTGGTCCTACGGACCACTGCCTGCTCCTAAAAAATGAAACTTTAAAGTTTTGCTTTTTAAATGCATCCAGTTTTCCTTCCTGGAAAACAGGCTGCATAAAAAAAAGGATTGCTTTAAAAAGCAATCACAGACATGGTAGTCTGCTGACCTGAGCAGGCCACCATCCCTGTAATGGCTGTGATTCCAAATGGGTCTCAAACTGCAACCTACCTTATTAAAATTCATGAGATTGATCGATTTGCAACCCACCAGGAATTCCTAAGTTTAACTTACGACCAAAACTTAAGTTTAACTGAGACAAAATCCTAACTTTACTACTCCTAAATGCCCTTTGTGAATAACAAAAGTCGTAAAGTTAGGATTTTGCCTCAGATTACTTTTGTGAATCGGACCCTACGTCTTCCTGGGAGACATTATCTTCCACCTGGATGACTCCACCGACAACAAATCCACCGGGCTCCTGGAAAGATAGGACTATAATCGGCCTCAAGAAGGTGGTCACTGACCCCACGCACAAAGCAGGACACATGATGGGCCCCATCTTTATGTCCAGGAACAGAATCAGATACAGCCACACCTCAGAACTCACCTGGTCAGACCATTCCATTGTATACTTCACCCTCTCTGGACATCTCTGTGCCGCCACCAAATGCCACAGCACCCCCTACTGTAGCTGGACTAAAGTCACTCAGCAACAATGGACTGATGCCCACAACACCACATAGCCGACCATCACCCCCAACCTGGACCAGACAGAAGAGCACTTCAACACCTGGATCTCAGGCGCCGTCAAGCAAGTCGCCTCCACCAAACCAGCCAAACCAAAGAGATCCACCAAACCAGCCAACTGGTACACAGCAGAAGTTCAGATGCAAACAACTGGAAAGAAGATGGCGCACTAGCAGGAACCACACCGACCAAGTCACGTACAAATCAGCCCTCCACGACTACCACCGCCTGCTCATAGCTGCAAAGAAGGAGGCCCTGCCCCATCAGTTCAAAACCAGTGCCAGACAAACCGAGGAACTCTTCATCATCGTCAGAGAGTTCTCCTGCCCGCCAGCCACAGAAAATTCAATTCCCTTCTCACAGGAACTCTGCAATGCTCTCATCAGCTGCTTCCACACTAAGATGGCAACCATTTATAGAAACTTTGATCCCCAACCCTCTGACCTTCTCAGCAACCCATCGACCACAAACACTGATTACCTGCTCACCACATGGGAACAACTCAGCACACCAACCACAGCTACTCTTATGAACTCCATCCACTCAGGAGCACCCACGACACATTCCCACATCGACTTTTCAACCTCAGGAAAGAGGAGATCAGCCACCAGCTCACCACCATCCTCAATGCCTCCATACCACAGCCTCCTTTCTTATTTATTTATTTATTTAAAGGCTTGTATAGCGCTGGACTTCGACTCCCGAAGGAATATCTCCGCGCTTGGTTCGCCTCCGGCTACAGGACAATACTCTAAAGATATTACAGAGGTTTAGGGTGTCTGGAACAGGAATGTCTTCAATAACTTTCTGAAATTTAGAAAGTTGTTACATTGTCTCAAATTGTGGGGTAGTTTGTTCCACAGACTAGGACCCAGGAATGATAGTGCTCGACCTCCCATTTGTGCCTTTTTGATTTGTGGAATCTGCAGCAAGAACTGGTTACTGTAGCAAAGAGTACGACCTGGTTTATACGGAAGAAACTTTTCGGCTAAGTACAGAGGACCTGAACCATGGATGCTTTTATAGATGGTACAGCAGGTTTTAAATTTAATCCGTTGTCGGATAGGGAGCCAGTGGAGCTTATCCAAAAGAGGGCGGGATGGAGTTCTTGGCGGAGCATTAAGGACCAACCTAGCCGCGGTGTTTTGGGCCACTTGCAGCCTACTGAGCACATTGTCATTCACTGATAGAAGTAGACCATTGCAGTAGTCCAGGCGGCTAACTACAAGGGCTTGGACAAGGGTCTTTCTGAAGATGTCAGGAAGGAAAGGGAACACGCGTCTCAGGAGTCCCATTGCCTGAAAACAGGATCCAGTCGTCTGATTCACGTGTTCCCTGAAAGAGACACCCTGATCCAGGGGTACGCAAGATTTTTCACTGCCTGTTTGGGACTGGGGACAGGCCCCAGGTCCAAAGGCCACCAATCAGGACCTCGGTTTTCCCCACATTGCATTGTAGGAAGTTAGAGGCCATCCAGCGAGATACTGCTTTCCTCCCCTCCGCAAAAGAATGTTTAATTGCGGGAGTAAGAGTCTGAAATGGGAATAAGAGCTGGGTGTCATCGGCGTACGACACCGGAAAAAATCCATATGCTCTCACCAGGTCAGCCAGGGGGGCTACATACACGTTAAAAAGTGTGGGGCTCAAACTCGAGCCTTGTGGAACCCCCTTAGTGAGATCCACCGGCGAGGAGCGGAAGGAGCCCAAGTTGACACTTTGTGAGCGACCTGATAGAAAGCTCTCGAACCATTGCAGGGCCAAACCTCCTACCCCAACCTCCTGCAGACGCCTGAGCAGTATTTCATGTGATATGGTGTCGAAGGCTGCGGATTGATCCAACAACACTAGAATCATGGAGTCCCCTTATCTTGCGACATTCTGATGGAATCTGTCACAGAGAGGAGCGCCGATTCAGTGCTGTAATTGGGTCTAAATCCTGAGTGAGAGTGGTCCAGCCCTCCCAACACCTCGATGAAATTTGACAGGTAGGTGTTAACATGCTTCTCAGTCATCTTGCTGAAATAAGGCAGAAGGGAAATGGGGCGGAGGTTGGGTAAATCTGACCATGGGAGAGCAGCATTCTTGCGAATGGGATTTACAATGGCTCTCTTCCATTCTGAAGGTACCCGGCCCTCCTTGAGGGAGAGATTCATTAATGTCTGGATCATAGGGCATAATAGCTGGCTCAGAGAGATGACTGACTTGGCGGGCAGGAGATCTAATGGAGATCCCGTTTTGATTTTGCCCATCAAGGAAAGAACCTCACTCTGACTGACTATAGGGAAAGCAGTGAGTGTGCCCGTGCCAGAGGTGATGGAATGCGAGGGGAGGGTGAGGGGGCTACTCTCATGGTTAGAAGCCTTAACAATTTAATCATGAATCTGCTCTATTTTGTTTTTAAAGAAGGAGGAGATGTCATCGCACAATGATTGCGAGAAGGCATCAGAGCTTTCACACGCCGGGGGTTTAATAAAATCCTGTAAAATCCGGAAAAGAACCTTGGAGGAATTCCCGGCTTCGGCCAGTTGAGAAGTGAGATGGTTCTTCCTAGCTAGCCTGATGTTTTTATAATATAGGGCCAAGGCATCAGAATGGTTTTTTTTGCTTTCTTTGGCGCGTTTTTTCCTGCAGAGTTTTTCTAGTCTCCTACAGCCTTGTTTTTCTAATCTGAGTTGCTCAGTGTACCATGTCTCCTGACGAGAGGCAGGGTGCTGCTTATACAGTTTCAGGGGGGCGAGTGCGTCAATCGCCGTTAGGAAAGCCGTGTTAAACTTGGCCAAGGCAGACTCAACATTGTCCAGAGTAGTGAAGGAGGGTTTTACTAATACCTTCTGGAGATCATCCAATGTCACTTTGTGCCATTGTCTGCGCCAGAAGGAAGGAAAGGGAGGGCGCTTATTAGGTTTATCCAGACCTAGCAAGGAGAATTCAATGATATAGTGGTCTGTCCAATTTACTTGGATAGGGAGTTGACAGCTTATCTTAGAACAGTTAGTAAAAATCATGTCTAGGGTGTGGCCAGCTAGATGGGTAGGGCCATTATTTTGTTTAGTAAGGCCTAGCATAAAGAGGTCTGAGAAGAGAGATGAAGCCTCGGGAAGGGTAGGCACATTGCCATGTATGTTGAAATCTCCAAGGAGAAAAAAATCTTTGTCGGCTTTAAGATGGGGGTCCAGAAATTCAATGAGGGACAGCGTGAAGCCAGCACTTGTGCCATCTTGCCACATGGGAACATGACCCCACCTCAATAAACCTTCAGCTGACCCCAGCGAGCTCAAGAACTACCGCCACATCTCTCTGCTCCTGTTCCCTGCCAAACTCCTGGAAAAGGCCCTCAACCTCCAACTCACTGAACACCTGGAGAGAGACAACCTGCTGAATCTGTCCAAATCAGGTTTCAGAGCCAACCACAGCACCAAGACAATCCTGATTGCAGCAATAGATGACGTCTGCACCCAACTCAACAGAGGCAAATTAACCGCCCTTATCCTCCTGGACCTCTCTGCAGCTTTCAACACTGTTTCCCACCACACACTCATCAATTGACTACGTCAGATTGGAATCACAGATGATGTGCTCAGATGGATGGCATCCTTCCTTACAGGAGGCACCCACAGAGTTTGCCAACCTCCCGTCACCTTGCAACCCAAGCACACCATTTGCAGCGTACCCCAAGGCTTAGCACCCAGTCAAACATCTTCACCATCTACATCACAGACATTATCATAATGTCCTATGCCAACGATAAACAGCCCGTCGTCTCGCTTTCAGCAGAGCCCATCACGACAAAGACCATCTTCCACAACTGTATGAAGAACGTCTCGGCGTGGATGAGAGACAACTGCCTGAAGCCCAACACAGACAATATGGAGGTTCTGATCTTCGACACACCACCATCTGGATTGACTCCTGGTGGCCGGCAGAGCACGGAGCAACCCTGTGCCGAAATACCATGCATGCAACCTCAGCATCCTGGACAGCAAACTCCCCTTGAAACATCAGGTCAACTTCATTTCTTCAGCCTTTTTCCACGCGATCGGCATGCTTGCAAAATGTTCAGATAACTCCCCATCAGCACCTGGAAAACTGTGACACAGGCCCTCATCACCAGCCGATTGGACCACAGCTTATTCCATGTGAGAATCCCGATTCTTGCTTCTTCCATGGAATGAGCAGCCGCACAGGCACGTCCGGTGATTGACCAATAGTGAGACTCAACACACTCGGTATACCCTCTTGACTAACATACAGTTATTATACAGCTATTAGTACATGCAACAAAAAGGATATTAATTTTTGGTAGTGTAGAACTCCTTGAGATAGCAGTATATACCATTGACAAAGGTGACGCCTTGCGCCTCATGTACTCTGGTGAACGCGATATGAGTGAGCAACTGTGGGTGCAGGTACAATTCTGAGACAAACTATGTGGGCCTTCCTGTCCTCAAGTCCTGATGAAATTGCCACAAATTCCTTTCACAATTAAAGATGTTGACCTCTCCTAACTAAGGTCTTTATATATAAAAGTTTTAAATATGTACAGGGAATGACATGCCTAATAAAGCTCTAACATAACCCCAATTCATTTTTAGCCACACTTCCATGGCAATAAATCCACTCACAAATAGGCCATGATGATAACTAGGCCTTGGCGAAGCACTACGCTACGCTCGCGTAGTTTGCGAAGTTTGCCCATTTTTGCACTACGCGAACTGCACGTAGCACAGTGCGAACACGCGTAGCGTAGTGCAGCGGTCATTTTTTGCTTGCTCGCGGTCCTCAACGTGAAGTTGGCGACCGCGAGCGAGCAAAATGACATCCTGGCGAGACTTTTTCCTCGTTCGCGATCAGGCAACATCAAGTTGCCGATCACGAGCGTGGAAAATAAACCTCCCTGCCAGATTCTCAACGCGGGGAGGTCTGGTTTCTCATTGCGAGTGGTTGTGTATGCTCATGACCGCTCACGTTGAGAAACTACCAGTAATCATTGAGAAAGCTGCCGCTCGACTAAAAATCTCCTCGAGCGGCAGAAAACTACAGCTCGCACTGTGCAAGATGCCGTTTTCAATGACTGCACAGTGCCGGATGCTTGACCGCACTGTGCAATCATTGAAAACAGCATCTTGCACAGTGCGAACATGCTACTACGCAGTTTGCGTAGTGCTATGCGTAGCTCGCGAATCGCTACTTCGCAAACTACGCCCAGCCTTATGATAACTCCCTCAACTTCATTACAAATTTGGAATTAGTGCTAAGATTAGTTATAGGTAGGGTGTTAGCTTACTCATATTTTGAACTACCACTGGGTTTGTGATGACACACCACACACCCTTGGATCATCAGGCCCTCCTTTTTTCCTTGAAGCAAGCATCCACGATGAGAAGCCAGGGTCACAACAGCCTTTGTATCAGTGGTCCTTGAAATTACACCCAGGAGGTGTCTCCTCTTCCATTTGCATTGACCAACTGCTATTTTCACTTTTATCACATGTGTTACACTGCTTGGCTAAATCTGAAGAAGTCTAATTATTTTCAATATATTAGTGTAAGTCCTAGAGAATAAGTATTTTGACCTCTTGATCTTAGAATTTAGCAGCTATTTCAATAAGGTTTACTTGAGTGGAGTGTTTTTGGATTTCAAGTATTCATGTTCATCTGTTCAACTTAAATAGAATCTGTTTTTTTATTCACACTGTTTTGACAGTCGGTCTTTTGACTGTCCTAATCACTTATACAGGAGCCCCATGGAAGGTGTGAAACTTGGGTAATTTCCAACTTTGTCAATGCATTATTGGCTCTGGTCACTGCTTAATCAGCACTGTCAGAACATGACCTACGAACTGCTACATAGGACCAAGAGGGTGCAGGAGTAAAGGGGAGCAACAACTGCTGCTCACACGCAGTTAACAGAGACCATTGCAAAACCGGTATCAGCACACATAGGGCCAGATGTACAACGATTGGATTCTCTAAAAGTGGCCCAAACTTGCGCACCGACTTTTAGCGAATCCAGTGTTTTTTTGCGATTTGACCTATGTGTGCAGTAAACAAATTGACAGAATCACTGTGGGTTCAATTCAACCTACCTCATGAACATTAATGTGGCAAGGCCCAAAGTGGAACCCAATGCAATTTTCTGCCATCAGGATGGGAGCATGCTGGGTTCAGCAGACCCCCATGTCTGTGACTGCTTTTAAATAAAGAATTTTCCATAAAAGCATCCAATTTTCCATAAATTAGAATGGGATGTGTTTAAAAAAACTGAGAAAAGTTTGTAAAACTATTTTTAAGAGAAGCCTTCTCCTTAAAATGTATTTGGACAATTCACAAACGGGTAAGGGGTCCCTTGGGATCACTAACTGTTTGTGAATGGGTTACCACCTCCTTTGAGGTGTCAGTAAAATATTAATGTTTTCGGCCACATTTTGGTTGCAAAACATTAACACCTTCCATAGGGAATCGCACTTTGCATAGTATGACCTGAATACGCCTCTTCCAACTTGTAATTTCTCAGGATTTCCTAAACCCATTCTACAATTCGGTAACATGGTATTGAATCGCTAATGAGTTTAACACATTAAAAAAACACATTTTCTTGTTGAAACCAATGGATTTACCTAATAGCAGTGTTTTCAGACAAGAAAATGTGTTAGTACATCAAGCCCATTTGTGTCTGAAATTCTCTCTAGAGTTTGGTATAGCCTATTCTTATATTCTGCACCATCACTAAGGGGAAGATTTTTCATACTGTTGATTTGTCATTGGTAGCAGGGCATCGCAACAGAAAAGTCAGATTTACCAAGCAAAGCAAGGCCACCTTGCATGGTCCTGCAGTGCTTGGTAAATGTGGACAAACGCAAGGCAGCTATTGTTGTTGCCTTACTTTACTCTGCACCGGTGGGGCTTGCCATGGGTGGAGCATGAGTGTTTTTACACATCCACCCATGGATTTTGCTACATTCCCAGTTTTACCATGAGTGGTGGACATGGAAATTCGTGAAAATGCTACATAGTACGAGGGGAGGCATAACCAGTAGGAATGTGTTTATTTCTTCTTGTTTTTTCCTCTTTCTATATTTGCTGTATTTTTCAGCACATGTAGAAAGAAGAAAATCCTCATAGGATTGTAGTTGGGCAGGAAGGTGCCCCTTTAACACAGTGCAGTGCAGCAAGGTGTCTTACTGCATTGCGTTGGGTGAAAGTTTGATACATCTGGCACTAATAGATCCAAATTCCCTCTCCTGCAGATAGTACACATTTCCCTAGAGTTTGACATACACTTCTTGAACATCACACTTCTTGAACATCACACACTCTGACAACAAGATGCTCTCTTTTCCTGGAGATTAGCACCCTCTCCTTGCTATGGACGTTCTTTACTCCTATTGCTTAATATTCTTGCTCAGAGCCTGAATGATGCTCTAGAACTTGACACTCAATCTCGCAGCCTGATGCTCGCTACTAGAGCTTGATTTCTATCCCAGTACGGAAACTGCTCTACTCCTAGAACCTGACATTCTTCGTGAGCCTGACACTCTTATATTTAGGAACTTAAACCCCTCCCTTTCCCACAACCTGAGACTCACCTCCAATATAGTCTGAAATTCTCACATTGTGTAGACCGGGAGTCTCGTAAAGTCTTAAGCTCTATTGCTAAAGCTTGGGGCACACACAGATTCCTACATACACTTCTTCAGGAACCTCAGCTCTAACTCTGACATCTTGCCAATTCCTTTGAGAAGGATACTCTCTTCTCTTTCAGCCTGACACACTCCCCAAGATTGCAATACTATGTCCTAGATCCTGATGATGTTACATCTAGGAGCCTAAAACTCACTGTCTCCCAGAACTTGATACACTCTCATTGAGTCTGACAGCATTATCTACTGAAGCCTGATATTCACTCATCTTATTACTAAGCATGAGCGGATTTGCGGATTTTCCCGTTTTTTGTGTTGGCGAGCGTTTGCGCCGATTTTGGGACAATTTTGCAATTGCGAACTTACTTTTCGGCACCCAACGGCCGCGACTATGTTGTTTCTACGTCTGGTTTATCATCACAGGTTCACAGCACCCTCTGTTTCACCACTGCCACCCTCTGGGACACCCATGCCACCCTCTGGTACATCCTCACTGCCACCCATTAGGTTTGTTTATCACTGTAGTTTATGGGGGGTGAAAAAAGCAAGCACACCTCCCCTACTTCAACTGCCATGAATTAATTGGGGGTTGAATAATGTGTCAGTTATTTAGAAAGTTCCAGTCTGGCTGACACCTGCTTCCTTCCTTATCTGTAATTTGCTTTCTGTTGCAGTGAAATTTTTTTTCACAGGACCTTTATGGTCTACTTGTAGCTATTCTATGAGCCTGCTGTTTGGGTCATAGCAGGGTCATAGAATAGTTGCAAACTCTGGAGGGGCCCCTCAGGAAGCACTACAGTGAATGTTACAAATGTTAAGTTTGAACTTTTGCACCTGCTCATTGCTTTCAGTTTAGCAAAAATCGTTTTTTCTGCAATTTCGCGCTTTTTTTGGGGCGCGAATCCGTGCGAGATCGATTTCGGGAGCCGCGAATGCTTGCGAATACACTTATTTTTTTTTTGCGACGTGTATGTTCGCTTGCTTTTGCGCGTGTTCGCGAGGCGCTTGTAGCTATACGTTTGCCAAGTTACCCTAGCGGTCGTACACGGGCGCGGCCATCTTGTTTGCGTGACGTAATTCCGTTTCCGGCCGCTATGTGTAATCTCGCAAACTGTGCTGCTCGCTAGTACAATTTCGCGCGTGCTCGCGAGGAAAATCTCGCGCAAACTTACCCACGCGGTCGTGAACGGGCGCGGCCATCTTGTTTCTCATTCATTGCTATGGTTCTGGGCATGCTTTCTGTATCCTCTCTGAATCTCTGCCATCCTTTGCTTGTTTGAAGTTTATTTAATCTATTTTACTTATTATCTATCCCTCTATTTTTCTAGCTGTATATTTTTGTGTTTTCTGCTACTTTTAGTTACTTTTAAACTACTTTTTTAAACTCTTTTCTTTTCTTCTTCACTATTCTATTTCTTCTTTATCATTTAAGTTTATTTCTGCCCAGACCATGGTAAAGGGAGCTGGGAAGCACCCTGAGAAGGGGAAGGGTCCCGCACCCCGTGCCCGGCTCCCGTGCGGGCGTTTGAGGGGGGAGCAAGTGGTGCCGCGGGAGATCTTCAGCGCGGAGGAAGTGGCGGCACTCATCTTCCACGTCCAGCGCCGCCTCCCCAAGACGATCCTGGGAGGCGGCAAGATCGCAACTGGCTATGGCATCCGGGAGCGCCGGAAGCGGTGGGAGAAGGTGTGCCGGGCCATGTATAAGCTCTCTGGGGTCCGGCGCACATATAACCAGGCCACCCACCGCTGGACCGATGTCATGGACCGGGAACGGGACTTGCTGGACGCGCTCGGCGTAGAGGTCCCCGGGCTTGGTGAGTAGTAGTAGGTATTCATCACTACTCTGTTTTATCCGGCTCTGTTATTTGCAAATCTTTGTTCTTTACCAAGAGCAATAATGCTGCCGATTACATTGTAGGTAAATTATATTTGAAAATCTTCTATGCATTTCAGGTGCACTGCTCTCCTTCTCAGTAGCCTTGCTTGCTACTATGCTTATTTGTTTTGTACATTGTGTTCATTTCATTGGCCTGAGAAATTATGTATGAGTGTAGTGTAAAGATAAGAACTGCGTAATGCTAGACACTAAGGGTCATATTTTCAATTACCGGCGCATCCCTGCAAAGTAGCAGGGATGCGGCAGTAATTGTGTGCCATGCCACCACCACCCATTGGCCCAAAACGTCACAGAAGCCTTACGCATCTGTGCCGTAAAGGCGGCGCATTGCTGGAGTTGCGTGCCAACGATGGCGCAGCTCCAGCAATGCTCTGGGGTACCCTATCTCCCCAATGCTGCATCAAGCCGTACGTCGGCTTCAAGCGCGCAGGGTTTGACTCATGCATCATTGTCTTAAAAGTGACTGATTGACATCTTGTAGATTTCCCTCAGCCACTTTTAGGATTCGTCCCTGCGCAGGTACGCCCTCCCTTGCGCCGGAACGCCCCCTGATGGCGCAGGGCTTTACAACGTGATGCATCGCCCATAATTTTTTTTTTTTAATATATACGCCGCACCAACACCATGGCGAGTCTTTTGTTCTGCCGCTGCGTCACAAAAGTCACGCAACAATGGAGGAAAATGAGCCGCAAGGGACTTCTAAATCAGCCCCAACAGACTGAAGTCCACTCCTTCCTTTAGACACATGGCTATAAGAAGAAATAGTGGTGGTGGTGGGTGGATTGATAGTTTGAGTATTCACTGATCTGCAAGCAGGATGGACTTTGTCTGTCACTTCGCGTGCTGCGGACTGCTGCCTGCAGTGCCAGGCCTAGGCAAACCTCTTTAGTAGTCTGTTTATTGAGTTACATAGGAACTTTCTAAGTCAACGGTCCGCAAATCAGGCAATACGAATAACGTAGTATACCACATGAGATAGATCCCGTGGAATAGTTGTCTATCTATTTGCTATTTCTCCAAAAAATGTTGTTATTGTTCTTTTGAAATGGTTGATTTGGTTGACAAATCTCATCCATGTTTTCTGGTCTTTCTTTCTTTCATGTTGTACATCAGCTCCCCCCAAGGGCAAGAGGACACAGGAGGAGGAGGGTGCTGTTCAGGATGCAGGCCAGGATCGGGCAGGCGAGGGCTCCTTTGCTGGCCCCAATAAGTTTTAATTGTAATAAAGAGTACCTATTTTTTCCTAGCGTTCCTCATTCGATTTTTTCTAAATCGTCTTTGATCTTCTTGTAGACTGGATATAAATTCTTATCCTGGCTCTAATATGACTCCCTGTGGTATTACTAGATTATTCTTATTAGTCTGTCTGTGTAGCTAACTAAGATTGGACATTTGGCAATTCCATTGGACTCCCATTCTATTCAGCAATAGCTCTATGCACTGTCTCCTTACTGACTAGATAGTGTGGCAGAGTCATTCAGCTCCCGAAGTCACCGATTATTGATCCCCAATGATCTCTAGATTATCGTACGCAGGACAAGAGAGTACGGAGTCACAGCACAGTCAAGAAGTGTCAGAGGCACTACTCATGCTTGCAAAAATTCCAAAACCTTTAGCTCATCCACTCTAGTCTGGAGGACCAAAAACCACAGAGTCTATTTAAGTTTAAAAGCTTTATTAAAAGTAAACACATTTATTAAAATCTACTTTGTCATAAAACTATTTCACTGAAAACGGAAAAGTGGTTAGTGCTGACGATTAATTGGACACATTTCTTGTGGTCGAGCCGAGCTCTCACCTGGTTTGAACTTGATCCTGGTCGTGTTCTTAGGAGTCAAGCTTCTGTCTGTTAGGAGAAAAAGTGGTGCGTGTTAAAAATAAAAAGCAAGCATTCATCAGTTGTGCATAAACCCTGGAAAAAGGGACATTTTTACTTTAGAGTAGACAGTCACAAATTATTACATTGTATTCTGTTTTTTTAACATTTCTCCTAGACCAAATATTATATAGTAGTGAGTGGTGTATTCTAACATTCTTAAATGTACTTTGTAGGTGTAACATCTGGTGACGGGGCCAGCGCGGAGGTGGCGGTGTTGGGCGAGGACTCGGAGGACTCTGGGGAGGAGGCGGTGCAAGAGCCGGTGGACGGTCCTGTGGGGGTTCAAACGGTGGTGGCGGAAACAGGTAAGCTATATATTCCTTACTTATTGAGATTGAAGACTGCATAGTGTGCTTTCTGCACGGGTGTATTACAAATCAACCAGGTAGTAGCCTCCTCGAAATGTACTTCGACTTAGCTGTGAAGTTTTTGGTGAGAAGAATCCCAATAAGTTCTTAGACGAACGTGATGGATGGGATGAACGAAAAGCGAAAGAATGGTGTAAGTAAGTGGGACGCGAAATTGTATGATGGCTGGCAAAGAAGAACGATATGTGTTTGCTTGGCCCCCGAGGTGGCTGGGAAGGAAAGAATATGGTATGGTGCATGGCTGGGTCAATGATGAAGCAAGGATGGGTGGAAGGACAGCAGCCTGGGTGGGTGAAACAGAAACTGTATGTGTGCGTATACTTTGAATGAATGGATGCCTGGAGCATGGTATTCTCTGACTCTTAGATAGCACATGTGTATCTAGAGAGAGTAGATGGTCGCTGGATGAACTAAGTGTTACCTTGAAGAGCATGTACCACCGCACCCGCACGTCCGTTCCAGTGCAGGGAAGGCAAGGAAAAGAAATTGTAAATGTGTCCAATACTACCATGAATAGTAGCAGTACTTTGTATTGCGACTGCAATCACAGCATATATCTGGTTATTACGGTGGACACTCCGTACCTCTCTTAATAACTTTAGTTTACTTGTAGTACGTCATTCATGTGTGGGTGTATCACTGTTCACTCAATATTAAGCAAAGCACCTAAAGTCATCCCATATGTCATCAAATACGTCCCATGTGAAGTGATAGATAATCAAAGTAGTTAGCTTCTTCATTTTCCTTTTCTAGTACTCATTTGCACTGTAGGGTGAAAGGTAAATTAATTAAGCAGTAGCCCTTGTAACAGAGTATTCTCAGTGCCACCCGTAATAGAAAAGTAATAGCTTCACCACCTGCATGTACTGGACCGGTACAGTAACGCAAGTCTGTCTCACTCATCATGGTGTGCAACTGTTTTTCTCGGGTGCAAGTTCACTGTGCTGTCAATGTCATTCTGCCGGCTTGCATAAGATAACGTACCAATTTTCCTAAACAAGAGAGAAGAAGAAGAATAAGACTGGTGTACTGTCATAGTCGACTGTAATGGAAGTCCATAGTGGTCGTAGAATTTGTTCATTAAACTACCACTAATGTTAGAGCAAGGATGCAGAAGTGGGAGGTTACATAGATACTGTCCTCAATAGTTATGTACTGTGCTTTCAATTTGCTACTTGTACTGTGACCCAACTTTCGGCTCAATCACTTTGTGTTATAAATGCTAAGGAGCATTGGTTACAGACTATGTCTTTCTTTCTTCATATAGTTGCTCCTTCCAAATCAACATCACGGAGGGAGCAGGCTAGAATGGCCCGGCAACGGAGGCTGGATGCCACTGTCGCCGAATATCGGCGGCTGGTGGCCCTGGAGGAGGAGGAGGACACGCAGTCGACCGGTGCAACAACAACATCCTCGACTGGGACCGCTGCATCCTCCTCCGTGACCCCACGGGACGCCAGCATGCGCAGTGCTCCAGCGGGACCGAGCCGGGCTAACAAAGCCAACCGCCACAGCCAAGCAACAGAAACACCAGCTGCCCCCCACAGGAGCTGCAAGGCACGCCAACGCCGCCTAGGAGTCCGAATGTCCTACCTGGAGCAGGAGGTCCAGAACTATAAGAACTTGGTGAAGGGCCTCCGCTCCGAGCTTGCCACCCTCCGCAAGGAGTATGATGCCCATGCCGCAAAATGCACCAGCACCCTCCAGTAGTGGAGTGTCCCTTGCCCTTTTTTTATAGACTTTTGGGGGGTGGGATTTGGGAGTTGGGATCGTTTTGGGACGTTTCAAAGACAATCGTTGGGGTTAGGGTGGGTCTTGAGGGAGATTATTTTGTTAGGGATACATAAATATACATTTTTAAACTTTATATGACCATACCTGTTTTTTACTGCTTTTCAGTGTGGTGGGTGGGGGACGGGGGTGTAACAGTAACTTTGTTTTCCTGAACAGTCGTAGGACTTTAGTAGTACAACCGTCAATCTCTCGTCTACTCCTAAATAATACTCCATTATACTACCTCCCACCAAACGCTTATCTTACCTGTAATTTGTGTTAGAAATTAGGGCTAGGCCCAGGGCTGGCTCCACGTGAAATGGGGATTAACGTTGGCAATCCTGGGCGGGTGAAATTTCCTCATTGCGGTGGTACTAGTGGTGTGACACAGTGGCAGTTGCATGCCTATGGAAAAAAAGAAAACGAAACCTGGTTTGTCCTTACTGTAGCATTACAACGGTTACGGTACGATCGAGAATATAGCAGGTGACAGTACACTAGATCAGTGCCATAATGTAGCCTAACAAATGGTAAAGTATTTGCTTGCAAGTATAACTAGTACTTGCGTTGAATTTATTTGACATTGGCTCCTACTAGAAGATATAGTACTGAAGCTGAGTAAGTCTAGAAGATATCCTCGTATTCCTTCACCAGCCTGTTGCTATGACCTTATCCTCCCCAGCAAATGTGTGGAATTATTGATGTCATTTTAGTCAGACATCAAGCAAAACAACACAGCCCGGGGGAAGAGGGTTAGGGTTTGGAAAATGGATGGGAATGGGGGTTTCTTTTTGGGTAGGTTTTGTTGAGAAAAAAAAAAAAGAAAAGCACAGCATGGACAAACAATAATTGAAGATAAAGAGAATTTTTGGGTACAAACTAAGGCTAAGCACATGCAGTCACATGCAGTCACACTCATAGAATAAAACAATGGATACTGTATCTGTATTGCGTATGTTGTTGGAGTTGTCCTGTTGAATTTGGTAAGTAAGTTGCATGCAGCAAACAATTCCTCTTATTGGCGGCACTCCTCCATTCCAGCTGACGCTTCGTCCATCAATGTTGGTGACCACTGACAGAAGACACCCTGTCCACTGCCTGCCTGGCGGATGTTGACTGAAACCCGGCCTGTAATTATTGAACGGAAAACAGGAAGTGCTATTACAATACCACTGATAAATAAATAAAAGGTATGTACGCTGTGTGGTTCAAAAAGTGACACTTTGATTTCCCTAATAGACAGTACAATATTTTTGAAATTGCGTGCTCTGTCTGAGTCACCTTTTAAAGGATAAATAAGTATGGCCAAAATATTATAGCGGATCTTTCCCCTCAAGGTAGGTGTACTGTAAACTGTGTTTTAGAACAAAATTTGACCTTCCCAGCAATGCTCCCACCAAGACCCTTACTAAAGCCAGTCGCAAAAATGTAGAAGAACCCCAATCAGATCTCCAAAAACGATGCCTAGCAGAAAAATGGTGACAAAACGTACTTTGAAAGTAACAGTAGGCCCAAATACAGACCGTGGATTGTATTCAAAACACTTGCAAGCAAGCAAAAGTATCCATAGCCAGCATCGCTCCAACAGTGCTCTAAAACACCAGAACTGCGTTGCAATAGAACCCCCCGAAACACATGCAATCCTGCTGCTAGGGCTAACCCTAACGAACCCTAACTTACAAAAAGTGCCAAAATTGGTGTTTCCTTATGGATTTTGTCCAAAACACTTCTAGCCGGTATTAGACCTTCCCAGGAATGCCCCAGGCAAGACCCGCCAACCCACCCGAAAAAAAACACCTGACAACACCCCCAAACAGCGAAAAAGCTAAATCTCATACTTACAATATCTCTCGGCCTTCGGTCCAAACGCGGCGCTGTGCAGCTAGGTCATCATTCATCATCAATCATCATAACTCCTGTTTTCCAGCACGGATTTCCTGAAAAGCAAATGCAATCAAGATTAGATTGTCGCAGCAGTGCTTCGACAGAGACCCCGGCCGCAACCCACCCACGAACAGCAGGAAGCCCCCCAAAACGCTACATTGAGCAAGATGACAGAAGAAATAGCAAAAAAAAGGCTGTTCCTTAAGGATTTTGTCCAAAACACTTCTATCCGGTATTAGACCTTCCCAGGAATGCCCCAGGCAAGACCCGCCAACCCACCCGGAAAAAACCACCCGACAACACCCCCAAACAGCGAAAAAGCTAAATCTCATACTTACAATATCTCTCGGCCTTCGGTCCAAACGCGGCGCTGTGCAGCTAGGTCATCATTCATCATCAATCATCATAACTCCTGTTTTCCAGCACGGATTTCCTGAAAAGCAAATGCAATCAAGATTAGATTGTCGCAGCAGTGCTTCGACAGAGACCCCGGCCGCAACCCACCCACGAACAGCAGGAAGCCCCCCAAAACGCTACATTGAGCAAGATGACAGAAGAAATAGCAAAAAAAAGGCTGTTCCTTAAGGATTTTGTCCAAAACACTTCTATCCGGTATTAGACCTTCCCAGGAATGCCCCAGGCAAGACCCGCCAACCCACCCGGAAAAAACCACCCGACAACACCCCCAAACAGCGAAAAAGCTAAATCTCATACTTACAATATCTCTCGGCCTTCGGTCCAAACGCGGCGCTGTGCAGCTAGGTCATCATTCATCATCAATCATCATAACTCCTGTTTTCCAGCACGGATTTCCTGAAAAGCAAATGCAATCAAGATTAGATTCTCGCAGCAGTGCTTCGACAGAGACCCCGGCCGCAACCCACCCACGAACAGCAGGAAGCCCCCCAAAACGCTACATTGAGCAAGATGACAGAAGAAATAGCAAACAAAAGGCTGTTCCTTAAGGATTTTGTCCAAAACACTTCTATCCGGTATTAGACCTTCCCAGGAATGCCCCAGGCAAGACCCGCCAACCCACCCGGAAAAAACCACCCGACAACACCCCCAAACAGCGAAAAAGCTAAATCTCATACTTACAATATCTCTCGGCCTTCGGTCCAAACGCGGCGCTGTGCAGCTAGGTCATCATCATCAATCATCATAACTCCTGTTTTCCACCACGGATTTCCTGAAAAGCAAATGCAATCAAGATTAGACTGTCGCAGCAGTGCTCCCAGACACCAAAAATCACCCACAAACACCAGGAACCCCGCCAAAGAGCACCCCAAAGGCAAGCAAGTCAGCAAAAACGGCAAGAAATTTCCACCTCATATTTGGTCCAAAACACTTTTGTCCATTATTAGAGCTTCACAGCAATGGGCCCAAATCCGTCAACTCACCCGCAAAGAAGTACAACACCCCCACAAGTGCTGAGTCTTTCTTCATTGGGCGTAATCCAGCACTCTGCTTTGAGGGAAATCGCAGTCTGGAGGAGGAGGATAGAGGAGCATGTTCTTCAGAACTTGTGAACCTGAGGAATGTAGACTGCGGCACCTTCAAATCAATAAGCAAACAAGTGAAGACAGTTCTGCTGATGGTCTTGTTTTTGGGATTAGGTGATTAAAGTTTGAATTAAATTAACTGTGCAAAACAAAGAAAGAGAGACAAACAGGAATAAAAGTGAATAAGGACGAAAAAGAAAGTTATTGATTCATTGTCTCATTTTCAGGCCTCGGTGTCAGGGAATAAGAAGAAGATTTCGTCATCATACTCTGCGAATTCAGGCAGGATGAGGTCAGTGCCACCGAACAGAGAACAAATCCCCTCATCTACGTTGCCGTCCTCCTCGTCTTCATGCGGCGTGCTTTCTCGTACTTTGTAATCTGGTGGTATGAGGTGCTGATTCATCTTGATCATTGTCAGCCGCTCCACATTTTTGGGCGAGAGGCGGCTCCGTTTGGGAGTTACAATGCCACCAGCAGCACTGAAAACACGTTCTGAAGACACACTTGCGAGTGGGCAAGACAAATAGTTTATAGCCAGGTTGGAGAGCTGTGGCCACAATTGTTTTTTGCCATGCCAATACTGCAATGGCTCATCATTAAGAAAGACCTCTGTTGAGTCATTCAGATAGTCCTGCACCATCGACTCAAGGTCATCAACGGTTCCTCCACTTTGCTTACTTTTTGCTGTGCCTGTGACATTTTTTCGAGAACCATACCCAAGCAAACTTAGCCAATCCTCCACAGCAGCCACTGTTAGTGTTGTGTGTGGTGCAGATGATCCACTTGCCGGTGTCTTTAACGGCTGAGAGGTCACTTGTGCCCCAGCCACAGGTGCAGAAGTGGATTCTTGTGACTGGGGATGGCCTGCTGATGCTGATGCTGATGTACTGCCTTCTCCTTCAATAACCTGCCGTTCTTTTTCAAACCTCTTGGCTGACCAGGCTAGCCAATGTTTGTAATTTTGAATATCTTCATCAGCAAAAGGAAAGAATGCTTCGCCTGCCAGCGCCTTTTTGTAGCGTGGATCCAGAATAGTAGCACAAATGTAATGCTGTTCTGACTTGATCTTTTGAAGACGTTCATCACCACGTAGGCGCTCTAATAATTTCTCAGACAAAATAAAATGGTCTTTTTTTTGTACATCTTTTTCAAACTCAGAAGACACCGCCATCAGTTGGTGCTCCAGCATGCACAACAATGGGATAGCTTTTCCCAAATTACAGTCCTCCTGGCTGACTGCACGCGTGAAGAACTCAAAAGGACGAAGCATGTCTGTCAGGCTTTTAACTATGTCCCATTGCGCCGCACTCATCCGCAGGTCCTCCTTCTGAGATGTACCCTCTGTGAAGAAATAGTGTTTGAGTACCGTATACTGCTCATACAGACGCTCAAGCATGTAGAAGGTTGAGTTCCAACGTGTTGCCACCTCCTGGATGAGTGCTTTCACTGGTATTCGACTTTGAAGTAGCAGCCTCCTCAGATGCTTCCGGGTCTTAAAAGAATGGCTGAAATGGTTGCACATTTTGCGGCAGGTGGCCATTACCGCGAACGCTGCACTGTCTCTATCACTCAAGAATTTTTGAACTACCAGGTTGATACAGTGCGCCAAACATGGCACTCTGAAATAGCCACCCTGCGACATGGCCTTAACTACATTGGCGCCATTATCCGTGGAAACATAACCAATCTAGCGTTTTTGGGGGGATAGCATTTTCAAGACCTTTTTGTCAAACTCTTCCAAAATGTTTTCTGCTGTGTGACTTTTCTCCAAGCCAAACATGGCTAGTGTTGCATGTTTCCGAGCAGCTTTGAAAACTTTGTCCGGGTCAACACCTGCGTTTAGCTTTGCTTTAACACCTGAAAAAGAGACCCAGTGTGCAGTGATGCACATGTAATCAGCGCCTGCGCCACTGGTCCACATGTCTGTTGTCAGATGTATTGTGTGAACAGCACTCTTCTGCAAAGCTGCCCCAATCGCCTCCAGCACTTCTTCATGTAGTGCTGGAACCGCAACTCTGGCAAAATAGAACCGGCTAGGAACCTTCCATTTAGGGCAGAGCGTTGCCACTAATTCTAGAAAACCTACCGCTTCTACAAAAGAAAAAGGGAGAAGGTCCACAGCTAGCATTTTAGCCAGCTTAGTGTTATACAGACGCGTCAGTGGGTGGTTGCGTTCATATGGCACGTCTGAAGTAAGCATTGTTCTAATGTTGCCCTGGACCAAGCATTTATGGGCTGATAATGACTTCGTTGACCCAATTTTGCTCGCTGGTGAACTTTTGTGCGTTGGTGTCTCACTCGCTCCAACACTCTTAGTGTGCCTCACATTGGGTGTGCTGCTGACAGGGGTACTGGGTGTAAGGGAAGTGTTTGACACGTCTTCTTCCTCCTCGTCATCATCAGATGAAACATCAACGTTTCCTTGAATTCGGCCTTTCTTGATCGCATCTAGGTGCGCAAACCAATTGACAGTGTGCTGTCTCCTAAGATGACCTCTCTGGCCTCCGGTACCATAGTTGGTACCTGGCTTACCACGACTAACTGCAACCTTACAAAGGGTACAAATGGCAAACTTTGGATTATCTTGACAAACAGTAAAGAAGTCCCAAACTGGGGACTTCAAGTGTCTGTGGGACCTGGAGGAGGCGGCGATACTGGTGGTGGTGGTCATGAAGCTAATGCCAGATGAAGTGGAGGATCTGGATTGCCCAACTTTTGTACGTTGTGCACTTTCACCGCCACTAATTAAGGTCGAGGTGGATGGAGGTCTCTTCTTGCCAGAAAGAAATATGGAAGCGGGACGAGTTGGTGTACTACTTAACTCCAATGATTGTGGTGTTTCCACTGCCTCCTCATCGACAACATCATCATCATCATCACGCTCAGCAGCTCTTCGGGCTAGGGTCAAAATGTCTGTTTGCTGCATGCCCGCTGGGGCTGCAGTGACCTTTATGATGACTGGGTCGTCGTTGGCAGAGTCTTCATCAGCAGCAGTATCCGCCACTTCTTGTTGAGCCTCATCACACTCCATAACTCTGAGACTTTGGACGAGCTTCCTTTTACGCTTAACTACCTTTGTCGGATCATGGTGTGCCTCACTCTCAGACGGCTGTGGTGCTGGTTCCCAAGTTTGATCCGTATCATCAGAAGGAGGTGTGCTTGAAGAAGATGTAGACACCACCCTTGATCTCTTCCTTGCTAGGGGTGTGGAAGACAATGAAGGATCATCAGGAGGAGTGGCTTCCTCAAATGATACCTCGCCTTGATTGTCGATTTCCTGATGTGCCCCTACTTCGGGAGGAACAACTATTGTGGGCACTTGTGACCCTCCATGCACCTCTGCTTGCGCATCTCCTTGCGCTGCCTCTCCTTCCACATGTACTTGGGCTTGTACTTGCACATGTGATTGTTGTTGCGGCTGTGGTTGTTCAACACTCGTCAGATGAGCTACAACAACCTGTGTTGATTGAGGGACATTGCTGCTGCTTTCTTGCGATGAGCCAACATCACTGGTCGATGGTGATTGAAGAACTATACTGGCTGCCTCTGCAGCACTCAAGGCCTTGGACTTAAGTTGGCCTGGTGGTGGTGGTGGCACTGAGCCCAATGGAGCGGGGATGCTGCTGCCAGCTTGGTCCCCAGCAGATCCCGCTGCTGCTGCAGGCATACTTTTTTTTTTACTCCCAAAAAAAGGGGCGGGCGGCACACCAGTGTCCTTGGTAACTTGCTTCTTCTGCTCCTTACTGGCACCTTTCTTGCTAGAGGAGCTACGGGTTACTTTTTTTGGGGCCATCTTCTTCAGAGCAGGTCAGCAGGCAGCAGTTGCACGAGTTGCAGAGGGTTCTGTGTCCAGACGTGACGTCGCGTGACGTTATGCTGCACACACACACCGCTGCAGGACTTCTTCCTGGCACTGGTGGTTCTCTTGAGTCTTCTTGTGCACCTAAAAGCAATGGAAGACAGAGGAACATCAGTTCAGTTATACACCCCCAAAAATCGACAAAACACAGAAAAATGAGCACAATCCCATGCCATCCATGATGTTTACATTGAAGACACCCCACAGAAAGACTAGGGACATGCAAGTATGCAACACTCACTACCCCTGGGCATAATGGATGAAAAGTAGGCAAAATAAGTGCATGCCTCAGACACTGCCTCTCTTCAAAATGGCCCCTTACACCCCAAGCACATGTTGCCTGTACCAGCCACCACTCAAGATGGCCACCACCACCACCCACATGGCCAGTCCACATCAACAGCACACCCCCAAAAACAGAAAAACAGCCAGAAATCACCACAATCCAATGCCATCCATGATGTTTACATTACAGAGAGTGAGACCACACCACAGGCACACTCAGTCCATGCACCACCACCCCTGGGCAAAAGGCCACACCAGCAGCCCCCAAAAAACGACAAAAAACAATAAAATAAGCACAATCCCAGCCCATCCATGGCCTCAATTATGTTTAAATTCAAGAAGACACCCCACAGAAAGACTAGGCCCATGCAACACTCACCACCCCTGGGCAAAGGGCCCCACCAGCAGGCCCAAACAAACGACCAAAAACAATAAAATCAGCACAAGCCCAGCCCATCCATGGCCTCAATGGTGTTTAAATTCAAGAAGACACCCCTCAGAAAGACTAGGCCCATGCAACACTCACCACCCCTGGGCAAAGGGCCCCACCAGCAGGCCCAAAAAAACGACAAAAAACAATAAAAACAGCACAATCCCAGCCCATTCATGGCCTCAATGGTGTTTAAATTCAAGAAGACACCCCTCAGAAACACTAGGCCCATGCAACACTCACTACCCCTGGGCATAATGGATGAAAAGTAGGCAAAATAAGTGCATGCCTCAGACACTGCCTCTCTTCAAAATGGCCCCTTACACCCCAAGCACATGTTGCCTGTACCAGCCAGCACTCAAGATGGCCAAAACCACCACCCACATGGCCAGTCCACATCAACAGTACACCCCCAAAAAACAGAAAAACAGCCAGAAATCACCACAATCCAATGCCATCCATGATGTTTACATTAAAGAGAGTAAGACCACACCACAGGCACACTCAGTCCATGCACCACCACCCCTGGGCAAAAGGCCACACCAGCAGCCCCCCAAAACGACAAAAAACAATAAAATAAGCACAATCCCAGCCCATCCATGGCCTCAATTATGTTTAAATTCAAGAAGACACCCCACAGAAAGACTAGGCCCATGCAACACTCACCACCCCTGGGCAAAGGGCCCCACCAGCAGGCCCAAAAAAACGACAAAAAACAATAAAATCAGCACAATCCCAGCCCATCCATGGCCTCAATGGTGTTTAAATTCAAGAAGACACCCCTCAGAAACACTAGGCCCATGCAACACTCACTACCCCTGGGCATAATGGATGAAAAGTAGGCAAAATAAGTGCAGGCCTCAGACACTGCCTCTCCTCAAAATGGCCCCTTACACCCCAAGCACATGTTGCTGCCTGTACCAGCCAGCACTCAAGATGGCCACCACCACCACCCACATGGCCAGTCCACATCAACAGTACACCCCCAAAAAACAGAAAAACAGCCAGAAATCACCACAATCCAATGCCATCCATGATGTTTACATTAAAGAGAGTGAGACCACACCACAGGCACACTCAGTCCATGCACCACCACCCCTGGGCAAAGGGCCACACCAGCAGCCCCCAAAAAACGACAAAAAACAATAAAATAAGCACAATCCCAGCCCATCCATGGCCTCAATTATGTTTAAATTCAAGAAGACACCCCACAGAAAGACTAGGCCCATGCAACACTCACCACCCCTGGGCAAAGGGCCCCACCAGCAGGCCCAAAAAAACGACCAAAAACAATAAAATCAGCACAAGCCCAGCCCATCCATGGCCTCAATGGTGTTTAAATTCAAGAAGACACCCCTCAGAAAGACTAGGCCCATGCAACACTCACCTCACCACCACCCCTGGGCAAAGGGCCCCACCAGCAGGCCCAAAAAAACGACAGAAAACAATAAAATCAGCACAATCCCAGACAATCCATGGCCTCAATGGTGTTTAAATTCAAGAAGACACCCCTCAGAAACACTAGGCCCATGCAACACTCACTACCCCTGGGCATAATGGATGAAAAGTAGGCAAAATAAGTGCAGGCCTCAGACACTGCCTCTCCCCAAAATGGCCCCTTACACCCCAAGCACATGTTGCCTGTACCAGCCAGCACTCAAGATGGCCACCACCACCACCCACATGGCCAGTCCACATCAACAGTACACCCCCAAAAAACAGAAAAACAGCCAGAAATCACCACAATCCAATGCCATCCATGATGTTTACATTAAAGAGAGTGAGACCACACTACAGGCACACTCAGTCCATGCACCACTACCCCTGGGCAAAGGGCCCCACCAGCAGCCCCAAAAAAACGACAAAAAACAATAAAATAAGCACAATCCCAGCCCATCCATGGCCTCAATTATGTTTAAATTCAAGAAGACACCCCACAGAAAGACTAGGCCCATGCAACACTCACCACCCCTGGGCAAAGGGCCACACCAGCAGGCCCAAAAAAACGACAAAAATCAGCACAATCCCAGCCCATCCATGGCCTCAATGGTGTTTAAATTCAACAAAACAGTTGTATCATGCACCCCTAACCAACCCTGGTCCTACTGGATACTGTGGCTACCCACAATATAATTTATTTAATGTTCTGAAAAAGTTCCAAAATTGTACTTGCAGCAACTGTAATGCCCCAAACAAACTTACTTGTGAAAGTTGATTTCTAATCCAAAAGTGATCCAAAGACAGTCAAAAAGGCCTCAAATCCAAATATCCAGCAGCACCCACAAAAAGTAATCCTTCCAGCTCCAGATCCAAATGAAAGTGACCAGGAGATGGACAAAGCACTGGGAGGAGCCTGCTGGACAGGAACAGGAAGTTGGAGACTGTGGGGCACTTCCTTCCTCCCCCCCACCAAAAATGGACTCCTTGCAAAAAAAAAGGCCATGCAAATGTCAACCTGAGGAGTGATTCTGATAAAAATCATAATTTTCTGAAGTTTTATCCTGTTTGCTGGTGATTTTCTTGTGCAGAATTGCAAAAGCTCTATTTCGCGAGTGCGAGATTGTTCCTTTCCGCCGCAACTACGTGTTCGCAATTGCGAACTCTCGCGAGGTGTGCTGTGCAAGGTGGCAAGCCGCGATTACGTATTCGCGGGCGCCAAACTCCCGCGGGATCACGCAGCAAGATCCAAAATGGCGCGGCACTCGCAAAGAAAAACAACTCGGCAAACGCTAAATGACGGAAAGTGAACGCTGTGCACCACGCCGCGCGCCGCAACCAAGCAAAAAATCCGCCGCGAGCGGATTCACGGATTTTCGACTAATTCGCGAGAGTTCGCGGATTGCGAATTTGCCGAAAATCCGAAAAATCCGCGAGCGGAGCGGATTTTACGCCCATGCTTACTTATTACCATCAATTCATTAGAGCCTGGTGACGTCCTCTCTTAGAGCACTGTGACTTCTGTCTGCCATTGCTGCTGTCCACTAATAACCCTCTTCCTCTCGCCATGTGTTTTATGTGTGTTAGTTATTGCCCATTTTCATGCTTACCTTGGTCTGTTACCAACATTACATCACACTATGTCCAGTAAGCATTAACCTTTTATCGGCCCAAGGCGAACTACTGCATTAAGAATCGCCTATTTAGCTTCATTATGATCTTCTGTTTATGTCCTATGTGAGATATAATTGGCAAGTGTGTGTGTATTTGTGTCAGCAGGTGGTACTGCATTCTATTGATAATGTGTGCTGTGATATTGACACTGTGTGCTGCATGAGCGATAGCACCAAGTCATGGGCAGTTTGCTGTGTATAAGGTGTGAATAGAGGCCTGATTTGGATTTTTGCTCACAAATCACTCTGTCACAAATGTGACGGATATCCTATTCACCACATTTCAAGTGCATTGTATCCTATGCCACTTCTAAAGTGGACAGAGTATCTCTGATGTTTGTGTTGGAGTAGCCCTCCACCAAACTTTAAATTAGGCCCTCTGAGGGCATTGCCAAGATGGTGACCGAGTGGGACGTCCTTCCCCATCTCTTCGACGCCAGGACCGTATTTCACCACCATTTAGTGCCAAGCTGCCTGGTTACTGCTTGCCCACAACCACCGGGGACCGACTCACCAAGCCCTAGCCGGTATCCCATGCTCAGATGGGCATGGGAGCAGCACGATTATCTGCAGTGGAGTGCCGGAGCTGGAGCTGAGCAGCACTGGAGCGACCCAGCCCTGCAGGATACAACACACTGTAGCCACACCCACAGGTGACCACTGGACCATGACAAGCGGTGATGACCCGGACACCATGCCGGCCTGACTCTGTTGCAGAGGCCAGTGGAAGCTCCAGTTGAGACGTAGGTGCCAACACGGAGGAGTCTTAGCATAGGAAGACTCCAAGAGCGGCAACATCGGGAGGCCGTAATAGACAAAGCTCCAAGGCCTTATGGAGCAGGCCTCTAACGCAACCCCCTGAGACTGAGCAGTGGCCCTACGGGTGCTCTCTAGCAGGACCAGCATCAGACACCAGAGCTCCTGAGGCAGAACTGGAATCGATAACATGCAGCCCCATACATGAGGGATTCCTCTTCAACCTCAATCACGGACTACATGTTCCAGCAGTCCAGGGCCCCAGGAGGCGGTCCCTGCTGCTAACCCACCATATTACTGTTGTAATATTTGCCTCTTTTTACCCGATTTCCACATTGGTACATTGTGTATATACTTGGTATTTCCCTTTCCTTTCCTTTCCTTTCCTCCCCTCCCTTTCCCCTGCCCTTGTAACGTTCACACCTTAGAATGTTGGTGAGAAGCTCACCTGAGAATATTGAAGGCTTCAGTTGCGTTGGTGCCTGAGGATCTGGCTGAATAAACTTCTTCTCTTCATCATCCTATGTCAGCAGTTTCTTAACGAATTGGTGACGATAGTCACGCTGGGGGCGGCTCCAGATCCTCCCCCTTGTTCTTTCAACACTCGGTGAGTGAATGCCTGCTTTCTCACCTCGGGCTTTCCCTTGTCAGTATCCTGTTCGGAGCAGCAGATTTTTATGGACATCTTTATTGACTTTTCACACCTACAAGTAACCAACAGTACGTGTCTATAACTGTGGTTTTTTAAGTGAACTGTTTATTCCGTAGTGTGAACTGTCATCAGCAGTTTCCTGCGCTGTTAACATTTATTCAGCACTACACTTTGCAAGAGTATATTTGATTAGCCGCCTTTGTGGAAGTTATGTTACTGCAACCTCCTAAATGGTAGCCAAATCTTTCTTCTGTGCAAGTCCCACCAGCTTTGAGTGCGAACTTTTGTGTCTTGGGGAAGCCCTGCCACTGTGCCGAGTGCTGCGTGAACAGAGGAACAGGAAGATAAAGTTTTTTTTTCCTTCATGATTTACGGGGAAATGTTATCGCCACAATTCTGAATTTAATTGGTGTGGCATTCTGTCCGCGACGGCTTTCCAATAGCTGTGTTTTTAATTGAACGTTCTTACGCTCAGTCTCGAGATTCCACCATCAAAGCGCATAACGTTCCTGTCAGAATCTTCTCCGAGTGCGCGCTCTCCTCTCAGTGTTACCGAGTCCCTGAAGTTCACCTGGTTTTCACTGTTAATGCGGAGCGTTTACAGCTTCAGTTTCTTTTTCATTTCACATTTTTTTAATTAAACAGGGGTTTATATACATACAGTACAGTTTCCGTGTCTCATTTCCATACAACGAGGGTAGAACAGCGTGGTGTCCAGCAGTAATATCGCGCCTGCGCTCAGGGCTGTGTGGGACTGATCCAGCGCCCCTAAGGAAAAACTGTCTCACCAACGCTACCCAACACCACAATACTTACCATTAATCATTAATCAATTACAAAGGCCCATAAACCAACGAGACAATTTGTGGGCGACTGAATTATGTGACCTAATTTAATCAAAACTATTCACAAACTATTTACATATTTATATACAACTGCAGTTTATCTTTTCTCACCATGGTTTTAAACATTTATCATTTTTATTAAGTCACTTAGGTCAACTGATGGTAACTAGACCATGAATAAACAAGACCAGCTTGTCGTTTCAAAATCTAATTTTATTTTAACTTTATTAATCAAGAAAGAGCATTTTATTAAGAAACTTAATTTTATTAGCAAATAAACAGCAGCATTTATTAGGAAATGATTCATTAGACTGACATCTTTAAAGCAAAACCAGTAAGTATGAATTAAAGCATTATAACAGTTTCCATTCCCTCAAACTATTTCCCTGACTATTCTTGCTCCACCTGAAAAGGAAAAATCAATTAAGACTGCTGTCCTTGTGTGAGCCAGAAGTCCGACAGCATGTCACGTCAATCAGGTTTCAGAGAGCATCAACGCCCTCCTGCCCATGAGGTCAGGTTTTATACCTTTCTATCTAGCTAAACTGTCTACATTTTATATTTCTCCAAACAAATCCAGGCTTTCCATTGGCTGTCTTATGTCAGTCCACAATAAGTCATCTCCATTTCATCATCAAGTTCAGGCTTTTCTTTAGCCCTATTGTCCTCAGCTTTCGTGACTTTTAGCTTCCTCAAAAGAGAAACATTTCTCTCGAGTAACAGTTCCCAACTTCCTTGCCTAGGCCAACTTGCTGGTTTCCTGTCCTTGAGCCTTTCTCCAAGAGTACGGTTAGCACAATTTATTTAACAGCATTTTTTCCTGACAAAAAGAATGTCAACGTGGTAAAAGTTTTCCACTTCTGAATATGTGCAAGGCTCCACTCAGGACAAGTTTTCGAAACGCCATTTCTTTTGCGTGTCTTAGGCCTCACTCGGAAACTATTATTTAAACAAACACAAGACATCAATTAATTAAAGAATTGAGACCAATTCTGTTACCCATCCCCTTTGCTAATTAAAAACCCGTTAATTTATGTTAACTAGCTGAGCACACAAAGCAACATTTAAATCTACCTTCTTCTTTTAGACCGCAGGGATTCTCCACAACCTTTTGTCACAGAAAAGACATAACATGGGACATAACGTAAGCACACAAATAAGCACATGCCATTAGTTAGACAGCCGCATTTAACACTGACAAAGACAATAGACAAGGTTAGTTTATTAGTTTCTTTGCATTTGCGACATTGAGCACAAAAGTTAATCCCACGTGTTTTCTGAATGAATGCATCTTAAAACTAAGTCGATTAATATTCTCAACACATGCTTGTTAATGCTGTTACATTTTTTATGGAAGTTTAACTTTGCGAGTTTGAACAAAATTTTATTCATCACCTCACTCCATCAGTACAAACGATTAAACATTTACGTTCCCTCCTTCGCGGATTTTTGTGGAGGAGAAGTGAAGAAAAGAGAAGGAGAGAAAGAAACCCTGGGGGGGGGGGGTTGGCCAATTATGGGTGAGGTAGCTCTGTCAGCTGGTTCCTGCTGTTGAAGCCTGGGGGTTTTACGGGGGTTTGAGGGTGCTCAAGTGCTCATCTAGTGCATTTCACATTTCCCCCCCGGAGTGGTGGCATGGTGAGTGGTGTGAGGCTATGTTGTCTGCTCCTCTTAAGAAGGTGATCCAGTTTAGCCAGCCTTTGAAGGTGGCTTTCCTGGTGTCCTTCCAGTTCGTGAGGATTATTTTCACTGCTGTTGTTAGGAGGAGGTCTATCAGGTCTCTGTCATCTTTCGCTTTGGGGCTTGGGGCTATTGCTGTCGCGGTGATTTCTTTGATGCTGCCTTGCAGTGGTTGGCCCGTCACGTCAGATATGAATTGCCTGATATTGCTCCAGAACACTCTGACCTTGGAGCAGTGTAGGATTAGGTGTTCCAGGTCCCCTTTCTCCTTGTGGCAGTTCCAGCATCTGTCATCCTCCCTGATACCGGCAGCGGCCAGGCGAGCTGGAGTCCAGAACACCCTGTGCAGCAGCCAGTATTTCATCTGGGCTAGCTGTGGGGTTATCTCGTTTCTAGTTGCGGCTTGCCATATGGTTAACTTCTCCCTTTCAGTGAGGCCTCTACCCATGTCTCTTTCCAGGGGTTCAAGGGCTTTATTGTTCAGTCTTGATGTGTGGGGGCTGAATAGTTTGTAGAGGTGGGCTGTTTGGTGTCCTAGCTTGTTTAGGTTTGACATGTACTCTAGGATGGATGGCGGGTTTCTGCTGAGGTTTGCTCTAGTAATTGCGGCTTTTATTTTTAGGAATGCGTAGAATTCTAGGCCTGGGAGGTTGTACTGGTTTTTGAGTGAGTCGAAAGTGAGGGGGTGTTCTTGTATCATTAGTTGTTGCGGTGTAGAGATCCCTAGCTCATACCATTCCTTCATGTCTAGTGTTCTCTCTTTGTATTTGAGCTTCGTGTTGTGCCATAGGGAGATCCACTCATTGTTTCTGATACTATGTTCTAGCTTTTTATCTACCCCGAGTAGTGCGGTCTTTGTGTTCTTCAGGATAGTGTTATTGGCTTGGGGGTGTTTGTTTGCCGTCATCATTGCTATTGGGTCCAAATATCCTATTAGTGCTCTCTCCAAGGACAGCCAGGCGGGCTTGTATTCTTGGCTCGGGGCCACCCAGTGGATACCCTGCCTGGCTAGGCATGCGGTGTGGAATATTTTAAAATTAGTGAGGTTTAGGCCTCCCAAATTCTTGTTTAGTCTGAGCTTCTGGAGGCTTATTCTTGGCTTTTTGTCCCTCCATATGAAGTTGTTGAGCAACTTGTCTAGTTGTTTGTGGAAGTCGTTCGTCGGTGTGAGTGGCAGCATGCTAAGCATGTAGTTGACTATGGGCGTTAACATCATTTTCACTGATTCTATTCTCCCCCACCAGCTAATGAACTTGGGAGACCAAGTATCTATGCGCTCTTTCACTATCTTAAGTCTGCTCTCATTGTAATCTAGGGTCGACTTTAGGTCCCTTCCGAAGTACAGGCCAAGGTATTTTAGGTATTTTGTTTGCCACGTCAGTCCTGAATTACCAAGGGACGCTTTTGCGGTGTGGATGTTCAATGGCTTGCATTCTGACTTGTCTTTCTTTAGCTTGTATCCTGAGACTTGTGCATATTCCTCAATGGTGGACATTAGTGCTGCTATGGATGTGTCTGGTTCCTATGTTATGATCATTACATTGTCCGCGTAAGCGGCCAGCTTGACCGCAGACTCATGTACTGGGATGCCTCTTATGTGTGTGTTAGCCCTAATCATGGTTAGTAGCGGCTCTATGGCCAACAGCAAGAGGGCTGTTGAAAGTGGGCACCCTTGTCTTGTACCTCTACCTAGTGTAAGTAGGTCCGATGCTGCTCCGTTTATTACTACTCTGGCTCTCGGCTGGTTGTAGAGCGCCATTACCATCTTCCTATATTGAGCGCCTAGGCCAAATTTCTTCATGCAGTTGTCTAGGAAGGGCCAGGATACTCTATCAAAAGCCTTCTTGGCGTCCAAGGCTATCATTACAGCCGGGTTGTTTGTTTTGGATGTGCTATCGATTAGGTGGCATAGTAGTCTAGTGTTGTCGTTGGATAACCTATTCTTTATGTATCCGACCTGTGAGATGTGGATTATGCTTGGTAGGTATGTGTTTAGTCTCATCGCTAGTACCTTCGCGTAGCTCGTACAATCCACATTTATTAGTGAAATAGGCTGGTAGTTGGCAGGGTATTGGGTGTCCTTGCCGTCCTTGGGAATTACTATTATATTTGCTTTGGACATTGACAGGGTCATGCCGCCGGTTTGGCTGCAGTGTGTGAATACCTTAACCAACGTGAGTTTTAGGAGGTGCAGGAAGCGCTTATAGAAGGTGGTTGTGTAGCCATCTGGTCCTGGTGCCTTGTTTTATTAGAGTGAGGCTACTGCCTTCTCTATTTCTGGCCTGGTGATTCCGCTTTCTAGGGCCTCCCTCTGGTCTGCTGTGAGGCATGGCAAATCTATTTTGTCTAGGAGACAGGCGCCCCCGTCTTGCTTGAGGTTGGTGTCTGTTGTGTAGAGTTCCTCGTAAAATTTCCTGAAGACCTCAAGGATCTCTCTATTAGCTGTTTGTGAACTGGAGTTAGTGTCTGTTATTGCGGCTGTCTCTCTTTGCATTTGAGGTAGGCGGCTAGCGCCTTCCCTGCTTTGTTTGCCGAGCATAGGTTGATAGCATTATATTTGTTGATCCACGCCCCGGCCCTTTCACTAAGGATTCTGTTCAGTTCGTACTTCTTTTTAGACAGCTCTGTCAGCATGTTGCCGTCTTTGAGATTAGCTATGTGCCCTCTCTCAAGTTCTGTTATCTGTTTTTCAAGTTTAGCTATTTTTTTGTGTCTTTCTTTGTTCATTCTGGCGTTGATGCTTATGATCCTCCCTCTTAGCGTTGCCTTTAGCGCATCCCACATCACTCCTCTGTCTTTGTCTGGGGTGTCATTGAATTCGAGGTATTCTGTGATGGCCCCCTCGATCTCTTTCACATTGTCAGGGTGTTTAAGAATGTCACTATTCATTCTCCACCTGCTACTGCGTTTTTCGTTGTGTCTCCCTCTTAGTGTTAGGCTGATGTGTGCATGATCTGAGATGGTTATCGATGATATTTCTGTTTGATCGGTAAGGTGTGTGTGGTCTGCTGACACGAGGATGTAGTCTATCCTGCTGTATGAGTTGTGTGGGTGGGAGTAGAAGGTGTAGTCTCTTGTGTCTGGGTGTTGTAATCTCCAGGGGTCTCTAAGTTGGAGTTTGCCGCACAGATTTTTTAGCGTGTTTGGTGTTTGGGTTCTTGGGCACGGTTTGGCTGAGTGTCTGTCGATAGTATCGTCCATAACCTCATTGAAATCCCCTGCGACCACTATGAGTTTGTGTAGTGGGACGTTATCTGGTTTCTTTTCCACCCCTTCCCAAAATTCTTTGTCGTGCGAGTTGGGGCCATAGATGTTCGCTACGTGTATCGCCTCATCCCCCCTCTTGAGGGTAGTTATCAGTAGTCTGCCATCCTCATCAGAGTAGGTTTCCTGGATTGTTAGTCTAGATTTCTTGTTTACTAGGGTGATCAACCCCCTTTTTTTGTGTATAGCGGGAGAGCAGGCCAGCTTCAGCTTCAGTTTCAATCAACTAATCCCCTCAGCGGGAAGACGTTTCCTTCGACGTACCCATTCCACCATCGTAGGCGGAGTGTTGTACAAATTAGGTTTTCAGTCAGCCTTCCGTCAGCTGATCTACGAATGCTCGAGACGCGCTCTGAGCGTAGAGTGGTTCACACAGAGCGGTTCACGCTTGTGATCCAGTCATTTGAATGAGGTGTGCTCTGTCTGCTGTGTGTCAATGCTCGAGCGATTTTCTTATGAGGGCAGAGTGATTCTCCTCACAAGTTTCAATCAATTCCAGTCAACTGATCATTTCGACGAGCGCATGAACACGTTTTCCTTCCATTGTGTATATCCTGCTTGGGAATGAACGACTGCCTCAGCTTCCTGTGAGTTCAGGTTGCTTCAAAGTATATCAGCTAACTGTTCATCAGCCTCATTTTCTCCAGAGCAGCCTGTCCATCCTATCGCTGACAGGCACACCTATATATATATATACCCCTAAGTGTGGGATCTCCTTTGACTTTAGAAAAAGAAATATTGGAAAATATTTTTACATATTATATTTCCACTTTTTCTCTTCCACTGACAGGCACAGCTCATTCTGAAAGATAATTTCCTCCTTCATCCACTTTATTTTCTCCAACACAGCCTGTCCTTCTTATCGCTGACAGGCACAGCTCATATACATTTATTAATATATTTCCCAAGACTTTGACCGTTCCACTAGAATATTCTCATTACAATCTCACAATCATTTTCTACAATTGTTGACATATATTCAACTACAGTCCTATTTCAGAATTGTGTTGTATAGCATATAAGGTTATTCTCCTTTTCTTCTATTATTTAAAATGTCCTTATTCTTTCTTCTTCACTGTTTCTCTATCCCTTCTTCTATTTTTCTTTTCTTTCCTTTTCTTCCTTACCGTTTTGTGTTATTTTTTCTTCTCATTTAAGTATGGCTTATTTTGCAATGTCACAACCTCCCCCTTTCTTAAGTGAAGATGGTGATACACTCATCCCTTGGAAAAGATGGGTAAACCTTTTTGAATCTTATCTAATCGCAATTGGGGGGGATAGATTTTCATCAGTACGCAAACAACACATTTTATTACATAATTTAGGCAAACATGCAAGGGAAACCTATGATGATCTACCTGACACTGTAATTGAAGTTGAGAGTGGAAGTGCCGATGCTCACGGAGATCCTCAACATGATGTTTACCAAATCACCCTAAAAAAATTAGAGGGCCAATTTGGAAAAAAAATGAATGTGGTTCTGGAACGTCATAAATTCTTCTCTCAGTCACAAGGGAAGAATGAGAAGGTAGCTAATTACATAGCTGTGCTAAGAGGTTTAGCGTACACTTGTGATTTTGGCACACTAACAGAATCTCTTATTAGAGATCAATTGGTGAGGTGTACAGCTGACAAGAAAATCCAAGAGAAATTATTAGCAGATGTCCCGGATTTAAAGCATATTTTAAGGCAACCAGGGAACCCAAAAAGGTTGACCAGGGACCTTGGGATTCAATTCTTTTAAACAACAGCGGTCCCCGGAATAGGGAATATGCAATCAATAAATATAGACTCAGTCGTTAATATATTCAAAGGACATGTCCAGCCGGACAGAGGTCTAATATTTACTTAGAAAGGAATAAACAAGGGATTTCAATAGAACAGTACATAAATTGGGGCACAAGCCTGAGTCCTAATTAACAATTCCAAAACAAGAGAGATAGGAAACATCACAGGGGGCTCAGGCAAAGCTGCACGGTTTGTTACACATAGGGAATACACAGTGACAAAACGAGAAAACAAATCGCAGAGTACACCATTACAGTTTAAATGGACACAAGTTTTTCATGTATATGGTGTTTTATAGTGTCGACGGCGTTTCGATCTAACAAGGGAGTAAGTGGATCATCATCAGGACATGGAATTCATGCCTATTATTGTAAGAGCCTTTATACGCCAGGGAGTCGGCAGCGGTGTAAGCAAAAACCGGGTGTTGATATTGATAGGCGGCAATGGAACTATCAGTTGGGGTCATGCGGGGACCTAAGTGCTCATTGTCCGATGCACAATGCATACTTCTGTTTCCGGTAGAGGGTCCAGAGTATGGATCCTGAGCAGAGGAGGCACATTGGCGTGCTCGGGTGGCAGGATCCACGGTGGTTACGGGGTTAGCGGCCGCTCAATCACGGGTTTCTGCAGTGCATAACACCTTTTTAACAGAATGCCGTTTGGGTTGGCATCAGCCGCTGCTGTATTCCAACGGATAATGCAACACATTTTGGAAGGGTTAGACAAAGTATTATGCTTCCAGGATGATACCCTGATATATGGTAATTCAGAATCAGAACACAGCAAAATCCTCAGAGAAGCCCGGAGTAAGCTGAGCAAGGCAGGTTTCACCACTCACAGGGATAAATGTAAGATTGGTGTGAAATCTGTAACGTATTTAGGCCACACCATCTCTGAAGAAGGTATTAGACCTAAAACCAGTTTGGTAGATTCTGGGAAACTTGCCCCTGCTCAAAGAAGAGCTCAAATCCTTTCTTGGCTTAGTAGAATATATGTGTAAATTTGTGGAGAATTTTGCGGAACATGTGCACTCTCTGAGAGAGTTATTAAAAAAAGCATCCCCCTTTGATTGGAGTCCCAAATGCCAATGTGATTTCCAATACGTCAGACAAGCCATTATAAAAGCTCCTACCTTAGGTATGTTAGTCCCCAATGCCAAACGACTTTGACTACTGATACAAGCAAGAAGGGACTAGGTGCATCTCTCACTCAAACATTCAATGGTAATGAGAGAATACTTGCATTTGCATCCAGAACATTGAAAGACCCAGAATGCAATTATTCCATGATTGAAAAAGAAGCCCTTGCTTGCTACTGGACTATAAACAATTTCACATTTTACTTGTGGGGAATTCCCTTTACCCTGCGTACGGATCACAAACCTTTTCTTCCAATGTTCTCAACGAAAAGCATGGAAAGAGCCGCCCCCGTATCTCCAAATGGGTATTAGCCTTGCACGGTTTTAATTATTCCATGTGCTATGTTGCAGGTGTGAAAAACACTATTGCTGATTGTTTGTCAAGACTCCCCATTTCCGTTGATAACTCCCAATGTAATCCACCTGATGAAACCATCCTAGCTATTAACTGTCCAGCCATTAGCAGAGAAGAATGGGAGAAAAGTTTACAAGAAGACACTGTTTTAAGGGAATTAAAAAATATAATTAGCAAAGGATGGCCTAGATCTTCTAACGATCTTCTTGACATACTGAAGTCCTTTTGGGTAGTGAGAGATTAATTATCCATAATAGGGTATCAAGTATACAGGGGTACTAGAATTATTCCACCTGCTAACATGAGAGAACACATCATAGTGAATGCACACAAAGGACACCCAGGAAGAAGTATGACCAAAAGTAAAGTCAGACAGTACTATCGGTTTTCCAATAAAGACAGTTTGGTACAAAGAACAGTGAAAGATTGTGTAACCTGTGTGTCTAGTGACGAATCCAAAGTTACCCATAAAGCGCCCCTCATTCCGTTATCGGTTCCATGCAAACCTTGGGACAAACTAGACCTGGATATCATAGGTCCTCTAAACCTACTAAATATCTTCCAAAGATTCATTTTTGTGCTTATTGATTATCATTCACATTGGATCTCTACCAAAGTAGTTTCCTCCATCACCACATCAGCTTTGATTACATTTCTGAAAGACATATTTTCTAAAGAAGGAATACCCAGTACCCTCGTCACTGACAATGATGTTCAGTTTACATCTGCAGTGATGACACAATTCTTAACTAATTTAGCCATTTCACACATAAGAACTCCCTTTTATTGCCCTACAGCCAACGGAATGGTGGAAAGGGAAAATAGACTGTTAAAAACACCATTCAAATGGCCCTATCATTGCCAAGCCTATAGAAGATGCCATAAGAAAGACTCTATGGTCTTATCATTCCTCTCCCAATGCTGTTATAGGAGTGTCTCCTTTTGTGTCTCTTAAAGGGATGAATCCTGGGTCCAAGCTCACACCTAATTGGCTTAACGGTGGAGGTCCTGTTTGGGTTGATAGAGAATCAATCATGGAGAAAGTTGGTCACCATCAATTTAGTTATAAAGAGAGGTATGACCAGAATTGAGGAACTACCAGCAAGCTTTGGTTTGTTGGTCAATGGGTAGTGGTTAAAAGACCTCAAGTAGGTCGTGCTAAAACATCCTCTTTTTCCAAACCTCAGAGAATCCAACGTGTAAATAATAATTCAGTTGTATTGGAGGATGGTAGCACTTGGAGCATGGACATTCTAAGTTGCTGCCCCAATGTATGTATTCCTATGTCAGCTAGAGGAGAGAACCCGGAGGACATGTTCACCAACAAACAACCACAGAGGGAGGCCAGAACACGTCATCCTCCACGTTGGCAAGAAGACTTTGTATTGTACATGTTCAGAAATATTGTCCTTATGTTTCACACCACATCTTTCATAGCTGTGTTATGTTCTCCTACAGAAGGAGGTGTGTTGTAATCTTTGCCTCTTTTTACCTGATTTCCACATTGGTACATTGTGTAGATACTTGGTATTTCCCTTTCCTTTCCTCCCCTCCCTTTCCACTGCCTTTGGTACGTTCCCACCTTAGAATATTGGTGAGAAGAATGTTGAAGGCTTCATTTGCACTAGTGCCTGAGGATCTGGCTGAATACACTTCTTCTCTTCATTATCCTGCTTCAGCAGTTTCTTAACAATTACCATCAGAGCTATATAGTGCCTGCAGATGTCCCACCGCACAGGATTCTTCTTCAACCTTCATCATGGACTACAGGTTACAGCAGCCCATGGCCCCAGAAGGCGGTCCCTGCTGCTAATCCACATGATTATTTACCATCTGGGCTGTATAGCGCCTGCAGCTGTCCTGCAACGCGGGCCGTCCCTCTGCAAAGCCTGGTTCAAGGGTGGGCACGTCCTGCACCTGATGAAATTCAGCACTTGAAGCAAACTCTGGGCCCGGATGCATGCTGTTTCACTTCCAAAAATAATCTAGCGACCCACAGGGTAGAACATGAAACTATATCTGGAATTCTACTCCCTCGAAGAGACGCTTTGTGCAGCTGACCCTCACTGACTCAGCTGTTTAAGGTCCCTGGCGCCCACAGCTCCTATAACCTTCTGCTGGTCCCTGACTTATAGATACCTGCAATAAAAGGCTAGTGCCAGTCCTTGCCTGTGACCTCTAAGGGCTGCAAGTGATTGGGATGGCCCCCTCCTATAAGTCGGCTTGCTAAGGTACAGTCCCCACATAAGACATTTATGACTTTACAGACTGCCATTGTGGCGAATAGACATTATTGGCATGGGCTGTTTCTCATTATAACTGACACTATAATACACTTGGCTAAAAGTCATAATTGCTGTTGAATTGGGTGGGCTGAGTGGGGGTCAGAGCCTAACTTCAAGCTAAAATTGAAAAGCATAAGGCTGTAGATCAAGCCCTAGCAGAAATAATACACATAATAGAGGAGGTGGAAAACCCTATTGGTCCGAGCACCCCCAGATCCACTATTTCATCTTGGGTACCTCAAATTTTACGCCATGGTGATTAATGGCACGAGGGGCAGGCCATCAGAAGGGCTAATAATATGGATAAACAAGACATAGACTTTAAGATACAGGCCCATGCCACAAATTGGCCTGACATTCTTGGTATTCGTCTGCAGACCAGTTCCCATGCCAGGCTTGACATTTATAATGTTTATGCGGGAGGATCGAGAGGCGGACAGAGGTCCAGAGCTGTGATGACCCTTGATGAATTATTAGATAACTTCTCAGGTATATCTTCATTCGTAAAAGCCGGGGATTTGAACACACCTTTTGAGCCACTTGATCTAGATGATAATAATTTAACTGAAGAGGAAGACGCATTTTGGGTCATCCCAAGTTTTGAATGGGAACCTGCCAAAAGATGGACAGAAGCAGCCCTTCAACTTAAAGCTCTTTGCCTGGAAAGAGGTGTCAGGGCAGCTAACGGGAGAAACACATCCGACAGACACTGGGCCAATACCTATAATAATAGATACCATGCAAGTCATATAGGTTATCTTTTAATGGATCTGAAAATGTGGTTGGCCCTCATTGATATGGTATTAATAAAGTTGAGATGATCATAATCCACCAAGCCACAACACCACTGGTACAACAAAAAATGGGGACAAGCATGAAAGCATCTTGCTGAGGCCATAAAAACTAAAAGCCCAACCAGTATCCAACAAACCAGTAAATCGTATAAGACTGCCCAAAGCAGCGTAAAAAAAGATTGGGACGAAAAAAGATAGCAGGACCTCAAACTAGCATGCTCTGGGAAAAATCTGCAGCATTTTGGCAACTAGTTAAATGGGGAAGGAGGGCAACCAATGTTGGATGGAACACTTCGCTAGACAATATGCACAGGAAGATGAGCAGCAAAGCGAGACCTTTGTAATCCCCCACACACAGTCAAATTGACCTTTGTACTTTCAGATGTAAAAGCTGCTCTGAGTTCAATCACAGGAGGGTATCACCCAGCCCTGATAGCCTACCGGTAGATCTATTCCTACATGAAAAAGACACGTGGTCAAGGTATATATAATTATAGCTAATACTACAGCTCAGGGTGCCCCAATTCCAGAATCCTGGTGGGGCGTGGCGTTAATACCTATCTATAAAAAGGGCAATAGGTCCTCGCCAGGAAACTATAGAGCTATAAGCCTAAAAGATTCAATCAAAAAGGTGGTGGTTCGCTTAATACGGGCCAAGGTTCAGGAATGGATTACAACCAATGACATCCTGTCACCCCTTCATGTGGGCTTCCGAGCACATGTTAGCACCATTGACCAAGGTTTCCACTTTCAGTTAACATACTGGTAGACAGTTGTGATAGGAAAGGGCTGCATGTATGCTGCCTTTGTTGACCTTAAGTCAGCTTTTGATTTAGTTCCACGCAAAAAGCTTTGGATAGTGCTGCAGGACCTGGGAATGCCATTGTACTTGCTTTCATTAATTGTTAGACTTTATGAGGATAGCTTTGGGCAAGTCTGCTTGGGCTCGCAGGGCAATGTCACTGATTGCTTCCCAGTGGAAAGGGGTGCGTCAAGGTGAGTCATGGCACCAACGCTGTTCTCCCTCTTTCTACTTGGAGTGTCTCAATTCCTTGCCTCATATCCCACAGATGCCCCGGTTATAGTAGGTTCTAAGATTCCTAGCCTATTATTTGCAGACGACACGCTTCTCTCCAAAACACTGAGTTGCTTGCAGCGCACACTTTCCTGCTTTGAAGACTTCGGCAGCACATGAGGGCTAGTAATTAATACAAACAAAACTAAGGAGCCCATTAGGATGGTGGGCGGATCACCCCCGCCAGGTTGGCGGTAGCCACCGCCGGCCTGGCGGAGGCGATCCGCCCGCCATCCTACCCGGAATGACCCCCCGCCATATTAGTATGGCGGGGAATATGGCGGGGGGACCGCAGCGGACGGAAAGACCGTCTGCCGCTTTTCCGCCCCAGTCGCCTTGCGGCCGGGGCGGAAAAGGTTTAATATGGTGGCGGTGTCTATCAGACACCGCCAACCATATTAGCATGGGCAATTTCCAATGCCTTTCCGTGGCAGCATTACGGAGACACCCGGTGGGGGCCTGTTGCGGGCCCCCAGGGGCTCCGGGGGTAGGGGTGCACATGGGGGGGTACCTATGGAACCCCCCAGCATTGCAAAGTACAACGTGGCAGGCACCGCGTGGTGCCTGTCACGTTGTGCTTATACAGGATGAGCCCGCCACTGTGGCGAGCGCATCCTAATACCCCCAACGGGACCCCCACCCTTATGGCAGGCGGCCCCTACACACGACAGGATCGCCCGTCATCCTAATGAGCCCCTAAGTTTATGGCTTTTAACCAGCATTGAACATACAGGAGTGCTATTAAACTAGATGGAGAGCCCTACAACAGACAGATGTATTCACATAATTAGGAATCACACTTGCAAAAATATTTAAATGGAGGCCCGAATAGAAATCATGGCTCTAAAACACCGTCAGCTAGACGGTGCATTAGCAAAAGAATTCAAGACCTCACTGACAAAGCAAATCAGCCCAGTATTGCAGTAGTGTAGTGAGCTTGGTTCTCTATGGTTCAGAACTCTGAGGTTTTGAGAACCTGACTCCTCTTGTTGTAGCAGAGAATACATTTTATTGAACAATCACTAGTCTCCCACAAAGCACTCCCCTCAAACCTCTGCTCAACGACTTGGGTCAAAAATCATTGGAAGATATAGCAAGATTTCGCCCTATTTTATACTGGCATAGAATATGATGCACCCCGAAGCTGGCAAATTATGCTGACGCTCTTAGGGATGTCATTGAGGCCGACCACTCTCTTAAGATTAGCTGGCTCCTTAACACCTTAACATAAAGGATGTTTTGACCTATATGGGAATGCAGCAACTATGGGAGAACACAAGGCATGCCCCTTTCCCTACTAATGAAAAAATGAAAGAACACTATTGGAAAATGGCGAGGATAAATAATTTTAGAGCAACTGAGAGTACCTCACTTACAGGGAAGTTTCTAGAATTCAAGCTTTTGTCTCAGTATTAAGCATGGGCGAAATCAGCGAAATCGCGGTCCGCGAAATCGTGCGAAAGCGAATTCGCGATCCGCATATTCGCGAATTTGTGCGAAATTGCAAATTTTTGTTTTTTTGCGTGTTCGCGGGCCGCTTGCATGGCGAAGTTACCCATGCGGTTGTCTATGTGGGCACAGCACCCTCTGGTTTACACTGCCACCCTCTGGTTCACCACTGACACTCTCTGGTTCACCACTGCCACCCTCTGGTTCATCACTGCCACCCTCTGGTTCACCCCTGCCACCCTCAGGTTCAGCACTCACTACTGCCATGCTCTGGTTCATCACAGCAACCTCTGGTTCACCAGTGCCACCCTCTGCTTCATCCCTGCCACCCTCTGGTACATCCCTGCCACCCTCTGGTTCATCACTGCCACCCTCTGGTTCAGCACTGCCACCCTCTGGTTCAACACAGCACCCTCTGGTTCACCAGTGCCACCCTCTGGTTCATCCCTGCCACCCTCTGGTTCATCCCTGCCACCCTCTGGTTCATCACTACCACCCTCTGGTTCAGCACTGCCACCCTCTGGTTTATCACAGCACCCTCTGGTTCATCACAGCACCTCTGGTTCACCCCTGCCACCCTCTGGTACAGCACTGTCACCCTCTGCTTCATCCCTGCCACACTCTGGTTCATCCGTGTCACCCTCTGGTTCATCACTGCCACCCTCTGGTTCAGCACTGCCACCTTCTGGTTCATCACAGCACCCTCTGGTTCACCAGTGCCACCCTCTGGTTCATCCCTGCCACCCTCTGGTTCATCCCTGCCACCCTCTGGTTCATCACTACCACCCTCTGGTTCAGCACCGCCACCCTCTGGTTCATCACAGCACCCTCTGGTTCATCACAGCACCTCTGGTTCACCCCTGCCACCCTCTGGTACAGCACTGTCACCCTCTGCTTCATCCCTGCCACCCTCTGGTTCATCCCTGCCACCCTCTGGTTCTTCACTGCCACCCTCTGGTTCAGCACTGCCACCCTCTCTTTCATCACAGCACCCTCTTGTTCACCAGTGCCACCCTCTGGTTCATCCCTGCCACCCTCTGGTTCATCCCTGCCACCCTCTGGTTCATCCCTGCCACCCTCTGGTTCATCACTACCACCCTCTGGTTCAGCACTGCCACCCTCTGGTTCATCACAGCACCTTCTAGTTCATCACAGCACCTCTGGTTCACCCCTGCCACCCTCTGGTACAGCACTGTCACCCTCTGCTTCATCCCTGCCACCCTCTGGTTCATCCCTGCCACCCTCTGGCTCAGCACTGCCTCCCTCTGGTTCAGCACTGCCACCCTCTGGTTCATCACAGAACCCTATGGTTCACCAGTGCCACCCTCTGGTTCATCCCTGACACCCTCTGGTTCATCACTGCCACCCTCTGGTTCATCACTACCACCCTCTGGTTCAGCACTGCCACCCTCTGGTTCATCACAGCACCCTCTGGTTCATCACAGCACCTCTGGTTCACCCCTGCCACCCTATGCTACAGCACTGTCACCCTCTGCTTCATCCCTGCCACCCTCTGGTTCATCCCTGCCACCCTCTGGTTCATCACTGCCACCCTCTGGTTCAGCACTGCCACCCTCTGGTTCATTACAGCACCCTCTGGTTCACCAGTGCCACCCTCTGGTTCATCCCTGCCACCCTCTGGTTCATCCCTGCCACCCTCTGGTTCATCACTACCACCCTCTGGTTCAGCACTGCCACCCTCTGGTTCATCACAGCACCCTCTGGTTCATCACAGCACCCTCTGGTTCATCACAGCACCTCTGGTTCACCCCTGTCACCCTCTGGTACAGCACTGTCACGCTCTGCTTCATCCCTGCCACCCTCTGGTTCATCCCTGCCATCCTCTGGTTCATCACTGCCACCCTCTGGTTCAGCACTGCCACCCTCTGGTTCATCACAGCACCCTCTGGTTCACTAGTGCCACCCTCTGGTTCATCCCTGACACCCTCTGGCTCAGCACTGCCACCCTCTGGTTGAGCACTGCCACCCTCTGGTTCATCACAGAACCCTATGGTTCACCAGTGCCACCCTCTGGTTCATCCCTGACACCCTCTGGTTCATCACTGCCACCCTCTGGTTCATCACTACCACCCTCTGGTTCAGCACTGCCACCCTCTGGTTCATCACAGCACCTTCTAGTTCATCACAGCACCTCTGGTTCACCCCTGCCACCCTCTGGTACAGCACTGTCACCCTCTGCTTCATCCCTGCCTCCCTCTGGTTCATCCCTGCCACCCTCTGGCTCAGCACTGCCACCCTCTGGTTCAGCATTGCCACCCTCTGGTTCATCACAGAACCCTATGGTTCACCAGTGCCACCCTCTGGTTCATCCCTGACACCCTCTGGTTCAGCACTGCCACCCCCTGGTTCATCACAGCACCCTCTGGTTCATCACAGCACCTCTGGTTCACCCCTGCCACCCTATGCTACAGCACTGTCACCCTCTGCTTCATCCCTGCCACCCTCTGGTTCATCCCTGCCACCCTCTGGTTCATCACTGCCACCCTCTGGTTCAGCACTGCCACCCTCTGGTTCATTACAGCACCCTCTGGTTCACCAGTGCCACCCTCTGGTTCATCCCTGCCACCCTCTGGTTCATCCCTGCCACCCTCTGGTTCATCACTACCACCCTCTGGTTCAGCACTGCCACCCTCTGGTTCATCACAGCACCCTCTGGTTCATCACAGCACCCTCTGGTTCATCACAGCACCTCTGGTTCACCCCTGTCACCCTCTGGTACAGCGCTGTCACGCTCTGCTTCATCCCTGCCACCCTCTGGTTCATCCCTGCCATCCTCTGGTTCATCACTGCCACCCTCTGGTTCAGCACTGCCACCCTCTGGTTCATCACAGCACCCTCTGGTTCACTAGTGCCACCCTCTGGTTCATCCCTGACACCCTCTGATTCATCCCTGCCTCCCTCTGGTTCATCACTAACACCCTCTGGTTCAGCACTGCCACCCTCTGGTTCATCAAAGCACCCTCTGGTTCACTAGTGCCACCCTCTGGTTCATCCCTGACACCCTCTGATTCATCCCTGCCTCCCTCTGGTTCATCACTAACACCCTCTGGTTCAGCACTGCCACCCTCTGGTTCATCACAGCACCCTCTGGTTCATCACAGCACCTCTGGTTCACCCCTGCCACCCTCTGGAATAGCACTGTCACCCTCTGTGTCATCCCTGCCACCCTCTGGTTCATCACTGCCACCCTCTGGTTCAGCACTGCCACCCTCTGGTTCATCACAGCACCCTCTGGTTCACCCCTGCCACCCTCTGGTTCATCCCTGCCACCCTCTGGTTCATCACTACCACCCTCTGGTTCAGCACTGCCACCCTCTGATTCATCACAGCACCCTCTGCTTCATCCCTGCCACCCTCTGGTTCATCCCTGCCACCCTCTGGTACAGCACTGTCACCTTCTGCTTCATCCCTGCCACCCTCTGGTTCATCCCTGCCACCCTCTGGTTCATCACTGCCACCCTCTGCTTCATCTCTGACACCCTCTGGTTCATCCCTGCCGCCTGCTTCCTTAGCTGTAAGTGCTTCCTGTTGTTATTTTTTTTACAGAAGCATTGTGCCATACTTGTAACTATTCTCTGACCCTGCTTTGAGGGTCAGAGCAGTGTCAGAGAATAGTTGCAAGTAGGCAACTGAACTCTGGAGGGGCCCCTCAGGAAGCACTACAGGGAATGGGTACAAATTAGCTTGAACATTTGCACCTGCTAAGTGCTTTCAGTTTTCCAAAAGTCGTTTTTCTGCCATTTCGCGAGATTCGCGGGGCGCGTATTCGTGCGAAATCGAACTTGGATTTCTTTTTTTTTGCGTGTTCGCGCGGTTTTCTGCTTATTCGCGGACCGCTTGCAGCGCACCGACCCCGAGGTTGCCCATGCGGTCGTGTATGGGCGCGGCCATCTTGTTTGCGTGACGTGTTTCCGTTTCCGGGCGCTTGTTGCATGCTCGCAACATGTGCGGCGCGCGATTACGTGTTCATGGGCGTTTTTGCGTGCTCGCGGGGAAAATATCGCGCAAACTTACCCACGCGGTCCTCTACGGGCGCGGCCATCTTGTTTTTCATTCACTGCTATGGTTTTGGGCATGCTACCTTTCTATCCATCTCACATCTTCGTAATCCTATGTTTTTCTGAACTTTTTTTGTCTATTTTTGCTTATTATCTCTCTCTTCAATTTCCTACATCTATATTTTGTGTTTTTTTAGACTTTTCGTTACTTTATTACCTACTTTGTTTCTTTCGCTCTCTCTCTTATTTTTTTCACACCTATTCTTCTTTCCTTCTTCTTGTGCCCAGGACCATGGCTAAGGGAGGCGACAAGGGCAAGGGGAAGGGCCCAGCACCCCGTACCCGGCTCCCTTGCGGGCGTTTGAGGGCCGAGGAAGTCCAGGCCAGGGAGATCTTCTCCGCGTTGGAGGTGGCCGCCTTGATGGTGTTTGTGCAAGTCCACCTCCCTAAAACCGTGGTAGCAGGTGGGCGGATTGCTTCTGGTTACGGCCTCCGGGAGCGTCGCCAGCTGGACGCTGGGGTCCTACCAGCAAGTGATGCACCGGTGGAGTGACATCTTGGACCGGGAGCATGACATGGTCGACCTGCACGGTGTGGAGATCCCTGGCCTTGGTAAGTAGCTATTTAATAACTACTTTTTTTCCTTCTGCTCTGTTATATTGCTAATCTATTTTTTTCCTGAAGAGTACGAATGCTGCTGATTCGATTACATTGCAGGTAAATTAATGTTTAAATAGCTTCTGTCATTGCAGGTGCTCGCCTGGTTATTGGCGTTGCTACTATGCTTACTTGTTTGCAACTTTTTAGTCATTTGAGAGCATTACTGCGTAATGCTAGAGACAGTAGACTCAAGTCTAGTCCTTCTTTGTACTCCTGCTGCGGCCACTTTGATGAGATAGTGGTGGATTGATACGTTGAGTTTATCATTATTTACTTGTTATAGGACATTTGTTAGTGGTCTGCAATCATGATGACGGACTGTGTCTGTCACGCGACGTCTTGTGCTGCTGAGTGATGGCAGTCGTAGTAGAACCTTTTTGTTGTTGATGTAGTTAGTGAATTACATAACTTTCCTATTAGATGGTCTGCGAATCCTGCAATACTGTACTACTATCCTCCTAGTTGACCAGATCAGATGCAATTGATGTTAATTTGTTTCCCCGACATAGTTTTAGATTGAGTACAAAGAAATCAAATATTTCCCAAAAAACAATCATCCATGTTGTGTTTCATTATTTCATGATCACCAGGACCTCCCAGGGGCAAGGCGGCGGCGGCGACAGAGACTCCGGTGGCAGAAGGTGGAGAGGCTCAATCCCTTGCAGGCTCTTCTGCTGGCTCCAGTAAGTTGTTCTATTGTTATATTAATACTTATACTACCCTAACTTTTACAGCTCCTATTCATTACAAACTGGTTCCTAATAATTCTATGTTTTACAAAATAGTCTTTGATCTTCTTCTAATGTAGACTACTTTCTACATTCTTATCCTGCCTCTACCATCACTCTCTGTGCTACTACTATTTACAATTATGAGTCGGTCTGTGTAGGTAGCTAAGCTTCCCATTCGGCAAACGGTGTGAAACAAAACTCTGATACAGAAATAGCTCTAGGCACTGAGTGCAGTCCTCTGGGTTGCCCTTGCTGTCTATTCCAGTATTCTTAATGTAAGTGCTTTGACAATTTCCAACAACAAAATGTCATTGTTTACACCAAGTAAAAGGTAGCAGTTGCCTTTTTGATTTGAGAGGAGAACATCCCATACCGCTAGTGTTTCAGGGACTATTCTGCACACAAAGAAGTATGGACAAGATGAATAGGACATTGTTGATGATAGGTGCAATTCGACTTTCGACATACCTCAGTCCGAACAGAAGTTGAACCCCCATTCCCCTGACCGACTATCTAGAATGTCTGACCAATGATTTTACGACCCAGAAGAACAGAAGAAGACTACCTCCGAGTCCCGGCCTATCTGAGTCACTGAAACATGACTGCCAAGTGCAGTAGTTCAAACCTTTCCGCTCACTCACTCGTGAACAAACACCACACAATGTTTGTTAGTTTTAAAGTTTTATTTTCAATTGAGAAATGAAAACATTATTTCTTTATTTTTAATAGCGTAGTATTCTTATGGATGAAGATGACGTCAAAGTTTAAACAACATTCCCATGAATGAAATTAATATGACTCAAACTTAATAATAGTTAACACTAACAGACACAGGAAATTATTAGAATAACTGTGCGTGAGCCCCCACCGTCTTTAAAGTACTTAAAGTACTGCTGGTGGTGACTCAGTAGTAGTTGGTGAATCGTCTGGCAGAAGGGCAATGGAATCTTCTTTCTGTAATGAGAAAAATGGTGCACGTTAAGCAAGCATTCATCAGTTGTCATAAAAAGAAGTGTAGCATTTAATGGAATAAGCATTTAAAAGGTTAACACCCTCCCCAAAACCGTTACTTTTTTTCAATCCCAATAATAAAAAATGTTTTATGTAACATTTTCTTCCATTACGAGACAAAATAGGGGGTTGTGTATGGCACCTGAAAATATGACATTTTTTCCTAGACGTCACAACATCTGATGCGGCACAGATGACCACCAGTGCCGGGGCCAGCAGTGTGGAGGGGTCCACTCTGGATGCGGCGGTGCCAACAGGAGAAGCTGGGGGGGAAGACTCAGTGGCGGCGGATGGTGGTAAGTTATTATACTCCTTACTTATTGAAATTTTTTTGAGTAGGCTCGTAAAGGAGTGTATGATGTACTGTACAGTAGTACACAGTACACTAGTATAAGTACACTGTACTGTCAAGAACATTTACTAATTTATAACTACTTTTTGGGCTATCACGGAGAAGACAGTCAACCTTGACTTGTAATAGCATTAGCGGCGGTACTTCTCTGGTAACCAATGGCCCCCTCTATTTCACTTGAACTCAGCTGGCAAATTTTTATTGTGAAGCCAAGTCATATCAGATCAGATGTAGTTTAGGGATGTGAAGAACGAAAAGTTAAAGAAGGGTGAAACGAAGGACGAGCGAGTCTTAATATTTATGACTGTAAAGAATGGTTTTGTTGAATGCAATTCAACATAAGAAAGAAGACAGCGGTTTCCAAAATATAATGAAAAGGGTGTTAGTTGGTTGTTGACAAAAATAAATTTTGGTACATTTGAGACATTAAGAAGAATCATAGACGTACTTTGGAAGCCTGGATGTTATCTTCTTTATCCTCCTCGTCGATAGCAGAGGTGTATGATGTAGTAGAGCAGACGCTGAGTGGATGAAGTATGGCCAGTGGCAGTGCCACCCCTATAGAAAAGTAAGACATTCCTATCCCACCTGCATGTACTGCTTAAAGTACTGCGAGTCTGCATCATCATGGCCTGTGTCTGTATTTCTTAGGTTAAAGCTGAGTGAGATGCCATTATGGTGGCTACCACAAGTTCACGTACCAGTAATTTCTTTTGCAAAACAAGAGAAAAAAAGTAAAAAAGGCATTTTTAGTTCTATCTGACTATGTATGCAGTTGTGAGTCCACCTATAATGCTGCTAGTGGAATTCCTGAAACTCACAGTGTCACAGGCTTACAAAGACGGCGGAAAGATACAGGCCAAAATGTTATACTGTATTTGCTACTTGCTGGTGTTACTGAGTGTCAACCTTCCGTTGAATTATTTTGACTTTATGTTAAGGACTATTGGCTACAGTATTTTTCTTTCTTTCTTCATAGATGCTACTCCCAAAAAGCTCACCCGTAAGGAGATGGCTGTCCGGGCCGGGGCCCGTAAGCTGGAGGCTATTTGTGTCGAGTATCGCGGATGTGGGCTCGGGAGCATGAGGAGACAACATCAACATCTACATCCTCCTCCACTGCCCCCGGGTCCACCAGCCAGAAGCCTCCAGCCAAACGGAGCCGTGGCCCGACAGCCTCCCGCCGCCGCCACACAGCAGCAACAACATCAGCGCCCCCCCAGATCCTGGATCGTTGGTGTGCGCCGACTACGCAAAAGAGTGGACTACCTGGAGCGGTTGGCCGAGAAACATCAGCGCCAGCTCCGGGACCTCCGCAAAGAGCAGCGGGACATGAAGCAACAGCTTGCAAAACTACGCCACCAGAGGAAGTGACTGTCCCTTGCCCCTTTTTTAAAGACTGTTGGGGGGGTGGGAATTGGGTGTTCGGGAAAGGGGACTTTTGGACTTTTGGACATTGGTTGGGGTTAGGTAGGGGGGTGAGTTGGGTTAGTTTATTTCATTTTTTGACTACCTCAATATATTTCTTAATAATTATTTTTCATACCAAAACATAGTATACGCGTTCATATTATTTTGTGTGGGGGTGGGCGGTGGTTACTGGACGTTTGGTTTCTTCCAACTTACCAGCATGAATGAAACATCTAGTCCTGAAATGTACCAAAGTGCCAGTAACCGAGTTAGTGAATTCAGTAGCCCTACCAGTACTTTACTAGTAGTACTGGCAATCTCTGCTCTCCTCCCAGTCCTAGCCCATTATTCTACCTCTCCAAAATGATTATCTTACCTGTGATTCGTGTTTGAGAATCGGGGTAGCCCCAGGGCTGGCTGCATTGCAAATGGTGATTAAGGTTGGTTGTTGACTTGAATCCTCGACGGATGCAATATCATTGTTGTGCTGGTAGCAGTAGTGGTACACACTTGCAGTATCACCATATGAAAAAAATAGGAAATTAAACATTGAGTGGCCTGAGCGTAGCATTAGAAACAGTACAATAGATAGTACGGTACAGAACAGTGCCCTAAATTGTAGCCTAAGCAGTGCCAACGTAAGGTAAGCATTAAGCATTAGATTGTTCACGTCTTGTAGGAGGAGGATGTTCTTATTATCAATCCACGATGGCGCACATGAACTTCTGGTTGCTTTGACCTTATCCTCCCCAGCAAGTGTGTGGAATTTATTGTTGTCAGTCACACATCAATGAATTACCACACAGTCCGGGGAAAGAGGGTTAGTGTTTGAAAATTGGATGGGAATGGGGGGTTTTGGGAAAGTTTGGTAGAGAGGAAAAAAACACAGCATGGACAGTCAAACAACAAATGAAGAGAAACAAATCTTTGGATTTGAAGATATCAATAAACCTTTAAAGGGACATAAAGGAAGTGCACTACTGCATGCCAGAAGTTGTTTAGTAAATGGATGGTTAGCTTACTGAAAAGTAGTACTACTACTTACTGCAACTTACTAGTAACTACGAAGGAACAAGTTGGCAGTACAGGGCTGCAGTCATTACGCAATTTCACTTGCCTCTCTGCCCTCAGACAATAAACACTTAGAACACTAAATTAGTGTTAAACATAGCAAAGACGTATCAAATAGCTGGAGGGATGAATTTGGAGCAGAGATCAAACAAACGCACAGAGTCACACTCGTAGAAGTAAGTTCAAGTTCACAAGAACATCATTTAAAAGATAAGGAGAATTTTGGATACTGTTACGGTTTTTTATAGTTGTCCCGTTGAATTTGTGAAGTTGATGCATCCAGCCATTCCTCTTATTCGCAGTACTCCTTCATTCCATAGGATGCTCCGTCGATCAATCTTGGTGACCAGACACACTGACTGTCCACTGCCTGCCTGATGCGGAGTGCGGATCGCTAATTGTAAGCCTGAGTAGTACATTGATGGCACAGGGTAAAAGCCTGCCTGTAATTGATGATGGAAAAACACAACAGTAAGTGTTAAAGTGTTAAAGTAAGTGTTAAAGACACCTCAGGGGAAAAAAATATATAAGGCACGCTGTGTGGTGCAAAAATTATACTGTCACTTTCAGAGATGACAATCCCCAAAATCTAGAACACCCCGCATTACCCTCCCAAAAACGTGCAGAATACTGCTGCTACCTCGCAGAGGCCTAATTTCAAATCGTGCCAAAACGCACTCAGAAAGTATGCCCAAAACCCCCCTTTCCCACCATGGATTATCTTCAAACCACGTGCAATCAAAATTAGACATTCCAACAAGTGTTCCAAGACCCCACCCAGTCGTAAAAATCTAGAACCCGCGCCCAAACACTTGCAATACAATACTGCTAACCCTAACGAGCCCTAAGTTAAGAATAGTGGCAAACGCTTTCTTTAACTAGGCCAAATCCTCCCTTTCCCACCATGCATTTTCTTCAAACCACTTGCAACCAAAATTACACATTCCCACTAATGCTCTAAGACCCCAGAACCCAGTTGCAAAAATCTAAAACACTCTCAAACACATGCAATACTGCTGCCAGTGCTAACCCTAACGAGCCCTAAGTTAAAAAAAGTGCCAAAACGCTTTCCTACATGGATTTTGTCCAAACCACTTTTATTCGGTATTAGACCTTCCCAGCAATGCCCCAAGACCCGCCAACCCACCGGCAAAAAAGCAGAACACCCCCAAACAGGCAAAAAGCAAAAATGGAAACTTTTTAGAATCGGCCTTCTTTCAATTCTGTCCAAACGCGCTGTGCAGCTAGGCCATAACTCCCGTTTTCCACCATGGATTTCCTGAAAAACAAATGCAATCAAAATTAGACTGTGCCAGCAGTGCTCCTAGACCCCAAAACCCACCCCAAACACCAGGAACCCCCCCAAACAGCACCCCAAAGACAAGCAAGTGAGCAAAAACGCAAAAAAAATTCAACTCCGATTTTCTCCAAAACACTTTTATCCGGTATTAGACCTTCCCAGCAATGGCCCCAGACCCGTCAATCCAGGCGGAAACAAGTAGAAGACCCCCAAACAGGCAAAAAGCAAATATACAAAAGTGGGGAAATCACTCAGCGCGCGCTCTGCAGCTAGGCCCTAACTCCCCTTTGCCACCATGGATTTGCTTCAAACCTCTTGCAATCAAAAGTGTCCATACCCAGCGTTGCTCCAAGATCCCAAAACCCACCCCCAAACACCAGGAACCCCCCCTAGCAGGCCCCTGAAAACACAGAAGAGAGCAAAAATGCTAAAAAGTGAAAAACTTTTTAACCATGTATTTTATCCAAAACATTTTTATCCGGTATTAGACCTTCCCAACAATGGCCCCAGACCCGTCAACCCAGGCGGAAACAAGTAGAAGACCCCCAAACAGGCAAAAAGCAAAACCGGAAAAGCTCACACTTAGAAATATTTAGGCCTCATTCCAAAATCACTCCAGGCGCACTGTGCAGCTAGGCCATAACTCCCGTTTTCCACCATGGATTTCCTGAAAAACAAATGCAATCAACATTAGACTGTGCCAGCAGTGCTCCCAGACCCCCGACCGAGCACCACAAATCTAGAACACCCCCAAATAAACCCCCCAAAACCTGCAATACTGGTATATTGAAAACATGGCAAATTGCGCTGTTCACAAAAAACAAACAGCAATTGGTTTCAACAGAGACAGACAGCCATTGCTGTCCACTGCATGCCATCTTCTCATTATTCATTACCTGTTCTACTTTATGTCCGCATCTTCTTCGGAAAGTGAGGGCCCACAGGGCAGCCTCTCCTGTAAATTTCAGAAGTAGGTCTGTCAACAATCAGCAAGCATGTAGTCAGTAAGTCAGTTATTTCAGTCACACTTGAGGGGACTTGTCTACGAAGACAAAGTTTGTTTTTTCTCCATAATCCATCCATCTGCCTTGAGGAAAATGGATAGGGGAAGTCTGGAGGAGGAGGATAGAGGAGCATGATTGAGTTGTGAACTTGTGAACATCTGAATGCAGACTGCGGCACCTTCAAATCAATACGGAAAATAAGATGAAGGCAGTGCTGATGATGGACTTATTGTGATTAGTTGATTAGAGTTTTGTTGTGGTAAAAGTAGCAAAACAAAGAAAGACACACAGGAATAAAAGTGAATAAGTACGGAAAAAAAGGAAGTAATTTTCAGTCTTCGTTGACAGGGAAGCAGAGCTCGTCCTCCAAGTCTATGAATTGAGACGGGAGTAGGTCTGGTGACCGAGAAGAACTTCCGTCGTCGTCAACAGTCGGAGTCCTCTTCTTCCTGCGTGCATTCACGTATTTTGTAATCGGGTGGTATGAATTGCTGATTCATCTTGATTATTGTTAACCTCTCCACATTTTTGGGCAAAAGGCGGGTCCTTTTTGAACTAACAATGGCACCAGCAGCACTGAAAACACGTTCAGAAGACACGCTTGCGAGTGGGCAAGACAAATAATTTAGAGCCAGGTTGGTGATCAGTCGCCATTTTGAGCTTTTCGTATACCAATATCCCAGTGGGTTCTCATTATGACAGACCTCTGTTGGGTCATCTACATAGGCCTGCACCACCGACTCAAGGTTCTCCAGGGTTGATCCACTTTGCGTACCATCTGCGACCTTTTCATCAGTGGACCGAGCTAACCCTTGCTGAGTTAGCCAATCCCCTTCCGACAATATTTGTTTGTGGACTGGTGCAGGTGAGGGTGATGATATGGTTGCTGGTGTCGTTAACGACTGTGAGGGAAAGTGACTCCCTTCGGCCATGGATTGAGAAGTGGAACTTGACGCCGGATAGCCTGCTGATTCAGTTGTACTTGTGCTGCCTCCTTGAAAGTTCTGCCGCTCTCTTTCGAACGGAGTGGCTGACACAGCTAGCCAATGTTTGTCCTTTGAAACTTCTGCTTCCAAAAAAGGAAAGAAAGTATTGGTGGGCTGTGCCTTTTTGTACCGTGGATCAAGAATAGTGGCACAAATGTAATGTTGTTCTGTATGTATCTTTTTAAGCCTTTCATTGTCAAGTAGGCGCCATAATAACTTCTGCGCCAAACCATATGCTTCTCGCTTTTCACCATCATCTCGGAACGTTGAAGACACCTCTTTCAGTTGGTGCTCTAGCATGCGCAACAATGGGATAGCGTTGGTCAAAGAACAGTTCTCCCTGCTGACTTCACGCGTGAAGAGCTCAAAAGGACGAAGCATGTCTGTCAGGCTTGCAATTAGCTTCCATTCCTCCAACTCTAGCATCAAGTCTTTGTGAGCAGAACCCAGTTTAAAGACAAACTCATGTATTACCTCCCACTGCTCAGACAGACTCTCAAGCATGTAAAAGGTTGAGTTCCCTCGTGTTGCCACCTCCTGATTAGTCCTTTGACTGGCAGTTTACGTTCATATTGAAGGCTCCTCAGCTGCTTCCGGGCCTTAAAAGAATGGTTGAAATGGGTACAGATTTTTCGGCAGGTGGTCAGTACATTGACGACTGGCTCTTCTGCTTTCAAGAAGGCTTGCACCACGATGTTAATACTGTGCGCCAAACACTCTGAAATAGCCTCTCTGGGTCGAAGGAAAAAGAGGGCCAGGGGGTCCTGCTCTATTTAGGCGACCCTAAGGGAAATGATTAGGGCCTCGCAGCATACTCCCGTGGGGCCAGCGCTGTTAGGTTAGATGAACCTTAAGTCAGGCGCTGGATCGGCCGGACACCTACCCCTCACGCTCACGGCACCTGGTCAGGGTGCGGAGCAGCTGCTCTTTTTCCTTCGACCCAGAGAGGTTGTATCTGCTTTCTTCAAAGTGAATGAGCATGTTTCTTTGTGTAGTACTTTGTTGAGGTCCTGACGAATCGCCGGTTGGCGAGAAACATGTTGACCACACCAGGGGGTTGAGTTAGTCTTCTGTATACCCATACGGTCTCTAGCTCCCCTCTCACCCCTTTTTAACCAGGGAATCAGCCACGTTAATAAAAGTCAGTGTGGACTGACTACCCTTTTTAACTTTCACTCACGTTTGCACCGACTACACTTTCTTTCATCCTCACTCACACCCACCATCGGCAAGGAACAAAAGAACCCCGCCAAAAGAGTGCCTTTGGGTGCTCCGTCAGACATTGCAGCGCCGGTCTGTCGAGGGGCAGTGAGTCGATGATGACACTGGACACCCTCCAGTCAGGGTGTGTTTCACACCTAATACTCTGGGTGTGTGAGGCTCTCTAAGTTCCGACAAGGGATCCCTTCCAGTCACCTTACTAGTGATATCTACTCTTTTCTCCACTCTGTCACACTTCACCTGGGGAACTTTGTATCCAGCTGTTTGCTCTAGTTCAGGACATGTACACTGGACCCCATTAAATATCGTCCTTTTCTGTTCCCCTCGTTGTTGAAAAAAAAAATACATTAAAGAGATCCCACAGAAACACTAGGCCCATGCACCACTGAGTACCCCTGGGCATAATGGATGAAAGCATGGCACATTGGATGCAGGCATATGGCACAAAGCACACTGCCTGGATTCAAAATGGCCCCTTGACCCCTGCCTGTACCAGTCCTCAAAATAGCCCTCACCCACATGGCCATGCCCCATCAACACCCCACAAAATCGAAAAACACACAAAAATCACCACAATCCAATGCAATCCATGCCCTCCATGAGGTTTACATTCAAGACACCCCACAGAAAGACTAGGCCCATGCACCACTCACTACCCCTGGGCCTACTGGCTAGTGAGGCTTTACAGGCACCCCAAAATAAAAAAATAAAAAACATATAACAGTGAGCTAAAATTCCATGACATAAATGAGAATTAAGTTAAAAAAAATCTGAGAAACAGTTGTATCATGCACCCATGACTAACCCTGGGCCTACTGGATACTGTGGCTAGCTACCACCACAATATATATTTTGTTAAAGTTGTGGAAAAAGTTTTAGAACTGGAGTTGCCTCAACTGCAATGCCCCAAACAAACAACACCAACTTACTTGTTAAATCTCAAGTCCAAAAGTGATCCAAACTCCAAAGTCCAAAAAGTCCTCAAATACAAATATCCAGCAGCAGCCAAAAAAAGTAATCCTTCCAGCTCCACAGCCAAATGAAAAGTAAGCAGGACATGGACAAAGCACTGGGAGGAGCCTGCTGGACAGGAACAGGAAGTTGGAGACTCTGGGGCACTTCCTTCCTCCCACCCCACCCCAAAAAATTGACTCCTGTACCAAAAAATGCAGCCAAATGTCAATCTGAGGAGTTATTCTGATCAAAATCATCATTTTCACAAGGTTTATGCTTTCTGCGGTGGATTTCTTGTGCAGAATTTAAATTTTTGCAATTTCGCGAACGCGAGCTGTTCAAATCTCCCGCCGGAAGTCAGCTGCGCGCCGTCACGGGCATTTATGACGTACTCGCGTTGTCAAACTCTCGCCGTGCAAGATGGCAAGCCGCGATGACTTAATTGCGTTCGAAAAACTCTCGCGCGATCACGCAGCAAGATCAAAAATGGCGCAGCACAGGCAAAAACGGGAGAAAAACAACTTGGCAGGCTCAGAGTCAATGCCGCGCGCGCGATATTGTATTTTTTAAGCGCGACCAAGCAAAATAATTCGTAGCTTGCGAATTTGCGGATGATTGGGCTATTTCGCGCGATTCGCGGATCGCGAAATCGTCAAAAATCCGTAAATTCGCCCGCGAAACTGATTTTACGCCCACGCTTACTCAGTATGAGCCTCAGTGGGTCACAATATCAAAGCCTTTTGACAGGAGATTATATTTTCAGTTTTGTGGAGGCACCCTTCCTCTAAAATCTTTAACATGCAAGTGGTCCCCTACAGTAGATAATAAATGTCCCAACTGCCCAGACCAAACTGAAAAGTATTTGCATGTCCTATTTGTCGGCCCTGCCTATGCAGGATGGCAAAAGAAATGGCTCAAACCGACTTGCCTGAACCTGGGCACCATAGACAGTAGTGTAGCTCTGAGATTGCTGCGCTCAGACCCATCTTTACAAAAACGCAACTTTTGTTGCCAAGTTCCTGGGATGGATGTAGATCAGAAGATCAAAGATCAATGATTCATGCTTTGTATCCTTGGGAAATTGAATTGCAACTTAGTTGGGTTTACCATGAATAACAGAACTATGTCTGCTTAGTTGGTGCTCTATTTACATGTATATATGTCTGTATGATATTTTATGCTTTTAATTATTTATACATGTCATTTTTTCATACTGCTTTTATGACATGTACTGTCGAAATAAAGCTTTGTTGAGTGATTGATTTATACATGAGGTGAGCTTGAAAACACGACAGGGACCCCTCTGGCCCCGACACAAGAGTCGGGATCTTGATCCTAAGCTAGCGGCACACCGGACTTTGAACAGTGGGGCCTGCAAGCGCATGGGCCCATCCCCTGTTCCTGGAGGCCTAGCGGACATTGGCAGGCTCCATAAACCCGGGCACAAAATGGGGGAGGGGCGTGAGAGACCTGACACCTCACACTCTGCAGCTTGGACAAAGGTTCCCCACTAAAGACAACAAGCACCGGCCCCTATATCAGCCATCCATGCCTTGTCAGGTTCAAGTTCACATATAGAACCCTGCTAATTGGGGGTTCTGAACCCCAAAGCGGAGCCTAGCAGAGGCCTCCATCCCTGACACGCACAGCTCAAAGTGCAGTGACACCCCCAAAGAAGGCAGGGGCATCTGGGAACAGGCACCTCATCCCCCCTTAAAGGAGAGGCCCATGTATCACTTTGTAAGGACTTCTAGAGAACCCCATGAAGTCCACCCCTGTGTGCCAACTCCACTAACCATCCAAGATGGCAGCAGCCACAGGGAAATAAGACTGCAACCTGAAAGAAATGCTTTCTAGGCTGGCAAGATGTCTACCTGGAGAGTGGACCCCAGCACTGGTCGCATAGGCAAGAGGAAGAAAGACCGAAAGAGACGGTGACCCGCTCGTTCCTCGAGTCTCTATTCACAGCCCTCAGAGACGACTTGCAAGTAGTCAAGAAAGACCTCTCTACTGGCATACGGGAGCTCAGGAGAGATTTGGACTCTCTGCTAGACCGTGTCTCCACCTTGGAGGACCAGGGTAATGGCCACGCAGAGGACATCAAGGCACTGCAGCAAGAAACTTATGGCTCCATGACCAGGAACTAGACCTACAAGCCCACACAGAAGATCTTGAAATCAGGTCCAGTTAAAATAATATCCAGATCAGAGAAGCTCTATCTAAGACAGAAGGCACAGTTCTCAGGGGCTTTGTCACAGACCTTTTCCGCTTTGTTCCAGATACCCCACACTCTTGAGATAAAAGTGGACCATGCACACAGAGTTGCTTCCAAGCCGGCAGAGAATGCACCACCGGCAGACATTTTGGTCTGCCTCCATGACTTCCAGCTAAAAGAAGACATCCAACGCAGGTCTCGAGAGAAACACCCTATCATTTTTCTGAGATCGAGCACTCACTCTCAACTAAGATCTAGCTACATCCACCCTGCAAAAGCGACATACCTTCAGACCAGCGACTTCCAACCTCCAGAACATGGGGGTGCCCCATTCCTTGATCTTCTGCTTAGATGGAAATCTTCTCCAACTCTGTTCCTTCAAAGAAACATGCAGGATTTTTGTTCAGTTGTTGAGGTTTTTGTTTTATTTTGAGGTACACTCACAATATCATATGCTGGTAATAACCTCAAGTCCCTGGGACGACAGATCATCCCTAGGCCTTGCACTGATTCTCATGCCGGGAAGTTTACAGCCCTCTCATAATACGCATGATGGATAACCCCCTTAATTATATTACCCTAAATGTCAATGGCCTCAATGGACCAATCAAACGCAGGGCCGTCTTGTCATACTTGAAGAGTACAGGGGCAGACATATGCTTACATCCAGAGACACACCTCCTTCCACAAGAATATCACAGGCTCTGATCTCGCATGTTCCCACATCAATTCTCGTCCACACGCACTTTCCCACATCAATTCTCCTCCACGCGCACTAAAACAGTTGTGGTGGCACTCCTCTTTTTGCATACCTTTAAAAGAAACAGAGGCCCTAAAGTGACTGAGATGAAGGGCTGCCTCCTTGCATTTCACCTGACCCTTGGCCCTTGGTCGTGGCATCTATCTATGTCCCAAATGAGGGTCAAGAGACATTCATACAGACCGTGCTCACAGAGGCTGTCCTCCCAAGAACAACGGGTTCTTGTAGATGGGGATTTTAACTTGGACTGAAACAATAACCTCAATAGGTCCACATCCAGATATGGGCAGGTGGAAGCACTATCAAGGGAGGGACACCAGGGACTTAGAGATGTGGGTCTCCAAGTCATCTGGAGAACACTTCACACCCAAGCCCACGAATACTCTTACTCTTCACACGCACATAAAACATATGCACAATTTGATCTCTTCTTAGGCACAAGAGACATCCTCAACCTCACCTCAGACTCCGATACTCCTGTTCACATTGTCAGATCATTCAGAGTTCTTACTGACTCTTAGCTTGACACCCACACGACGTCCTACATGGGCCTGGTGCTTAAGGGACACACTACTGCAGCATCCTGAAGTAGTGAATCAGGATGGACAAGCCATCTTAGACTATCTAGCTCTGAATGACACCCATGTATTTTCTACTGCTACATTCTGAGAGGCTTTAAAGGCCGTCGTTCGTGGGGAATTCATTACTATCTCAGAAGCAGACAACTGGGTTTGCAAAGGGAAGAGGGACATTTTGGCTAGATCGGTGAAAGAACTTGAAGGCATCCACCAGGGCACAAGAGCGCCCAGGATGTGGCGACAACTGACAGCTGCACATACACAGTTAGCAAGCATAGACATTGACAGAGCCTAGTACGCAGCACTTTGGATGCAATATGCTTTTTACGTAGGGGAAGATATGGGAGGCTGTCTCTTGGCCAATAAACTGCTTTCAAGGCATCAAAACCTGGGATTGCGCTCACTTTGTGACGCTAATGGAGTGAATATCACTGACAATGGCTTAATCGCTCAATCATTGAGAGACATCTGTGCAGAACTATAAACTAACCAGCAGCTGGACTCTGAGGCAAGCACATCCTACCTAGAAGTGACCCAAATATCACCTCTCACCCAGACCAATCAGGTGCTTTGGAACAAGACACTAGGATAGAGGTCATTGCCACGATCTCTTAACAAAAGCAGTCGAAATCTCCGGGACCTGACGGGTTCTGGCCTCTCTTTTATAAGACGTTCTGCACTAGGCTTGTGCTGATCTTGATTTGATTATACAACTCCTTCTCGGCTCCAGGTACTATTCCCCCACAATGCTGACCACCCTAGTAGCTGTTATTCCTATGCCCGGCAAAGACAATCAGCAGTGCAGCTGATATCATCCAATATCTCTTTTAAATGTGGACCTCAAGCTTTCACTAGTATCCTAGCAGCCAGGCTGGGCCCACAAATGCCATCCATTGTAGAGCTGGACCAAATGGGCGTTATTCTCCAGTGCCAAATGAGCCCCAACACAAAGCAGGTTCTGCTCATTATAGAAAAGGCTTCACATGCGTCGGGTGAGTTCATGCCCTGAGCCATCAATGACAAGAAAGCCTTCGACAGGGTCCATTGACACTTTTTAGACCAGGTTCTGGCCTACTTCGGGGTAGCAGAGAGATTTTGCACTTCGGCATTTAATTGTTATCACCTTCCCTCGGTGTTGCTAAGGGTGAATGGCTACGTATCCATTCCCGTGCCCATTAACAGAGACACATGCTGTTAGATCTGGGGGTCTCTAGTTGGCAATGGTATTCACCTTTGTCCAAATAGGGACCCTTACTTCTAAGTCAGGATAAGGGGATTACACTCCTAATTAACCCCTGCTCACCCCCTTGGTAGCTTGGCATGAGCAAACAGGCTTATCTCAGAGGCAGTGTGTTAAGCATTTGTAAATATACACAGCAATACAGTGAAAACACTACAGATGGACACAACACAGGTTTTATAAAAATAAAAATTCTTTATATAGTCTTAACACAAGACAAAGTACCTGGATGCGTAACACAAGATAAACAAAAGGCCCGCAAAAGAGGAGATGCGTTGGTTCCGTAATCCGGGGGAGATGATGCGTTGCTCCTCAATGCTTGCGCAGAGTAGGGGATGCGCCGTGATCCTTACCGGTGCGGGGTTGATGAGTAGATTCATGGCCTGTGGCCCGGCTGCGATGCGCAAGATGGCGCCTCGATGCGATGCGACAATCCTGATGCGATTTGAGAAGATACTGTCCTTGATGCGACGATGATGCGTAGACGCCCTGGCAGCCACGACAGGCCCTGCGACACACTTCTCCAGCGATGCGATGGCGACCCTCTAGATGGTGTCATGCTTCTCCGGTGATGCGACAGCAGGTAGCTTTGACGAAGACACACTTTCTGGGAGATGCTGCGCGGCAAGCTTCTCCAGCAGTGCAACGATTTCAGCTGCGGCACCCTCACGCTTCTTCTCGTTGCGTCGTGCTTCCAGCTCCCAGCGACCCACAGGCTTCTGCAGTTAGAATTCCCAGCAAGGAAATTCAGGTGGAGCTGGAGATGAAGTCTTTTGTCCCTGAGACTTCAGCAGGAGGCAAGCACAAATTCAAGCCTTTGTAGAATATTCTGTAAAATGATGAAAGTCCTTAAAAAGTTCCTTCTCCTTTCCCTTGGCAATAAAGAAACCACTGCAGGCCAACCCAGCAAACAGCACACTGGCAGAGGGGCAGTCCAAAACTCCTGCAGCTTCCTTGGTTCTTCTCCTTGGCAAAAGGTTAGTCTTGTTCCCAGAAGTGATCTAAAGTTCTTAGGTCTGAGTCCCAATATTTATACTACTTTTCTCTTTGTTCTCTGAAGGCAGAGATGCCTTTGCCCAGTCCAAACCAGATCTTGAGCACTTTGTTTACAGGACTTCTTCTTTCCTTTCACAGTGCAGGGCAAAAACATCAGACGCCCCACAGGAGGTAGAGCCAGCATTGTGGAGGGAAAGCATAGCCCTGGAGCACTTTGTTGACTTGATTCCTTCTCTTCTTTCACACTGCAGGGCAGAGACATCAGCTGCACCCCAGGAGGTGGAGCCAGCATTGTGGAGGGAAGGCCCAGCCCTATTCAGGTCCCAGGTGCAACTCCTCCCTTCCATCTAGATGCAGATCTCCCTATTTACCACTGGGCTGACTCATTCTGTCTCTTGGATTCCCCCAGCCCTTTCTCTCAAAAATCTAGACTAGGAATACACAACCTAGCAGAGGCAGGCTTCGGATAGTTAGACAAGAAAATACCTACTTTCTAAAAGTGGTATTTTCAAACACAGAATGTGAAAACCAACTTTGCTAAAAGATGTATTTTATCATTCTGAGTTCAGGCATACTAAATTCGAATTTCTTCCGTGTTCCCTGAGTCAGTTAGGATTATAAAATGTAATAATCTAACTGCCCATTCTGGCCTATGGAGAACAGTTAGCCTTCAATAGTGAAAAACGAAAATGGCTGTAATTCACTATTAGGACATGATACACACACCAGGGCATGTCCTACCTTATACTTACAATGCACCCTGCCCTTGGGCCTACCTTAGGGGTGTCTGATATGAACAAAAGGGAAGGTTTAGGGACTGGTAAGTGGGTGCACTTGCCAAGTCGACATGGCAGCCACAGACTGCACACAGGCCTTGCGATGGCAGGCCTGAGACACACTTTACAAGCTGCTTCTGTAGGTGGCACAACCAGTGCTGCAAACCCACCAGCAGCATTTGATTTACTAGCCCTGGGCACACATGGTGCACTGTACTAGGGTCTGACAAGTAAATCAAATAACCCAAACATGGAATCACTAATTAGTACATAAATGTAACATAGGGAACACTGGCACTGTGGCACTGAATAGCAGTGGCACAGTGCCCAAAGCACCTAACCAGCAAAAACATATCAAAAACAGAGGAGGCAATCAGTAAAAATGGAAGGGAGACTCACGTCAATGATGCCAGGTCTAACACACGGCAATGGTGCCCATTGTCACCACTGCTGTTTGCTTTATATATGGAGCCCCTAGCCCAGAGAGTCCAAGACAATCCTGATATCACTGGCACCACATTCGGAGAAGACCAACATACGATTAGCCTGCACGTTGATGACGTGCTGATGACCCTGGACAAACCCATCTTGGCCATGCCAGCTTTTCTTTCCGAATGGGAGGGTTTTGGCCTTGCCTCTGGCTTCTGAGTAAATGTCACTAAATCCCAGGGCCTGAGTCTCTCTCTACCCCCTGAACTTGAATCCCAACTTGCAACTCAATACCCTATACAATGGGCGAAAGACCCAGTCCCCGCTCGGAAGAGTCACAGCCATTATAATGCCATTATAATGACCATCTTGCCCAAAATTCTCTACTTATTTCAAACGCTTCCCTGATGCCTCCGACAGGGAAGATATCTAGTTAACAAACTGAAATCCATCACTTTGTGTGGGCCCAGCTAGGATATCTGGTCGAATGGATCAAGGAAGAATCAGAGCGACATTGGCTTTTCCAAGACCGAGCAGTAGCAGGAACCTCTCTATGGAAGATTCCCTTCCTGAAGAGATCACATAGGCCCCCGAGTTACAACATGCTTGTAAAAGGCTGATCTCTGACCTGTACGCCTTCTTGATACAACCCACGAGACATACACATACACCTAACCAAACATGGTGGGAAAAGAACTTGGGTGGCAACTGTCCACCAAGGACTGGGAGAATATCTACTATAGGGCTCGCCACACTGCCCACCACACTGCCCTTACTGAAACATTTACTAAAGTGGTGCCATATTGGTACCTCACCCCAGAGCAGCTACACAAGATCGATCCAACCAAAGCCCTGACTGCTGTAGGGGTGAGTGGAAAGGCAGGGTCTTTAGTACACTCCTTCCACACTTACAAACATATTGGACACAAACACTTGATGATATTGACCGCCACCTAGACACCCAGCTTTCCCGATTTCTCTCCCATACTCTATTAGGCCTACCTAATTCTCTCTCTCACTCATTCCCTAAAATCATTGTAGGGATGACAAAATATACCTTCGCATGGGGATGACACACATACCTAGTCACCTGGGATGGCTTCACCGCTTGTAGTATATCCTTGGAACGGAAAAGATTACACTCTCCACTATAAACATTGAGCATCATATGGGATCCTTTGGAAGCCATACATATCCCTTCCTTCTCAAGAATTTGGAGAACGGACATGCCCTAAATACCTCTGTAAACTGCGACCCTCTGAACTAACTGGTGCCTTGGGCTCAGGGACAGATTCATGAAATGAACTGAGAGTTGTGAATAACATACTCGCGAAGCAAGATGGGTGTTTTGGAGCATGTGGGTGGAGGGCGGGGGAGGACAGGGGAGGTGTTTCAATTGGTTTGTTAATATTTACAGAAGCTGCATCCTGTAGTTTTGATGAAAGCTTTGTATACTAAATGGCGTTCACCCTGCAAGTTGGCATAAACAAATTGCTGGGTGTGAGGTTCATGTGCTCATAGCTTGTAAGTGATTCCATGTCAAATTAAACAAACATTCATGTAGTCCTTGTTATTCTTTATAGGAGACTTTCAGTTTCCTGTTTTCTGGGTTTGCATCAAAATGCATGGGTAGATGCACAGAAACACCCATGTAACACCTGTCCCAAGCAAAGTTAAACAAGGCAGCTCAATGTGCTGTGTTGTGGTATTTGTATTTACTAAACCACTCCTGACTTTGCAATGCTTAGTAAATACTAAAATGTGATAAAACGCAGGCGCAAAGTCTCTCAACGTAGTGATTTGGTAGAGCTCTAGCACCTGCTACTCCTTTACCAAAACAGGGCCCAATTATAGGTCTTCCAGTAGAGATGTTAACTGAGTGGCAGAGGAGGTGATGGCAAGTCTGTGGTGAGGAGTAGAAGCAGGATGCTCCCTGTTGGAAGGTAGTTTATTAGTAGGTGCAGGTAGGTACCTACAGCTAGTTATTTGTCACAATAGCAAATAAGGTCCAGTCAAGTCTCAATAAATTAAACCTTGCTCAGACCTTGGTAACTTGGCTCATGTGTAGTCAGGCTTAAATTAGGAGACAGGTGTGTAAAGCATTTAAAAAAAACAATAACAAATAAGTAAGACACAACACACAATAAAAATTAAACACCAATTTATAAATATAGGAAATATGTTTATGATTTAAATGACACCAAAACCACAAAACTCCAATGTAGGGAACCAGAAACCTGAATTTTTAAAGATTATGGGCCAGATGTAGGACACCAAATGCCGGTCGGTAACGGCCTATTTCGGTAAATCCAGATTTAGGTGGCACTTCAAACAGTGCCACAGGCCATTACCGATTTGTTATTTACCATGTAATACTATTGCATGGTAAATAACGAATTCCTGTGTACATGCACATCTGTGCATGTACACCTGTGCCATGTGACACACATACGTGCCCTTAGGGCATGTATGTGTGCCACATGGCACACAAGCCAAAATCAGGGATGCAACAGGGTGTCAAAGTGACACCCTGTTCCCCTTGACGATTCGGTATTTTTACCGAATCAGTATTTACTGATTCGGTAATTTACATTGATTCCTATGGGCCTCAAGGCCCATAGGAATTAATGGCATTTACCGAATCGGTTAATACTGATTCGGTAATTACCGAATCCTACCGATTCGGTAAAAAATACCAAATTTTTAGCTACATCTCATTTACCGAATCTAGAATACCGAATCGGTAAAATTCAGTATTTTAGAGTCGGTAAATGAGGATTACCTACATCGGGCCCTAAATGCTTTCTAGTCCCTAAAAGATCAAAGCGGCAAATTTGGCACATCTGGTCACACTTGACCAGGACAAAGTCAAAGTTTCAGGATGACTGCAATGGGGCAAGGGTTGGATATGATGAGCGGTTGGGCCAGTTCAATTTTTGCCTTCTGATTTAGTCACTTTTTTGTAGCTTTTTCTCTCAACCTCAAGTGAGGCTCCTCGTCAGAGAAGTGTGATATCAGCATGTGTTTTCTGTGGAGTGGAATGTTGGTGTGAGAGCTGGTTATGGAATGTTGGATGAGAGAGAATGTCAGTTGGAGAAAGGGCTGAGCTGCAGGGAGGCTGTTCTGGTGGGGCTCTACATAAGTTCTTGACTTGAAATAAATCTACATAAAGTAACTACTTGCAATGGACTTACTTTATTTACAACAGAGGGGTTGCAGTTCGACGATGGTGGCTTGCTTCCATGTGATAGCCTGTGACATCAAGGACATCTTAGTTCTTGTCATCGACAGTGAAGAGCTCTGGAGCTTTCAGTGTAGCAAGCCTGCATTTCAGGCCAAGTCGCAGTTAAACTTCGCAGGGTTGACTCTCGACGATGGGTGGGTAAACTTATGGAGATTTTTTATCATCAATTCTCCAAATAGTTTCAAACTTCTGGATTTTATTCCAGAAGGTAATGTTGGGCTCTTACAGTGTCCACAACACCAATCCAAGGTTCCAGAAGCTCTGAGTTGCTCCTAGGGAAGTTGGGAATACAAGACCCACATATGCCTGAACAAATCCTTCAAAATCCAGGTGAAGCTATTCAGCTGGGTTTTCCTGGTGGAGATGATGCAGATGGAGCTCGTTTAATGTGTTGCTTTACGGGTGGCCACTCCTAAAACTTTCAGAGCAAGTCAAAGTCCTTTTTTTGGTGCAGACTGGGGGTTCAGTAGGACAATCCTTCTTCTTCTTGTATCTTCCAATCAGTAATTTCAATTGCTGGGTAGCTTTCCCACATTTATCTAGGTTTTGGGCTGGCAAGACAGGGGGTACCCCTGACCAACGGGGTGCATGGTGCCACCCTCTCTGATGACCACTTTCCCTGAAGTGTGGCATTTCCTTGTCCCAGAAAGCACTGTTCACGAAAATCCAAAATAGAGAAAATCTTTCCAGGAGGTTCTTGTCTGTCTAACCCAATCTACAGGTGTGGCTAATTTTCCCTAGCCTCCAGACCCCCTACTAAATCAGCTACAGGGGGTCCCATCTGGCTGGGGGTGCAGGAAGTGAGAGTGGGCCTGGTTCCTGTCCTTGCTGTCTTTGTGCCTTTCAGGACCAGTTTGGCTACCCTGCCTCCTTCCTGCCTTTTGGTCAGCAGCTGCAGATCTCCTCCCACCAGATGTCTATTTGTTTCCTTGCAGGCCCTTCACACCTCATCAGAACCAATTAGAAGAGGATGCTCCGGAGCTAGATTCAGACACATCAGAAAAGCATGTTCTATAACTTCTTTTCTGTCATAGTTATAATAAATCCAACCTTGGCAAATTGTTGGATTCAGTCTAACTATTGTTTTGGCACTTTTAATTAATATTTTAGCCCACTCCTGTCAAAGTCAAAGACAAATCAACTTTATTCGGTTTCAGGAATATAAAACCATAAAAGTTAACATTTCCCAAATGTTACCATAAAATCAACGCAATTCATCACAGTTAAAATACATTCCACAGCGAACCATAAAAGTCATGAGATGAAGTGCAAAATACAAGTTCCAACAATCATGATTCGTGCGTTAATAACCCGCCAGCAAAATTGACAGCTGTACATACCTTAAAAACGGACTTAAACCGTGGCCCGTGTTAGTGTTTAGTCAAAACAAGTCCTAGAATTCACCGCAGATTTCAAGTAGCCAAGAACAAAAAAAAAACAGTCGACGTTCAACAGTTATAAATACGGGAGAGCTGGTCAAACCTGTTTAAAATTCATCCTCTTTAAAATCAGCACAATAAAAAACTTCCGGGGTACCTCATAAAATTTACAAAATAATATAAAGTGTAGCAGATCCTGTGGTGTCTCTCCATCGCAGCCACAGGGTGCTAACAACTGCCCTCTACTGCTCCCCCATGGAATGGCAAGCAGGAGGTGAAAGAGGTCCAGGCGAAACCTGGTCAGTAAAAAGCATTGATAAATTGTTAATAACCCCAGGAGGTAAGGCTCTGCAAGTGATGTTGTCTTTAGGAATAAAAACTTATGGACACTTGGTTTACGTAGTTCCAGCTCTTCCCTCTCCAATTTCATTAAGCTGCCTAAGGACACCCTTGTTATCCCCACATCCTGTTTAGTAATTGTTTCTGAATTGGAATACAGTTCAACTCGTCCTAACCTTTCAAAACTACACTTGATGTATCAGAGCCATGGTATGCTGAGCGCGTGATCAAGAGTCATGCATTCTTTTAAGATCGACTGGCTCAATGATAATCCCTTGCTCGACCAGATTTTTAGCCAGAAAATTAAGGGACGGAGTGCCAAAATATCACTTAAATAAGGCACCCCTAGTTCCTCATGTACCACCAAGTTAAATAGGCCATGAGGAACAACCAATAATCGCTTCGAAAAGCTGTTCTCAGTTACCTGAAGATTATCTGTGGTGACATGCTCCAATATTTCACTTCCATAGGAGGCTAATGCTACGCTCTTAGCTTGATAAATCGTCAACAGTGCTGCTATTGATCTATTTCCCATCTTAGATGCAAAGTTAAAAATGGACGCATTCACCCGCACCAGGTCTCCCTTCTTTCTTTGTTTCAGTAGGCACCATTTCATGTGGATGTCCAATACGACCCCCAAATATGAAAAAACATCTGCGTGGGGAACCTTGGTCAAACCTACCCTAAATTGGAACAATTTTTTGGGACGTCTCCCTACTTGCATGACATAGGACTTTGAATCATTTATGGATAGGTCCCGATCCACCTAAAGGTGGAGAAGGCATCAAGCAGAGTTTGTAGCCCCTCGGTAGTCGTGGATATAAGGACTGCATCGTCCGTATCAAGTAATACGGAAAGACTGCGTCGGCCTATTTACGGATAGTCAACCCCTGTTGCTTGAAGGGCTTTATCTGGGTAATTGATGTAAAGATGGACTAAAAAGGGGGCTAGGATGCACCCTTGTCGTACACCCCTTTTAGTATCAAAATTATGGTAAACACGTAGGTCCTGCGAAAATCTAATGTTGGCCTTAGTTGCATGGTGGAGATCTTCTAGGAAGAGCACAATGTTGCTGTCTACCCCTATGTCTTTCATGGACTGCCACAGTTTGATCCTATTCACGCGATCAAACACGGAAGACAGGTCCAGGAAAGCTAGATAAAAGGTGCAGGAGCGTGCAACCATGTATTGACTGAGAATCATTCTACGGTTGAGGCACTGAGCCACCATAGATCGACCTGAACAAAACCCATACTGTACGTCAGATAATATATCAGGTTCCTCAGTCCAGCTGGTCAACCTACCTAAAAGCACACGACCCACAAGCTTGACAACTGAATCCAATAACAAGATCGGTCGGTAGCAGTGTAGACTATCCCGGTCACCCTTTTTAAAAACTGGTACGATGTAGCCCAAGACTCAGGGCATCCGGTCTTTGCCGCCGCGTTAAATACGGTAACAAGTACCGGGCCCAGAAAGAGGGGTCAGATTTGAAGAGTTCCGGGGAGATGCCATCAGGGCCCGCGCCTTATTACTTGTAAGCCCGGCAATTCCCTCCTCAACTTCCCCCACCTCAAAGCACAATGTGGGTGCAGCTTCCTCGCAACCTGACTTACAAATCAGCTCAGGCGGGCTCGCGAACATAGTTTTAAAGTGGAGCAACCAATCGTCATCTGTGATGTGTGTGCCTAATGCGTTGCTTTCTTCGTGCTCTAAAAAGGAGCTATAAATGATGTTCCAAAACCCAGAGCTATCCCTTGCTCACTGGCTTGGCAGTTTGTGCTGGACTGTTCCAATAAGCAACAGGGTCAAGACTGATTTGCTTACGGCTGGGTCTGAACTGGGGTGGCGAAGTGAGCTAAAGAACAATGATGGATTCAACCGAGATCAGTGAGTGTCTGAAAAGTTTCAGCGCTCCGTTCATCATCTCCTTGTGTTTGTTTTGTTCGCCCTAAGTTGACAGGATATGCCCAGACGTGAATCCCTTGCTCACTTTCCTGCCTGGCTGATGAAGGGTGTTACTCTGAAACCAGTCCCAGGATACTTGTTTTCGGTCCAGGGAATACCTGGTTTGGCAGTCCAGGCTGGACTGTTCCCATAAGGAACAGGTTCAAGACTTATTTGCATATGGCTGGGTCTGAACTGGGGTGGCAAAGTGAGTTAAAGAACAATGATGGATTCAAATCAGATCTGTGACTGGAAAGCTAAAAAGTTTCAGTTCGCCGTCCATCATCTCCTTGTGTTTGCTTTATTTTAACATTGCACCCTGTCCTTGGGGCACCTAGGGTAGACCTTGGGGTGACCTACATGTAAAGATATAGCAGTTTAAGATTTTGGAAGTACCATTAATTTCAACGTCGAATTTGGACATAGTTTTATATTAAAAGCAGGATGCAAGGCAGGGTGGCTTTCCTATAATGACTCCAGGCACAACAGCAGTGCACGCTTAAGTGCATTTAAATCAACTGGCCATTTAAACCTACATTACCCCCCACCATTTACTAGCTGCTTACCAAACCAATGTCATACCAATTATAATTACACCTAATTGCCATATACTTTTTAAACATAGCACTGGCCCAGGCAGTGGTTAGCAGAGCCCGGGGCACAATCTGAGTCAGTAGCCACTAGTATCTGTCAGAAAATGGGGGTGATCGGGGCAAAAACAATGACTCTCTCACACTCCCTCAGCTAGAGCTCAGTCAATAAAAAAACCAAAAAAAAACTCAAACCTATTCTCTTTGTAAATGTTTGTTTTAGAAACGGCGTTGAGCAAAGTAGCCTGTCTCTCCCTTTTACATTTTGAGAAAAGATAGAACTTTAAAATTGCTTTCAAGCCGTACATTTACAAGCTTTTCAATAAGTTCTTGGGCTCCCACACTCTTTACAAAAGCACTATTTATTCTGCCATAAACGCTTGCAGCAATTTGGTACAAACTGCCAAGCGCGTTAACAAGACACATTAACGATGAACACAAAATGCCGGCTGCTGAACCACCAATCATATTTTTATAGGTGCCGAAAAAAAGTCAGCAGCTAATATTTACTTATAAGGTTGTGAAGTCTTACACGTCTCCGAGTTGATGAAGAAATTACTGCTTTGCAGAGTCTGAAAGCTAAATTAGCGCCAGAATTATCTCTCAAGCCTTGGCCTTGTTTGAATCCCTCCTAATTATCGTCTTGTTTTGCGGGGATTGATGGGCTGATAGTCCGTGAATGTGCGGCATTGATGGAGCGTTGTGCACTGAAGGAACAGGCCCCGTCACCGGTCTGCAGACGTCTGCTAAACTGCGCGCACTAGGCGGCAATATTTCTTGCTTTCTCATTATAAAAGAAATAAATATTAAAGCGCATTGGGCATAAATAACTGAAGCACAACTGAGGGTGATTTACTTGAAATGAAATGAGGCGGAAATAATGACCATAAAATACTCTGCCTAAGTGAACCGGCTTTAAATATTTAATTTGGACTAATTATTTTTCTCAGAAGTTTACTCTGTAAAAGTCCATAGTTACCCTCAGCTTCCCTGCACATATATTTCTATCACTATATCAGGCGACATTTTGTATTAGATTGTTTTTTACTAAAAAAGAGTTACTGAAGTGATACAAACGTGAAATTTGTACTAAGCTTGTCTGCGCTGTTCATGTCATAGATTGATTTGCCTTCTTCCACTATAAAGTCATAATTTTCTCATCTTCTTCTCCAGGCACCCTCAGGAGGCACACAAAATATTCCAGTAATACTGGGCTGTTTCACACTTGATGCAAAAGGCAGTGACGGACCTCCATAAAGCAATTTATTTTGTTATATTGATTCATCCATCATGTATTCCAATTAACGGTCCACAATCTATCAACCGCTGTATGATAAAAAGCTGAGTTGGCCCTGCCATGATTCATAGTCGTGGCCCGGCCATGATCCAGAATCATGACTGGCTTACAGATGTCACAATGCTGAAGTAAGCAAGAGGGAAGCAAGAACTGCCATTGCCTATATCGCAGAGAAACGTGTGTACACGACCTTCTACAGAATGCAAAATAGTGCCACATGAGATGTGCCATTTGTAGGCGATGGCTCTCATTTTCGAGGATAGCGACTTGTTTTTCATTGTAGTTCTTTGACCCAAGGCAGGAGAAGCTAAGGCAGAAAAAGGGAAAGAAGGGGAAGAAATAAAAGATATGAAAACAGTGATAGGAGCAAAAGCAAGGATGAAAAAGAACCTGCAAGAGATGAAGGAAGGATGGTGGAGCTAGACAACTGACCTGGTCAGTGTGACTGCTCTCCCACGCCTCTCTCTCTGTTCACTCCATGCGGCTGCTGCCCCCACAGCCCTTCCCCCCTCTAGTGTGTCCTTTCCCACTCCCGCCTCCCAGCTGACCGCCCTCCCCCGACCCCTGCTTAATGGTGGCCGCTGAGCGGCAAGAAGAGCTAGACCACTGACCTGGTCAGTGTGACTGCTCTGGCCCATGCAGCTCCATTACTAAGTGCTGCCCCCTGAGCTCTCCACTTGTCTGCCCACTGCTGGGTGTTCGAGGCTCTCCTCAACGCGCAGGCTCCGGCCTGTGCCTCATCCCTGGTGGGCATAGGGTAGAGCACTCTGCTCTTCTGCCGGTCTGCCTCTCTTGGCTTTTCTGTGCTTTCTGTTCTCTCTTTTCTCTTTTCTTTCTCTGCTCACTCTGCCCTCTTTTCTCTTTTTTTGCCCTCTTTTCTATCTCGTTTCTCTGTTTGCTCCACACCGCTGCTGCCCCCGCAGCCCCTCCCACCTCCAGTGTGTCCTTTCTCGCTTCCACCTCCAAGCTGACTGCCCTCCTCTGATCCCTACTTAATGGCGGATGGTGTGGAGCTGCGCCAAAGGGAAGCCCATTTGCACCTGACCGCGACCCAGCAGTAATCATCACCAGAGACCCTGGTCCTGGTGGTTTGGTCCTCCGATCCGCCTCCGCTACAACTCCAGCACCCTCCATACTTCAACAACTGCCAGCTTTAGACACCGAGCAACACCCAAAGCCTGATCTCCTGTCGACACTGCCGCTGCATCTTCACCCACCGCCAGACCCCAGCAGCAGCCCCCAACCTACCAGACATCATGGCTCACAAACCACTAAACTGTATCCTCCTCAGCGTGCGCTCTCTACTCAAGCATGCCATAGAAATCTGGGACATCCTCAACACCCACGCACCCGATGTCGCCTTCCTCACAGAAACCTGGACCAATGCTAACTCCGTGCCCGACATCGAAACTGCCATTTCTGATGGATACAAGATCCTGCGGAAAGACTTCACCACCGGCCCAGGAGGAGGCCTCGCTATCGTCCACAAAAGCACCCTCCCCATGACACCACCGGCCTGGACGACACTACCACCCTCATGGAGCACATCCACTTCAAGATCCAGACCAAACGAAAAACGACTCTTCGCAGAACCCTCATCTACAGGCTGCCTGGCCCCGCGCTCAATTCACCCACACCATTGCTGACCTCATCGCCCCCCATGCCCTCACCTCCACTGACTACATTCTGCTCGGAGACCTAAACTTCCACCTGGACAATCACGACAATCCCAACACCACCACCCTCCTGTAGAACTTCGCCAACATAGGACTGAAGCAACTGGTCACCGCCCCAACACACACAGCAGGACACACACTCAACCCCATCTTCACAGAAGGAAACAGCATCTCCTACAGCCACACCACAGAACTCCTCTGGATAGACCACCTCTGTATCTACTTCTCCTTCAGAAAACCCACCGCAAACAAACATGCCCACCGCCTCCCCCGCAGAAGCTGGAACAAAGTCACCGAAGACCAGCTTACCTCCACCGTCATTAACATCCCACCACCAACAACGCCAGACGCTAATATTGCGGCACGCATCCTCCAGTGCTGGATCACGAACTGCACCGACACACTCGCCCGTCAAGAAAGCCACAGGATGACACATCAAGAAAGCAAGCTGGTTCACCCCTGCACTCCAAGAATCCAAACGCTTCTGCCGATAAAAACGGAGGAACACCAGAACCCCAGAAACACTCACCACCTATAAAGCAGCAACCACAGCACACCATCAACTCATCAAATCCACAAAGAAGAAGTTCTTCCAAGTCCGGATCCTCACCAACGCCCACAACTCCAAATAACTCTTCTCCATCATCATAAAGGAATTCTCAAAACCCAACAGCGAAACAACAGACATCCCTCCCTCCCAAAACCTCTTTAACAGACCCAGCACCTTTTTTACCTCAAGATTAAGATGATCTACGACAACTTCGACAACCAAGACCTCCACACCACTCCAGATCCCACCCCCAGTGATGCCACCCAACAGACCCTGCTCATCTGGACCCCATTCATGACAGTAGACACCCTAAAGAGCATGAATAGTATCCACTCTGGAGCACCCTCAGCCCCTGGCAACCCTATGTCTTCCAAAAGCTGCCACGGCCATTGCAACCGAACTATGCTGGACGATCAAATGCTCCCTCAAAACCGCCACATTTCCCTATGACTGAAAACATGCCAAAGTCAACCCCTTGTGAAGAAAACCTCCTCATCCCTGATGGACCTCAAGAACTTCTGGCCCATCTCCATGCTTCCATTCACAGCCAAGGTCATCGGAAAGGCTGTCAACACCCAGCTTGCAAATGTCACCAAAGCCAACAACGTCCTGGACATCTCCCTATTCGGATTCCGCAGCAACCACAGCACCGAGACCGCTCTACTCACTGCCACCGATGACATCCACTCCCTCCTTGACCAGGCCCAAATGGCAGCCCCCATCCTCCTGGACCTCTCAGGTGCCTTCAACACTTTCTCCCACCGCACACTAGCCACCATACTCCACAACGCTGGTATCCACGGAAAAGCCGTGGACTGGGTATGCTCATTTCCTGCAGGCATAAATCAGTTAGTCAGACTCCCGCCCTACCTGTCAGAACCTAGAAAGACCAGATGTGGAGTGCCCCCAGGGATCCTCCCTCAGCCCCACCCTCTTCAACATCTACATGGCCCCCCTTGCAGCCATCATCAGGATCCATGGGCTCAACATCGTCTCCTACGCCGACACCCAGCTCTTCCCCTCCCTCACTAAAGAAACCAACATCACCAGGCACAACTTCCAAGAAGGGCTAAAAGCTGTTCTCACCTGGATGATGAAGCACTGCCTAAAACTCAACTCTGAGAAAATAGAAGTCCTCATCCTTGGCTTAACCACCTCCGCATGGGACAACACCTGGTGGACCCCGCCATCGGAAACCTCCCCATCCTGACAAATAATGCAGTGAACCTTATCATCATATTTCACTCATCGCTCACAATGAACCACCAGATCAATGCCGTATCCTTGTGCTGCTTCAACACCCTTCGCATACTCTGAAAAACGTTCAGATGGATCCCACCTGAATCCAGAGAAACGGTCACACACGCCCTCATCAGTAGCAGATTAGACTATGGCAACGCCCTCTACACCCGAATCAACAAGAAACTCCTCCACAAACTCCAGACCATCCAGAACGTAGCAGCCAGACTGATCCTAGACATCCCCCGTCACAGCCACATCCCCCAACACCTCCGCGATCTCCACTGGCTCTCCATCAAAAGAAGAAAAACTTTCAAGTTCCTCACTCACATAGACAAGGCCCTTCACAACATCAGACCAGCAAACCTAAACAACTGCCTCCCCTTCCAAAAACCGAAGAGACATCTCCGATCAGCTGACGTCTTTCTGGCCTACATTCCACACATCTACAAGACCAGAACAGGAGGAAAGTCCTTCTCCTACCTCACAGCAAAGGCCTGGAACGACCTCCACCTCCGACAAGCGCCTACACTGCCCCACTTCAGGAAGGACCTCAAGACCTGGCTCTTCAGATTACCCCATCACTCAATGAGCTGGACGCCCCAGTGCCTTGAGACCGTCGTGGTTGAGTAGCTGCACTTCATAATTCCCTGATTGATTGATTGATTGGAAAAAGGAGGCATAAGCAGGGGCGGCTCCTCCATTTGACCAGAGAAGCACCTCCCCACAAGCCCCAGAACTGAAAAATGAAACGGTAATAAAGTTCATTTTCTACCGTTTTATTTTTCAGCAACCCATCCTGAACTAAGTGGCAGAACGGTGTGGGACCAGTGCTGCAGGGTGGTAGCAGCAGAGAGCTTTGCGCTTTAACATGAGCATATCTCTTTTGCCGGCCGTCTTGGGCTGGCCAGCCAGAAATTATCATTTTAAAGTTCTCTGACCTAGCTGTCTTAGACAGCTAGGTTAGAGAAAGCGCAGGCCTCCAGTGCTCTTAGAGGCAATGGGGGAGGCCGGTCTATCCAATACTGGCGCTGCTTTCGTGCTGTGAAAGTAGTGCCAGGATTGGGTAGTGCAGTTTACTGCATCGGGAGCTTCCGTGAGGAGAGAGGACATCCAAGAGAATAGGCAGTCGCGCTGCAAGATAAGGTATGCTTATTTTACTTTTTTTTAATTGTCCCTCCCACTCCACCACCCTTAGTACAAGCCACCTGCCACTGGGCAAAGTCTTCCTCTCTCCAACACGGATGAAAGTCAATCACCTGCCCACACTCTGGTTGTGGTTTTAATAGACTGCAGGATCCTCAAATCCTGTGGTAGAGCCTCAAACCCTGGGATCCTCTATTCCCTGGATCCATGAACCCTGCAGACCCTCAAATTCCATAGTAGCCTGCCTCTCAGATGGGCCACACAGTCACAGTTTTTGCGATACCCGCATGGTGATGAGAGAGTAAGAACCAGGCAGCGCACATGTGACAGTCACAATCCTGAGCAACATGACTTCTGTGATGCAGCATGGATGACCACCTGAGTGGCAATGCTTTGAGCAAGGATGGAAGGAGTGGCCAAAAATGGCCAATACCAGAGGTAGGTGCAATATAATGAGTAAAGATCATGTGCAATTGGTGCCATTTAAAGTTGGAGCAGTGTAACTGTCTGCATGGATTACCGCAGGAGCAGAAAGAGCTGGGAGCTTCCTCACCTTGGTTGATGAGGCATCCCTAGAAAAGATGTGCTGTCAGTATCTTCTTAATGTGAGGAGTGAAGAAATAAGCTTGAATTGTGTTGCAATGTTACTCCACCATCCTGGGTGCATACCTGAAGAAACCTTGTCTTCTTCATGCATCTCTCTTGCACTTCCTGGATATGGTTATACCAGGGATCTCTTCATTGCAGTTAAATGGCTATGTTTCTTTAGACCTTCATAGTAGATTGCCCTCTACACAAACACTTCAGTGAATACAAAGAAAATTCATAGAATCTGTCAAGAAGGTCACTGCCACTAGGATATCTCTACAGGGTACGGTGCCAATGAGATGGAGCAAAATCTCATAAGGAAGGCGAAAACCTAGTCTTTAGGAAAGTGGTCAATCTTTTTAGAGTTATATATAGCAGGATCCTGCTTCGAGGGGAAGCCATCATTTATGGAAGAGGTCACTGCCACTACACAAGTGACACAGGACCAAGGCATAAATGGTATCTAGTCTATTCTGGAAGGTATGTGTCTATTGGGACAGAGGAGATTGCCGGTTCCTAGATACTTACGTTTTCTTTGTAATATGGGTTCTGAGTGGGGGATCTCTGTTGATGATGTATCCCAGTGCTTTTGAATTCATGAGCACTTAAATGTGACTAGTTTCTGCCAAAGAGCCAGATCTGTTTCTGGACGTGAGTCTTGCTGATGGCAAAAAGGATGACTTTGTTTTTGATTGATGGTCTTTGAGGAAGGCACCTAACATCCAGGCTTGGTTGAGCACCAGGCAGACTCTGAAGTGGTCAATGCATTTGCTTGTAGACACTTTTATGTGAAACTCGATGTTGCTGGTGTACTGGTGAATCGTGGTTCTGTGGCTGACAAGGAGAAGTTGAGGCAAAGGTAGAAGACCAGGGGGAAAAGGATGGGTCACCGGGCTGCTTCTCAAACTACCAGTAGCCACTGGGCTCTGGAGGTCGAAATCTGGACAAACAAGAGATTGTTGGAGCCGAGGAACGTATGTTGGTTTGGGCTTGCTGGCTAACATTGTAGATGTGTATTTCTTTAGCTGTATTTTTCCCTGTCCAGCATGCAAATTGTTCTGTACGGATTTTTCTGCTCGCCGCAGCAGGTAGTTGTGGTGTGCGTTGATGTCCTCTGAGGCTTGGTTGCACTGTACAAAACTGCCAAAACAGACTAAAATAAATAAAATAGACTCATGAATAAATAAGAAAGCGCCCGCCCTTCTCGCCAATGAAGCCCTTGGCTATGTTCATCAAAGTGTAATTTCTAAAAACCACTTTTATACTTAGAATAAGCTAACGCGATTCACACCAGCAAGGTACAGTTGGTGAAAAAACACATAACAGTCTATTTATATAAACTAAATGGTATTTTGCAAATACAGAGAATTTGGCAGGGAGCCGTGGAAGCGCCGAAGGGATGAGGCAAGGTTAATTTTAGTAGAAGCCCTCCCAGGTAGCGCAAAATGCACAGCCTCTGAAATGATAAGCAGATGCTGTGCAATCTGTAGTTTACAAGCTGCTAACAGTTTTGTAACATTTTTGGAACCTGCATGCATTGGAACTCGTCCAAATCTACCTTTGGCGGTGCCTGTGCAAATGTGGGGAAATGATGAATTAATCTAACAGCAAATGGGCCGCATTAATAAACACTAGACATCTTCTTGCTGCGAGAATGGGTTTATGCTATGCTCGGGACAGTATGCTCGCCCTGGCTCTGGGTGATGAATACTGATGTCTCGAAAGGCTTGACTTCCTTCCCATATCAGAGTTAGAGCATTTTGAAGTTTGTGATTTCTACCCTTCTCGAAGTTTACACAATTTCACAGTCTCCAACTTTATCCATGCAGAGTTTTTCTTTGAATTACAAGATAATGTTCACCACATTCATCCTAATTTCTTGTTACTTGTAAACAGTAATGGGTCCAGTACCCGGAGTTACAGCACCCACTGGGATTATGAATAAGGCGGACACAGGCTTACATATTTTCTCCTGGGGTTCCAGTTGCTCAAACAAGCCAAAATCTAGTGCTGAATGAGGAATAACTAGAGTTAACGGATGCACTACATCCTGTTCCAGTGAGACTCTGAATTTCCATTTTAGCATGGGCCATTTTTCCAGCCAGTACAGGTATTTCTGTGGACCAGGATTACTGCATCTACTAACAGGCACAATGAGGTGCATTGTGCAATAATTTTCACTCTAATCAACTTTAGCCAAACAGGAAAACGTATGCAGAATTTTCCTTTGCAAGTTGATGGTTTGCTGAGTATTTCTAGGCACATGGAAAGGCATGCAGAACTTTTCTCTACAAGGTTACCTTCACCGGCGGCCGTCACCGGTAAATGCGGTGGGGTGCCGGTGAAGGTAGAACGCAGTGGGAGGGGTTTGAAGTCGACTGACATCGGAATAGGTTTATTTAAATAAATAAATAACACCTATTCTGTCGTCTGTCGGCTTCTCCCCGCTGCACCCTTCCCCTCCCACTGGGGTTACCTGTGCCTGCCGCTGCCGGTTACCTTTCGTCGAGGTCAATGACATTGTGCAGGGAAAATACAAATGCTCACCGAAAGAGGTTTGTGGGCAAGCTAACGAAGTAACTCCAAAGTACAAAGGGTATGGTAATTGATGAGTACCATAAAACCATAGATACTCTAACATTTTGAGCTGGGTTAGTGTCACAAATGTGATGCTAACCAGTGCAAAATGTTTTTTAACCAATTTACTTTCCAGCGCCAAGCTTGTTTTGCACTGAAAAGTACCCTACAAGTAATGCAAAGCAGCGCGAAGCATTGCTTTGTGTTCCTTATAGCCAAGGGGGGCATTACATAGATGGTACATGGGTGTTCGCATGCAACCACCCATGCCTTTTGATGCCAAATCCTATCTACAAACAATTATAGACAGGGTTTAGCACCAAAAGTTAACACCATCTGAAAGGAGGCATTAATAGGAGAAATGTTTTCATTTCTCATTTCTTTTCCTATTTTGCATGTGTACATGCACTTTATAGCACATATGCAAATTGGGAAAAGTGTTTGATCTTGTCTAGGCATAGTGGGCCCGATTCACAGAACTAACTTAAGACAAAATCCTAAACTTACTACCATTTTCATATTCACAGAAGGCACTTACTCATTTTGGTATTCACAGAAGACACTTACTCATTTCGGTATTCACAGAAGTTAGGAGTCCTAACTTTAGGACTCCTAAATGCCTTCTGTGAATACCGAAAGACTTAAGTTAGGATTTTTCTCAGTTTAGTAGTAGTAAAGTTAGGACTCCTAACTTAAGAACTCCTAAAGGCCTTCTGTGAATACCGAAAGTCTTAAAATTAGGATTTTTCTCAGTTTTCGTACTTTGTCATCCTATTGTTGGTTAAATACTGTGTTTTTGTCCTAGTGAGGAGAATCTCCACAGAATGAGGTACATACACCCTCACAGGAAATCTGATCACTATTCCTTCACTTTGTTCTATACTTACGCTTGTAGCTGCTACTGCTTTCAGACAACCTGGCAATGCTTTTGCAACTGGGTCTAAAACAGCTTTAAAATATGCAATTGGCTTTCTCAGTTTTCCATGTCTCTGAATTAGTACTGACAATGCAGACTTCTCGTTGACTGGAGTACAATTCAAACTCTTTTTCATAGTCAGTCATCCCTAAAGCTGGGGCTTCACATAAGCTCGTTTTTAACTGTTCAAATGCTTCCATCTCAGTTTTGGTCAGTACTATAGGGTCTCTGATATCTGCTCTGGTTAATCTCTGCAATGGTTTTGCTATCAGTGAGAATCCACTAATCCATCGTCTACAATAACCTACCATTCCCAAGAACATTCTTACTTGTCTTTGAGTCTTTGGTGGCTGCATTCCTTGTATCATTTTGATTCTTTCTGCAGTAACTTGTCTAATTCCTTTTGCAATCTTATGACCTAAGTACTGCACTTCTTTCTGACAAAATTGTAATTTTGATGGAGACACTTTATGTCCCTCTTCTGCCAAATGATTCAACAATGCAACGGTATCTGTGACACATGCATCTTTTGTCTTCGATGCCACTAGGAGATCGTCAATGTATTGAAACAATACAGACTCTCCAGGCATGTTCATACTTGCTAGTGATTTCTTTTGCAACTGATTAAAGATAGATGGACTTTCAGTATACCCTTGAGGAATTCGGCACCATGCCAAAATACGGTCTCCGAACCGGAACGCAAATATTGGCTTTCTGGATGTAATGGAACAGTAAAGAACGCATTACACAGATCAATTACAGTGTACCATTCTGCATCATGGGGAATTTGATATAAAATCACTGCTGGATTTGGTACAATTGGACAACATCGGGCAATTATTTTATTAACCTTTGTAAGGTCCTGCATAATCCTAAATGTTCCGCTTGGCTTTTTCAATCCCATTATCGGTGAATTACAAGGACTACTTTCTATCTCTCTCAAAATGCCTTGATCAATCATTTTGTTTATTACTGGAATTATTCCTTCAATTATCTCTGCTGTCATTTTATATTGAGGAATGTTTGTGTAACTCACACCTTCTTTTATAGAGACTTTTACAGGATCTACGTCTTCCATTAATCCAATATCTTCTCCTGTGAAATCCCACACCTTCTCTTTCACCACTTTTTTCAAATCATCGGGTATATTTTCTCGATCAAACACAGGAAACAACTTATTTTTCTCTGCCTCAATCATGAGCATGGTCATTTTGTACAAGCTATCTTTATCCGGGGTTTGCAGTTCTATGCCATCTGGTGAACAATATATGGCACAGTTCATTTTACACAAAATATCTCGTCCTAGCAGATTTACAGGGCTATTAACACACACCACAAATCGATGCATGTCTTTGAAATTTCCAATTTCTACTTCAACTGGTTGTGTTAAGGATGTTTTAATCTGTCTATTGGCTACACCTACAACTTGGATGCTCTCTCCTGAGAGATGAAGATTTTGAACTTCCACCGATCTAACTGTAGAACGGGTAGTACCAGTGTCCACTAGGAAAGTTATTTCTACATCATTCACCTTTCCGTTCACAAATGGAACAAACTGATCTACCTCAAGAGTGGCTCCAAGCACACACTCTTCTCCCTCTCTCAGGCACCGTCAGAAACTTTCATCTGACTCACTCCCACCTTCCTCTTGTAACCAATTCTGGGGACTCACATTCACTCTGGGCGATCGGTTTACCTGCTCGCCTCTGCTGAATCCTGTCTCTGCACTGTATCTCTGTAGATTTACACTGTGTGGACGTGACGGTTGTGGCACCTGACTTTGCTGAGTAACTATCTGCTGCTGTTGAGGTTGCTGTTGAATTACCTCATGCTGCACCTGTGGATTCAATGATGTATTTTCGGGATTAACTCTTGGTGGATACTTACACTCTTTTCTCCAATGCCCTATTCTGCCGCAATTATGACAAGGGAACTTTTTCTTAACTTCTTCTATATTTCCTACCAATTATGTTTTATTAAAATTTCCTTCAAATTTTCCTTGACTATCTGTGTTTTTATTCTCCAATGGTGCTACTCGGTGTTCCGCTACTTTCACTTGTGCCCACATAGCTTTTTCCTTTAGCTTCTTTTGTTTAACTTCAATTTCATCACTACAGTATTTGGCTTGTCTCAATACCTCATCCACTGTACTCGATTGCCATCCTATTAAACTATGCCTAATCATGTCTCCAATTTCTGGTCTTAAACCATATACAAATCGATATACAAAATGACTCATGTCATTTTCGCTCAGTTCCTCATATCCACTGTATTGTTTAAACACCAACAACAGTCTTTCATAAAGTGCATGTACAGATTCTTTCGTTTCCTGTATAGTTCTGTCTATTTTAACCCAATCTGTTTCATTTGGTGGAATTTTATTTTTCAAAAACACTATTACTTGTTTATACTTTCGCATAACTTCAGGTGACGGGGCACCTGTCACTTTATCACAAGGGTATTCCTCTCTTGGCCAATTTACAGTTATCTTGCACTCAGTCCACAGATCTGCTGGTACAACTATGTCAAATAATCCATCCAGATCAACCCATAGTACATTTGAAACTTTCACAAATCGATCTACCTGTCAATACCATTCTACTGGGTTTTCTCTCAATCTGGGGAAATCATTTGTAAAAGATAATATGTCCTGTCTACTCCAGGGAACATGTACATAACCTCCTCCAGGTATTTCTCCCATAGGGAACTCATTTGCGACTGTTTCCTTTTCTCTCACAGGGAACGCTAATGTAGATTTATCACTGGCCTCTTCTTTCTTCTTTGCCCATTTTATTCTCCACTTATTCACATCTCCCCATCTCCTTAGTAGTACAATCGATTCTTTGATCTGGGTTAACCTTCCTGCAGTATTCATATTTTCAATATCCTTTTCTGAAAAGTCCACTCTGTAGGATTTCTGCAATGTTTTATTCTTCAAATTCATTCGCTAATCCTTCTAATTGATCATGTACAGACTTCGCTTTCCATGTTATACTCTTGCACAGAAACATAAGTTCATCATCTTGGTACGTTTTTAATCTGTCTGTTCCAATTGTTCCAATAATTAATTCTTCCATATCAATTTTTAATCTTGCCACATCTAATACTTTAGGTTCATGTTCTTTTAATTTCAAAGTTTTAAGCCAATCACTTAATTCTTTTTCCGATGGTCCTACAGGAGTCTGTGTTAAATCTATTTTCTCTATACTCTTTTCAGGTGTAGCAGAGTCAGATTCTGCTCCAGTTGCATACTTATAAGGTAAACTCTGATTGAAAGATAAGTCAGGCGGATTTACAATATTTGCTCATCTAATTTCTGACAAATATGGATAAATATTTTCTTTTAACTTTTGCAAACTTTGCTGTAAAGGGATTGTCAAACTTGGCTCTTTTATTCTTTGATTTTCGAACACTAGAATTGCAGGTCCTATTGTTACTGGGACTGATACTGATTCTATGTTTTTCGTAAGTTCTTGTATCTTTTCTGTCAATTTAATTGTAGATCGTATATATTCAGCAGCATTTGTTTGTTCCTCAACTCGTTTCTCTATTCTATTTGCGCTTCCTCTTTCGTTAATTTGCTTAGGAGTACCAGTAAGTCTTGTTTCTGTTATTGAAGCATTTGGATTATATCTCATTTCTACTCTTTCTGGTATATCTCTAAAATTTGAAAATTGCCATGGGGTTTCATTAATTCTCTCGTCTACTGGTGGAGCGTTAGGTGTGGTCCATAAAGAACCTGGTTGATATGGTGGCAGTCTCCTATTTAATATTTCTTCCAGTACAGCATCCTCTGATTCACTATCACCAAAACCTTCTTTCCCTGTTTCCATATTCTTCCTCTTTTCTGTACATTTCCGCCCTTCATATTCATCCACTAATCTGACTGGATACATTCCATCACACATGTCAGCATTTCTCCATCTGAGCATTCTACTCTCATGTGTCTCTCCCCATAATCCACGCAATCTACCTCTTGGAACACTATGTGTTTCACACGTAACATTTGGGAGTACGGAAGGTGTTTTTTAAGAGATCCCTGGTGGAAACTAGTATAATGTAGAGTGTTATTACGATCCGTAGGTTTATGGTACAAGTCTGTGGGAATCCTTGTGCTGTTTTATTAATGGTAACATCCAGGAAAGTGATATTGGTTACAACTCACATGGCAAATGAGTGAAACGCATAGTGTCTGACGAGAACATATTCAAACAGAGAATCAATGAGATGAGTGATCGATTCACAGAAAGAGGATACCCAAAACCTATTCTCGATGAAGCCATAAAGCGCGTTGAAGGAATTAGTAGGCAAGATGCTTTAAAAAAAAACATTATGTCAAAGGACCAACGTATGGTATTAGTGTCAAAATTCTCTACGTAAAGTGTTACCTTCAAGAAAATCATTCTCAAACACTGGCCCATTTTACAAATGGAACCCGACTTCAAAGACATATTTAAATCACAACCTACATTTGCCTACACTTGTTGCAACAACATCAAGGAAATCTTGACTAAAAGCACGGGAACCACAACAGAAAATAAAGGCACTCGTCCGTGCATGAATTGTAACAACTGCAACTGTATTATCAAAGGTAACAACATCACTCACCCCACGAAAGATAACGTCATTAAACTTAATGTCAATGCCACTTGTGACACATCTAACCTTATTTACGCCCTCAAATGCCCCTACGGGAAAATTTACGTAGGGAAAACTGAGAGAAAAATCAAAGTGCGCATTAATGAACATAAGTCAAACATCCGCACTAGGAATGAAAAATCCAATGTTGCCACACACTTTTCAGAACTTAAACATAATATTGCTCAACTGAAATTCATGGTTCTGGAAACCATCTCTAAAACCGAAGGAAGAGACAATCGTAAATTTCTGTTACAACGCGCAATAGAGTGGATTTATCGTCTCCAATCGGTGAAACCTTTTGGATTGAACGATCGCATCGAATTCAGTTGTTATCTGTAATTGTACTTTAATGTTTTTTCCACTTTTTCACAGTTGCTTACTCGTACTCTTACAACCCACTCTAGAGTGGTGACTTCACTTTGCTCTCTAGTAGGTCCATGCATGCTCACTTCTCTCACTCTTTTTACACTTTCTTCACTTTTTTCACTTTGATTGATAAATACCGTGCCGGATCATTTTTTTATGATCCATAACAGCAGTCCGTTTCACTACTCACTTTAAAACTTTATGACCCGTCTTTTGACCTGCCTAATATGGCTCCCACACCAGTCCGTCATTTAGTTTTAGTTTCCCATCACCTCGGCTCATCCAATCACAACGCATAGGCGTTATATACCTCATCACGTTTTTCTCCGTATCTTTGAATCTGGATGCCGAAAACCGGCGCCGCCCCACGAAGCCGCGTTGGCACAACTAAGTAAGTCTTCCACATTTTTTGATGGTATACCCCGCTGGTTACTTTTTGTTAGTCCATTACTTATGTAGTGTTTTCTTTTTCAGCCTTCTGGCTTAATCCGACATGCCACATATTCATTTTGTAGATACGTGACTTATGCCACAACCTAATCACCTCACCTTTGTCGCATAGAGCCCCAACCACAGCCCGGTCACGATGGTCGGTAACGTCACGTTTCCTTCACTCGCCTTTATTCTTTTTCCTTAACCAACCACTAATGCACCTTATCTACACAGTCGAACCTTTAACACCACGGCTTTTTGTAAACTATGAGCACGGACACCTTGCACACTTTTTTTAACCTTACCAACACGTTTGTTTACATAAGCTTGACTGCTTGTTATATCTTCTTCGTTTTAGAACTCCTTGATAAAGGGCTGGGAAGCCCGAAATGCATTGGAGTCTCAAATGAATGGCATAAAAAAACTCAATATGTTATAAGCCTGAAACCATTTGCAACTGATATGCCACAAATATTATGAACATAGAAACTTAATGAATAAAGGAATTCGTTAATATATTGGAGTCTTTAATGAACCCAAAGGAGTGCCTCAGATACAGGGATGCGCCCACATTGATTGTGCACTACTTATTAACATTAAAAGATCCAACTTCTGGGAAAACTAACGCACCATCATTCCTGGTATACCTTGCCCAATTCTCTAGCCAAACACATGTATGGTAACCATATTTTGACAACATATAGGAAGCAGGCGTTTTCGGCGGAGAAAGTAATTTTCCCTCTCTCATTATTATCGCCTTATCCTTCACAAACACATTTTTCAATTTCTTAAACCATGAAGGTTTCTTCTTTTCTTCTTCATAATAGTAATCCATTTTTCTGTAAACTCCCTGTCTTCAAAAGATCGCGTACTCCTCTGTTGCTGTTCCGTAACACCAACCTATCACAGCGCGATTTACACTAGCGTACCAATTAGAACACGAAAAGTCTTCTTAGTGCTTAACCAATAGTTTAGCTGCTTTTTGTGATGCACCAATCAGCCCTTACTCTGTCTTGGTCACAAGGACCAATCCCTGCGCTACACTTTTGACGTCACCGATGCTCCGGCTTCTGCAGCGCCGACTGACCCCTCCTTTACAAGGTTTATTGAGAAGCCTTATTTACAAGATATACAACTGAATCGATTAGTAACTTACACAAAATAACTCCATTTGTCTGTTTCGCTAAATAAAGTGATAGAATTTTAAGTCGTACAAGTATTCTGTATTTCCAGTAGATGACACTTACCTCTTCTCTATCACAGAATTTTTACACTTGCTGATGAAGCAGTACCACTTCCTCTACTTTACCCTTCTCACAAGCTCGGGTTAAGCTCTATTACTCTCCCAGCAGTAAGTTTTAAATCAGGATACACAATGATCCTTGCACTTGAAGGCTAAGATTTTATAGACTGTACTCGCTATGCATTTATCCTTTCACACGTTAAGTCCCTAAACTTGTGATATGCGCAAATATTACTTTTGAAAACAGACTATGCGATGTGCGACTTCACTTGCCACACTTCCTCTGCCTGCAGACAGAGTGACTAGCTTCACGCAATCCTGGGAAGCCTTTTCAAGACTACATATAACGTAATACGAACTCAACAGATGTTAGTCATAATTCTGTACATCAAAACCCTTATGTATCACGTTATACATAATCCTAGCTAATTCTATAGCAACCAATGCTCTCCTACCAAGCTAATTACTGATGCAGCGCTACTCTGGAAATATTTTCTAAAACCATATCACTTTTCCCTGAAATACCAAATCATACATATACTCATCAGTGGGGCCCATAACACTGTGAGTTACTTACAAAATACTGTCATCCTATTTTCTGGGTCGGTGATTTTCAAAGGAGAGCTGCTGTATCATAGCGGAGTGTCTAAATTTAAACTAAATATTTATACTATTTACACCTTCAGTTTTTAAGATGTTTTACCATGGTTTTTATCAACAAAACATTTTATTTAGACACCCCACCATTTTGGTCGAAGAATCTGCTAGTAAAAAATTAGGCGTTGGAAAATACAAGACCAGCTTAATTCTCCATTTATCTAATTTTTAATGAAAGCAAATTTTAGCATGTCTAACAGTTATTCACTTTATTTATTTCTTTATTCAAAGATAACTTTTAAAATAAGAGTTTTATCTCAAACAGTTATATTCATTTTTCATTTTATTTTCAGAGGTTCGGAAATAGACATTATTATTTTTAAATTTCAGAATACAAGTATTACCAAAAGACGGGTAGTTCCCAAAATTCATTTTCTCCTAACTTCCCTAACTAATAACCTCATCTGAAGCTCATTTCTCATTCAAAGAAAATAGAAAATTATTCAAATCCTTACATCTCAGGAAAATCAGCATACCGACAGCATCTCAGAAGGAAATCGGAAGAGAGTTTTTTCTTAAGGAAAATCAAGACTTTTTATACCTTTTTCACTAACTTTATCTATCTACAAAAGTAACTATCAGTCCAAACTCAAGTTCTGATTGGACATTTGGGGGTGGATGAGCATCACCTCATCATTCTAATATCCGGCTTGTGCAGCACCAGCAGAAATTAAAGGGTCTTTTGTCTTTATTAGCGCCCGGCACAGTCACGTCCTCAAATTGTAATATCAGACATAATTCCCACGTTATACAATAGAGATGTCCACAATTGTTGGCAGTCATCTGTATTTTCGGGGCATGTTGTCCTTGAACCTCTTTTGCTCAGGCACAGTCAGCTCGCATTCATTCTTGGCTGCAACGGCGCGAGCGCATTATCTCTCACTGTCAAAGTAAACGAGAAACTCCATGTTTTGGTAGGCCTCACAAGCCAGAATGGGAACTATCATAGAAACAAACAAAAATAAATGTGAATTATTGAAATATAGCCCTTCTGTTTGCCTCCCCCCATACTAAGGTTGCCCTATTAGTTGTTACCTAGAAAAGTAAGCAACACATATGCGTAATATACTCACTTATCTCCATATCCTTGCTACAAAACACATGAACAGAAAGCACATTTATGCCGCTTTTGATTAATTTAAAGCTTTGCATTAATAGACAGCATGACGACATTACTAAATTAGTCAGTTATAGTTTTTCATGCAAGCAGATTAGTATTCCCACGTGTATTTGTGTGTGCATTCTACACTATGTTGATTAATATTTTCCACACCACACAGTTAATAAAGGTTACAGTTATGAGGAAATGACTTTACGAGGGCTAAATAAAATTTTGTTTCTCCACCTCATTCCATCGCTCTCTATAGCAAGAACTAAAAATAGTTTGTCAAAATCCCACAAAGCACATTTAATCAGGAAAGATCAGTTAAAATGTTCTGTTAGCAGCCTCAAACAATATAAATATTTCCCTGTTAAAGTAAACAAAGAGCTACTTACATATAGGTTCACAGCATCCTTACACCAACACAATTTGCCAGCATTAAACTCATGTCACATACAGAATTTTCTGTCAGACAAAAGAGCCGGACACATGCAAACAAAGTGAAACAGAGATTCCGTTCTCTTGCAGGCCGTGAAACAAGAATTGTTCCCACCTGGCAGGAGCAGAAAGAGGAGTCTATTTTTGCTCCCACCCAGTATGAGCAGAAAGCTCCTTCTGCCCAGTGGGAGCACAAACGTTTCTCCCTGCTTGTGCTCTTGGAGGCAGGGAAACAAAGAACTGCTCCCACCTGGAAGGAGCGTAAAGAAGAGCTGCTCCTGCCAGGCGGGAGCAATGCAGACTCCTGCCACACCTGGGATGGCTGCTGGTAAGGAAACCAGCAAGGTTGTGGGGCCCTTAGAGCTTCAACGACAACCTGAACACCAAAAATGTTGTGGTGTGCCCAGGGTGGGCATCAGAGAATCCCATGATGAAAAAAATTCACATAGTGCTGCTGACTCCTGCATTGCAGAGAGCAGCTGGGTCCATGAGGGCCCTGGGGCACCACCTGCAGCATCCAATGTAAAAACTGTTGTGGGGCATACCGGTAGGCACTGGGGTACCCAATGCTTTGAAACAATAGGTACTAGGTGTCTGGCTCCTGTGCGGCCACATACAATGGGGCCACTTGCAAAGAGCTGGAAGGGCCGCCGCCTCTAACATAAATTATAGCTGCGGGTAACCCAGGTGGGCACCAGCACACCTAAAAGATAAAAAAATGAGTGGGAGGACACGGTAATTTATTATTTACTGCTCAGCCATGAAGAGTCCCATAATGCCCTGCGAAGGTGTTCTTATTCATAGTTTCTTTACACCATGGCACCGTTGCCCCCAAAAGGGGCAAGGGCGCCACTGTTGGAAATGGCCCTTTCTGCAAGGTCATCCTAAAATCGTTTGACGTCCTCCTCCTGCTTTTTGCTGAATTCGTTTTTGTTGTGTTTAGGTATCTGTACACTTTATTACTGTTCACCACTGCTAATGTGATTGTGCTCAATCCTTAAAACATGGTAGAATTGGATTAGAACTAATTGGCATATTTAATTTACTTATAAGTCCCTAGTAATTGGCACTGCATGTGCCCAAGGTCTTTAAATTAAATGCTACTAGTAGGCCTGCAGCACTAGTTGTGCCACCCACTTAAATAGCCTCTCAAACATGTCTCAGGCCTACCATTGCAAAGCCGATGTGTGCAGTTTACCTGCTATGTCGATCTGGCAAAAGAAAGCTTTTGCCAGGCCCAAACCTTCCTTTTCAATGCATTGAAGTCGCCCCTAAGGTAGGCCCTAGACAGCCCCTAGGGCAGGATGTAGTGTATTTAAAAGTTTTGGCGTCTACTAAGTATGGGCGAATTTTGCGAATTCGCAATCCGCGAAATTGTGTATTTACGGATTCGCAATCCGCAAAATCCGCAAACTCTCATGAATTTTGCGGATTCTTTTTTTTTTTTGTTCGCAAGTGTTTCTGCCATTTCGCAAGGGTTTTTTACCAGTTCGCAAACGCAAACTAACTTGTCAGGTAGCAACGGTCGCGACCATGTTGTTTCTATGTCTGGTTCATCACAGCACCCTCTGTTTCACCACTGCCACCCTCTGTTTCACCACTGCCACCCTCTGGCTCACCCATGCCACCCTCTGGTTCATCACTGTAGATTATGGGGGGAAAAGCACACCTGCCCTGCCTCAACTGACATGAATTAATTTGGGGCTGATGAATGTGTCACTGAATTTGAGCTGGCACCTGCTTCCTTATCTGTAAGTGCTTCCTCATTAATCATGAGCTTGAACTTTTGCACCTGCCAAGTGCTTTCAGTTTTGTAAAATTCGTTAGCACACCTGCCCTGCCTCAACTGACATGAATGAATTAGGGGCTGATTAATGTGTCACTGAATTTTGAACTTCCAGGCTGGCACCTGCTTCCTTATCTGTAATTGCTTTCTGTTGCAGTGTAATTTTTTTTAACAGGACCTTTGTGGCATACTTGTAGCTATTCTCTGAGCCTGCTGTGAGGGTCAGAGCAGGGTCATAGAATAGTTGCAAGTAGGCAACTGAACTCTGAAGGGGCCCCTCAGGAAGCACTACAGGGAATGGTTACTAATGATTTGCACCTGCTGAGTGCTTTCAGTTTTGCAAAAATCGTTTTTCTGCAATTTCGCGCGATTCACGGGGCGCAAATTCGCGCGAGATCGAATTCGGAAGCCGCAAATTCGTGCGAATATACGATTTGGTTTTTTTGCGGCGTGTTAGTTCACGTGATTTTTTGCGTTTTCGCAAGCCGCGTGTAGCGCAATGTTTGCGAAGTTACCCTAGCGGTCGTACATGGGCGCGGCCATCTTGTTTGCGTGACGTATTTCCGTTTCCGGGCGCTATGTGTAATCTCGCAAAGTGTGCGGCTCGCTAGTACAAGTTCGCGTGTGATCGCGGGGAAAATCTCGCGCGAACTTACCCACGCGGTCGTGAACGGGCGCGGCCATCTTGTTTTTCATTCATTGCTATGGTTCTGGGCATGCTTTCTGTATCCTCTGTCAATCTCTGCCATCCTTTGCTTGTTTTGAGTTTTTTTTATCTATTTTACTTATTATCTATCCCTCTATTTTTCTAGCTCTATATTTTTGTGTTTTCTGCTACTTTTAGTTAATTTTAAACTACTTTTTTAAACTCTTTTCTTTTCTTCTTCCCTATTCTATTTCTTATTTCTTATTTACCTTCCTTTCTGCCCAGACCATGGTAAAGGGAGCCGGGAAGCAGCCTGAGAAGGGGAAGGGTCCCGCACCCCGTGCCTGGCTCCCGTGCGGGCGTTTGACGGGGGAGCAAGTCATAGCCCGGGAGATTTTTAGGGCGGAGGAGGTGGCCGCACTAGTGTTTTATATCCAGCGCCGCCTCCCCAGGACCATCATGGCAGGCGGCAAGATCGCTAGCGGCTACGGGATCCGGGAGCGCCGGAAGTGGTGGGAGAAGGTGTGCCGGGCCATGTTTCAACACTCTCGGGTCCGGCGCACCTACAACCAGGCCACCCACCATTGGACGGATCTCCTGGACCGGGAACGCGACTTGCTCGATGTGCTAGGCATCGAGATCCCCTGGCTTGGTGAGTAGTAGTAGCTATTTCTAGCTATTTCATCACTACTCTGTTTTCTCCTGCTCTGTGTGTTATTATATTGCAAATTTTTATTTTTTACCAAGAGCAATAATGCTGCCGATTACATTGTAGGTAAATTATATTTCAAAATCTTCTGTGCATTTCAGGTGCACTGCTCTCCTTCTCAGTAGCGTTGCTACTATGCTTATTTGTTTTCGATTTTGTGTTCATTTCATTGGCCTGAGAAATTATGTATGAGTGTAGTGTAAAGAACTGCGTAATGCTAGACACTAAGGGTCAGATTTTCAATTACCGGCGCATCCCTGCAAAGTAGCAGGGATGCGCCAGTAATTGTGCGCCACGCCACCACCACCCATGGTGCGCCGTATTTACAATGCGGCGCACCATGGGCCCAAAACGTCACCGAAGCGTTACGCATCTGTGCCCTAAAGGCGGCGCATTGCTGGAGTTGTGTCGCAACGATGGCGCAGCTCCAGCAATGCTCGAGTGCCCTATCTCCCCAATGCTGCGTGAAGCCGTACGTCTGCTTCAAGCAGGCGCAGGGTTTGAGTCACGCATCATTGTCCTAAAAGTGACTGATTGAAATCTTGTAGATTTCCCTTAGCCACTTTTAGGATGCGTTCCTGCGCAGGAACGCCCTCACTTGCGGCGGAATGCCCCCTGATGGCGCAGGGCTTTACAACGTGATGCATCTCCCATATGCATCACGTTGTTAATATACGCCGCACCATGGCGCCTCTTTTGTTCTGCCACTGCGTCACAAAAGTCATGCAACAATGGAGCAAAAGAGCCGCAAGGGGCTTGTAAATCTGCCCCTACAGACTCAAGTCCAGTCCTTTCTTTGTACACCTGGCAATAAGAAGAAATAGTGGTGGTGGATTGATAGTTTGAGTATTTTAATGACTGGTTAATGTAGTAGGAAACTTTTTAGTGTTGTCGCTGATCTGCAATCACGATGGAGTTTGTCTGTCACTTCGCGTGCTGCGGACTGCTGCCTGCCAGTCCTAGGCAAACCTTTTTAGTAGTTTGTTTAGTGAGTTACATAACTTTCCAAGTCGACGGTCCGCAAATCAAGCAATACTAATATCGTAGTACACCACATGAGATAGGTCAATATATCCCGTGGAATAGTTGTTTATTTGCTATTTCGCCAAAATATTTTGTTATTGTTCTTTTGAAATGTTTGATTTGGTTGACAACAATCATCCATGTTTTCGGGTCTTTCTTTCTTTTATGTTGTACATCAGCTCCCCCCAGGGGCAAGAGGACAGAGGAGGAGGGGTTATCAGCTGCTTCTGCTGCTGTTCAAGGCCAGGATCGGTCAGGCGAGGGCTCCTTTGCTGGCCCCGGTAACTTTTAATTTTAATATAGAGTACCTATTTTTTCCTAGCGTTCCTCATTCGATTTTTTCTAAATCGTCTTTGATCTTCTTGTAGACTGTATCTAAATTCTTATCCTGCCTCTACTATGACTCCCTGTGGTATTACTAGATTATTCTTATTAGTCTGTCTGTGTAGCTAACTAAGATTGCACATTTGGCAAAAGGTGTTAAACGAAACTCCCATTCTAGTCAGCAATAGCTCTATGCACTGAGTGCAGTCCTCTGGGATTGTCCATAATGTCTTTTCAAGTCTTCTAAATGTTTATGCTTTGACAATTACCAACAATAAAAAGGTGAATGACCACCAAGAAAGAATAAAATACTACTTTACTTTTGGTTTGGATAGGAGGACAATCCATACTACTACTGTTGCAGGGACAAATCTGCACAAACAGAACTATGGACACTAAATAGTGCATTGTTTATCAATTATAATAGGTGCAGGTAGACTTTCCACATACCTCAGTGATATCAGACTTTGAAGAACCCCCAATCTCCTTACTGACTAGATAGTGTGGCAGAGTCATTTAGCTCCCGAATTCACCGATGATTGATCCTCAATGATGATTATCCAACGCAGGACAAGAGTACGGAGTCAGAGTCCAGAAGTGTCAGAGGCACGGACTCATGCTTGGAAATTGCAAAACCTTTTGCTCATTCACTCTTGACCAAAAACCACAGAGTCTATTTAAGTTTTAAAGCTTTATTAAAAGTAAAAATATTTATTAAAATCAAGCTTGTCATAAAACAAACGGTTGATTCAAAATGGGAAAGTGCTTAGTGATTTCACACATTTATTGTGGGCGAGCCGAGCCCTCACCTGGTTTGAACTTTAATTTTTCTTTTTGGTGCTGAATCGTTGGTCACTCCGTCCTAGTGATGATGATTTGTTCTTAGAAGTGAAGCTTCTGTCTGTTATGAGAAAAATGGTGCGTGTTAAAAAGCAAGCATTCATCAGTTGTGCCAAAAAGTGCAGCAAGACAACACCCTTCCCTGGAAAAAGGGACAGTATACTTTAGAGTAGACAGTCACAAATTATTAGATTGGTTTCTGTATTCACATTTCTTTATTCCTAGACAAAATACTAGTGAGTGGTGTATGTCTATGACATCTAACATTCTTAAATGTACTTTGTAGGTGGAACATCTGGTGCTGGGCCCAGCGCGGAGGTGGAGGAGGGCAGTTCTGGTGAGGAGGCGGTGCAAGTGCCGGACGAAACTGCTGTGCGGGTTGCCACGGTAGTGGCGGGCAGTGGTAAGCTCTTATACTCCTTACTTATTGAGATTGCAGACTGCATAGTGTGCTCTCTGCACGGGTGTAGTATATATGTTCTACAGTTAAGTTACTATACTGTTAAGCAGACTTTCAAATTTAGAACAAAGTTTTTTATCAACCAGGTAGTAGCCTGCTCTAAATTTACTTCAACTCAGCGGTGATTTTTTTTTCGAGAATCCAAATCAGATCTGAGATGAACTTGATGGATGGGATGAACGAAAAGCGAAAGAAGGGTGTAAGTAAGTGTGGAAGGACAAGCAAGTTAAAGTAATGATGACTGACAAAGAAGAATGATACGTGTTTGATTGGTGCCCGAGGTGGCTGGGAAGGAATATGATGCAAGGCTGGGTGAAGGATGAAGCAAGGATGGGTGGAAGGAGAACAGCCTGGGTGGGTGAAACAGAAACTGTATGTATGCGCAATATATGCTTTGGTTGAAATTCAAATGCAAGTCAAGTACGGATGTATGGCTTGCGGTTTCCCCAAAAAAATGAAAAGGTTGTTTTCCCGTGAGAAAACGTAAGGTTTGTCCAGGTGAGAGACATGAAGAAGAATGATTGACATGAAGGTTGAATGGATGGATGCCTGGATCATGGTACTATCTGACTCTTAGATAGCATATGTGTATCTAGAGAGAGTAGACGGTCACTGGATGAACTAAGTGTTACTTTGAAGAGCATGTAACACCGCACCCGCACGTCCGTCCCAGTGTAGGAAAGGCAAGGAAAAGAAGTTGTAATTTTGTCCGAATGCTACCATGAATAGTAGCAGTAGTTTGTATTGCAAGCACAGCATATATCCGGCTATTACGATGGCCACTCACTACCTCTGTTAATAAGTTTAGTAGAACTCGGTCATTCATGTGTGGATGTATCACTGTTCACTCAATAAAAAGCAAAGCACCTAAAGTCATCCCATATGTAAGCAAATACGTACCATGTGCAGTGATAGATAATCAGATTATTTATCTTCTTCATTTTCCTTTTCTAGTATTCATTGGCACTGTAGGGTGAAAGTTAAATTAATTAAGCAGTAGCCCTTGTAACAGAGTATTCTCAGTGCCACCCGTAATAGAAAAGTAAGAGCATCACCACCTGCATGTACTGGACTGGTACAGTAACGCAAGTCTGTCTCACTCATCATGGCGGGCGTCTGTTTTTCTCGGGTGCAAGTTGACTGCGCAGGCATTATGCCGGCTTGCAGAAGTTAACGTACCAATTTTGCTAAACAAGAGAGAAGAAGAAGAATAAGACTGGTGTACTGTCATAGTCGACTCTAATGGAGTGAGTCCATAGTGCTCGTAGAATTGATTCCTTAAACTCCCACTAATGTTAGAGCAAGGATGAAGAAGTGGGAGGTTAGATAGATACTGGCCACAATAGTTATGTACTGCGCTTGCAAGTTGCTAGTTCTACTGTGACACAACTTTCTTCTGAATCATTTTGTGTTAATCTTAAAGAGCATTGGTTACAGACTATGTCTTTCTTTCTTCATATAGATGCTCCTTCCAAACCAACACGGAAGGAGCTGGCTAAAAGGGCCCGGCAACGGAGGCTGGAGGCCACTGTCGCCGAATATCGGCGGCTGGTGGCCCAGGAGGAGGAGGACACGCAGAGTATGTCGACAACATCCACGCCGACACGTGCATCCTCCTCCGCGCTCACTGGGTCAGCCAGTCAGCACAGCAGGTCACCAGCGGTGCGGAGCCGGGGTACCGCAGCCACCCGCCACCGCCGAGCAGCAAAGAAATCATCTGCCCCCCACAGCAACTGCAAGGCACGCGCGCACCGCCTTTCACTGAGGGTGTCCTACCTCGAGCAGGAGCTCCTCAACACCAAAACCCTGCTCGAGACCCTCCGCAAGGAGCATGCCGACCTGGCCCGAAAAGTCAACAGCAGCCAGCAGTAGGAGGAGACTGTCCCTTGCCCCTTTTTTAAAGACTTCTGGGGGTGGGAATTGGGAGTTGGGTTTTCTACTTTTTTGGACTTCGTTTTCACGGACATTCGTTGGGGTTTGGGAGGGGGGGTGGGTTGGGTCTTGCGGGAGATTATTTATGTTAGGGATATATAAATATACTTTAAACTTTATCTTAGCATACGTGTTTTTTACTGCTTTTGAGGCTGGTGGGTGGGGGTTTAACAGTAAGTTTGTTTTCATGAAACTTAAGTGGCATCTTGATTCAAGTTGTGTAAGTACTAGTAATTGCCCGAATGTTTTCAAAACTAAGTGCCTGTCACAGAGTAAGTGAATTCAATAGTCCTAGGACCGTCAGTCTCTCGTCTCTCCTAATACTCCATTATACTACCTCCCCCCAAACGCTTATCTTACCTGTAATTTGTGTTTGGAAATAGGGCTAGGCACAGGGCTGGCTGCACGGGAAATGGCGATTAAGGTTGGCAATCCGGGCGGATGAAATGTCATCATTGCAGTGGTACTTGTGGTGTTACACAGTGGCAGTTGCAGCATCTGAAAAAAAAGAAAATGAAACCTTGTTTGTCCTTACAGTAGCATTAGAACGGTACGATAGAGAATATAGCAGGTGACAGTACACTAGAACAGTGCCACAATGTAGCCGAACAAATGGGAAAGTATTGACAGTACTTGCGTTGAATTTCTTTGACATTGGCTACTACTACAAGAAATAGTACTGAAGGTGAAGGACACAGCAGCTTTGCCACGTCTAGGAGGAGGATGTTCTTGATGACCAATCAAGTTGATGGCGCACATGAAAATCTGCTTTCATTTGCCAATAGTGACTCAGTGTCAAGCTGTGTAAGAATATATCCTCGGATTCCTTCACCAGCCTGTTGCTATGACCTTATCCTCCCCAGCAAGTGTTTGGAATTATTGCTGTCATTTAGTCACACATCAATCAAAACCACACAGCCCGGGGGAAGAGGGTTAGGGTTTGGAAAATGGATGGGAATGGGGGTTTTTGGGAAAGTTTTGAGAGAAGAAAAAAAAAGCACAGCATGGACAAACAATAATTGCAGATAAACAAATCTTTGGGTACAAAGCTATCCATAAATCTTTTAAGTGACATAAAGGAAGTGCATGCACTACTGCATGCATGGTTACTGAAAAGTAAGAAGTACTTTCGACAACCGTGAATGAAAGAATGCAACAGTACAGGGCTGCAGTAATAATTATGCGTTTTCACTTGCCTATCTCTGCACTCAGAGAAACACTTCTTACATTAAATTAGGTTTAAAAAATAGCAGAAGTAAAACCTAAAGAATGGCTGTAGGGATGAATTTAGAAGCAGAGATCAAAGAAATGCAGAGTCACACTCATAGAAGTTCACAGCAATAACATTACTTAAAAGATAATTAGAAAAGAACGGATACTGTATCTGTATGCTTTTGTAGTTGTCCTGTTGAATTTGGTAAGTTGCATGCATCCAACCATTCCTCTTATTAGCGGGACTCCTCTATTCCATCTGACGCTCCGTCCATCAATGTTGGTGACCAGAAGACACCCTGTCCACTGCCTGCCTGGCGGATGCTGAATTGCGGCTCGCTAATGTGAAGCCTGACTTCATTCTTTTTTTCCCATTGCACAGGCTGAAACCCGGCCTGTAATTATTGATGGAAAAACAGGAAGTGATATTAGAACACCGCTGACAAATAAATATAAGGTATGTATGCTGTGTAGTGCAAAAAGTCACACTTTCAGATTCCTAATAGACAGTACAATATTTTTGAAAGTGCCTACTCTGTCTGAGTCTCCTTTTGAAAGTTAAATAAGTATGGGCGAATTAATTTAGCTGATCTTTCCCCTCAAGCTAGGTGTACTGTAAACGGTGTTTTAGAACAAAATTAGACCTTCCCAGCAGTGCTCCCAGACCCTTACTAAACCCAGTCGCAAAAATGTAGAAGACCCCCAATCAGATCTCCAAAAACGAGGCCTAGTAGAAAATGGTGACAAAACGTACTTGGAAAGTAAAGTAGGCCCAAATCCCCCCTTACCCACCATGGATTGTATTCAAACCACTTGCAAGCAAGCAAAAGTATCCATACCCAGCATTGCTCCAAGACTCGCAAATCCCCCCCACAAACAAAAGGAACTCCCACAAACAGCCCCCCGAAAACGGTAGAGTGAGCGAAATCTCAGAAAATTCAAAACATTTTTCCCCAGGGATTGTCTCCAAAACACTTTCTTTCGGATATTAGACCTTTCCAGCAATGGCCCCAGAACTGTCAACCTGGGCAAAAACAAGTTTATCCCCCCCAACAAGCCAAAAGGAAAAACCAAGGAAAAGCCACACTTAAAAAACTTTGGGCCTACCTGGAATTCAGTCTAAATGCGCTCTGCAGCTAGGCCCTAACTCCCCTTTTCCACCATGGATTTCCTGAAAAACAAATGCAATCAACATTAGACTGTGCCAGCAGTGCTCCAAGACCCCAAAACCCACCCACATCAACCTAAAAGCCCGCCAAACAGCACCCCTAAGACAGGCAAGTGATCAAAAGCGCAAAATCTTTTTTCTGCTCCGATTTTCTCCAAACCACTTTTATCCGGTATTAGACCTTCCCAGCAATGGCCCCAGACCCGTCTACCCAGGCGGAAACAAGTAGAAGACCCCCAAACAGCCAAAAAGCAAAACTACAAAAATGGGGACAGAAATTTTCAGGCAAATTTCCAAAATCACTCCACGCGCGCTCTGCAGCTAGGCCCTAACTCCCCTTTGCCACCATGGATTTGCTTCAAACCTCTTGCAATCAAAACTATCCATACCCAGCAGTGCTCCCAGACCCCAAAACCCACCCACAAACACCCGGAACCCCCCCAAACAGCACCTCAAAGACAAGCAAGTCAGCAAAAACGCAAAAAATGTTCACCTCCGATTTTGTCCAAACCACTTTTATCCGGTATTATACATTCCCAGCAATGGCCCCAGAGCCCTGCAGCCACCTGCAAAAAAGCAGAACACCCCCAAACAGGCAAAAAGCAAAAATGGGCCTACTACCTTCAATTCTGTCCAAATACGCTGTGCAGCTAGGCCCTAACTCCCCTTTTCCACCATGGATTTCCTGAAAAAAAATGCAATCAACATTAGACTGTGCCAGCAGTGCTCCCAGACCCCAAAACCCACCCACAACAACCTAAAAGCCCGCCAAACAGCACCCCAAAGACAGGCAAGCGATCAAAAGCGCAAAATCTTTTTCTGCCTCGATTTTTTCCAAACCACTTTTATTCGGTATTAGACCTTCCCAGCAATGGCCCCAGACCCGTCAACCCAGGCGGAAAGAAGTAGAAGACCCCCAAATAGCCAAAAAGCTAAAGTACAAAAATGGGGACTTAGAAATTTTCAGGCAAATTTCCAAAATCACTCCACGCACGCTCTGCAGCTAGGCTCTAACTCCCGTTTGCCACCATGGATTTGCTTCAAACCTCTTGCAATCAAAACTATCCATACCCAGCAGTGCTCCCAGACCCCAAAACCCACCCACAAACACCCGGAACCCCCCCAAACAGCACCTCAAAGATAAGCAAGTCAGCAAAAACGCAAACAAAATGTCACCTCCGATTTTGTCCAAACCCCTTTTATCCGGTATTAGACATTCCCAGCAATGGCCCCAGACCCCTGCAGCCACCTGCAAAAAAGCAGAACACCCCCAAACAGGCAAAAAGCAAAAATTGGCCTACTACCTTCAAGTCTGTCCAAGTACCTAACTCCCCTTTTCCACCATGGAATTCCTGAAAAACAAATGCAATCAACATTAGACTGTGCCAGCAGTGCTCCCAGACCCCAAAACCCACCCGCAACAACCTAAAAGCCCGCCAAACAGCACCCCAAAGACAGGCAAGTGATCAAAAGCGCAAAATCTTTTTCTGCTCCGATTTTCTCCAAACCACTTTTATCCGGTATTAGACCTTCCCGGCAATGGCCCCAGACCTGTCAACTCACCCGCAAAGAAGTAGGACACCCCCGCAATTGCAGAGTCTTTCTTCATTGGGCGTAATCCAGCCATCTGCTTTGAGGGAAATAGGAGTCTGGAGGAGGAGGAGGATAGAGGAGCATGTTCTTGTGAACTTGTGAACCTGAGGAATGCAGACTGCGGCACCTTCAAATCAACAAGCAAATAAGTGAAGACAGTTCTGCTGATGGGCTTGTTTTTGTGATTAGGTGAATAAAGTTTTTTTATAGAGATTTTGCAAAACAAAGAAAGACAGACACACAGGAATAAAAGTGAATAAGGACGAAAAAGAAAGTTAGTGATTCATTGACTCATTTTCAGGGCTCGGTGTCAGGGAAGAAGAGCTCGTCCTCAAACTCTGCTAATTCAGACGGGAGTAGGTCAGTTAACAGGGAAGAACTTCCCTCATCTAAGTTGGTGTCCTCCTCGTCTTCTTCCTGCGTGCATTCTCGTATTTTTTAATCTGGTGGTATGAAGTGCTGATTCATCTTGATCATTGTTAACCTCTCCACATTTTTGGGAGAGAGGCGGGTCCTTTTGGAAGTTACAATGCCACCAGCAGCACTGAAAACACGTTCAGAAGACACACTTGCGAGTGGGCAAGACAAGTAATTTATAGCCAGGTTGGTGATCTCTGGCCACACATCTGTTTTCCCATGCCAATACGCCAATGGGTCATGAGAAAGATGGACCTCTGTTGAGTCATTCAGAAAGGCCTGCACCATCGACTCAAGGTTCTCCAGGGTTCCTCCACTTTGCTTACTTTTTTCTGGGACCATTTCAGAAGCAAACCCAAGCTGAGTTAGCCAATCCTCTTCTTCACACAATATTACTGTTGTGTCTGGTGCAGATGATACGGTTGCTGGTGTCGTTAACAGCTGAGAGGGAAAATCACTCACTTCTGCCACAGCCACAAATGCAAAAGGTGATTTTTTTGACTGCGGACAGCCTGCTGATGCTGATGTACTGCCTTTTCCTTCAATTTCCTGCCGTTCTCTTTCAAACCGAGTGGCTGACACAGCTAGCCAATGTTTGTACTTTGTAACATCTGCGTCATCAAAAGGAAAGAATACTCTGCCTTCCACTGCCTTTTTGTACCGTGGATCCAGAATAGTAGCACAAATGTAATGCTGTTCTGTGTTGATCATTTCAAGACGATCATCGCCAAGTAGGCGGTGTAATAACTTCTCCGCCAACTCACATGCTTCTTCCTTTCCATCTTTTTCAAACTTAGAACACACCGCCTTCAGTCGGTGCTCTAGCATGCTCAACAATGGGATAGCTTTTCCCAAAGTACAGTCCTCCCTGCTGACTGCACGCGTGAAGACCTCAAAAGGACGAAGCATGTCTGTCAGGCTTTAAACTAGGTCCCATTGCTCCACCTGTATCCTCATGTCTATCATAGGTGTACCCAGTCTAAAGAAATACTGATCGACTACCGCATACTGCTCATACAGACGCTCAAGCATGTAGAAGGTTGAGTTCCAACGTGTTGCCATCTCCTGGATGAGTGCTTTCACTGGCAATTTACGTTCATGTTGCAGGCACCTCAGCTGCTTCCGGGCCTTAAAAGAATGGTTGAAATGTGTGCACATTCTTCGGCAGGTGGTCAGTAACTCGGAGACTGGACTTTCTCCACTCAAGAATTTTTTAACAACCAGGTTTATACAGTGCGCCAGACACGGCACTCTGAAATAGTTACCCATATCCATGGCCTTAACTACATTGGCGCCATTATCCGTGGAAACATAACCAATCATGCGTTTTCTTGGGGACAGCCATTCAAAGACCTTTGTGTTAAACTCATGCAAAATGTTTTCTCCTGTATGACTTTTTTCCATGGCAAACATGGCTATTGTTGCATGTTTCCGAGCAGCTTTATAAACTTTGTCCGAGTCAACACCTGCGTTTATCTTTGCTTTAACCCCTGAAAAAGAGACCCAGTGCGCAGTGATGCACATGTAATCAGTGGCTGCGCAACTGGTCCACATGTCTGTTGTCAGATGTATAGTGTGAACAGCACTCTTCTGCGAAGCTGCCCCAAACACCTCCAGCACATCTTCATGTAGTGGTGGAACCGCAACTCTGGCAAAATAGAACCGGCTAGGAACCTTCCATTTAGGGCAGAGCGTTGCCACCATTTCAAGAAACCCACCCCTTCCACAAAAGAAAAAGGGAGAAGGTCCAGTGCTAGCATTTTAGCCAGCTTAGTGTTATACAGACGCGCCATTGGGTGGTTGCGTTCATATGGCGCTTCTGAAAACAACATGCTTCTAATGGTGGGCTGGACCATTTTACGGGATGATGATGACTTCTGCGACCCAGTTACGCTCAGTGATGATGAACTTTTTCGCATTGGTGTCTCACTCTCTCCCACACTCTTAGTGTGGCTCATATATCTTGCAGGGGGTGTACTGCTGACAGGGGTACTGGGTGTAACTGAAGAAATGTTTGACGCTTCTTCCTCCTCATCATCAGCAGATGAAACATCAACGGATACAATTTGTTGACTTGAAATTCGGGCATCCTTGATCTCCCTTAGGTGCGCATGCCATTTGACAGTGTGCTGTCTCTCAAGATGACCTCTCTGGCCTCCGGTACCACAGTTGGTACCAAGCTTACCACGACTAACTCGAACCTTACAAATGGTACAAATGGCTATGTTTTCCCTTGTTGAGCTAACACTAAAGAAGTCCCAAACTGCGGACTTCAAATGTCTGTGGGGGGCGGAGGAGGCGATACTGGGAATGCTGCTAATGCCAGATGAACTGGAGGATGTGTGTTGCCGAAATTTAGTACGTTGTGCACTTACAGCACCACTAATTGAGGAAATAGAGGTCGAGGTGGATGGAGGTCCCTTCTGGCGAGAAAATATGGAAGCTGTAGGCAGTGGTGTACTAGTTAACTGCATTGTGGTGGTCCCATTCCCACGTCGCCATCATCATCATCACGCTCAGCAGCATTTCGGGCTAGGGTTAAAATGTCTGTTCGCTGCATGCCTGCTGAGGCTGGAGTGATGTGTATGATGACTGCGTCGTCATCGTGAGAGTCTTCATCAGCAGGAGTATACGCCACTTCTTGTTAAGCGTCATCATCACACTCCATAACTCTGAGACTTTCGGGGACCTTCCTTTTACGCTTAGCTACCTTTGTCAGATCATGGTGTGCCTCACTCTCAGGCCGTGGTGGTTCCCAAGTTTCATCCATATCATCAGAAGGAAGGGGGCTTGAAGAAGAAGTAGACACCATCCTTGATCTTTTCCTTGCTGGGGATCTGGAAGACAATGAATCATCAGGAGGAGTGGCTTCCTCATGTGATACCTCGGCTTGAATGTCGATTTCCTGATGTGCCCCTACTTCGGGAGGAACAACTATTGTGGGCACTTGTGCCGCTCCATGCACCTCTGCTTGCTCCTCTCCTTGCGCCGCCTCTCCTTCCACATGTACTTGGGCTTGTACTTGCACATGTGGTTGTTGTTGCGGCTGTGGTTGTTGAACACTCGTCAGATGAGTTACAATAACCTGTGTTGATTGAGGGATGCTGCTACTTTCTTGCGATGAGCCAACATCACTGGTCGATGGTGATTGAACAACTATACTGGCTGCCTCTGCAGCACTCAAGGGCTTGGACCTAAGTTGGCGTGGTGGTGGTGGCACTGAGCCCAATGGAGCGGAGGTGCTGCTCCCAGCTTGGTCCCCAGCAGACCCCGCTGCTGCTGCAGGCGTACTTTTTTTCCCAAAAAATGCGGCAGTCGGCACACCAGTCTCCTTGGTAAGTGGCGCCACTTGCTTCTTCTGCTCCTTACTGGCAACTTTCTTGCTAGAGGAGCTACGGGCAACTTTTTTTGGGGCCATCTTCTTCAGATGTCAAAACAGCAGGCCGCAGTTGCACAAGTTGCAGAGTTGTCTGTGGCCACACGTGACGTTGTGCTGCACACACCGCAGCAGGACTTCTTCCTGGCACTGATGAGGAACGATGAGGCTGATGATTCGTCTTTCTGCACCTAAAAGCAAACAAAGCCAGAGGAACATCAGTTAAATAAATGTTGCATATGTAGCGCTTCAATTAATAGTTTGCAAGTAAGCATTTTTATTATACCCACCCCCCAAAATGGAAAGACCAATAAAATACACCACTGACAGAGTACCCCTGGGCATAATGGATGAAAGCATGGCAGACTGGGTACAGGCCTATGACACAACAAAGCACACTGCCTGGCTTCAAAATTGCCCCTAGACCCCCACCCACATGGCCAGGCCCTGCCTGGACCAGGCCTCAAAATGGCCCCCACCCACATGGCCATGCCACATCAACACCCCAAAAAAATCGAAAAACACACAAAAATCACCACAATCCAATGCCATCCATGCCCTCCATGATCTTTACATTCAAGACACCCCACAGAAAGACTAGGCCCATGCACCACTGAGTACCCCTGGGCAAAAGGCCCCAACAACAGCCAAAAAAACGAAAAACACAAAAATCACCTCAATCCAATGCCATCCATGCCCTCCATGATGTTTACATTAAAGAGACCCCACAGAAAGACTAGGCCCATGCACCACTGGGTACCCCTGGGCATAATGGATGAAAGCAAGGCACATTGGATGCAGGCATATGGCACAAAGCACACTGCCTGGATTCAAAATGGCCCCTTCACCCCCACCACATGGCCCTGGACCAGGCCTCGAAATGGCCCCCACCCACATGGCCATGCCCCATGCCATGCCGGCTTCAGCACCGAGACCGCCCTTATCGAGGTAGCTGAGTCAATTAGGTGGTCCTTAGATTTAGGAGCATCAGCTATGCTGATGCTCCTGGATCTATCAGCCGCATTTGATACGGTGGATCATGATAGATTACTGCTACGGTTGAAGGACATAGGTCTGGAAGATAGGGCATTGAGCTGGCTCCGATCCTATCTTACAGATCGTTCCCAGAAAGTGGCATTGGGCACCTTTTCCTCTAAACCTAAACGCCTTTGGTGTGGCGTCCCTCAAGGGTCGGCACTCAGCCCTCTACTTTTTAATGTTTATTTAGCCCCACTTTTTACCCTGATTGCCAAATGGGGGGTTAAGGCGATTTCGTATGCAGATGATACGCAATTAGTCTTCCCCTATTTGGATGCGTCGGAGGCAGCTTTTAGTCAAATGGCTGCCTTCGAGATGTGGCTAGCTGGATGAATGCAAACAAATTAAAATTGAATGCTAGCAAAACGGAGGTAATATTCTTTGGTAAAAACACACATCCCCCTTCGGACCTGTGGTGGCCTCCTGAAATGGGTCCACCACCATCCCCCGGAACCAATGCGAAGAATTTGGGATTAAGATGGGACGAGAATCTTTCTTTTTCCTCTCACATACAGCAAGTCACTACTGGCTATCTGCACAAACTCAGAAACCTCCGCAAGTTCCTTTCTTTTCTACCAGAAGAGTGTCGCAAAATGGTAGTCCATGCGACAGTTACATCCAGATTGGACTACGCGAACGGCCTCTATCTCGGCCTGCCTAAATATCTAGTGCAACGCCTGCAGACTGTGCAGAATGCGGCTGAGAGACTGATAAAGCACATTCCTCTCAGACAACGCATCTCTCCGCATCTGCGCGAACTGCACTGGCTCCCAGTGACAAGTAGATTAAAATTCAAAGTTCTTACCCTGGCGTTTAGAGCACTAAGAGGGACTTGCCCTAATTACTTAACACTCAGACTCCCCCGCTACCATCAGGAGAGGCACTTACGATCTAACTCCTTGCTTCAACTACTCGTCCCACGAGCTAGAAAAGCCAGACTTGGGGGCAGGTCTTTTTCTGTCGGCACGGCGAAACTTTGGAACGCCTTGCCTTCTGCTATTCAATCTGCTATGACAGAATCTAGCTTTAAGAAGCTTCTAAAGACCTGGCTCTTTATGCAGATAATCTAAGCAACCCCTGTGCCTCCTGCCTTGCTGAAGTACTCTACCAGCGCCGGGACACCTCCTCGTGAGGTAGCTGTTCGCGCTCTACAAGTATCAGTATTATTATTATTATTATTATTATTATTATCAACACCCCAAAAAATCGAAAAACACACAAAAATCACCACAATCCAATGCCATCCATGCCCTCCATGATCTTTACATTCAAGACACCCCACAGAAAGACTAGGCCCATGCACCACTGAGTACCCCTGGGCAAAAGGCCCCAACAACAGCCAAAAAATAAAAAAAACACACAAAAATCACCTCAATCCAATGCCATCCATGCCCTCCATGATGTTTACATTAAAGAGAACCCACAGAAATACTAGGCCCATGCACCACTGGGTACCCCTGGGCAAAAGGCCCCAACAACAGCAATACAATCGAAAAACACACACAAATCACCTCAATCCAATGCCATCCATGCCCTAAATGATGTTGAAATTCAACAAAACAGTTGCATCATGCACCCATAACTAACCCTGGTCCTACTGGATACTGTGTCTTTCCACAATATATTTTATTTAATGTGCTGAAAAAGTTCCAAAATTGTAGTTGCAGCAACTGTAATGCCCCAAACAAACAACATCAACTTACTTGTGAAATTTCTAATCCAAAAGTGATCCAAAGAAAGTCAAAAAGGCCTCAAATCCAAATATCCAGCAGCATCCACAAAAAGTAATCCTTCCAGGTCAAGATCCATATCAAAGTGACCAGGACATGAACAAAGCACTGAGGGGAGCCTGCTGGACAGGAACAGGAAGTTGGAGACTGTGGGGCACTTCCTTCCCCCCCCCCCCAAAATGGACTCCTTGCAAAAAAAAGTGCAGGCAAATGTCAACCTGAGGAGTTATTCTGATAAAAATCATAATTTTCAAGGTTTATGCTGCCTGCTGATGGATTTCTTGTGCGAAATTGCAAATTTTGCAATCTCGCAGTTGCGAGATTGTCGCTTCCCGCCGCATCTACGTGTTCGCAAGATTTTACTCCCGCGATGCGTGATCACGGGCCTTTATGACGTACTCGCGTTGCCAAACTCTCGCTGTGCAAGGTGGCAAGCCGCGATGACGTAATCGCGGTCGACAAACTCCCGCGGGATCCCGAAGCAAGATCTAAAATGGCGCAGCACACGGAAACATGGAGAAAAACAACTCTTCAAATGCTGAATGACGGTAAGTGAACGCTGCGCGCCGCAAAATTGTATAGTATTCCATTTGGCAAGTGCGACCAAGCAAAAAATCCGCTTCGTGCGGATTTGCGAATTTTCGGCAAATTTGCGAGAGTTCGCGGATTGCGAATTTGCCAAAAATCCGCAAAATCCACGAGCGGAACGGATTTTACGCCCACGCTTAGCGTCTACCTTTAAGTTTTTCAAGTCCTGGCCGTAAAACAATCTTGAATCCATTTTTCACTATGGCAAGGCCCATATCTCTCATAGGATAACATTGGGATTACCTTATTACATTTTATACGTGCAATTTCCAAATGGGAAAATATAACTGTTCAAGTCTGGTTATAACAAAGTCCGATTTTAAATTACAGTTCTGAAAAAGCCACTTTTAGAAAGTTGACTTTTTTTTTGGTTACATGAATGGGTATAGTTGCAGGTGGGTTTTGTGTATTCCTCCTAGACAGCCGTACACAATGGGAGCTTAGGTGTGACTTAATGGACCATCATTTGCTGAATGGGAGGAAGAAGCTGAGGCTAGCATCATTTACACCTGAGGATACTGTGTCTTGTCTCCACACTAAGGGCTTCATACTCCCTGTAGTTATTCTGGAGCCAGGACAGAGAGTGGAGGGCATCTCTGAACTTCATAAATGCTGCTAGACGGTTCTCCCTGCAAAGGTGGATAAAAGAAGGACCTCAGACGCCACCACTTCAGTACACTTCTGGACCTGTGGATACTCTGCCAGGAAGAAGAACTGCTCTGCTGCTGCAGCACTGCCACTCTGCTGGACTGCTACTCTGCTGGTCTCCTGCTTTGCCCTCTAGCCTGGGTGAGAAGGACTGGACCTGCATGTTCTTGAATCCAGAACCCAGAGTGACTCAAAGGGCTAGTTGTCATGCCTCCTCGTCTGAAGCCTCAGTTACATACCAGGCTTCCAACAACCATGCACCTACACCTGGACTCTGCCATCTGTGAAACTATCCCGCCAAGTCGTGCCATCCCAGTCCTGTACCCTTGGAAGTGGGCCAAAGGTACTTGCCAGTGGACCCGACACATCTTCTCCGCTGAGTGGTGCATCCCCAAGCAGAACTAATGCATTTCCTTGGCAAAAAGGCGCATCCTCTGGCACAACCAACTAATCGCTGCTGTGACATGGATTGGACCCAGCACAGAATGCCTACATTGCCCACGCAGACTTCGGAGCTAACGCATCACCGAAGGCGCAAGGCATCTCCAGCCCAGTTCATTTAACCTCTTGTTAACCACAGCCTTGATGAGGATACTGGACAGTGCATCATAGCCACACAGCTCTTCAGAACTGACACATTGCCAGTTGTGCACTGCATCCCAGGCCCCAGCACTACGCATTGCAAGATCCTCATCACTGATGCAAGTCCTAGCACTATATCTCGAAACAGACTCGTTTTGGCTGTGGGGCTCTTATTCGACCCAGATCCACGCAACACTCCGCAACTAGGATTTAAGGTACTTTGTCCAGTGGGCCTAACTGGGTCACTTTAGCCAGCCCTCCCTCCAACGTGGTCGGCCTGAATTTGTGACTTTGTCTCGGTCGGGTTCACCAGATATCCCTTATTAGTGCTTTGTGCTTTTTGACGTCATTTTGACTTAAAACGTAAAGATTGATTATCTCTGATTTTACTGATAGGATGCTTTAGTTTTGGTCTTGTTTTATTTAGTAAAAATTACTCTATTTTTCTAAGCCTGATGTGGGAGATTTTTGCGTGGTGTTTTCACTGTTTGAATTTTTGCACAAATACTTGACACACTGCCTCTAAGTAAAGCCTGACTCCTCTGTGCCAAACAATCAGAGGGTGAGCACAGATTAATTTGGCGTTTGCTTGTGACTTATCCTGCTTAGGATTGTGGTTGCTGCTTGACCAGGGCTCACACCCCATTCAACTAGAAACTCAATTTTTAAAACCACCAAGCTTTATTTTCTTCATTTTGTGAAGGCCAGCTGGGAGCGTGGCAGTCCACAAGGAATGCTAAAAAAAAAAGTAAGTCTCTTGGATCATCAAATACATGGCCCCGGTGATTTCACCATATTTTTTTTAAAGCACTCCCAGCTGCGACACCTTGTGGTTGTTTCTATGGCTGCATTTTGTTGCCTGAAAATGTTTAAAAGACTCAAAATTATGTTTATGTTTTCAAAAAAAGCCTCATTAAGCACATTGTACTATAAACACTTTTATTTAAACATTGCAATATGTGAATTTATGAAACATACATTTGATTACAATTATTGCTGACTTTTTGACAAAAACAATAGGTCTGTGTGAGACATTCGGTTGTTGGTTGAGGGGGGTTTAACCCCTTCCCAGGCAATGGGATTCATTGGGTTACATTATTGCATTTAATGGGTGGTATCTTTTGTTTAGGAGCAGGTAGAAATGTCATATTTGGTGTCATAGGAATTGTAATTCTAAATCTTTGTTCCGGGGTCACATGACCAGGTATAGTTGGCAGTTGCCTTGTTGCTGAGGAGAGTTACAGTTCCTAAGAAAGAGTGAGGAAGAGAGAGACAGCTGCCGTTCTTTTATGATAGTAACAGGGGACAGTAGGTCCTTATCTTGATGCCCTCACACACACCCCAAAGGTTGTCATACTTTATCAGTGGGCGGTGCTCCTCATCGCACCGGCACTGCAATGCTGCAAATGGTCACTTTTTCGGGGATCTTTTGAATGATTTAGCCGTATGGGTGTGTGCAGGTCTGAGTTGAAGTGGTGTTAGGTGCAGTATTAAAGGATGGCTAGGAGGGGGTAGAAGTAGGTTTAATAGGTAAAAAACCTCTGTCATCAATAAAAAAACAAAAGGTTGTGTGCTGCTCAAGGGTGATGATGGCCCTCAGTAGCTAGATGAGTGTGATGTCCATTAAGGACATGAAGATGGTCGACATGTTCCGCGCAGTGTGATGGTCTTAGGAGGAGATGCTATTCGCATCTTCAGGACCAAAGAGAAAGTGAAGTGAGTGCTAGTGCAGTGGTCTAGTAAAATATCGTAGTGCCACTCATTGGAGCTGTAGAATGATTTAATCTAGAACGACAAAGGAACAAGGAAAGAAAAGCATACAGTCAACGTAAAGGAATCAAATCATGGGGTATGATCTTTGTGTGGAGCAGAGGTCCCCCATTGGTCCACTGTAAACTCACAGTGCAGCCAACTACTCTTTTCACCCAGTCGTGCAGTTACCAGGTGGGAGGTGTGGGCTGGTATAGTAAAGCTGGTATAATACAGTTGTGATAGACGAACAAACACATAGGTACATCCCGATCAATATGCTGCTGTCATAAAACACTCACTGTGGAATAATGCATCACAAAACTTTTAGAGTGATGCATAGTAGGTAACATGAGTGTGTAATAGTGCAAAAGAAGGCTAACTGGAGCTCATGAAAGTATCAAGGGTAGATTAGCATATATGGTTAACCATTGATGGCAAGACCTCAGACCACACTGTGCTGACTGGAGCTTGTTTGGGTAGACAGCGCTTACCTATTCAATGTGAGCACAATGACCCATAAGGTTCAGCTGAGGGTATGCTGTCGCAATCTGTGCAGGAACTTAGCATTAGTCATGGCATACATACCATGGTATTACTGAAGCAAGCGGACGCAGGAGAGAAGCTGTACTTAAAGTTACGCCGGTTTTAGCAGGTGCTAGACCCTACCAATCCTCTTGCCCCCTTGGAGGGTGTTCAGTGCAGCTCCTCCCATATTTGTGCCGGGTACCCAGTGTGGCAAGGTGGGTGTGTCTGAGCGCCCGCTGAACGTGACGGTACAGTCACGTGTGTATAGATATAAAGGAGGTGCCATCTTGGAATGGAGTTAATGTGATGATGTAACAATGGAAAAGAGGCGGTTCATTGTTAAAAAGAACTGCCAGTTAGTGTGTCTTGACCTTTGCTGAGTAGCCATGTTGTGCATGTGAATAAAACAGACAATAAGAGTAATTGTATGAAAATATGCAGAAATTATACTGAAAGTATGAATGAGGTCATGGGGGCACAATTACATGTTTACTAGTTCCTTTCCAAAAACACTCCTAAAATAACCCCTGCTCACCCCCTTGGTAGCTTATCTCAGAGGCAGTGTGTAAAGCATTTGTGAACAAATACTGTAATCAAGTGACAACACTACAGATGGACACCACACAAGTTGTATATTAAAAATAAGTATCTTTTATAGATTCAACACAAGACCATAAACGACAAAGATCTACAATACTGTACATAAAATGGTAGAATAAGCTTAGTTCTCTTTAGATGGTAAAATGCAACACTCTGAGTTCAATGTACCTTAAGATGCGTAACGCAAGACAACAAAAGTGTTGCAAGGACGGTGATGCGTTGAAGGATGTGTTGCAAAGAAACAAAGATGGTGCTTTCTTCTTGATGCAACACACTTCCCAGTGATGCGGCAGGGTCTGCTGCGACGTTGATCCTCTTCTTCGGCGATGCAAGATGCTTCACACGATGCGAGCGGCGACAGGCCCTGCGACACGCTTCTCAGTGATGCGGCGATGTCTGCGGCAAACGTCGATCCTCTCCCCAGGCGATGCGAGTTGTTTCCACAACGATGCCCTGGCGATGTGAGTTGCTTTCACAACAATGCGAGCTGCGACAGGCCCTGCAACACTCTTCCTGGTGATGCGGCGGCGTCTGCTGCGACGTCTATCCTCTTCTCCGGCGATGAGCCGCAACAGGCCCTGCGACACGCTTACCGGAGATGCGGCTGCATCTGATGCGACCTCGATCCTCGTCTCTGGCAATGAGCTGTGACAGGCCCTGCGACACGCTTTCCAGTAATGCAGCGGCATCTGCTGCAACGTCGATCCTCTCCCCAGGCGATGCGAGGAGCTTTGGTGGCCCTGCCTTGACTTAACGATTCTTCTGCGACAAGCTTCCCGGTGATGAGGCAGCGTCTAATGCGACGCCGATCCTCTTCTCCGGTGATGCGAGGCGCTTCGTATTGTGAAGCGGTAGTAGCTGTTTGGTGACAAGCTTCTTGTTCTTGAGTCGCGCTTCCAGCTCCTTGCGACACGCAGTTCCTCAGAAATACCAAGCACAGCTGCAGGCACTTCCAAAGAACTCTTGGGGAGCTGGTGGGTGAAGTCTGTTGTCCCTGAAACTTCAGCAGGAGGCAAGCTCTTTTCTTAAGCCCTTGGAGATAGTTTCAAGTTGAAATAAAGTACACAAAGTTCCTATCTCCTTTCTTTGGCAGTCAGGCAACCACTGCAGGCCAATCCCCCAAGCAGCACTTCAGCTTAGGGATAGTCTCTCCTCTGTCTCTCTGGTTCCACTCCTCAGCAAAGGTTTCTTCTTATTGTCCAGAGTGATCTAATTCTGTGGGGTTTGGGTCCCCTCTTTTATACACAGTTTCTCTATGTCCTCTGAAGGCAGAGAGGCCTTTGCCTAGTCCAAACCAGTTCTGGTCAGTCCTGGAGCACTCTGTTTACATGACTTCTTCTTTCCTTTCACATTGCAGGGCAGAGACATCAGACGCACCACAGGAGGTGGAGCCAGCATTGTGGAGGGAAGGCAGAGCCCTATTTAGGTCCCAGGTGCAACTCCTCCCACCCATCTGCATGCAGATCCCTCTATTCAGCCCTGTGCTGACTCACATTGTCTCACGGAATTGCCCAGCCCCTGTCACTCAAACTCCAGACAAGGAATACACAATCTAGCAGAGGCAGGCTTGGATAGTTAGGCAAGAAAATACCTACTTTCTAAAAGTGGCATTTACAAACACTGAATGATAAAACCAACTGCACTAAAAGATGCATCTTATCATTCTGAGTTCAGGCATAATAAACTCGAATTTCTACCTATTTCCCTGAGTCAGTTAGGATTATAAAATATAATATTCTATCTGCCTATTTTAACCTATTGGGAATATGTAGCCTTGCAATAGTGAACAATGAAAATGGCTGTAATTCACTACTAGGACATGCCACACACATCAGGGCTTGTCCTACCTTATACTTACACTGCACTCTGCTCTTGGGCCTACTATAGGGGTGTCTGATACGAAGAAAAGGGAAGGTTTAGGGACTGGCAAGTGGGTGCACTTGCCAGTCAGCATGGCAGTACCAGACTGCACACAGGCTCTGCAATGGCAGGCCTGAGACACACTTTTACAGGCTGCTTCTGTGGGTGGCACAACCAGTGCTGCAAGTCCACTAGCAGCATTTAGTTTACAAGCCCTGGGCACACTCTACTAGGGTCTGACCTGTAAACCAAATCAGCCAATCATGGAATCACTAATCCATACATCAATTTACAATAGGGAGAGCATATGTACTTTAGCACTGATCAGCAGTGGTAAACTGCCGAGTCATAAAACCAACAAAAACAGGTTGGAAAAAATACAGGAGGAAGGCAAAAAGTTCAGGGATGATGCTGCAAAAAGGGCCACGTCCAACAGGAATCATAGTCAGGGAGGCCATAAGGGTAGGGAAGGCTTATAAGTTCATAGAGAAAAAGAACTGGGGGTTATGATTTAGCTATGGTTGTAGGGATTGTGGATCATTGGCATAGTGCGTGTTGGGAAAGTGTTGCTCAGAGAGCTAGAGTTCAGGTCTGTAGTTCTGTCCAAGGGATCTCATCGTTTAGTCCATTGATGTTAGAACGTAGTCTGAACACCCACCGTTGTTCTTTGCGGAACAGGGTACTGGTGTTCCAAGTGGTGTTAGCCTCCAGGATACTCCATGTGAGTTGGTCAGTGGTGTGGTTATGTTCAATAAAGTGATTACTCATTTTTGTCATGCTGCGGCTGCAGCTGATGTTGCTCTTGTGTTTATTGATTCAAATTTTTACTTGTCTGATTGTCATACCCACATAATACAAGTTACAAGAGCATCTGACTAAGTGGTTGCAATTCTTTGTGTTGCAGTTAGTATTTTGAGGTTGGGTCCAGGTCAGATTGCCTGTCTTAAGGTCCTTAGTGTGGTTGGTGAATGCACAGGCGTTGCACTTTCCACACGGGTAATGCCCTTTAACAGAGAAAAGGTCTCATGAGGTGGTCTGGCTGGTTAATCTTTTTGTTGGAGGTCTGGTATGGACCATCATGTCTTTTAGGTTCTGTGTTGATTGAAGGTAAACCTGGGACGTTTTAAATGCAGGTCCCCTGTATTGACAATATTCCAATGCTTGAGAATAATCTTCTTTACTTGATTAGAAGTAGTGGTGAACATTGTGACACAGGTCATGATGTCATCTGGTGTTTTCGTGTTGATTTCCAACAGCACCTTGCTGTAGTTATTCAGAGCTCTCTTCCTCGCATTTCTAATGACTTTTGTTTGGTAGCTATTTATCTGGAGATTTGTATTGAGTTTTTCCTCTTGCACCTCGTTGTTACTCATGTTGTATAGTTCTTTCTCAGTCTCAAAAATTGTCCGTGTGGTAGATTCTAAGGATGTTGACTGTTGAAGGGAAGAAGGCTGTTGCAGTCAGTTGGTTTTTGTATGTTTTGGGTTTGAGATAATCTTGATCCAGTGGGATGAGAAGGTCCAAGAAGGGGAGCTCCTTATTGGATTTGGAAAGGGTGAATTTTAGGTAGGGATCCTCGGTGATGATCCAAAGGTGGAATTTGTTGCATCTTGCTATTGTCCCTGTCAGAAGACCAGGATGTCGTCAATGTAGAGTTTCCATTGTACAATCTCTGTCAGGTATGGATGTGTGTCAGTGAACACATGGCAGGATTCAAAACACCTCAGAAGTATCATAGGAATCAATTTGGATGTTTCTTCGTAATGATTTTATTGAATACGGACTGTTTGAATAATTAATGAGGAAGTGTTAAAACCAGTGTTTTTTAAATTTTTTTGTTTTAAATAGGTTCTGATAAAAGTTGAAAAGAAATGTAGGGCCATATGTAGGTAGGTGTTTTGCAATCGCAAACCCAGAAATTCACAGAATCTTGGGTGTTTGCGATCGCAAAAGCGTGTGATGCTATGTAGGTAAGTAATGTGCCATGCAAAATAGCTAATCGCAAAATTTGCGATTACCAATTTAGGGTGTAATGGATTCTGCGAATAAAATTGCGAATTCGCAAGCTGCGTCCCAATATTTGCGAAAATCGTAAACACTGTCACGCAAACATGCGAATTCGCAATTTGTTATGTAGGAAAAAATAGCGATTTTAAGAAATTCGCTTTTTTGCACTTCTCTAATACCACTAACTCAGACCAGGTGGTAATCAGGTGCAACCTATTTAAACTGGTTCATAATGCAACAGTGGCTTCTCACAATGGCTGGGCTTTTTGTAATAGCCAGGAGGCTGCGTATCCGAGAGGCTGAAGAGAGAAGGAGACGCCAGGAGAGGATCTACAGAATGTCATAAATCCCTGCAGTAACTCCCGAAGCGTTTGCTGTGCCCTCTAGAATTGCTAAAGGGCTTCATTGTTTATAAAACCCACCCCTTTCCCGTGCTCCAGCACTTCTGATAAATCAGTGTGATTGATGTGCACGTTCAAACATGTAAACTGTAATGTATTGATTTAATGCATAAGCGTTTGCCCTTTGTTTCAGGATTTCTAATGCCTTTTCGATTGTATTTGGGCTTTGAAATGATCGTTGTAAAAGAATAATCATGGCAGGCAGGGTTGGGACTTGAGCGCTTTAATAACAGAAGCGGTGCCCTCCGATTCAGTCTTTCATTCAGCAAAGGCGCAGCAGTTCTGTACAGCGCTGCACAATCCTAACGCGGACGTGCGTGCACTCGTTTTTGGGTGTGGTCGGGTGCGGTGCCTATTTAAACCGCACCCGATGTTCTAGAAGGCGCTTTGCCTTCTTCCTCGCGACGAGAGAGGTCGCGCTTGAAGGCTCTTGAGTCTTCAAGGAAACAACTTACCGGAGAGAAAGTATTCCTCTTCATGCAGTCTTCATTGGAGCTCGAATCTTCCAGGAAATCTCTTTCTTCAGCTGGACCTTGTTTTTTCCTGTAAATCAAAGAAGAAAAAGATAAGTACTGTTTAATTTAAGGCGCCCTACGAAAGAAAGGCTCATAGAACAATTTTTGGAACTTTAGATGTACAGTTTATTTCTAAAAGACAATTGTGTGTTGTTTCAAAGAAATGAAAGTCATATGAGAATTGTAATCTGTGGAATTAACAGAAGGTTTATTGATATAAAAGGAGAAGTGATTGAGGAGTTAGTGAAGGTTTGTGAGAGAACTAATGTGATAAGGAGGCTGTTTTTTCCTTTGAGGTGACCTATTTTACAGAACAAACCAACATCCAGGAAAGAAAAAGGAAAGCCAAGACTAAATTGAAGTAAGTTTGGAAAAGTGCTGCGAATAGAGAGATAAAACATACAATCTGAAGTGTTAGGAAATACGACGCTTTATTTTCTTCCATAGCGGTATACAACCTTTACAACAAAACTTTTACAACGAACTACCATTACAACGCAACTTTTACAACGCAAACTATTACAACGCATTGCTCTGAGGGGCGCTCTAGGATAGGGAACAGGTTAATTTACTATCCAATAACCTTCCCTACTATCCACGGGGACTGGAGTTGGAATAGTAAATTAAACTATTCACTATCCAGCACCCAAAAGCATTATGCGTTGTAATGGTATGCGTTGTAAAACTTACGATGTAAAGGTAGGCGTTGTAAAGGTAGGCGTTGTAACATCATACATCCTTTTATAGCATAATCCCTCTGCAGTAGGCAGCTTGACTTTTTCCAGCGCATCACAAACTTGACAGCTTGACATCTTCCAGCGCATCACGAACTTGACCATCCCTCACCTGACAAGACATACTGGACGTTAGAATAACAAAAGCTGCTCGCAGGTAGGCACCACTGAGCGAGTTTCGTTACGAAGCTGGTAATGTGTGTGTACAGTGTAAACATTTGAAGGGAGAGATTTAGATTTGACCCCACGGTTCTTGTTGCTTCGCAGGTCGACAGTAAGAAACCTTGTCACGTCCAGTACCCGGCCTCCTCCCAAATTTCTAGTTTTAATCTTGTAGATTGTAAACACAAGCTTAAGGTTAGTTGTTCGGGAATTTGGTCCCTTGCGTCCCTGCGAAATCTTCTACGTCATCTAAGAAGGCAAGGTAAGAGACGAAGTAGAGTATCTCGACAGAAGGCAAAGCCCACGGTTAACATTTCACCCGAAAGCAATGGATCAAGTTTCCTTACAGGATATAGCAGTCATTTTGAATGAGATAAAAATAGAAAATGAGGCTCTGCGAATAGATCTTTCAGCTTTGCAGAATGCAATACAACAAAAGCCGATCCTGAAACCTGCAACCTTCCAGGGTCATATCCCCCTGTCAGGGGGTCCCTACCTGCCACGACTCTGAAGCTGACATTTCTCCCTCTTCCTTTCTGCTTCGGCGCGCGCAGGATGTCCACGCCCCCTCTACGGCCGCCTGGGTTTACCCGGAAACAGGAACATCAACATCCACGTCAACAACAACGTCATCCCCGGACAGCCAATCAGTGGCCTCGACGGCGCTAATAACGCGAGATCTGGAGCGGAACAGGGCGAATGCCGGAACAGAGCAGGAAGCGCCTGACGAGTTCGCCGTTGGACGGGAGGACACCGGAGCCGAATCACCGTAACCAGAGACCGGAGCAGGACCAGCCAACAGACCGCCGCAGCTGAAGCCGGGAGGCCAACGGAACCACGCTCCGCCCAGCCACACTTCAACAGGAGAAGTGTGGCACCGCAAGGTACGGGTGCGCATACGGGGGGTGTTCTTCTCGGAGGGAGGGAACGGGTAGAGGGCGGCTGGGTGGTCACAGGACGAGACTGCCTCTGCAAGCGCTATCACTTACACAGATATAAAAGAGCACCAAACGGTGGTGGTCCCTGGTGATCCATTCACGTCCTTTCCCCGCCCCTCATGCACATAATTGATATTTGGTCAAGCCAGTAACCCGGCGTATTCTTTCTTTATTTCTGTTTTGGGGAAACGTCTCTACGAGTAAGAAGACCTTCCGCCTGGAACCAACCCGGGGAGTCCTGTCCAGAAAGACGAAAGGAGCCACAGATAGACTTTCTTTTTGTTGTCAGCCCTATGGGACTTTGAGTTATTGTTGCCTTAAGCTTATACTAATAAACCCCCTACTTCGTGCAGTACGTTCGTTGTGACTTTGCCTCATTCCTCCCACTACGTAACCCCTAACCAACGACAATCATTACACCCTCCTACTGCTTCCTCTTCCACTGCTAGTCCACAAACTCAGATTCAAGTAATAACACCTGTATCAACACCTCTAGCACAGCCAGAAAGGTTCTATGGAGATTGTAATAAATTCTCTATATTCATAAACCAATTCCATCTGCACTTTTTAGCTAAAACCGCAGCTTTTCCTGATGATTCTTCCAAAGTGGCTTTATGTTATCATATTTAGGTGAAGATGCAGCCCTATGGTCCGTTCCTTAGTAGAAAGAGACGATCCGATCTTATATAACTTTGCAAATTTTGAACGGGCCATGAAAAAGATGTTTGCAAAACATGTTTTTGTGCAATCAGCAGACCACAAAGTACTGTTTAAAAAAAAAAAAACTATTCCAAAGGATGTATCTTCCAAAACTGATTCAATTGAACCTATGCAGATAGGAACTATCCGAGGGCCTTCATCTAAGGACGAAAAAGAAAAAAGACGAAAGTTAAATCAGTGCCTCTATTGTGGTAAAAGCGGGCACTTTGTTAAAGAGTGTCCAACCCGTCCAAATAAAAGTAAAGTCAAATCTTCAGAAATAGCTGTAGCTCAAGCTCAGCCGGAAAACTAGTGTACTCGATAAACGATGAGGTCCTTTTGTCGAGTGCTTATTCTACTTTGGCCTCTACTGTTCCACCACTAGGGTGTTGTTATCTGTGTCTAAAGGTAAATCTAAAAAGCGAGACTGATCCTACGAATTCCTTGGACATTGAGGCTTTGATTGATTCTGGGGCCACTGGGAATTTTATAGACACGCAGTTCTTAAGTCAGTTAGGGTTTCGAACCAGGATCAAGAATCACCCTGAAACAGTAAGGGCAGTAGACGGTAAGGAACTAACCTCTGGACCAATTTCAAGTCAAACAGAACCTTTGATCATGGACTTATCTCCTAACCGTAGGGAAAATATCCTATTTGATATTATTAATGCACCACAGTTTAAACTGATCCTCGGTATTCCATGGTTAATCCTACACAACCCAAATATAGATTGGGTAACCAGGGTTGTTACTCTCAAATCTCCTCACTGCCGTGACCATTGTTTCCTTAAAGAATCATCTGAGGAAACTATTCAAGGGTTTGAGTTTTAAACCAATTCCTCAAGTGTATTGTTACTTGAAGGTGTACCTTCAGTTTATGCAGACCTAACTGACGTTTTTGACAAAAAGAAGGCAAACACTCTTCCTCCCCATAGGGATTTTGACTGTAGAATAGACTTAACCCCTGGTGCTACCTTACCTTGCAGTAGGATTTACTCACTCACAGAAAAAGAGAATGAACATTTACGAGAATATTTAGATGAGTATCTCGCAAACGGCTTTATTCAACATTCTAAGTCGCCAGTATCTTCTTCTCTTTTTTTCATTCCAAAAAGAGGGGGGAATTACGCTCATGCATCGATTACAGAGCCCTGAACAATCTAACAATTAAAAACAGGTACCCTTTGCCTCTTATACCTACATTGCTGGACCAGGTGAAAATGCCACTATTTACACTAAGCTGGATTTGCGCGGAGTATACCATCTTGTGAGAGTCCGAAAAGGTGATGAGTGGAAAACTGCGTTTCGTATGAAGTTTGGCCTTTTCGAATACCAGATAATGCCTTTCTGACTTTGCAACGCTCCTGCTGCATTCCAGTTTTTTATCAATGAGGTGTTACATGAGTTCATAGATGTATGTTGCGTAGTATACATAGATGACATCCTAATTTATTCTACTTCAGTGTATGAGCATGTAAAACAGGTAAACATATTTCAAAAACTGCTTTCAAATTCCCTTTATGTCAAATTAGAAAAACGTTTGTTTCATGTATCTAAAGTGGACTTCCTTGGTTATGTGATTAGTCCCTCCGGAATAGAGATGGATCCTAAAAAGAGTTCTTGGCCAAGTCCTTCTACGGTAAAGCAAGTACAAAGCTTTTTAGGTTTTGCAAATTTTTATCGTAGGTTTATTCAGGACTTTTCCCAGACAATAACGCCTATTAACAAATTGTTACGAAAAGTCATAAAATTCTTTTGGTCTGAATCTGCTGAAGAAGCATTTCAAGAGTTAACATTTTTTTTACCTCCGCACCTATTTTGTGTCATCCAGATCCAACTCAATCCTTCATAGTTGAAGCTGAAGCTTCTCAATTTGCTTTAGGAGGAATTTTGTCTCAACGAAATAAAGACATTGGCCAAATGCATCCAGTAGCATATTATTCCAGAAAACTGTCTCCAGCAGAACTTAATTATGCTATAGCAGACAAGGAACTTTTGGCTATAAAAGCGGTTTTTGAAGAGGGGCGCCACTACCTGTTAGGGGCTCGTCATCCAGTGACAATCTATACAGACCATAGAAACTTACAAGCTTTGCGATCAGTAAAAGCCTTAACTGCAAGACAATTACGGTGGTCAATGTTCTTCAATGACTATAACTTTATCGTAACGTATCGTCCGGGGAAAGACAATCAGAAAGCTGATGCTTTGTCCCGAATTGGAGAAAAAGAGTGTGAACAAACTGGTATAGTTCATCCTGTTTTACCAACCACTTGTTTTCAGGCTAGTTTGTCTGTGTGTTGTGTCATTGAGGAAATAAAAAAGGAATTGAAATCTAAAACCTTTGAAGAATGGAAAAAGGTTTACCCATGTATTCAAGAAAGAGATATGCTTTATTATGGACATGACCAGGTTATGGTTCCAACTGCTGCAATTCAAGACTCTATTATTCATCTTCACCATGATACTCCTTTGTCGGCACACCCTGGTATAACAAACACTTATGAGCTAATCAAAAGACTCTTTTGGTGGCCATCAATGTTCAAAGACGTACAGAACTTTGTGGAAACTTGTAGAATTTGTATTCAGAACAAAGCTTCTCATCAGGCTCCATGCGGTCTATTGATGCCCCCATCCATACCACCACAGCTTTGGCATACTATCGTAATAAATTTTATAGTAGAGCTTCCCCAAACAAAAAAAGGATTCACTACTATTCTAACTGTAGTAGACCAATTTTCACGCATGGCTCATTTCATACCTCTGAAGAAACTCCCAACAGCCATGGACTTAGCAAGACTGTTAATGACTAATATCATAAAGTTACATGGCATTCCATCTGTGGTAATTTCCGACAGAGGTTCCCAATTCATTTCTCATGTCTGGAGAAATTTAAGTTCTATTTTAAATATGGAAGTTCGCTTATCCTCAAGTTATCACCCTCAAACGGATGGCTTAACGGAACGCAGAAATCAAACTATAGAACAATTCCTTCGTTGTATGTTGGCAAATATTGAAGACGAATGGTCAGATATCCTAAGTGCTTTAGAATTCGCTTATAATAATGTGGAACACGCTTCCATTAAAATGTCCCCATTCTTTTGTAATTACGGTTTTCATCTTAAAAGTATTCCAGGCCAGCAACTAACTAACAATACAGTTCCAGCCATTCACAAATTCATTAATAATTTATCAGTCATCCATGAAAATGCTCAATATAATTTGGCTAAAGCAAAAGAAACACAAAAAGAAAAGGCCTATAAACATAGAACTAAACAACCCCAATACAATGTTGGAGATAAAGTTGGTTAAATGCCAAAAACTTAAGATTGAAAGGGAATAAGAAATTTAACCCAAGGTTCATTGGTCCCTTCTCCATTCAAAAGGTCATAAATCCAGTTTGTGTAAAATTAGATCTCCCTACAAGATATTTAATCCATCCTGTATTTCATGTTTCTTTAGTCAAACCATATAATCCTAAGACTCGTATCATCCGACCTCCTTCTTCCATTGTAATAGAAGGTCATCCAGAATTTGAAGTGAAAACTATCCTGGATTCTAAAAGGGTTTGAGGAAAACTCTTTTATTTAGTAGATTGGAAGGGGTATGGTCCTGAGGAGCGATCTTGGGAATCTTTGACTCATTTAAAAAATGCTCCTAAAGCTGTTAAGGCCTTTCATGTACGTTTTCCAAATAAACCGAAACCCATTTCAACTGTGTTAGGGGGGATCTTGAGAGGGGAGTACTGTCATAAATCCCTGCAGTAACTCCCGAAGCGTTTGCTGTGCCCTTTTAGAATTGCTAAAGGGCTTCATTGTTTATAAAACCCACCCCTTTTCCGTGCTCCAGCACTTCTGATAAATCTATGTGATTGATGTGCACGTTCAAACATGTAAACTGTAATGTATTGATTTAATGCATAAGATTTTGCCCTTTGTTTCAGGATTTCTAATGCCTTTTCGATTGTATTTGGGCGTTGAAATGATCGTTGTAAAAGAATAATCATGGCAGGCAGGGTTGGGACTTGAGCGCTTTAATAACAGAAGCGGTGCCCTCCGATTCAGTCTTTCATTCAGCAAAGGCGCAGCAATTCTGTACAGCGCTGAACAATCCTAACGCGGCCGTGCGTGCGCTCGTTTTTGGGTGTGGTCGGGTGCGGTGCCTATTTAAACCGCACCCGATGTTCTAGAAGGCGCTTTGCCTTCTTCCTCACGACAAGAGAGGTCGCGCTTGAAGGCTCTTGAGTCTTCAAGGAAACAACTTACCGGAGAGAAAGGATTCCTCTTCATGCAGTCTTATGAAAGTCATATGAGAATTGCAATCTGTGGAATTTATTGATGTAAAGTTTTATTGATGTAAAAGGACAAGTGATTGAGGAGTTAGTGAAGGTTTGTGAGAGAACTAATGTGATAAGGAGGCTGTTTTTTCCTTTGAGTTGACCTATTTTACAGAACAAACCAACATCCAGGAAAGAAAAAGGAAAGCCAAGACTAAATTGAAGTAAGTTTGGAAAAGTGCTGAGAATAGAGATATAGAACACACAATTTGAAGTGTTAGGAAATATGACGCTTTATTTTCTTTTATAGCATACTCTCTCTGCAGAAGGCAGCTTGACTTCTTCCAGCGGATCACGAACTTGACAGATTGACATCTTCCAGCGCATCACGAACTTGACCATCCCTCACCTGACAAGACATACTGGATGTTAGAATAACAAAAGCTGCTCGCAGGTAGGCACCACTGAGCAAGTTTAGTTACGAAGCTGGTAATGTGTGTGTACAGTGTAAATATTTGAAGGGAGAGATTTAGGTTTGACCCCATGGTTCTTGTTGCTTCGCAGGTCGACAGCAGGAAACCTCGTCACGTCCAGTACCCGGCCCTCCTCCCAAATTTCTAGGTTTAATCTTGTAGATTGTAAAGACAAGCTTAAGGTTAGTTGTTCGGCAAGTTGGTCCCTTGCGTCCCTGCGAAATCTTCTACGTCATCTAAGAAGGCAAGGTAAGAGACGACGTAGAATATCTTGACACAGGACACGCATCACCCTCTTCCAATGCACTGAGGAGGACATCCATGTGCACCACAGGCTGCATCCAGAAAGTATCCTGGAGCTGATAGAGGAGCTGACACCCATGCTGGAGCACCCCACATACAGGGCCCACACCATTCCCACACACATACAGGTGTTGTGCTTACTGCACATCCTAGCGTCAGGGAGTTTCAGGGGGTAATAGCCGCTGTAGGAGGGGTGTCCAAGAGTGCACTTTCATGCTTTTTCCACGCTTTCCCCAATGCTATGATGCAGAGGATGCATCACCACATCAAATTCTGAGAGACACAGAAGGAACTGGACCAAACAAAACAAGATTTTTACCAAATTGCTCAAGAGGCGGAGCTTGCGGCCCAGAGGTGGAGTTTTCAGCCATGGCTAAAATTCCCCACCTCCGAGCCGGAAGCTCCGCCTCCAAGCCGCAAGCTCCGCCTCCGGGCCGGAAGCTCCGCCCCCAAGCCGGAAGCTCCGCCTCCGGGCCGGAAATGGCCCGAGTTCGGACTTAGAGTTAGTAGTCTTAAATCAATTCTGTGAATACCGAAAGTAGTAAGTTCATTCTGTGAATCCCGAAAGTAGTAAGTTCACTCTGTGAATCCTGAAAGTAGTAAGTGCATTCTGTGAATACCAAATAGTAGTAAGTTTAGGATTTAGTCTTAAGTTCATTCTGTGAATCGGGCCCGGTATGTTTTGGGGATATTGGCATGTATCTTACCTTCTCTGGTGTCTTTGTTGTTGGAGCTGTGAAGGTCAGCCACGCCCGTCACTGCCTCAGGAATGAGTGTGCCCTCCACCAACTCCTCCAGGGGCGTCGGATCTAGTGCAGTGGAGGTCCCACCTCCAGTTGCCTTTGCCTCTGCCAATCTGGTGGCCACCCTCTCCTTTGATCTCTGCCTCATGTCGTACCACCTCTTCCTTAAGTCCTCGGTGGTACGGTGGGTTACGCCTATGGCATTTACCTTCTCCTGGATGTCAGTCCATATTTTTCTCTTCCTGGCCTCAGGAACACGGAGTGAGGCTTTCCCAAACAGGAGGTCATGTTGCCTCACTACCTCCTCAGTCAATACCTCAAGCTCCCTCTCTGAGAACTTTTGCTTCCTCTTCCTGCTGTGTTCCTCAGCCTGCTTGTCCCCACCCTTGGATTCCATTTCAGCTACTATTAGTTGCAGAGAAAAAATACACTCCCTCCTCACTGTCTCCCAGGCAGCAACTGACTTAGGAACAGGTGCAGGCAATTAGGTGCAGCATGGGCAGTCACACTTCCTGGTTGTGATGTCATCATTCCGCACCTGAATTGTGTTTTCCCGTTTTTGCGATTCTTTATTAGCGAATTCGCTAATAAAGAATCGCTATTTGAGTAATCGCACAATGATTCTGCGATTTTTTGGTAATCGCAATTTAATAGCGATTTTTTATTTACATGCCGTTTTGCGATTCCAAAAGTGGGATTCACAGAAAATCGCATTTTCAGAATCGCAAAAATGGATTTACCTACATATGCCCCCTAGTAACAAGTGGAGAATATTGAAGACTAAAATATACAAACTCGATTTGTTTGATTAATTCAGTTATGGAAGTGGCTGTGCAGCTTGATCAGGAATCAGATGAGATTCCTTCGTGTTTGTTCAATACTTAGCGCTATTGGGCAGAATGCGGAGCCCACAGTTCTGACATAGATGAGCAGAGTAAAAATGGAGTACACCGGTGTGCATTTCTCCACCCTTGATGTACATTGAAGGATTCAAAATGTGCCATGTACAGGCAAACCAGGCTAGACACAAAAGTGCTGCCCATGTATGTTCCGTGTATTTGATTGTAAAGTTGTTTTTCATAATTGAAGAAATTGTTCTTGAGGGCTATGTCAGCACACTCTATAATGAAGTCTACAAGTATGGGCGAGGCTTTCGTAGGCGACCGCATGATCTTGTCAATGCCCTTGATGGTAGCATAATGAGGGATATTTGTGTACAGTGCCTCTACATCCTGAGTGACAAGTAGAGTGTTTCATGTGGATTGGGGAGATTGTCGATGAGGCAGAGTGTCTCTTTAGTGACCTTAAGGAATGATGGGGTGCTCTGGATCAAGGGCTGTAAAAAATGATAGCTTAAGGGGTCCAGCAAGGAGTTAATGCCGGACACATTGGGTCAGCCGGTGGTGGTTGTACATTTTTACGGATCTTTGTAAGGATGTAGAAATAAGGAGTAATAGGTGTTGTTTTTTCCAAGAAATCTGCTTTGTTCTTGGAGATACCGCCATTAATAAATGCTTTATTGATCATAATTTGTATTCTCTTGGTCAGGGATTTGGTGGGATCTGTGTCCAGTTTCTTGTAGTATTTAGTGTAAGCTAGTGTGGCACCTAGTGTTATAATCATCAATATTAAGAATGGCCCCGCCTTTGTCAGCTGGTTTTAAGACAATGTGGGTGTCGTTGTTAAGATCCATATGGCTCGTCTTTCTCTTGCCAGTAGGTTATCAAATGGAGTACTGGGTATGAGATCATTGATGTCCTTAAGAGTGGCCTCCTCGAAGGTAAGTATCTTGCAGAACGAAGTAGATTTCTTTGTAAAAATGTACAGCTGTCTACAGCGCATTCCCATGTTGATGACGGCATTTATAGAGCTTCCAAGGGATGCTTCTGCTCCTGTTGCAAGGGAAATTGGCTCTGCTCCAGGGGTTTTCTATATAAAGATGTTCTCTGGGACAAAATTAAATATCCCCACCTCAATTCACATTCATCGTCCACATCACATTCAATCCGGTTCACTACAATATGCCACTCCCAATCGTAAGTTTGATGCGTATTGGCACAAAAACCTGTACACAGTAAACTAATGGCTGAAATTGGTTACAAATATTATGCTTAGTCAAACACTTCTACAAAAAACTTTTTAATCAAAATAATCACAGTGAGCAATTGCAATACATTCAACATTTTAAAACAATTCAACATAAAAATACTACAATTATCGCACAAGAGTTAAAAACAGACAATAACATTTGTCATCAGATGCCACATTCAAAAAGAAAATTAGACCACCCAAGTCCTAATTTTTACAAATCATAGGCATCTAAGAACATGTATACAAACGAATTTGTGGCTATAAGGAGAGCGTTGCCGTGTTTCGAAGGAATATTCACATAACACCTTTATTTCAAGACAGTAGTTTTGTTACTCCCATTCTTTTACAATCTATAAACATAAACAAATACATTTTAAAATACAATACCATCATTCCAATCTTTACTATTGCCACAATTATTAATGTAATGTCATGTCATAATTACCCTAACACCTACATATACCCTTCCATAAATCGAAAAAGGATATTTTTATGTCAATACCAGAAACTCGTAGCTCATCTCTCCTGGTCTCAACCCACTTGAGCAATCCTCTTCAACACTCAAACCCACTTTCTCTGCCATCCATCTCACCCATATGGTAGTTTCTACCTCTGACTATTCCTTGTGTTCAATGATACATCCATGTCTACACTCATCCCTTCAGGAACTATATAGGATGATATATAATAACTTACTTGAGGCGATAGAACTGCCCCCAAGATATCACAAGCACCTCAGTAAAATGAATCCTTGTTACTCCACATTTTAGCTAGGAACACACATAAAAAAGAAGTCTTATATTTTATGTATTATTTAATCTGTGTATTTCACTTTCACTTGTAGTTTTACTCGTGCTAGGCCTTTGATGGGATCTTCCCCTCATATCATACCTCCTATATTATGTTATATATGACTTGGGCATCTGGTGTAAAGCGGCAACCTGGCCTTAGTTCAAAAGTTACAGCCTCTGCTTCAGCCCCGTATTTGATTACATAATCACAATTTCTACCATTAGTTCACCTTTGTCCTGTATGTATTATTTACTTGTTTTGCAATTCTTACTTATTTCTCATGCCTACCTTCTTTGTTAAGCCTAAAGTTGATGCATCCAGTTAGATATTCCTTCCTCTACTTATTATGGGAAAGGTTGCATCAGCCTTTTTTGTTTTAAAAGGTTCCTCTGAGGGACCTGCAGTGGTTTCTTGTTCCAATCGAGCTATTCTTGAATAATATCGAGCTCTGAAATGGAAAGAGGACCTATTTGAATATAATTAATTCCTTCAATGTACATGAAAGTCTAATTATGGCCCCTTGCCAACGGCCCCACTGTGTGGGAATGGCTAAACATATCTATTGCAATCAAATAAACTTATGTCTTCATATTTTTTACATTGCGGAGGGAGGAGAAACTGCCCAATCTTACGTGGCAGATCTTTAGTCACAATCCCCTACTTCCCCTCTTAATACCTCAGTGTGTTACTACTATGCGGAGGAAAGAGAAAAATTGCCGAGTATCATGTGGCACATTATTTATTCCACTCTGCTGCATAGTCCTATTGTTATGCAAAAATGTTAGAATCCCCGGTTGAACTCGCACTCTCCTGAACCCAATTATTGTAATACAGTCTGTTATTCAGTGATTAAACACCCCCGAACCCGGGACCCAAACCACTAAAGACTTTTTTCATCCTCGGCCAACAGCAAGCTGTGCGTCATCGCATTTGTTTGGAAAAACATTCATGATTGTTTCCAAAACATTTATGGTTGTTTTAAAAAAATATAGATTCTAGAAGAAATCCTGAAGTGATCACTCTAGTATAAAAGACTTATTCTCCCCTACAAATTAGAGGAGAATTCCTCCCAAACAGTGGTCTGACATCCCTTGCGCAGTGCCATCCTCGAAGCAGAGACAGGGTCCTTCAGTCTCAACCATCTGGTAAGGGGGCTGGTTCTTCCCCAGGGGTTTCTTGGCTACATACATACATATACGCATCTACATGCTACACATACAGATGTAGGCTAGATACATTTAGGCAAATTACTTGGGGCATGCATTTTAGGAATATGCAAGTGCTACTGTCTTTATCTGAACTGCTTATGTTCATCCTATTAGTACTATGGTGTAAATGTATCTACTATTTACTATATCGGTACTTAAAATCTCTTTTGTATTCTTCTGTCTCCTGATTGTTGCAGCACATATGGTTTACACAAGGATGTCGCTGGACCAATAAATACTTATTAAAACATCCTAATTGCACGAGTAAGCAAACAAGAGTGCCTCAGTGAAACATACTGTACTGTTTTCCAGAATTCCTAAGGAATCAGGGTTGTCATGTTCAGTGGTTGCCAGAAACTACCTACACCACTGTCAGATACCGGGGATGGTAGTGGCACTGTAGAGCTAGCTGGTCTAATGGCTGGCATATCCTGTGGGGGTATCCGGAACCGGTCGGGACACCAAGCCCTCAGTGTAGGTCATCAAAAAGGTGCAGGTCCTAGGGATTCCTAGGAACTACACAACACCACTTCCCCCCTGATAGAACTAAGAAAGCAACCCAATGTCCATATACCCATCTCTATGATGCTCCTAGGAGCCGATCCCCACCTACTTGCTTCTGTTGCTGTCCTAATCCTGAAAGAATGAGTCCCAAACGTGCTCAGATTCAAGTTAAACTACTCCAGTGCCTTAAGCAAAACTGCCAGCAGCTGGAAAGTTAACACCGGCTTGCAGTCACATGTTTGAAAACCCTCCACCGAGCCGCAAAGCTTACGCCCAATGGACTGGACAAATGCCCGCTGATGGGTAATACTTCAATAGCACATTTTTACCTCTCTCCTTAGGTCGGCCTTGGACTTGTACAGGCACACATGTACCCCATTATTCTTGAAAAGCACATTGTCCCATAGTAATTCCCTATCCCCCCTGCCCCCTAATAGCTCTGAGACTCGGAAAGCCCCAAAAAACATCCAAGTAATAATGGTTGAAAACAATATTTCCCGAGCAAACAGTCCGGAGGGACCAAATCATTTTAACCAAAATCTCCAATGTGAAAGGCTGGCATATTCTCCCCCTAGCCCCGTTTCTCTCGCCCAGCCCTCAAACATTTTCTTTTCCAGTCCCCCTGCTGAGGGGGCATATCCCCATAGCAGCTTGCCCATGAAGACGATGCCCGAAAATCTTCCATCAATGATCACCCTCGACTGACCCTTCTCTATTAGGGAGAGAATTAATTGTCTGACATCCTTCACCCTCTTCCACTCCCGATGCCTCGTCATGGCCCCCACTATGAATTTCACCCAGTCCTAAGGGTAAGCCCACTTTGTAGAAAGGGCTATAGACTTGGCTACCAACTGTATCCTTTTCCTCCTACTGCCCGCAACTCATACAGCATGTTTGTCTTCTCCCGATCCGCCTCCGTGGCCAAGTACATTAGGTACTTCAGCATTAGTGTGCAATATTCACAGCCCTACTGACAGTAATTGTACACTTTTTAAAGAAATATTTAGGATGAGAAAAAGGGATGATAAATTGAAGCTACTCAATATAAAAATATTGCTTGCCATTCAAACTCTGGAGGAAGTTCAAACTCTGTAGGTAGTTGGTTTGTTGGAAAGAGGGAACTAACATACATCAGAAATTAGAAAGTTGGGAGCCTTTGGCTTGGGCCTTTAACTCTGGAGCAGGCATTTATAAGGATATTATTATGATCTCTTTCAAAATGATTACCACTCCTGTTAGTGAGGTTAAAGATGAATTAATGATGAATAAATGAATGTTGGAATCCAGATAGCAAAGTGTATTGGTGTATCTATCGCTTAAATTGATAAAGTTTTGAATGAATGTTCAACTTTGACACTGCGATTAGTATGCAATGTAAACAGGAGGAATGAGATACACAATATGAAAAACCTACCTATCGTACACAATCATAGAGAAAAATGATTATGCATTGGAAATAAATAAGGCTTTAGAGACACTAAATTGGTACAAGCTAGTGAAGGATTCATATTCCCATCAGCAGTGTCTCCGCAGAAGACAACAGTCAACATTTTTGAGGTTGCATTCAGTGATTATTCCGACAGGGGGTAAAAATCTTCAGATGTTAATCTTGACTGCCTATGGTTTTGGTGATGAGTTAGATAATGGAGATGTGAGAAATGTATTATTAGTTGAGGTAAACGAGTGTCCAGCACAATTTAATGAACAAAATGACACCACAATGAAAAATTCCTATTAGGGAATTGGAGTTCCCACACCAAGGGAATTCAGATGTGGGAATTTCAGACCATTTATTATGGAGTGAAGCAGTACCCTACTCAAGGATACCACTCTGTCCCAGTTGTAATCAGGGCCCAAAAGAATATCCCTGAATTTAAAGTATGACATGACACAACACAAATTCTATTCTAAGAATGATATCACTGAGAGCACAATGCATAGTCTTTGACTAAAGATTAAGGGAATGATCCCCGATGCAATGAGAAGGAATTGGTTTTCTTACGCTTGGTGTGGGAATGCCATCTTGGGATTGGGTTCTAAGAAACTACCCTTACTTGTATTTCATGAGCACAGAGGGAACTACCAGCACAAACGCACTTAACCTCCTAGAGCCCTGCCTGGGATTAAGGAACCAACTGAGGCCTCATCGGGACTTCCAAGGCAGGTGGGATCTCCACTTCAGGTCCCTGCCTGCTCTTGAGAAAGGCAGGCTCAGAGGAAAGACCCATCTGTCCGGGCTGGGAAGCAGGAGCAGATCCAGACCCCTGGGGGGCCAGGCAGGCGGGCCCGGTACCTGGATTTTCACAGCTCAGAATCGAGAATCGCGTTCGTTGAGGGGGTCTGAGCTACCCTCTCCTTAGTAATTTGGAGGAAAAATACCCATCTTTTTTGTAATCTGTGCGCACCGAGTGACGGAGGACACCGAAGGCGTGAATGCGCCCTACCTCCTGGAGCCCTGGCTGGGATCGGGGAAGCAAATGAGCCTCATCTGGACTTCCAAGGCAGCCCATCCATCTGGTAGTGCCTTTGGAAAGCATTGTGCGCGACCGGATAGCTAAGGGGTTCGACAAGACTAGATGTCTGGGTTCAAAGAATGGCCATCTGGTCGCGCTGTACCTCAACAAAAGAGCTTCCGTTTGTTCCTGATGGGGACCAGGACTCTGCGGCCCGGGGACTCGGAGCCCAACCTGGGCCTTAGGCACGGGGATGCAAGGAGGCCCCTCACGGAGCTCTAACCCAGGGCCCGCAGACACCTTAACATGCAGGCAAAGCGGGGGAGTTCTGCCCGGGCCCGATGGACCTCACATCCCAGGCACTTGGCAGTGTGACAAGCTCGAGGATGGAACCCAGGGTGGGAGTACCTCCCCGGGCCCAAGGGACCTCTTCCCACGCACTTTGCCATGCAACACGCCCAAGGGCGGAGCCCAGGATGGTGGGGTGCACACCCTCACCCCAGGGACCTCAGGGGCCATGGTAAGAACTTCTGTACCCAGCCATGAAGGAGGAGACTACCTGGGCCCAATGAACCCATGTCCTGGGCCCGTGGCAGGCCCGCAGGCCGGAGGATGGAGTCCAGGGAGGGAGGGCCTGCCCTGGGGCCCGGCAGGAGCCTCGAGGCGCGGTCAGAGCTCCTGGACCCAGGTGAGCCCATCCCAAGGACTTGGCCATGTGGTGGCCCGGAGGACAGAACCCAGGATGTGGGGCACCCTCAAGGCTCCGCCAGGGTCCTGGTCGGGGCTTCTGAACAAGGACAAGCAAGGAAAGCCTCCCGGGTCCCAATGGACCCCTGCCCAGGGTATTTAGCAGTGCAGTTGGCCGGAGGACAGAGCCCAAGGCAGGTGGTTTATGCCCTGAGGCCTGGTGGGGCCCAGTTAGAGTTTGTGGGCCCGTCCACGCTAAGGAAGCCTCCCTGGGCCCATAGCAGCCCATTTCAGAGGCTTGGCCATGCGGTGGACCAAAGGACAGAGCCTAGGATGGGAGGGGCCCCTATCCCTGGGTCCGCTGGGGCCCCTATCCCTGGGCCCGCTGGGGCCCCAGTCAGAGCTTCAGAACCAAGCCAAGCAGGTGAAGTCTCCCCCATTCCAATGGACCCCATCCCAGGCCCTTGGTAGTGAGGCAAGCCGGAGGACATAGCCCAGAGTGAGAGCGCTAGCCCCAGGCCTGACATGCCCCGGTTGGAGTCCCTGGACCTGACCACACAGGTGAAGTCTTCGCGGGCCCGCAAGACCCTATCCTGGGCCCTCTACCACGCAGCAGGCCTGAGGACAGAGATTAAGATAGCGAGCCCCCACCCCAGGGCCTGCTGGTTCCCCAGTCTGGTCTCTGGCTGTGAACCCCCAGACCACAAGTGAGTTCTGGGTACCTTGTCCCTAGTAATACGGAAATACGGAGAAAGGCTACCCTCCTTTCTTGTAATCTGTGCCCACCGGGTGACAGAGAGGACCAAAGGCCCACATGCATCCTGCCTCCTGGAGCCCAGGCTGGGCTCAAAAAAGCAAATGAGCCCTGATCAGGACTTCCAGGGCAGCCTGGGCATCTGGTCGCCCCCCCCCCCCCCCCTTCCCCCCCTAGTGAAAAACATGATGTGCAACCAAATGGCCAGGCTCAGGGCACCTTGCAGCCCGGGTGCTCGGCGCCCCTGCTGGGCCTCAGCTACAGGGCTGGAAAGAGGGCCCTAAGCTCTGACCCTGGTCCCACAGGCACCTTATCATGTAGGCAAAGCAGGGGAGGCCTCCCCTGGCCTGATGGAACCCCGTCCTGGGACCTTTGTGATGCAGCAAGCCAGAGCCCAGGGGCCCTTGGGCCCGGTCAGAGTTCCTAGACCTGGCCACGTAGGTGAAGGCTCCCTGGGCCCAGAAAAATTATAACAGCACTTGTTCTACCATGTTTGTTGCTCTAGATTTTGGACCCTAGCTCAGCCGGCACCCAAGGAAACCTAGCCAACCTAGGGCTATCCAGGGTGGGCTGACTTGCGTGGCTCTCACCATTTTTTATTATCCATGATTCCTTGCATACCTCAATCTTTGACTATAAAAGCACATTTTCCTCACATTTCTGTGATTGAAGGCTCTGGAATCTGCAGGGCGCCACAAACTTCATTACACCCGGCATTCCACCACGTCTCCCGATACAAATGGCAGAGAGGCTAACAAAAAATGAAATCTCACTTCTGTATACAGCAGAGGGATTCCCTGGACGTGCACAGAGGAAGTAAAGGTTAGATCCTCCACACATGGCCACCATGGTGGAGGATGTAACCGTTACGTCCTTGGCACAGAAAGGGCAAAGTGCTTGAAGTAGCTGCCAGGTGCAATTTTAGGAGCTAGATGAAACACCAATATAAATAAATGTCCCTAACACAAACGTTTCACATATGACTTTCTCTGGTTGAATAGTTTTTGGTCATAGGTAAAGCAGTATTGTTTATTGCACGCATCGGAGGCTTACTTTCAGAACAGCTTAGGAAACATTTCATAGAATTGTCCGTAAACCGGGAAGAGAAAGAACAGGTACTATAAAAACACTCCTCGGCACCCCACTGTTTTCGGTGAGCTTCTGCTGAGACGTGTCCCGTCAATTACATTTACAGTAGTCGGGGTTTTAGATAGCTCTCTTTTCATTTCCATCAGGCACAGTTTTATAACCCTATCAACAACTGGAAGACAGATGATAAAGCGCAGTTGCAAAACCTTCAAAACCAGCATAAACTCAAAACACGCCGTTTCTTCTTTTATTTCATAACTTTAAAGCCCCTATTTCCCATGTGTTAAGCAGAGAGCTATACAAGTATATAAATTACTGAAAATATAGTTTTGAGAACGAGTCTCAAAACATGTCGTTTTTTTCAGGAGACTACAAGACACTGTCGGACAAAATATGTCATTTTAATAATTTCTCCCCTGCAGACTTACATCTCTAAACCCAATTAATTTTGCACTTTTAAATAATAGTCAACCTGCTCAGGCGAGAGGAATGGAAACACAGCATGCTAATACCAAGCTGCTTAAAGTCATGTCAAAACTCATGCTTCTGCATTTCCTGACTTCCCCATCCTTATTGTAGGCACAGGAAAATAACTCCCCAGACTTTAATTAAATAACTGAGATTTTGAATACATAATTGCCTCCTCCTGTGGCCCGATCACGAAACATTTTTGTACGCCACTTTTTCATGCCCTTGGTGGTAAGTCAAGGCAGTGCTTACGCCTAACTCCCTTTACCACCGTATAATAAAAACAGGATACTGGAGGTGGCAATATGTGACAAGAATGTTTGTGTATACTTGCTATGCAGAATTTTGTGGTGGTAACGTGTTCTGTTTTTTTATGCTGATATCTTTTTCTGTTGTATTTTTGTGATGCAATGTTGTTGTGTTATACAGCGATGGTTGTCTTGAGTTCTGCTTTGACTGTGTTGTTGTGGTCTGGTATGTTATGTTTTAATTGTGTTGTTATCTTGCTTTTTGTATGGTATTGTGTTGTGCTCTGTTACTTGTAGATATGTCGACATATGTCTCTATATTTTCAATCTAAAGTAGCACATGCCTTGAAAATTCCTGTGAAAAGCAAACATTTACCTGCTAAGTAAGACACCAGTAATCCAAAACTATGGCAGAGGCTGTGTTTTATCTAAGCGCTCTCTCCCTTTATGTAAATTAGTTGTAGTTCATACAAGAAAAGATGACTGAGCACAAACCGGGCACGGTCTTGAAACAAAGACTGGCCTACAGAGATTAAGGTAGAAAGTCAAAAAAGCATGTATCTGCCAACAGTGGTCATTGTAGTAGTAAAGACAAGTGGTCTCTTTCTTTAAAACTGCACTACATGCAAAGACACTTAAACTAAGGGACAGATTTACAAGGGTCTGGTCTTGCCCTTGTGTTACACAAGGCAACCCAATGCACCGCAGACCTTTAATTAGGATTTACCTAGCCATGCAAAGCCACATTACGTGGCTATGCATGGTACAATAGATCCAAGTTAGTGCAAGGCAGCGCATTTCCTGCCTTGCATAACTTTGTGGCAGGGAACGTTCGGTGGGTGGATTGTGAGCATTTCCACACATCCACCTAATGAGTTGTAAACCTGGAAATGTGTCAAAACGGTGCGCTCCAAGACCCAGGTGTAACGAGGAGAAATATTTGTATTTCTCCTTGTACTTCGTTTTTTCGGTCTCGCCTGGCGATGCAGCGCGAAAGCGCTGTCGCCAGCGAGATCTATTGTTATCGACTTGCCTGCCAAGTGGTACAGACCGGGGCACGCGCCGATTGTGGTCTGTGGACGCGCTTCTGAGATGCGCTTGCGCAGACACGCTTGCTTCGAAAGTGTGTACAGCTGGTGCTCGTTAATTAGGCTTGCATGCAGTAGGTGCACACACACACACACACACAGCCAGCCCCCCCTGCTTTTGCTTCGCTGTTGTGCTCCATCAGCGCCATTGGGTGACACAGCCTGTCCGTTTCGCTGTGTTACTGGGCAGCAGGCGGCCGGGGGCAGCGGAACGGTAGAGTCGGTGACCGGGTAGAACGGGGAGAGTCGAGTCCGCCTCTGCAGGAGCAGGTGCAGCGCATCCGGCGCCGAAAGCTACCCTGGACGTGTGTGCGTCACTTCCTGCAGTGCTCTCTGGCCGGCTCTACCGGTACAGTGGGCGCTGGACGTGGCACTTGAGCACCGGGGCTGCTGCGAGGGCGGTGAGTAGGACTCTCTGGGGGTCTGCATCCTCCACAGAGGTGGGGCTGGTTCCTCCCCTTGTCTCCGGCTCCATGTGCGTGCATTGCACAGAGCAGTGCATGCTGGGAGTTGTAGTCTTTTTTTAAACAGCAGACTGGGCACATTATTTTTTTTAATATATCTACGATGGGGATTCGTATTTTCTATTAACTTTTAAAAACTATGTGAAATCTGCTAGCTTCCTTAAAAACATCCGTAAAATAAACGTGTTACTGAATATGTATCAGTAAAATGATGTGCCTTTATAATACAAAGAAAAAAAATTGTAACTTTGGGTCGTTGATGAAATGTGTATTGCTGCAATCTCTTGCTTCACAGCATAATAAAAGTGAAATCTTTATTTTCAAATGGTATGTCTCAACAGTATTTTCTTTGAGGACTTTGCGTGATTATAGGTCAGCTAAAATGAATTTGGCACATGATGAGCGATCTACATTTGTTAGGGGTGGTACAGGAGCATTTGCAAGACGACGTCACCACTCAGTCAAAATTATTTTATTGTTTTAGTTAATTAAAACCATAACAAATAATTTCACAGATAATACGTGCTTAAATAGGATGCCAGAAGCCTAGTACCTGGTTGCCTATCTAGCAAGGACCACTGGGTTGCAGTGATAGAGGCCCACCAGCTTTAGAACAGGGCTACTCTTACTGATTTTCCCTGTCGTGTATCTTTCTTCCAAACCATGACGTACCCATAGAGAGAACACAGGCAAATGCTTTGACACTCAGAGGGAAAACTCCTTCCATTTCAGGTCACTGCTTTTTAGCAGTTTGTTTGAAAAACCAAAAATGATTCCTGAGTGGGCTAAAAAAAATATTTGTCTATACCCGCAGAGCACTTGGTCCATGCACTGTAGGTACAGAGATCCCCACTAGACAGAGATCTCTAATTAGGGTGTGTGGTCCTCCATACGAAGCAGAGCTGAAGGCTTCTATTTGCAGTTGGTGGTCACATATAAAAACACGCATTTGCAATGCAATAGGTCTAGCATTTACGCGAGTTTAAGCTACTGGCATTGTAAATGACAATGACTTTTATTCATGTTTTAAAATCGAAAAACAAAAATAAAAGGCATTGCTATTTGCTATGTCAATAGCTCAAACTCACGTAAATGCGAGGCCTATTGCATTGCAAATGTTTTTGGTTTTTTTGCCAGATTTGGGGATTTCACAGGGAGCACCAAGCAATGCCAGAATCGGAACATCCCCGCCTAGGATACTGAATGCAGGGTCTACAGCAATTCACCAGAGCGCCCGTAGTTCACCTGGTGCTCCTGCCCCCCTGGAAGCTGTGCTCCAGAAGTCAAGGCCTGCTCCCAAGAAGCCTGGCACCAAAACCAAATGCATTGTAAATCCAAGTCATCTCACTCCAGAAACGTTTATTGATGCCCAACCAGGGTTGTTTGTGTTAAAATGAAAGAATTTTAATTATTCTTGTATTAACATGGCAGTTAAACAAGCGTTTGCAATGCAATAGGTCTCGCCTTTACGAGAGTTTGAGCTACTGGCATTGTAAATGACAATGCTTTTTATTTATGTGTTGGTTTTTAAAATATAAATAAAAGGCATTGTCATTTACAATGCCAATAGCTTAAACTCTCGCAAATGCGAGACCTATTGCATTGCAAATGCTTGTTCTATATGTGATTATTCTGCATCACATACAGAAAAAGGAAAATGCCCTTAAGGATTGTTTTTGTGCAGGAGGGTGCATCTTGCTGCACAAAAACAATCCTGCTCATATCGCCGTCACACTTGCACCATGGAGGCAGACCTGGCGCTAGGCATCACAGAGTGTGCCAACACACGTAGGCAGCAGAAATGTGCCATATCTTTGTAAATATGGTGCAATGAATGATGTCTCTCTTTCATGCAACTGGAGCACAGCTAGTTACCGTGCTGCGCTGCGTTGTGTTAAATGTTAAGAAATTTGCCCTCCTGTCATCCATATTCTATGAGTAAAAAGAGGACTCCTTGAGAAAAACAAACAAGGCAAAACTGAATAAGATTCTACATTTCAAAGCGGTAGTCACACACAGTAAAAGTATTTCTGGTGGAGAGTGAAACTGGATGAAGAGAGGATGATGGAATAAGGATGCTTGGAGTAAGATGTTGGAAAAACCGGACCAAAGAGGAGCCGATCTAGAGGGACTGGAGGAAAAAGTGGCTGGTATGGCATGCTGCAGGGAGTGCTGGCCTACATCAGGCTTTTTCCAATGACTGCTCCAGCATTGAAGGAGATTGGATTAATTCTCTTCCTTGCAGAGAATCCTAACTGGATCTCTGGAAATCACTGATTCATCCTAGAGCTACTCTATGAGCTTGCTATATACTCCCTGGTAGATTGTTTCTCAGTTTCTTCAGGCGATTTCCTTAGTGGATTATTCGACACCTCATTGAAGGTGCGATTCTGATAAGAAATATTGAGGCTACCACTTGTTGTCATTACAGGCTGTTATTCTGGCTCAACCCTGATGAAGACCTGATGTGATGATTAAGATTTGCACACATAAAAGGGTCAAAACGTTGACGATATTCTCTGGTATTCTCGCAAACCTGCCAAGCTAGTCCCACGTGTAAATATTGATAGGACACTGACTTGGACAGGCATCTGTTCCTACAGCATACCACAAAAATGAATAATTCATGTATCATTGAAATTGGTGTATGTTTTAAGTCCATGATCTGAATGTACTTTCATTTTTTTGTATATGTCTTTAGTCTTTGTTCTTTCAATGTTTATGTCCCTTCACAGTCCTGTGTCATTATGTAATTTATTGTGATTCATTATCCTTTCCAGCACTTTATGATGTATGATTTTTAATATACCATAAGATTCTTAATTTTGGTTGTCGGTGTCATATAATTTATGGTCTATATCAAAGCATGATTGAGTCATCAGACTTACATAAAATATTTGTGTAAGAAGTAATGGTTTTTGTGAAAGAAATACAACTCCCCACAGATCCAACTGTTGTTGCATACCAAAAGGCCTACATAGGCAGCAGCTCCTCCGCTATGGCAGAGGGAGCGTCACCCCTCCACCCCACAGTGACCAGTTGAAAAAAAGTAAAAGTAAAATGATAATAAAACAGTATTATGATCATTTTAATTTTCCTCTGGACGGAGCAGTCTTTAGGGGCACGTCCATGCCATGACAGAAATTGAAGGGGAGTGGTGTGCACCAAGGTTTGGCCGGCCGTCTCAGGACTGCCAAGCCGCCATGCGCATTGACAGCTCCCCGAGCTGCATTGTCGGGTGGAAAGAACAGCCAGCGTAGGCTCCCAGTTCCCTTTGGAGCAGAAAACAAACCCACTCAGGCCAATCCCAGTGCTTCTCTCATGCTGGTATCAGCAAGAGCTTGTATTGGCTCTGGGGAGTCTGGGATCCTCTGCACGTACACAGCAGGAAGGAGAAAAGTGGCAGAGCAACAGTCGGCGAGGAGCAGGTAAGTCATTTTCTTTTTATTGTTTATTTTGTCATCCGTCTAGTGGGGGCTACTCCGCTATGGTGGAGGAGCATCGCCCCACTGATTTCAAGCAGAGCGAGAAGCAAAAACATAAAATGATAATGTGCTGCTTCGCACTGCTTTGCTCTGCAAGCAGGGCAGTGGAGAAGTGGGTTGTCCTTTCCTAAGTGCGCAATGACTGTTTGGTTGGCCCTCTGGGGCCCCCCAAACCAGTCAGGCGCACATTCCCACTTCTCCATGCAAGCTGTATTACAGCCTGAATGGAGAACATGCCCACCCTTCCTGCCTCTGGCTGAGCGCTGCGTCACGACGCTCACACCAATCACAATGCTGCATTGCAGCATTGTGATTGACTTAGAGAAGGGAGCCTGGCTGCCTGCTTCCTGTTCCTGAAGTTGGGGGTAAGAGAGCAGGAGCACAGACGCGGAACCCGACTGTGGCAAGGTAAGTGATTTTTTAAAAATATTTCTCCCTCCCTCCTGCAATCGTGACCTCCCACTAGACCTCCACGTTTCCCCTGTGCCGGTCCTCCCCCACGAGCCATACTGGCCACCACTGCATCCGTTCATCCCCCCCACCCCTTACCCCTCCCCTGCCACTCTGCCTTAAGACCAGCCGCTACTGGCATCCATGAAGGTATAGGCAGATAAGATCAGTGGAGGGACATTGGAAGGAGAGGATACATTGCACTATAACAGAGAAATGTAAAACCAAAAGAAAGGGTATTGGCAGTATGAGCAGGTAGCACCAAAAGGCAGCAGGCTGCGTGGTCATGGCAAGCGGGAGGCGAATCATCAATTGGAGAGCGGGTGGCGAATCATCAATTGGAGGCCAGGGATGAGGGAAGGAGCCAATAGCATTGAAGCATGTGGGACTGGATGGGGAGGGATCAGGGCTTTAAGTGGGCCGGGTCTCAAGGGGTCTGAGCACCAACAGTTTTTTAAAGGGGGCCTCGAAACGGGTCTCTATCGGGCTCTGTTTTGAGCCCTGACACAGGCGGTCCGTTTTTTTCTGGACTGCAGTGACAGCAGTTTGCTGTCACTGCAGTCCGGAAAAAAGTGCCAGGGCGCAAAAGAGCCCGATAGAGACCATTTTGAGACAGCAAGCACATCGATGTGCGCTGCCCACACTGCTCACTTCTCACTAGTGGAGAAGTTACGGCATGACGTCTTGCCAGGTGAGCGTTGTGGGGGAAGGGAAATTAAAGAGTAATTTTCTTTCTGGATTTCCCTTCTCTTTCTGAAACGCAATAGCAGCAACATTGTGGTGGGGTCACCAGGGCTTTAATTGGAAGCTTTTTCAATATTATATGTAACAAGCCATAATTGCAGCTTATTTACCTTATGCAACTAATAACCACTGACAAAGCCAATAGTCCTTACTTGTTGTAGGTATGATGTTACTTGTTGTATCACATATCTGGATGCAATAACAGAAACAGCAAAATACAAGTCGGGCGGCACACTATGCTAAACACAGATTTTTAGCGTAAGTTTGTTAAAGCCACGCCCCTAATTAAATTACACTGGTCACGCCCCTTTGAGAGACCTCCCCACCCCCCAGTTTTTCCATCCCAGGGTAAGGTGCTTTTTTAGGTGGCTGCAGAGGAAGATGAGGAGGACTGCTGAAGGGGGGGGGGCGTTGACCTTAGAATTTACGATCTCGTAAGAGAGCAAGGGAGTTAAGACAAAAGGAGGACATTAGAAAGGGAGGGTGCTAAAGAAGGCATGAATAGCAAACAACATTATTTGTGGGCTATTGAACCCTGACATTTCATGTGCTTATTTATTCGTATTGTTTGGAGCAAGAGTCAGAATGAAAAGCACATTAAAATAATCACAGCTTTCTTTTCTACAGTCAAAACGTCTGGCAAGCAATTGGGCACCCAGCTCTGAAAACGCACATTATAGAGCCCAGTAAGTGTGACCAGAAAGGGTGGCGCTTCAGCACAGCCTCTCAACCCAGGCAGGGATGTGTACTAGGAACAGGAGTCGGGCGCTGACGGCTCACCGTCTGATCTGTTGCTGAAGTCTGCTTCATGGCTCGCCTGCGCTGACTTATTCTTCTGGCTTTATTGTAATGTCCCTTTCCAGAAACAGATTTGGAATGAGGCCGCACATAAAAAATGTATACGAAATATGAATATTATTGTCGTTCTTTCTTCCTATGCGCTATACAAGTAAATCGCCTGAATGTTGTACTGTTATTACTGAATATTTAATGCCTGGCGGTGGTACTCAGTTCTGAATATTGCCGTTTGATGTCTGTTTTGTTTTTTAGGTCTCATTTTCAAAAATAGATTTATTGTTATTCTTGATATCACAACAGTCATCGGATGACGGCTGTCCTTTTCCTAATTTCCAAGCAATCTTCAGTATAAGGCAAGAGGCATTTTTGTAGTGTTCTCTTTTATTTCTGTGAAGGCCTCTAAGCGCTTTTGACAGACTGCAGGTCAACTTATACCCACTCAATGATATCCTACCAACTTCAGGAAGAAAGGCTGCTTGACCCACTGAGATTCAGACCTGTGAGCACGGGGACAAGGAACGATCCCTGTAATGGAGACATTAGTTCGCTGAGCCACCAGAAACATCCACACAGATCCTATCTCCCAACTCAAACCACTACTTGCAAGTGGTGGGCACCAGCAAATCCTTTTTGGGAAGCGAGACTTATTTTTCATCATCGGACTTTGACAAAGAGCAATAGTGAGAAAGGAAGAAAATGGAGGAAGAAGGATGAAGAGAAAGATAGAAAAAAAGTGACAAAGGGGGTAAGCTGGGATAAAAAAATACCCACAATGATCAAGCAGGAAGCATGGGGTAGTGTAAGAAAGAGGCATTACAGCTAGGCAGCCTTGGTAGTGGGCAATACCGGCGTGGGTCTCCTCAGAAAAAGTTTGGGTGCCTGCCTGTATTTATTTGTTAATGTATTAATTTTTTTTACAAACTTACCCCCAGATGCATTAAAGTTATGTTTTGCGAGTCCTTAATAGCGAATTTTAAGGATTCACTATTAAAGACTCCCAAAACAGGATGCATGTAGGGATCGCAATGTTATTTGCGATATCTACTGATTCCTTATTTGCGATTCGCTAATTGCTAATCGCAAATAAGGAATGGCTTTCCCATTCATTCCTATGGGCCTAAAGGCCCTTAGGAATGAATGGGGAGTCATTCCTTATTTGCGATTAGCAATTAGCGAATCGCAAATGTGCAGCAATTTCAAGGGTGCCAGGGTGTCCAAGGGACACCCTGTTGCACCCCTGAAATGGTAATGTTCATTAGTGTTGCGCACACACATGTCCCAAGGACATGTAAATAGCGACCCCAGACTGCGAATTCGCAATCTTGGAATGGTTCATGCATTGCATTTAAGGAATCGCAAATTGCGATTCCTTAAAAGCAATCGCAATTTGAGAACTCGCAATTATTTGCGAATTCTTAAATTGCGAGTGCATGAACCCTTGATCCATCTCAAATGCCATTTTTGCGGGCGCAAACTGACACATTTTGCAATTCGCACCGTTTGCGCTCGCAAAAATGCTTGATGCATCTACCTGTTAGTAACCTGTATAGTAAAAAAGGACTTGCTAACGTGGTAGCAGGTTGAGCACCGACATTTAGAGACTGTGGACCCGATATACGACAGTTTTATTTTGAGAGTCTGTAATTGCAATTTTTTGGGACTCACAATTAGAGACTTGCAAAATCAAATGTACTAATGTGTCTGGAACACATATAATGATTCCCAAATGACTCACAAATTACCTGCCTCATTAATATTCATGAGCCAGGTCACAATTTGCGACCCATTGGGAATGACTGGCACTCACAGGGATGGTGGCCTGCTGGGGTCAGCAGACCACCATGTCTGTGACTGCTTTTTCAATAAAGCAGGAGAAAGATGAAAAGTTTTCTTTTTAGAGTGGACTGTGGTCCATGGGACGACTGCCTGCTCTGAAAAAATGTTGGCACCCCATTCACAAAGGGGAAGGGGTTCCTTGGAGACCCCTTCCCGTCTGCGAATGGCTTACCACCAATTTGAAGTTTTGGTTGTCAACTGCGAATGTTTTGCGACTGCATTAACAGTTGCGAAACATTCCTACATACAGGTGCGACTTGCCTTTGGCACATCCCTTCCTAACAGCGACTCGTAAACCCTATTTTGCGAGTCAGTAATAGGTTACCAACTTGTAAAATAGGGTTGGTACATTTGAAAAATACATTTTACCAGTTGCAAATGGCCCGATTGTGAACGGTAAAATGCTTTGTACATCTGGCCCTGTATTTTGCGATCCGACTGATGTATTAATAGGCCAGTTCACAAAATACCAAATAGTAGTGGGTCTCAATTCAATCTACCTTTTAAATATGAATCAGTCAGGTCTCAAAGTGCGACCCACTATGTTTGGCTACAGTCTTAGGCCATGGTGGCCTGCTGGGGTTAGCATCCTACCATGCCTGTGTTTGCTTTTAAATTAACAACTAAAAATATATTTTAATGTAACCTGCTTTCCAAAAAAAAAACGTGATGCCTTTAAAAAAGAAAATGAAAACTTTTACAAACATTTCTTAGGTGCAGTGTCTGCTCCTAATTTTTTTTCCATTTGCATATAGGATACCACCTCCTTTGTTGTGGTAAAATATTCATGTTTTGTAACTAGATTTCAGTTGCAAAACATTATTACATACTATAAGGACTCCCTATTTGGAAGGGAGGCCATCAAAGTGCCCCTTCCAAATACAATTTATGGTTTCCTAAACCCATTTAACAATTTGGAAAAACATTTCCCGAATATTAAATGAGTAGTACATGTCTAAAAGAGTTTTAGCGTTTGCAAACCCTCTGATTTACCGAAACAAAGCATTTGCGAACTGAAAAAACCCTTCGTACATGAGCCCTCCTCCTGACAACCCATGTGTGATGAATTCACATAATGAACGGATTACACGCTCCGACCTCCTTTCCTCCGTTTCCGAGTCGGTTTAAACGTGTGGTGCAGGATTGCTGATTCGCTGGAAATAGACAACCTGACATTTCGCTTGTCTTTGCATTTTTTACGATGATATATTGGTCCGCGGGCAGAAATCCTCCAGCAGTACGACTGGTAATCAGGGTTTCTTCTTGAATATGGAAATATTGAAAGCGTGCAGTTTGTCGTCAAACTGACCCCCGATCCCTTCCTTTACGCTCCTTGAACAGGGCTTGTTAGATATGTGCTTACATAGGCAGCGGCATCAGCGTCACGTGACCGTCCTGCACACAGAGACTGGCATATGAGGGGCACTGACAAAGTAACACGTAATGCGAACTAGCAGCCTAATTAATCACCCTGGCACTTATAAAAGGCACTTATAAAACGGCTTTGTTATTCCGCACGAAAGGTCATAATTAACCTTAGTTATGAAGAGTCCCAGGCTGACTGGGAGTGTAAATCACACAAAATGTGTGCTTGGCTGGCAGAATTGCTTCCTCAAAAATCAATTTTCATCTGCGGTCTTTTTGACTGCATCATCAGTCCGGGGGATTTTTTCCTGCAAAGCTTATTCAAGAGAGGCCTGAATAATGGACCTGGCTTCCGCCTCTTCGACGCAGTTCGGGAACGCTGCTTCCTTCTCGGTCTTTGTTTCCTGTGACCCTAACCCATTGCCAGCTCCTCAGGAGGCCCACACAGCCCCTTAGACACGCACTTTTACCGTTTCTATTATTTTAATCCTTGTACTACGTCCATGCCATAGTATGAAGGGCCGCAACTCCCACAAGGAGACCAGGGGCCATATAATTCATGGGGCGCACTTTCCTGGATTGCGCTGGGGGCAGCTTTCTAAAGGTGTGCCCAGGCCCGGCTTTAGGGTAATGCGACTGGTGCGGCTGCACTGGGCGCCGACCTGTGAAGGGGGCACTGACCTCAATGGGGGGGGGGGAGGGGGGGGGGGCTCTATGTTTAGCAAGAACTTATGATTGGAGAAATGAGGGGCACTTTTGCCCGGTGGGTGTGAGAGAATCTGGGGAGGCAGTCATGGATGTGGGGGCGCCAAAAATGATTTTAAAGGGGATTAGAGATTCACTTGCAGGGAGGTGCAGTCAATGACTGCACCCACCTGCAAGGGGATATCTTGGTACATGGGACTCCCTTTACCCCCTCCACTGGGCTACCATCAGGGGTCGCACTGACAGTGCGCCACCTTTTAAGTGGCCCACTAACAATTCACCCCCTGACAGCTTCTTTGGCTCTGCACCCGCATTTGCAATTTGGCGCGATTGCATAGGTAAAGGGATTTCCTCGTTTTCATGGGGCACGCTATGATGCAAATGATAGCACTGGCACTTTATGTCCCCCAGCGCTATCAGTATTATAGAAGGGACCGCACAAGTGTCTGCGGCCTCTTCTGTAATACCAAAAAGCCCAAGGGGCGCGCACAGCAGGTGCAAAGGCCCGCTGCACCCCCAGGGCACCTTGTGCAATACGCCCCCTGCTTGTTATCTGTCACTAGGATGGCTTCAGGTGGTTTTGTCGTAAGTTCATATTTTTATTTTTAAAATGAAAAATTTCATCTGTGTGAGGCATGGCCATACTAAGAAGGTAGCGTTACAGGGTGCAGCAGTGCAGGTAGCGCTGCAGGATGTGGCAGTGCAGGTAGCGCTACCGGGTGCGGCAGTGCAGGGTACGATCACTGCTCATGTGAAAGGCTGGTTGGTGTTGGAGGAAGTAATAAAAGAAAAGTATATTCAAGGTCGGCAACAGCAAGAACTGTTGAAACAAATTAGGAAATGCTGAAATTTGAGAAAAACTGGAGCAACAAGAAGAGAAATTCTTTACTCAGTACAGAGCATCACAGACTCATTCATTGCCATTTCATGAGCTAGTAAAGAACATTGTTGTAAATAAATGAAGGGACACTCACAAGGCCTCATCCACCAGGACATCAGCAGCAGGAGCCTGCATAGCAAGTAGAAGACTATTATAGCTCAAACTGTGGCAGATACACCAAACCCACCGAGCACTGGGTCGCCGTCTTCCGTTCTTAGGTCATAAGCTATTTGGCACTCAGTTAACTATATGGTGCAAAATTCAGCAGGAGGAAAATGCCCCATCCCTTTAGATCACCAATGGGGTGGGCAACTTTTGTTTTGAAAAAAACAATGCAGAATGTGCAGGAGTCGATGCATACCCTTTACACCAAAGCTGAAAGCCAGGGAACTACAGTCAGAGCAGGCTACCACTCTATAGAACTCCAAAACCTGACTTTATGGTAAATAATGAAGGGGGCAGTATAGCCAACTTTTATAGTCACTGGAAGATGCTAATAAAAGACAAGGGGGTGTTACAAATAGTAGAAAAGGGATATTTCATAGACTTGGCAAGAAGACATCCAGCACATCGCGTTTCATAACAACAGCACTCAAAGTGGAAATGAAAAAACAAGCTTTGCTCACGGGAGGCCAAAGCCTGCTGCAAAAAAGTGACTATATCAGTACCTGCTTCACAGAGAGGGTCATCTTATCGTATCTTATCTTATCTTATCTTATCTTGTCTTGTCTTGTCTTGTCTTACTTATCTCATGCACTATCACCAGGGAGGGTATCCTGGCACTCAGCAGGTATGAGTCTAGCCAAACCTAGGACCCAGTGGGACTATTCAAAAAGCAAAGTCTTAAGCCTCTTGCCGAAATTCAAGTTTGAAGGAGGCTGTTATGTGCAGTGGCAGGTTGTTCAACACTTTAAGAGCGTTGTAGGAAAAGGCTTGGTCAGTTGATATGGTCAACTGTACACGTGGGATGTATGCAATTTGGAGTCCGGATGAACAGTACGGCCTGGAAGGTATGTGAAAAAGATGCGTTTGCAGAGGTGTGCTGGGCCAGTGTTACGTAGTGCCTTGAAAGTGTAGGCAAGGAGTTTGAATTGTTTTCATTTGTGTATTGGGAGCCAGTGGAGCAGGTGTGGTGTGATGTGAGTGCAACGTGAGAGGTTGAGAGCCATTCTGCCCACTAAGTTCCGAATAGTCATCAGTCTTTTGGTGATATTTTTGTTGATCCTGGCATAGAGGGTGTTACCATAGTACAACTTGCTTGTGATGAGGTTGTGCAACAGTTTCTGGGTGCTGATTGGGGTCATTTGACAATCTTCCCCAGAATCTTCAGGGAATTGAAGCATGAGGCAGTGATGTCATTGATTTGGACAGTCTTATCAAGTTTTCTGTCAACGATGATCATGAAGGTCTTAGCAGGGACGGTGGGGGTGTAGGTAGGTCCTAGCTCTATTAGCCACCAGATGGAGTTGGTATTCAGCATCAGACAGTTGGTCTTCATTAGTGATGGGCAGTAAACTCTGCTTCACCGGCAGAGTTTGCAGAGCTTTGCATACTTTGCGCTCTTCTTGAAATGCGGAGTTTGGCAAAAAATCTGCCTACGCCACGAAGCGGAATTTAGTGTCCATTCCAATTTCAATAAAGAGCTTGAAATTGATATCTCAGTACATGCTATACTGCAGTACTTCTGTTACTTCATGCCATTGCCCTTAATTATGTATCCATTCATCTATCACGTAATATGAGGTGTCTACTTAAATATTTTTTTATAGTATTGTTGTGTAATTTAACACAGAACAAGTGATAGTTGATAAACACGTCCTCTTGTAGCGTGGATTGTAAATCAGCCGTATTGTTCCGCTTCTTTATCTGCTTGCACAACCCTGTGACATGGTGATGAGCCTAACCCGCATACAGCCAAACAATGATATTTAAAAGCAGCACTGTACGGCCTGGTCAGTTTCTTATTCTTTTTTTGTATGTAAGAAGTTTGGCTGGATGGAATGTGTAAATATTTTATTGGTGCATGAGTTTCCTCTGGTATTTGGTGTATCAAGGCAGTGATTTACTCAGACATTTTAAGAGCAGCCATAAGCTTTGAGAGTACACGCTCAATTTTGGGATATTGCGTTCTATGCTTTCAACTAATTTTAACTAAGTATTAAACGTTTGAAACCCGGAATTTGTATCAGAACACACAGCTGCATTTTTAAAAGGCTGTGCCCTTTTAAATGCCTTATGTACCAGTGCTTTTCTCTCTGTTGCTCCTCGTTCTCCGACCATCATCCATAAATAAAAGTGGTGGTTGTGCAGCGGCGCTTCTTAGATTCAAAAGGAGCCACACAAGGAAGGCACAGCTTCTGATTGGTGTAATGGTAAATAAGCATGGGCGTAAAATCCGTTCCGCTCGCGGATTTTGCGGATTTTCGGCAAATTCGCAATCCGCGAACTCTCGCGAACTTGCCGGAAATTCGTAAATCCGTGCGAAGCGGATTTTTTGCTTGGTCGCACTTGCCAACTAGAATACTATACAATTTTGCGGGAGTAAACACTTGTGAACACGTAGATGCGGCGGGCAGCGACAATCTCGCAATTGCGAGATTGCAAAATTTGCAATTTTGCACAAGAAATCCACCAGCAGGCAGCATAAACCTTGAAAATTATGATTTTTATCAGAATACCTCCTCAGGTTGACATTTGCCTGCACTTTTTTTTTGCAAGGAGTCCATTTTGGGGGGGGGGGTGAGAGGAAGGAAGTGCCCCACAGTCTCCAACTTCCTATTCCTGTCCAGCAGGCTCCTCCCAGTGCTTTCTTCATGTGCTGGTCACTTTGATTTGGATCTTGACCTGGAAGGATTACTTTTTGTGGATGCTGCTGGATATTTGGAGTTTTGCAAAACTGAAAGCACTCAGCAGGTTCAAAAGTTCAATCTTCTCATTAGTAACCATTCCCTGTAGTGCCTGGAAGGATTACTTTTTGTGGATGCTGCTGGATATTTGGATTTTTGCAAAACTGAAAGCACTCAGCAGGTGCAAAAGTTCAATCTTATCATTAGTAACCATTCCCTGTAGTGCTTCCTGAGGGGCCCCTTCAGAGTTCAGTTGCCTACTTGCAACTATTCTATGACCCTGCTCTGACCCTCACAGCAGGCTCAGAGAATAGCTACAAGTATACAACAAAGGTCCTGTTAAAAAAATTACACTGCAACAGAAAGCAATTACAGATAAGGAAGCAGGTGCCAGCCTGGAAGTTCAAATTCAGTGACACATTAATCAGCCCCTAATTCATTCATGTCAGTTGAGGCAGGGCAGGTGTGCTTTTCCCCCCATAATCTACAGTGATGAACTAGAGGGTGGCATGGGTGAGCCAGAGGGTGGCATGGGTGAGCCTGAGGGTGGCAGTGGTGAAACAGAGGGTGGCAGTGGTGAAACAGAGGGTGCTGTGATGAACTAGACGTAGAAACAACATGGTCGCGATCGTTGCTACCCGACAAGTAAGTTCATGTTTGCGAACTGGTAAAAAACCCTTGCGAAATGGCAGAAACACTTGCGAACACAAAAAAAAGGAATCCGCAAAATTCGCGAGAGTTTGCGGATTTTGCGGATTGCGAGTCCGTAAATACGCAATTTCACGGATTGCCAATTCGCAAAATCCGCCCATGCTTAATGATAAATCAACAGCAAGCTGTGGTTGGACTGCAAAGGAGGCGATGGCTGGAGTGTGCATTCTGAATGGCTGAATAATGACTTCCTTTGCGATTGGCTACCAAGAATGGGCCTGGACTCAGCTTGCTGAATCTATTGGCTGGGGTTTCATTGCTTGGCTCGGAGGCTTGTGCTTACTGTGCACTCCTCTTGGGAAGTGAGAGGAGGGGAGTTTAGTAGAGCGGAGATTGTAGACCAGTGAGCAGTGACCTGCAGGGAGAGCAAGCAGCAGCAGCAGTACGTTTACTAACTGATGGAGCAGAAGCCTCCGCGGGAGTTCACCACTTGTAAAACAAGGGGAGAGGTAATGACACTACCACAGTGGGCTATTTAAACAGTACGGGGCAGATTTACAAGCCCTTGCGCCTCTTTTACGCCGCCGTTGCAACACTTTTGTGGCACAGCGGCGGCGCAAAAGATGCGCCATGGTGCGGTGTATTTACAAAGTGACGCATCTCCCAGATCTACATGATTTCACTCAGTCACTTTTGGGCACATGCTGTGTCAAAACCCTGCGCCTGCTTGAAGCAGGCGTAAGGATTGACGCAGCATTGTCGAGATAGGGCCCCCCAGAGCATTGCTGGAGCTGCGTCGCGCTTGCGACGCAATGCGCCGCCTTTACGGCATAGATGCATGACGTAACTGTGCCGTTTTTGCTCCATGGTGCGCCGCATTGTAAATGCGGCGCATCCAGGGTGGCGGAGCTGCGGCGCACAATAACTGGCGCATCCCTGCAAATATGCAGGGATGCGCCAGTTATTGTAAATCTGCCCCTATGACCTTTGGTGGATTGGTCTTTATTTGGTGTGGGTTTCCTTCAGAGTGACGGATTGTGTTAGAAGCCGGCGTTCCCACGCGCACCGTTGTTGTCAAGTGCGCATCCCGCCCCCCCTCACTCCCACGTTAGGCCAAGAAAGGACACCGTCCGAGGCAGCCCTGCTCACCCCCTTAGTATCTTCACACGAGTAGCCAGGCTTATCTCCAAGGCACGAGTGTTCAGTATGTGCAACCACGCCTACATCAATCCCAATGATGTCACCACAAATAGACTCTGCACGAATTTGGATAAAACGAGTATACTTTATATAAAAAGATATACGAAATGACCACACGATACAACTCCCACATATATACACTGGGTAATATTGTTTCCGGTGGGTTGGGCGGTCCTAATCCCCAACCACCATTTCTAACCAACAGTTACGCTGACTTTTAACCGTTCTCAACAGTTTAGGTACGTTGTATCACTAGATTCACACACGTTGCAAAATACAAGGAATACTGCACTACTTAACAATGGGTTCCTGGACACTGCCACCTTGAAACAATGCGTAGCGTAGCGTCAAGATCATGTACTGAGTCATCAGAAGATAATGCACCTAGGTTCGCTACCAGCATGCCCTGTTCAAGGAAGAAATACAGCAATGCGTCACGCTGCAAATACGTACAGTGATATAGGAAAACAATGCAATGCATATCACCACCAGCATGCCCTGTGCAAGGAAGGAATAAGGTAATACGTCACAGTACAATTCAGTACAGTGCAGTAAACAACCAATGCAGTGCGCTATGCTGTGATCCTGCAAGAGAAACATAATGTAGTGCATAGCTATCTAACCCCTGAGTTCCCTAAGCATCTCTAGTGTCAGACGTTGTCCAATAATTCGATAGTTCGTTAGCAGCAAATATGCAAAGTGTTACACAACTGTTTTTAGAAGTTGTTTGACCGGTTGCCCACAACACGATGACACCCAAGTTCCACTCCCGGCCCTAGCCCCTGTTCTGCCCCGTCCGGGACCAGCATGGACCGAGATCTGGGCCAAAGCAACAGGTGCTCACAGCTGCCAGCAGCAAGAGGCCGAGAGAGTGTCCCTCCAGGCCCGCAGCGTGCCCCAGGTGTTGATCCCCTTTACTTGGGAGGGCACAACCCCATTCTCCTCGCCTGCCGCAGCGGCTTGGCCACACTCCAGAACCTTGTCACCATGGGCAAGGCGCGGTCGGGCGGGTAGTTCAGCTCCCGCAGGTCTGCCGCTCCGGGTGCCAACGTTGAGCACAAACTCCTTCCACAAACACTTCCACACGACGCTGATGCTACCTCACGTTACCTTCAAGAGCCTGATCACTTGGCACTCCTCTCCAGCACTGTTAGGACTTCGTTGCTCCCTGGTGCTCACTGTAGGAGAGTAGGATCTGCTTCCTATGGTTACCCCCACTTTTTGCTGTGCTTCACTGGTTTTTCGACTTTAGTATGGCTGTGGCCCTGCTAATCAGGCCCACAGCCTAGCTGTTCTCTCTCTAAATTGATACCATGTACTTTAGGTACATATCTTATTGGTTACTGAGGCACCCTTGTGAACCCCTGTATATGGTACCTTAGGTACCCAGGGCATTGGGACCCCAGAGGCCTACCAGGGGCTGCAGCATGTATTGTGCCACCCTGGTTAGCCTTCCAAACTGACACCACAGGTCTGTACTTACAGCCTGGGTAAGGTGGTGTAAGCACCCCTTACTTAGATATAGTATACCTATATCTACCTTATATATAAACACATAGGGCTAGATGTAGGTAATTCCCATTTACAGACTCCTAAATATTGAATTTTACCGATTCGGTATTTAAGAGTCTGTAAATGGGAAGGGGGCGGATGTAGGTAATTCCTAATTCAGGAATACCGAATCTGTAAGATTCGGTAAATACTGAATCGGTATTGCCCATTGATTCCTATGGGCTTTGAAGCCCATAGGAATCAATGGGCAATACCGATTCGGTATTTACCGAATCGGTAAATACCGAATCCTGCAAGGGTGCAGGGGGTGTCACTTTGACACCCTCTAGCACCACAAGTACAGGCTTGTGTGACATGTGGCACACATACATGCCCTAAGGGCATGTCTGTGTGTCACATTGCACAGGTGTGCATGCACAGATGTCCATGCACACCTGAATTCTGTATTTTACCACACAATAGGATTGTGTGGTAAAATACCGACTCTTAAGGGCCTGTGGCACTGTAAACTGTGCCACCTACATTTGGAATTACAGAATCGGTATATTTACCGATTCGGTAATTTACCGAATCGGTAATTTTACGGAATCGGTAAATATACCGATTCTGTAATTTTCAGCCCCCTACATCTGAAAACCCTAATACCGGTCGGAAATGGCCGAAATCGGCCATTTCCGACCGGTATTAGGGCTCCTATATCTGGCCCATAGTAACCTATAAGTCACTCCTAAGGCAGGCCTTGACAATCCTGAATGAAGAGTGCTTGGTTTTGTGTGAGAGGGTGCCCTAGCATGAGCTGAGCCCCTCAGCAGCTTTCAGAACCATCTCCTTATAGCTGTTCTAGGATATAGCCATACCATATACTCTTAAGTGCATTATAATCCCCGCGGTTAATGCTAACTTTAGTTTAGCATTAACACTTTGGAATACTACCACCACTGCCAGTTCTGGCGGGGGGGTAGCATTCCACCCTTCAATAGGGAGAAGACATGTACTTACGGGTAAAAACCCGGTTAAAGTTAAACAGAGCCCCAGCATCACAAAATGGATGCTGCTGCCACAGACACGAGTCTGCCCTCCTGCTGCTGGATGAAACTTTGGCAGGGGAGGCATGGACAATAGGTTTCCTGTCCAGGGAGGTGCTAGCACCTCCCCAGACAGGCTTTAGTGTATTGGGGCAGGGTGGGTTGCATTCAGTGAATGCTTTTCAGACACTGCCTGGGGCATACAAGGTGCTCCATGGATTTCTGAGTTCAAACCGGTTGCTGAGGCACTCAGCCCCAGCTCTGGCATGAAACTGGACAAAGGGGAAAGGGTGTAACCACCCCCTCCCCAGGTCCACCCAGAGGAGGGACCTTAGAGTTAGTCCAACCCCATAACTTACTATAAGTATAGAACCCCAGTCCCTAGAACTTAAGATTACCCTGGACGAAACTCTGCAACATATATCTTGGACCTTCAACATTCCATTTCGACTGGAAGATGGACAAAATCTCCCTTGTGGTCAAGGAGTGACCAACCTGTTCAAATAGGCACCAACTGCATCTTTGCCAGTCTGCATTTTTGAGGCTCCCGCCAGGTCCTGAAGAATCTGCAGCACAAGATACAGACTTACAGATATCCCTGACACTGACCTGCGCTCCCAGCAAATCTGAGACCAGTAGCAGACACGAGAAACATGGGACTGGAACTCCTGGACATCCTGCATCTTTCCAACTGCACCTACTTCCCGAGGTATTACGAAGTTGTGCATTGGGGTATTTGAAGCCCCTGCCCGAGCACTTTTTGCACCAAAGCTCAGAGCCCTACACTCCACGAATGTCCCATGGGCTTGCTTTGTGTATTTCTGCCTGAGGCCCCTTTGCAGTTCCTAATCCATTGGCTAGCGAGCCCCCGAGAAGAGCCATCTTTGATTTAGGGAGATTTCCTGGTTGCTCCAGATGTGTTTCCACTCCTCTCCAAAGGAGGAGTCCCTCAGACCTTGCTGGTCTCCACCGAAGCCAATCTTGTCATCTTGCATGGGTTGCTGTTGCCAAGGCTTGTTGGGTCCAATCCGGATTCCGACACTGCAGTCAACTAGATCGTTTGTGGCTCAGCTCTAATCCAGTTTCTGGTTGTCGTCGACGCCTCCGAGTCCTTGTGGCTTAAGAGTCAAGCTTCACTTCTTTCACCTGAAATCACCCGACATCGACTGGCATCTTCTCCTCGCCATCCTGCTCACTGGCTAGTGATCCAGACTCTGTCCGCTCTGCTTTCAGGTTCTTCACATCTCTAATCCCACCTTGGATCCACCCGGACACTTTTCCTCTGGTCGCCTTCAGTATTTCTTTGCAGCTCTCCATTGGAATCGACAATGAAACCCGACACCAAAAGACACCTATGCACCAGGCCTTCCCTGGACCGGAAACAAGCTTCCGAGGACCGGTTTCTGGCACTACAGCCGTCCCCAGCCCGGCTTGCTTGAATCCAGTGGCAAAGTGAGCAAGAGACTCACGTCTGGGCATACCCTGCCACACTTATGATGGCCAAAAGCCTTTTTCCGGTCCAGGGAAGGCATGGCTTGGCAGTTCGGGCTGGACTGTTCCCATGAGGCACAGGGTCAGACTGATTTGCATATAGCCATGTCTGAACTGGGGTGGCAGAGTGGGCTAAAGTACAGTGATGGATCAAACCCAGATCTTTTGACTGGGTGTGAATGTTTGATTGGTTCAGATGCTCCGTCCATCACCACCCCCTTTTGTACCACCTTGGCCTCCATAAGTGTGGCAGGGTATGCTCAGACGTGAGTCCCTTGCTCACTTTGCCACTGGATTCAAGCAAGCCGGGCTGAAGACGGCTGTAATGCCAGAAACTGGTCCTCGGAAACTTGTTTACAGTCCAGGGAAGGCATGGCTTGGCAGTTCGGGCTGGGCTGTTCCCATGAGGCACAGGGTCAGACTGATTTGCATATAGCCATGTCTGAACTGGGGTGGCAGAGTGGGCTAAAGAACGGTGATGGATCAAACCCAGATCTTTTGACTGGGTGTGAGTGTTTGATTGGTTCAGATGCTCCGTCCATCATCACCCCCTTTTGTGAGGCCCCTAGGGCATAAAGTATACTGTGCGACTTATCGTATGCTAATTAAGTTCCTTGTATTGTACATTTACCTCTGACCTCATAAAGAGTCCAGAGGGGTTGTGTTTAGAATAAATACATAAATATTTGATATATACCTTGTGTGGTGTGCTTTCATTTGATCATTTAAGATATTATAATTGGTAAAATAACTAGCTTAACTTGCCTCTAAGTCTTAGCCTGAAGGCTGCTCTCCACAGCTACCACTAGGATAGCTTTCTATAAGGTTGACTTTACAACCTACCATCAATAAGGGTCGTTTTGGACTGGTGCAAGGTGCTCACTATAATAGTGGTCATCATATACCAGGCCAACTTCTCACATTGGTGTGCAGCGTGTGGGATTAGAGCTCGCATTGTTTTACCAAATAATCTTGAGAATATCATTTGAAAAATCACATTAAGGTACCAGTAGGTACATATAAATCAAGCTTATAATACATAAGTTCTACTGAACTTAGAAGTTGTAGGTGTTAAGGGCTTAGCACACCCTGACTACAACTCCTAGAGAGGTTCTAGTAGGAAACCAAGTAGTGTAGGTAGGTGCACACACCACACCTCACTAGTCATGGCTTTAAGGGCAGGAGCACGTGCTTCTCTGCCAGATGTCAGCCAAGTGCAGACATCTAAATCTGACACATTCTCCTTCCAGGAGTTAAGGGGTTTATATGCCATAAGAAAATTAAAGCAAGGACAAAGTCCCACCACCCAACCCCTGATAGATATCTTAGTGGCATATGACTTATAAAAAGCATCAGACCCAGATAGACTAGGTAATGGGGATGGGGTGCAACCATCAACTGAAGAGGATCCCAGTGGAGTACCCCACCAGGACTCTGAGGAAGATGAGGATGCAGACCAGGATGGTGCCAATGAATCCAACCTGGGAGAAACAGGGCTACCTGGAGATGAAGTAGGCCAAAATGGACCTCCCTGCATCCCCCCACGTAGACCTAATGGTGCACCTAGAAGGCTAAGATCACCTTCAGTGGAATATAACCATTCTGGGTCATCAATAGGGTCCTCTGCCTCATCTCATAGGAGAAGAACGTCTCCTGAGAAGAGGGAACATGAAGCTAGAATGAGAGATGTCAAGCTCATGATCAAGATGCAAGAGATTGCCTTGGAAAAGGAGACCCTAGCTCTTGAAAGAGAGAAAAAGAAGATGGGGATAGAATCTCCTGGTGGCAGCAATATCCCTAGTGTTAGGAATAGGTCTTATGACCGTAGAAACCTAAACAAGATTGTCCCTCCCTATCAGACTGGGGATGACATCCACAAATGGATCACTGCACTGGAAAGGGCCTGCAAAGTACAGAAGGTACCCCAGGAGAAGTGGGCAGCAATCGTGTGGCTCTCCTTTGCAGACAAAGGTAGAGATAAGCTCCTCACTGTCAGAGAAGAGGATGCTGATGATTACAAAGTCCTGAAGAGTGCTCTAGTAGATGGGTTTGGCCTAACCACTGAACAGTATAGGTTGCAGTTCAGAGATACCCCAAAGACACAGACTCAGGACTGGACTGACTTTGTAGATTGTGCTACTAAGGCTCTGGAAGGCTGGTTACTTGGCAGTAAAGTGTGTGACTATACATGATTGTATATTCTAATCATGAGAGAACAGATTCTTAATAATTGTCAGAACCGGTTGTTGCATCTTGGTTGACTCTGAGCTGACCTCTCCCCGAGAATTGGGAAAGAAGGCAGACAAATGGGTCAGAACCAGGGTAAAGCAGAAGGTACAGAACCAAGGTGGTGACCAGAAGAAGCAAGACCAAAAGGGTGGGGAGAAAGCTAAAGACCAGAAGTCTTCACAAGGTCCCAAAAAGCTTCCAATGGTGGGGGTCCCCAATCCAAAAAGAAAGACGGTCCTAGAAAACCATGGTGCAAAGTTTGTAAAACTAATACTCAATGGACCGGTGAGTGCACCAAAAAGGAGACAGCTCCAGCCACCATTGCCCCTAAGGCAACTGTTCCCCCTAGTTCAGATCCAAGTGGTGGTTCTCAATAGAAGGGTGTAGTAGGGTTAACCCTGTCAACTGAGATGGATTCTGGCCTAGTCAGAATACCAACACAAGCTGTTTTGATCTGTGATGGAGGCATGGATATGTCCTCCTCTGTGAGTCCCAGTAACCTGGGCAAGTACAGACAAACTCCTTAAGTCAATGAGAAAAAGGCTCAGGCCTACAGGGACACAGGTGCCAGTGTCACAATGGTGATACCTGACTTTGTGGACCCTGGACAGTACATACTTGGTGAAAGCTACCAAGTGACCAATGCTAGCAATGTCACTACCACACATTGTATGGCAGTTGTTAATTTCTCCTGGGGAGGGGTAACTGGCCTTACGAAGGATGTTGTTATTTCAGACCTCCCTGTAGAATATTTGCTTGGCAATGACCTAAAGAATTCAGCTTGGTCTGAAGTGAAGTTTAGGACTCATGCAGAAATGTTAGGAATCTCAGCACATGTTCTTGCAGTGACTAGGTCACACAGGTCAAAAAGTCTAACACTGAACAGGGACTGGATTCTGGAATACTGGACCAGTTGCCTCCCAGGAAAAGGAGCAGTAGGGTTAAGGCAGTGCCTTCCCCACTGCCTCAGAGTGAGGATCAGCCTTCTGAGGTAGCTGATTGTGAGCCTGACGAAGGAACTGTCCTAAAAGAACTTGAACCTGATCAGGTTGAGTTTCTTGGGACAGGGGGCCCTTCCAGGGCAGATCGGAGGCAGGCGCAGTTGGACTGCCCTTCTCTTGAACCCCTCAGACTGCAAGCTGCTGCTGAGGCTGCAGGGAATGCTAGTGGCACCCATAAAGTTTATTGGGATGAGGGGCTCCTGAATTCAGAGGGTAGAGACCCTAAGCCTGGTGCTTCCAGGAGGTTGGTTATACCTTTGGCATTCAGGATCTTCCTTTTGACACTAGCCCATGATATTCCTCTTGCAGGACATCTTGGCCAGACACGACTTGGGACAGGCTTGTCCCTCACTTTCATTGGCCCCACATGTCAGAAGACACAAAGGAGTGTTGTCGCTCCTGTGTAACCTGTCAAGCCAGTGGCAAAGCAGGTGGCACTACAAATGCCCCCCTTATACCACTACCTATGGTGGGGGTTCCCTATGAAAGAATGAGGATTGATATTGTTGGACCATTGGATCCTCAGACAGCCTCTGGGCACAGGTTTATCCTGGTGGTAGTGGATCATGCCACCAGGTACCCAGAAGCTATACCCCTTAGGACCACTACAGCACCGGTTGTGGCAAGAGCCCTCTTGGGAGTTTTCCCAAGGGTGGGTTTCCCTAAGGAGGTTGTATCAGACAGAGGTGCAAACTTTATGTCTAGTTACTTAACTGCAACGTGGAAGGAGTGTGGAGTGAACTACAAGTTCACCACACCCTATCACCCACAGTGCAATGGTCTAGTTGAAAGATTTCACAAGACATTAAAGGGTATGATTAAGGGTCTCCCAGAAAAGCTCAGGCGGAGATGGGATATCCTGCTACCCTGCCTTTTGTTTGCATACAGGGAGGTTCCTCAGAAGGTTGTTGGCTACAGTCCATTTGAACTTCTGTTTGGGCACCCTGTCAGAGGCCCACTTTGTCTAGTGAAGGAGGGATGGGAGTTACCTTTCAAACCCCCTAAACATGACATTGTGGACTATGTACTTGGTCTCCGCTCCAGGATGGCTGAGTACATGAAAAAGGCATCCAAAAACCTTGAGACTATCCAGGAATTACAGAAGGCCTGGCATGACCAAAAGGCTGTGCTGACTGTTTAACAGCCAGGACAGAAAGTGTGGGTGTTGGAGCCTGTGGACCCAGTAGCTCTCCAAGACAAGTAGAGTTGACCTCACACTATTGTTGAACAGAAGGTAGAGGTTACCTATTTGGTAGATCTTGGAACTCCCAGGAGCCCCCATAGGGTGCTTCATGTCAACAGACGGAAACCATATGTTGACAGGGCAGACATGGGCTTGCTCATGGCTACTGATGAAGGACAGGAGGAAGAGAGTGACCCTCTCCCAAACCTGCTCTCTCAGAACCCTGATGATGGGTCAGTTGATGGTGTAGCCTTGGCAGGCAGTCTCACTGACCAGCAGCAAACTGACTGCAGACAAGTTCTGCAACAATACAGACATATGTTTTCACTGACTCCAAGTCAGACTACCTGGTGCACTCATGAAGTAGAAACTGGGGACAGTCTACCTGTTAAAAATAAGATTTTTAACTGACCCCTGATCATGTCAGGGACTGTATCAGGACTGAAGTCCAGGAAATGTTGAAATTGGGAGTAATTGAACCTTCAGATAGCGCTTGGGCTAGTCCAGTAGTCCTAGTGCCAAAACCTCACACTCAGGGTGGTAAGAGAGAGATGAGGTTTTGTGTAGACTACAGAGGTCTCAGTGCTGTCAATAAGACAGATGCCCATCCAATACCCAGAGCAGATGAGCTCATAGATAAGTTGGCATCTGCCAAATTTCGGAGCACATTTGATCTAACAGCTGGCAACTGGCAGATCAGACTAGCTAATGATGCAAAGCCAAAGACAGCATTTTCAACCCCTAGTGGGCATCAGTTTGTGGTGATGCCCTTTGGTCTGAAAAATACACCTGCCAAATTTCAAAGGTTGGTGAATAAAGACCTCACAGGCCTGGATGACTACTGTGCAGCTTATCTTGATGATATTGCTGTCTTTAGCTCCACCTGGGAACATCACCTGATCCACCTAAAAATGTTTTGGAGGCCCTGCAGAAAGCAGGCCTAACTATCAAGGCTACTAAGTGCCAGATAGGGCAGAGTCAGGTTGTGTACCTGGGCCACCTTGTAGGTGGTGTCAATGTTATCAAGTCACTCTTACCTGAAAGATGATTTTGTGATCTTACCTGTAAGGTGCTTGACTTGTTTTGCAGAGACGCTATGGGCCAAACTCCCAGAACCCCTAAGTATAACCAGACATTATATGCAAAAACACTGTGGCTACAGGATAGAAATTTAGGGAGGAGGGCCGGGCTCGGACACTGATGAAATTCTTGTTGTTGACCTGCGAGGCAACAAGAATATTTTGAACTTTCTGCTATTGTGTTTTTTTTGTCTCTAGATTATACAACTCCTAACATTTCAAGGAAATTATTTAGTGTCAGCGTCCTACCTGCAAATCTAGTCTTAGTGTCCAGGGCGTCGTCATGTGATGAGCCTCCTGCCTACGAGAAGTCGTGAAGAATGTTGTTGGTTCATGAAGTCGTGAAGAGTGTAGTTGAGAAGTTGTGGAGACACTTGTTGTTCGACGTCCCTTGTTATTTTATTTTCTGTATTTGTAATTAAAAATGAACATTAGCCTTCATTTCTACTGTTCAAAAGTACCAACACGCCTTTACACTTCTCTCTAGTTTTTCTATTCACTAACTTTATACACTTTCTGGCCTTTTCATCACACGATTCTGTTTTATAAAAGATAATTAAAAAAACATGCAGCAAAACCTATAAATGTAGCTTTTTCCTCAATATCGCTAATACAGTGCCCTAAAATGTTTCCTTAATCAAACATTCACTAAATTTCTAAAATGTTCTATGTCTTCGAAAGTCTGAAGTTTCCAAAGAGGTACCAAAAATTGTTCTTTGATTTTTCACTCAGTTTTCATCTATGAACTGAAGAAATAAAAGATTCACTTAGCTTTCTTTCTTTTTCTTTGCAGGAGCTGAAGCCGCTGCCGATGAAGTCCCTGCAATCCGGATACTGAGGGAAGTCTCCTGATGACAGCTAGGCCCCTGTCCTGAGAAAGCGAAGGCTAAGCGCCTTCCAGAAGCCCGGGTGTGGGTTTTATACCTTGCCACACCCGAGACCACACCCAAGAACGCTTTGATGTCTCTCGCGTTCATACGCGAGGCGACGTGTCAATTAGAACGGTGCTTTCTCTTGTGCGCGTTCAACGCGCTGCTCCTTTGTTCCCGGTCGCCGCTTCTCTGCCTCTTTATCAATAACGAAGCAGCCCAAAGTGAGCTCATATCAGCAACCTGCTCTGCATGGCTCCGTCGCTCTCCACAAGCCAAACAGCAGATCGAGCCACAACACTTGCTTGCAATGTGTCATGAAAATACGCTCTGCCACTTAGCAACTAGACTACCTTAAAACAGAACAATACCAATAAACATATGTTATGAATGACGACAGTAAAACACAAACAGATTTACACTACACATTCACTGGAGTGCTGGATGCACGGGACAGGGGTGTGTTTTTTGGCTGAAAATAAAGTATAGACTTATAGGGTCTATATCTGTGATGTGTCTTAAGGACTGAACTCGTGACAGTACCCCCCCCCCCCGCAGAATCCCCCCTAAAACCATTGGGATTGGTTTGGGCTTGTCAGGGTATCTTAAATGAAAGGCCTTAACTAAACGAGGAGCATGCTGTAATTTTGCAAGTGCTTTCCATGTCCTTTCCTCTGGACCATAACCTTTCCAGTCTACCAAATAGTATAATTTTCCACAAATTCTCTTTGAATCAAGTAGTCTGTTAACTTCAAATTCTGGTACACCATCTACATCTATGGCTGCTGGAGGCTCAGTGATTCGTGTTTGAAAATGAAAAGGTTTGATCAATGGAACATGAAATACCGGATGAAATCGGTACTTAAATGAAAGTGTTAAACGTACACAAACAGGATTAATTACTTTTTCTACAACAAATGGTCCTATGAATCGTGGGCAAAATTTCTTACAACTATTAATACGTTCGTTTTTGGTTGAGAACCAGACTTTATCTCCTTGTTGGTATGTTGGTGGTGTGGTTCGATGTTTAACAGCAGTTCTTTTTTGTGTTTCTTTTGCTTGAGTTAGATGACATTGAGCTTGCTGTTGGATGGAAACCAAGTTCTTTATATAATCTTTTACAGTTGGGTTAATTAAAGTAGTATCTTTTTGTTCAAAAAACATTTTAGGGTGAAAACCATGAGTACAAAAGAATGGAGACATGCCTATGGAAGAATGATCCATGTTATTATATGCAAATTCCATAGCCCATAAAATGTCGGACCATTCTTCTTCACAAGTGGCCAACATACATCGTAACAATTGTTCAATGGTTTGATTGGTTCATTCAGTTAAACCGTCTGTTTGAGGGTGATAACTGGACGAGGTACGTACTTCCATATTCAATGATTGTCCTAACTGTTTCCAAAAATGAGAAATGAACTGAGCACCCCTATCAGAACGTACCACTGAAGGAATTCCATGTAATCTGATTATTTCTTTAGTGAAAATTTGAGTCATTTCAAAAGCCGTCGGATGTTTTGGTAAAGAATAAAAAGAGCCATTGAGTACAATGGTCTTTGACCGTCAGAATAGTGGTAAAGCCAGACTTAGTACGCGGTAATTCCACTATAAAATATAGGGATATAGTGTGCCAAGGTTGTGGGGGTATTGGTAATGGCTGTAACAAACCACTAGGGGCATGATGAGTAGACCTGTTTTGAACACAACTAACACAAGACATATTGTTGTATATCATTGAACATGGAAGGCCACCAAAAGGTTCTTTTAATCAATTGATACATCTTAGAAACACCTGGGTGTGCAGTTAAAGGTGTATTGTGATGGGTTTGCATGACACGGTGTTGCAGTTGAGGTGTTGGTTGAAAAATGTGTTCATTGTTATAGAAGCAATGATCTCTCCATTGTAATAAAGGATATTCTTTTTGACACTCTGCTTGGTTTCTTGTCTTTATTTCCTTCTGTATATCTTGGATAACATTAGAGTCAATTACTCCTACTTGAAAACATCGTGAGGGGGTAAAATGGGGGGGGAATTTTTCAATTCTACACTGGTTTCTTCAGTAATATCAATTCGTGAGAGAGCATCTGCTTTGTTGTTTTCTTTTCCAGGTCTGTAAGTGATTATAAAGTTATAATCGTTAAAAAATAAAGTCCATCTCAAATGGCGGGCTGAAAGGGGTTTGGCTGATCTCAATGTTTGTAGATTTCTATGGTCAGTATAGATGGTTATATGATGACGAGCACCCAACAAGTAATGTCGCCATTCTTCAAAGACAGCTTTTATTGCTAACACTTCTCTATAAGAAATTGCATAGTTCTGTTCTGCTGGGGACAATTTTCTAGAATAGTATGCAATGGGATGCATTTGTCCCGTATTCTGATGTCTTTTAGACAAAATACCTCCCAAAGCGAACTGTGAAGCATCTGCCTCCACGATGAATGGCAGAGCAGGATCTGGGTGCATGAGAATAGGGGCAGAAGTGAACTTACGTTTTAACTCTTGGAAGGCTTGTTCAGATTCATTATTCCACTCGAACTTCGCATTTTTTCGTAATAACCGTGTGATGGGGGTAATGAGTTGAGAAAAGTTAGGGATGAACCGTCTGTAAAAATTAGCAAACCCCAAAAACTTTGGATTTGCTTTACTGACGATGGACTTGGCCAGGCAAAACTGCTTTCTTTGGGTCCATTTCGAGTCCAGAAAGACTAATTATATTACCCAAAAAGTCAATTTTAGTAACATGAAACATACTTTTTTCTAGTTTTACATACAGAGATTTTTTTAAAAGCAGTTGGAGAATGGCTCTTACTTGTTTTACGTGTTCTTCTGAGTTTTTGGAATATATTAAGATGTCATCTGTATATACCACACAGCATATATCCAAAAAGTCTCTTAATACCTCATTTATAAAAAACTGAAACTCGGCTGGAGCGTTACAGAGTCCGAAGGGCATTCCTTGGTATTCATACAACCGAATTTGGTACGGAAGGCCGTCCACCATTAATCTCCCTCACAAACTCCTACCAGGTTATAGGCTCCGCATAAATCAGTTTCGTATAGATGGTGGCATCTTTGATCTGATCTAACAAAGTTGGTATTAGTGGTAGTGGGTACCGATTTTTAATAGTTGCATTATTAATAGTGCGATAGTCGATGCACATGCGTTATTCGCCTCCCTTCTTTGGAATAAAAAAAAGAGGCGAAGACACGGGTGATTTAGAATGTCTGATGAAACCGTTGGCAAGGTACTCTTCTAAATAATTACGCAAATGTTTGTTCTCTGCTTCAGTCAGTGCATAGATACGACTACACGGTAGGGTGGCACCCGGAGTTAAGTCAATACGACAATCGTAGTCCCTGTGAGGTGGCAGGGTGTTTGCCTTTTTTTATCAAAAACATCTAACAGGTCTTCATAGTCTCGTGGAACTCCTTCCAACAGTAATATATTATTTGATTCCATGGTGAAATCATAACCTTGGACTAGATGTTCTGTCTCTTGATGATGTAGGCAATTGGATACACAATAGTCTGATTTGAATAGAATGGTTTTTTGTATCCAGTCAATAAGAGGGTTGTGTAAAACTAACCAAGGGACTCCTAGAATCAAACGGAACTGTGGAGCATCTATAACGTCAAATGAAATAGTTTCAGTATGTTTTATAGAGCAAGTCATGGCAAGAATCTCTGTCTGATGTTTTATGGGGCCTGAGGTTTATTCCTTTCCATCCACTGCACGTATGATTTCTGGGCTATGCTTAAGTATTTTTTTTAGACCTAATTCAGTCATTAAGTGAGCGTCAATAAATTCCCAGTAGCTCCTGAATCTATTAATGCGTCCACTGACCAAACTCTTTCCCTTTCTATCTGGGATTGTACTGTAACACAAATACATTGTGGAGTTTTTGGAGAGGTGGAGGCCAAATTGGACTGCTTACTCGACAAACTGACCTCACTGTTAGGCGAGCACATTAGTTTTCCGACTGTTGAGATATTGCCACGTCTGTAGTTTTAACCTCAGGTTTCACAGGTTTAGTAGGACATTCTTTTATGAAATGTCCGGCTTTACCACAGTACAAGCATTGATTTAATTTTCTACGTTTACCTTTTTCCTCTTAAGTGAGAGGCCTCTAAGGGTTCCTATCTGCATTGGTTCTCCTAAATCAGTTTTATTGGATGTGTCTGATTTCGTGCACACTTAATCGTTAAACTGAAATACTCTGTGGTCTGTTTTCCCTCTCTCACTACGCCTTTCGGATAAACGATGGTTCAATTTTACTACTAGATCTATAAATTCCCCACTGTCTGTTGGGGGATCCAAGATTTGAGCTACCATATCTTTTAGTTCATCTTTAAGGCCTTTATAGAACAGAGAAACACGCATTTCTTCCGGCCATTCTGCTTCGATTACTAGCCTATTAAAGGTTGAAATATAATGTAAAAGATCTGACAACCCTTGCTTTAAATGCAATAGTTCATGATCTGCTGATTGCACAAAGACGTGTTTCGCAAATAGCTTTTTCATAGCTTCCTTAAATCGTTTAAAATCATACAATATAGGGTCATCTCTTTCTACGATAGGTACGGACCATAACGCTGCATCCCCTGCTAAATATGAAGGTATAAATGCTACTTTTGAAGAGTCATCTGGAAATGCAGTAGATTTAGCGACAAAATGAAGGTGGCATTGATTTAAGAATATTGTGAATCTATTACTATCCCCACTGAATCTCTCTGGGGGAGCCAAAGGAACTGACACTGGAGTAACTACTTGAATCTGTGTGGGTAAAGCCTCAGTACCACTACTCTGTAACGTCTGCACTTGAGGATTAAAACTAGAAGGTTTTTAAATAGGTTTCTTTACAGAAGGAAAACTCCAAGGTTGAGGCTTAGTAGTTCCCATGGTAACTTGTAACTCTGAAATATCTTTACGTAATTCTGCATTTTCCTTTTTTATGTCTGTTAGAAGATCAGCTATTTGCTGTAATGAAATCTGTGATGGTTGGTCCATAGCGTCTGGGCAAAACGTATACGTGGGCTTCTGTCAATGTTATCAAGTCACTCTTACCTGAAAGATGATTTTGTAATATTACCTGTAAGGTGCTTGACTGGTTTTGCAGAGACGCTATGGGCCAAACTCCCTGAACCCCTAATTATAACCAGAGATTATATGCAAAAACACTGTGGCTATAGAATAGAAATTTAGGGAGGAGGACCGGGTTTGAACGCTGATGAAATTCCTGTTGTCGACCTGCGAGGCAACAAGAATATTTTGAACTTTCTGCTATTGTGGTTTTTTTTGTCTCTAGACTATACAACTCCTAACATTGCAAGGAAATTATTTAGTGCCAGCGTCCTACCTGCGAATCTACAGGAGTTGTCTTAGCATCCAGGGCGTCATCGTGTGATAAGCCTCTTGCCTACGAGAAGTCGTGAAGAATGTTGTTGGGCCATGAAGTCGTGAAGAGTGTAGTTGAGAAGTTGTGGAGACCCTTGTTGTTCGACGTCCCTTGTCATTTTTCTGTATTTGTAATTAAAAATGAACATTAGCCTTCATTTCTACTGTTCAAAAGTACCAACACGCCTTTACATTCTCTCTAGTTTTTCTATTCACTTACTTTATATGCTTTCTGGCCTTTTCATCACACGATTCTGTTTTGTAAATGATAATTGAAAAAACATGCAGCAAAACCTATAAATCTCGCATACAATGTGACCCTTCAGACGTTGTTTGTGCTCAGCTACTGATGCTCTGCATAGGGGCCGGATCATGACCCAAACAACAATTTTACTCCAAGGATGCGGCACTTCAGACTTGGGTGATGTTCAGCTTAGTTTATTCAGCAACAACTCAAACCAACGCGTTTCTGCCTAACCTCGGCTTTGTTCACGGTAAGTGAGTAATCATCTATGTTTACTTTATATTCCATGTGCCATTAGGGGGCATTCTGGGATACGTAGTGTAGTTACATATTTACATTTTATTTACAATTTGGACGGACATTAGATTATTTCGCGTGCATATTTCTCTTTATAGCTTGCATTTGTATTGTTCATAGGGTATAGTACCCAATTCGTTATGTGATCGGCAGTCTCAATAATGATTATAATCTTGCATGTAATCCTTGAAATGTTTACTGGATATTGTGCAGCGCTCTTTCAACAACCAATGCATGTATTCCTCTTGTGTATAGTAATTTTCTTTATTCTTTATGTTCTATTGGTTCTGTGATTCACTTGAGATTCTATTTTATAAGCTTTCCATTAGCTTGTTCTCCCCATTTCAATTTTCTCGAGGGTTTTTGGGGTATATTACCCTATCACGTCACCAAGAAATCTCTAATTGGATGTTATAGCTGTTCCTTTATCACTCGAGATGTACATGTTATGTTATGTTATGTTATAACAATTTGTTATGCGCACAGCGACTCCAGCGAAGGAGCATCCCGGCGCAGCTCCTAGTCATTGTTCATTCCTCTTGGCACCTTAGTTTTTAATCTGATGATGAGGCGTGACTTTGCTTGTCTTAGCTTTTTCCATCTATCGCCTCCTCGTTCATTAGGTTTTATCATGAGAATTTCATAATACGTCATGGCTTTCCAATTTATCATCATCAGTTACTCCCACCCATTTTGCTGTAAATAGCCTAGTTGGAAGGGTGCCTACCCTGAGTTGAAAATAGAGCTTACGGCCATACTGCTGCTCTATGGCATCCCAGTACAATTCCAACTTAGGTTGTGCCTTAAAATCAAGAACACAACCTGTTAGGTGAGAGGAAAGGCCCTTTGCGCGTGCTTTTGAATTAACCATCTCCCAGGACTTGGCCTTCATGATTTTGTTTTATGGAAATATCGCATTTTCAGGATCATCCCACAATTCCCCCATTCCCAAGCTTACTAACAAGGATCTAATTGCCTTCAGCCAGTATATTTTATGGAAGGAGTCTTTTTCAATTATTTCCTTTAGGCCCCAAGCGTAATGCTGAAGTTCCTCGGTGGTCCATATTCTGCGCCAGTACAATAATGGTCCTAGAGTAGCTAGATCTTGCACAGCTTTCCTACCCAGGTCCCACAGCAATGGTGTCAAGGGGGTACTTTGCGGAACACTGGTAGCTTTTCTCAAAAACTCATTTTCCGCTAATGTCAAGCATTTTAGATTTTCAAACCCCCAAAGTTCAGACCCGTAAAGGGCCGAACTTATCACCTTCAACCCGTAAATCTCAAGAAGTGGGCTGATTGGTTTCGACGATGAGGCTTTAAAGCTTTTCAGAAGAAGTCCTGCCTGCTGGTGATGTTTTAACGTAGCCAGATCTAATTGGCTATTCAAGCGCATGTCCCTCTGGAGGGTTACCCCCAGATAAGTGAAGGCGTCAACCCGCTCCAGTGGTGAATTATTCATGTATATGCTCCCTCTAAACGGTTTGGAAGACCTAGAAGGTTTATGTTCAGTAAGAACCATAACCTTTGTTTTGGCGGTATTTATTTCTAGTCTGCAAACCAGGCAAAAATCCTCGAAGCGCCGGAAGGGCGCGTTGAAGCCCACTTGGTGTTTTTGAAATTATCAAGGTATCGTCCGCGAACATGAGGATTGGTACTCGCTTGCCAACCACTGTCTTTCAGTATCTTTTTCTTGAGAAATTAATTTACCATTCTTCTTTCTGTTACCAGGTGTAAAGAAAACATTGCCAACCCACCCTCTCATCAATTAAAAAAATTCTGATGCTGTAAGATGTGATTCTTGTATGAGAGCAATATCAGCCTTTAGTTTTGAAAGATGTGTTAGGAAAGACTATTGCAAGATAGATCCAATGATGTGAAGAAAACAATTAACATAGACCAAGTATAAAGAAGTAAATGGTAAAAAGAGGGAGTAAAATGAGTGAAGAAAATGGTAGGTATAAGAAAAGGAACAATGAAAAATGAAAGAAATGAGGAAATGAGCAAAGGATATAAAAATACTGAGAATATAAAACAATACATATTAGGAAAGGAGAACATACCTAAGGATATTATCAAAAGAGAATCGGGATGGTGAAACCACATGGAAGAGATGAGCTAGTCTGGCTCCACGAAGAAGGCAACAGGGAGACATGTAGAACATGGGTAGATGAAGAACGGCACAAATTCAGGAAACCACACCAAGGATGCCAAGTCTAACAATATGCAGCATCACATGAGGAAGAGAATGAGGGAATATTTGTGCATGCCACTCTTGCATCTATACAGTACATGATGTATGAAACAGTACATATTGTGTCTTTTGGGGTCATGTATGTGGCATTAGGAATAGTGCTCTATGATTGTTGTATACATCAAAAAACAAACATACATATCAGAAATGTGTGGTGTTTGGTAGTTACCCAGAAGCTACATGTTGCCAAACTCTCCTGCTGCAGTACACTGGGCAAGAGGTGACCTGCAGAATACAAAGCTGTCATGGATACTGCCTGGGAACACTGAATGCACATCAAAAAGCTACCACTGGCATCACAGAGACCCTGCACATTAATAGAGTGCCAGTGGTGTCTGTTGCAGAAGATGTGTGCATTGTAGTGAGGTGGCTGAAGAGCCACATGGGTGCAATCAATTGCACCAAACACGCATGGGAAGTGTGAAAAGAGGTAGAAATTCCTAGCTACTCTTTGCCTCTTGTCTAGTGCCCGGGGCACTTGTACATGGAGATAGACTTTCCTATTGATGCAGCTCAGTACCTGATGCAGGCATCAAGACTGGCTTGTCTAAGAGATGCCCACAAGGTCACTGGAGACCCTCTAGAATGACCCAGCCGCAATAAAATGGTGAGCTGCTAAGATCTTGTCATAGACTGAGATGGTATGGGAGCAGCTGGTAACAGTCTAGATCCTGTTACCACTCACAAACCAACTCCAAAAGGACATAAGGGGGAAAACCGTATCTGGCCTGACATCTTGGCTGGACATCCCAAAGAGATTTATCCTTTGTCTAAAAATCCTCTCTACTCTCCTCCTCCTCCTCAAATCATCCTGTCGCATGGGAAGGGGCAAAACAACAAACACATTCAGTGACATGTCAAAAGGTCTGAAAGGATTTGTTTGTGGCAGCTCTGCTTTTATGTTTGCAGTAAGGCTGGGATTGTCTGCTGGGATATGGAGTTTCAGAAGGAGCAACTTGGGGGGTTGGTAAGAGCTGACACAGGTGTGTCAGGTGAAAGCAATCTTCCTCTGCCCCAAGTGCGGAAATTCCACCCCGACTGCAGAGATTCCGGCCCAAGTGCAAAAACTCCACTTCGAGTGCAGAGATTCTCGTTTGTGTGCAGACATAAAGATACCACTCGTAAATGCCCTTTGTGTATACCGAAAGACGGACAGTTGGACTTTTGGTCTAAGTTTACCTTTGTGAATTAGGCCCCAATAGCAATTAGTGAGACTTCTAGTGCCCTCATGCTCCACATCAGCAAATCTCTACAACACATTTTAGAAGATGTTAGTTTATTTCTTCAAAAAACATTGTCATCAACCACATTCATTTCACCTCTGACTTCTCTAAAGCTTTTTACAATACTAGGTATAGTCACCACAGTTTTTGGCCATCCATGCAAAATTCTCTTCTCAACTTCCATCATCACGCTATTAACCTCCATGCATTCCTTCCATTCACACTTTTTGGGTCCAGACATATTAGCAATCAAAACAATTTCTTCACTTTGGTCTTCTTCTTCCACTTCTTTACTGAATGATATTCATGAAAAACTGTCTGCCACAACTTTACATGTCCCTGGTAGGTTCTCAACACTGAAACTGTATCCTAATCACAATGGAAACAAGCAATTCTGGAGGTAGCACACTCCTTTAGAGATAAAAACATAAGTAAGGGTGTATGATTATTTCTTAATACAAAAGGGAAAAGTTAAAGTGTATCACTGCCTTGCAACAATCTAAGGCTTCCGCCTGTACTACAGAGTATCTACATTCAGACCTCCTTAAAACACAGTAAGCAAAAGCCAAGAGCTACTTTTTTCCTCCCATCCCTTGTTTTATTGCAGCTCCAAGATTTTTGGTGATAGCTTCGGTGAAGAAAATACTATGTGTATTTACATCATAATTACCTAGTTATAGAAGTTCCAAAATGGCATAATTTATTCCATTAAATGCTACTTCGCACTTGTGATTTCACACAAGTAGCACATTTTTTAACAGGATACACATTAGCTCTATGCCATAAGCGACATTTATTTACAAATGCAAGTATAGTTCAGGGCAAATAATGATTTAAGTTCTTCCTTCTGTCCAGGGCAGGAACTTTCCTTACATCTTCTGAAAAATCTATCTTAGGGCTAATGCTGTCTCATGATGAAGTATTTACAACAAAGGGTGGTGATGGACAGAGTCTCTGAATTAAGCAGCGTACTCTCACCCAGTCAAGAGATCAGGGCTAGATCCAACACCATTTTTTAGCTCATTGCACCATCCCAGTTTCAGAACCTGGCTGTATGCAAATTAGTCTGTCCCTGGCCCAGTGCATCATGGGAACAGGGCAGAACAGACTACAAAAGCCAATTCTTACACTGGGAAGGAAACAAGCTTCCGGGGACCGGTTTCTGGCATTACAGCCGTCTTCGGCCCGGCTTGCTTGAATCCTGATGGTGCAATGAGCAAGGGACTCACATCTGAGTATACCCTTCCACGCTTAGGGTGGACAAAATTATTTACAACAAAGGGTGGTGATGGACAGAGTCTCTGAATTAAGCAGAGTACTCTCACCCAGTCAAGAGATCAGGGCTAGATCCAACACCGTTTTTTAGCTCATTGCACCATCCCAGTTTCAGAACCTGGCTGTATGCAAATTAGTCTGTCCCTGGCCCAGTGCATCATGGGAACAGGGCAGACCAGACTACGAAAGCCAATTCTTACACTGGGAAGGAAACAAGCTTCCGGGGACGGGTTTCTGGCATTACAGCCGTCTTCGGCCCGGCTTGCTTGAATCCTGATGGTGCAATGAGCAAGGGACTCACATCTGAGTATACCCTTCCACGCTTAGGGTGGACAAAATTATTTACAACAAAGGGTGGTGATGGACAGAGTCTCTGAATTAAGCAGAGTACTCTCACCCAGTCAAGAGATCAGGGCTAGATCCAACACCGTTTTTTAGCTCATTGCACCATCCCAGTTTCAGAACCTGGCTGTATGCAAATTAGTCTGTCCCTGGCCCAGTGCATCATGGGAACAGGGCAGACCAGACTACAAAAGCCAATTCTTACACTGGGAAGGAAACAAGCTTCCGGGGACCGGTTTCTGGCATTACAGCCGTCTTCAGCCCGGCTTGCTTGAATCCTGATGGTGCAATGAGCATTATGTACTTGTACATACACATAACAAGTAATATAGTAACTAACCTACTAGGTCCAGTCAAAGGTTTCTGTAATTTAAACCTGAGCGCAACCCTTGGTAGCCCTGTGAAGGACTTGGCCCCTTTGGCAGGTTCACCCCTGTACTTTTTGCCTTTTAATATGACATTATGTTAGTTGATTTCTGGTCTCTGCGCACTTTAGTACTGTGGCCTAGTGTAAAGTGTGTGCGCTCTCTGAGTGTGTGTGGTGAGATTGGTCTGCCCTCCCTTAGGAATGCATGGGGTATAAGAGTGTCCATGGTAGTTCCGGATGTGTGGGGAGTGCAGGGTCGAGTTTGGTATGTGCGAACTTGTGAGATTTAATGCTGCGCACGCCCGGTGGTGAATGGGGAGGTCTGCTTGTAGATGGGAGGGAGGAGTTGCACCTGGGACCTGAATAGGGCTGTGCCTTCCCTCCACAATGCTGGCTCCACCCCCTGTGGTGCGTCTGATGTCCCTGGCCTGTCCTGTGAATAGAGAGGGGATCTGAGCAAAACAAAGTGCTCCAGAACCAGTTGCATCTGGTTCTCCCCTTGCCTGCACCTTTGGAAACAAGGAAATGTGTGTATAAAAAGGGGCTGTGACCCCATGTAAAATGTTCTTGTCTTGGACTGGAATCTACCAGAGGCGTGCTGCTGCTGGGGCCCAGGGGAAGGCTTGCCTCCCTGGGCCCTGTCCAGCCCCTGGATGCCTGGAGGACTTTCCCTTTGCCAAAGGATCTGGGTGCTCCAGTACTTTGCTGCAGGACTTTGAATCTGTTAATGTCTGGGAAGCCCTTTATTTTCCTTTCCTGAAGTGCATTTTGGCTTGAGTCTGACTAGCGCTCTGGTGGTGCCCTGGCAGCGCTGAGCTGCGTTGCTGCCAAGGGAATCTCCATCATAGGGATTGCCCCCTCCTTTTGTGCCTTGCGGGTGCCACCCCGCTTGTTGGGTTAATTTTATGCGTAGGTGCCCACCCTGGGTCTTCATGCTTGATGTTGAAATTCATTACGGGTGCCACCCTGCTTCTTTAATTATTTGTATAGTGGGTGCCCATCCCTCGAGTCTACCTCGAGGGAGCCTAACCTTCATCGTGGCAGAGAACCGGGATCACCACCGTCCGCGGCCCGCCTGGTTGTGGGCGGGGCCGCCGGACGGAAGCAAACGTGATGCCAACAAGTGCTCTCTTGGGGCTCCCGTGTGGAAGGGAGAGCCCCGCGGTGGTGGCAGATGGAGAAAAGCCCCGGGTCCCAGGAGGGGGCCCGGGTGAAGCAGAGATGGCGGCCGAGGCTGCCAATGGCAGTGCTGGGCTCCCTAGAGCGTGGAAGACCCACATGTGAAGCACTGCCGCACTGGAGATGGCGTCTCCGGAAGAGCCGGTGAGTACAGGGGGGGGTGAAGTCAAGGCACCACGACGGTGCCTCCCTCAGAGCAGCCCCGCTTGGCAGAGGGCTGCTCCAACGTTTTGGCCCCATTATTCATAGAGCCTGCCGGCTTCAACAAGGCACAGTGTAGTTGGTGCATTTAGAGCGGCCCCGGATGGCAGCGGGCTGCTCCAACCTCGTGGGCATATTTAGTTCCAGAGCCTAGGTGGCTCCAACCGTGGCCTAAATTGCTTCTAGAGTCTAGATGGCTCTAACGGGGTTGTATGTATTTTAGGGACCCGTGTCCTTTCCCCCGCAGTTCCCTAGGGGTCACCTGGTTATTTCAGAGCCTAGATGGCTCCAACGTTTGGTGCAATTTATTCCTAAGGGCCAGTGAGAGCTCATTCCACATTTGTTACTTTCTCAGCTGCCCAGCAAGTAGTGGGCAACTGCACCGTTTAGGACTTTTCTTTCAGGGGGAATGTTCTTTTGAATCTAGGCGTGAGATGCACTCCTTCGCCCTTCGATGGTTTATCTAGGGAACATCAGGTGGGAGCCTAGGGTGTACTTGTAGACCATTTGAGGAGGATCTCCTGTGTCTAGAGAACGTGGAGCTTCTGTAAGCAGAGCTCCAGTAGTTCTGGTGTCTGGCGGTACCGCTCCAGTTGGGAGGGTGCAGAAGTCCAGATGGAGAAGTGAGAGGGGGAAAGAGTCCCCATTGGGAACCAGTGGGTCAGGGGCCAGCTGGAAGGGCTATGTCGCCAATGATTGGCCATGGTGGCGCCACTTCTGTCCTGGGGGATCTGGAGGTTGTGAGATCTGCACCAGGTACACTGTCACACAACACATTAGTTATGTGTCACCCTCTTGAAGTCCTGGTTTGCTGGGCATTTGACCAAAGGGTACGTCCCTCACTTGGGGAGACAGTAGCCGGTGGTTCTGGATCTGGACGTAAGGGCAACTGTAAGCAGTGTTCTTGACATTAGTTTTATGTCACACTTGTGAAGTCCTGTTGCGCCAGGCATCTGACCAAAGGGTAGCATCCCTAGGTTGTGGAGCAAGGTTCAGGTTTGCCTGTCCTGGACGGCAGGGCGACTGTAATCAGTGTCCTGGCCGGTTTTGCCTTTTAGGGGTACCCCTGTGAACACAGGTGGGGCTCATCGTAAGTGAAGAGACCCTGTGTTTCCTGGAAGGGGTGGTACAGGCCTAGCAAGGATCTTTAGGGTTCTTAGCTGAGTGTTGTAGTACTACACTGAGAGCAGGTGGGGCCTACCTTAAGTGGAGGGACCCTGTTCTACAGTGGAAGGGTACAGAACTCTGGAAGGGGTGCAGAGGGAGGGAGTACCTCACCTCTGACCCCTGTGCATCCTGTGAATGTGGATCCCAGGTGGTGGACCAGTTGATGGAGAGAGGTCCTAAACTGGTGGGAGAGTTGTGTTCTGGAGGGTGCTTCTCCTGGGAGAGTGCGTAACCCCATAAGTAGAGGTGGAGTGGGGCACTCTTGCCCGTGACCTCTGGTCAGCCTGAGGGTGCGGGCCCTAGATTGAAGGATCAGTGGTAGTTTGGAACTACACTGAGGAGAGTGGAGAATGGCTATTGTGTGCCAGGGGTTACTACCCCCCACTCTGTGGATTGGCAAGGACCAGTGTTATCTGGGTGGCCTAGGGCCTGGTCAACTAAAGAGTACCGGTGGGGAAGCCTAGTTGGACCAGAGTTGTTTTTTTTCTCTGTGTGTGTGTTGTGGAACCACGTGGCGTAGAACCGGAGGGTGTCCCTGCAGTGAGGGCCCGTGTCCGTGTTCGATTGGTGAAGCCAATCACCACTGTGATGGCTTCCCTAAGCAGGGAAGCCATCACAGTGGTGATTGGTTTGCCCTGCGTTTTGGCTGGAAGGTGGTTGTGTTGGACTTGGCTATTGGGCAGGTTCACCCCTGAACTTTTTGCCTTTTAATATGACATGATGTTAGTTGATTTCTGGTCTCTGCGCACTTTAGCACTGTGGCCCAGTGTAAATTGCGTGCGCTCTCTGAGTGTGAGATTGGCCTGCCCTCCCATAGGAATGCATAGGGGATATGAGTGTCCATGGTAGTTCCTGATGTGTGGGGAGTGCAGGGTCGAGTTTGGCATGTGTGAACTCGTGAAATTAAATGCTGCACAACGGTGTGCGCAGATTTAATGTGTCTAGTGTAGAAGTGCCACGTTTAGAAGTTGGCATTTCTGTGTGCAGTGAATGTGAATTGACTGTTGGGCTTGTGATTGACAGGAGCTGGCTGGTGTGCTTGGCTCCAGGAGTCAGGATGGGTCTGCCCGGTGGTGAATGGGGAGATCTGCATGTAGATGGGAGGGAGGAGTTGCACCTGGGACCTGAATAGGGCTGGGCCTTCCCTCCACAATGCTGGCTCCACCCCCTGTGGTGCGTCTGATGTCCCTGGCCTGTCCTGTGAATAGAGAGGGGAGCTCAGCAAAACAAAGTGCTCCAGAACCAGTTGCATCTGGTTCTCCCCTTGCCTCCATCTTTGGAAACAAAGGAAATGTGTGTATAAAAACACACATTGGAGCGGTTGGAGCCGCCCTGGATGCTCCAACCTCGTGGGCATGTTTAGTTCCAGAGCCTAGGTGGCTCCAACCATGGCCTAAGTTGCTTGTAGAGTCTAGATGGCTCCAACGGGGGTTGTATGCATTTTAAGGGCTCGTGTCCTTTCCCCTGCAGTTCCCTAGGGGTCACCTGGTTATTTCAGAGCCAAGATGGCTCCAACTTTTGGCGCAATTTATTTCTAAGGGCCAGTGAGAGCCCATGCCACATTTGTAACTTTAACAGCTGCCCAGCAAGTAGTGGGCAGCTGCACCGTTTAGGACTTTTGTTTCAGGGGGCATTTTCTTTTGAAACTAGGCGTGAGACGCACTCCTTCGCCCTACCTTGGCCTGCACAGCTGCGCAGCACTTAGTGCCAGCTGCATCGTTTACGCCTCCCAGTTATTGTTCTAAGCTGCTCAGCAAGTAGTGGGCAGCTGCAACATTTAGGTTTTGCGCAGTGGCGCACCCTTGACTCTCGCTGCCTAGGCAGCAGCCCTGAGCCCCCTTTTTAAATGGGCAGTTGGCCAGGGGGGATTGTTACATTGATAGGGCGCAGGGCCCTTATGTGATTTTTGTGCTAAATACGTTTTGGGTGCTAGGAAATGTATTGTGTATAGTATGTTTTGCTCACCCTGTTTGATACCTCTAAAATATGGTTTATGGCTATGACGTTGTTTCACCTATCTTGGTTTGTGTTAGTGAGATTATACTTCCCTGTGTAATTTACGCCCCCAGTATAAAATTACTTAGGTGGTTAGGGTCTAATATATTTAGACTTGGGGGATCCTGTGCCTGTTATGATTTATATTACAGGTTGACGCTGAGTATAGTGTCTGCCAGTGATTACTGGCTGTGTTCTAAGTTCATATATTTTCTTTGACTTTTTCTTTACCAAGTTCACTCTGTGATAATGCTGACAGTGGCCCACGTGGCCATGTCATGTGTAAATAATCCCTTGTAAATATTGCGCCATGACAGTTGGCACAGTGTACATAATGTGATTATTATTCTAATGTGTTTTGAGAATACAAAGGCTATTTTTGATATTCCCTGAGTTCCTTTTGTGGGGGGCCTGGCATGTTGTTGCTAGTGGGTGCGTGCGCAAATGCTTTACACATTGCCTCCGGGATAAGCCTCACTGCTCGTGCCAAGCTACCAAGGGGGTGAGCAGGGGTTATCTTTGGAGTTCAACTCCCTTGCCCTAACTAAAGTGGCTGTTTCTGCCTGGCTTTGGCGCAAGCCTCAGCCAACCAGAGATCCCATTTCTAACACTCTGGCACAGAGCAAAGAGGCTTAATATAAAGTAAATCTGTAAAGCATTTAGAAGTATCAAAACAGTTGAAAAGTCAAAAGCACAATACAATGAAAATCCCACTTCAATTTTGGAAAATTTAGTAAAAGTTGGTAAACAAAACAACACAAAACTAAAAAAATCATAGTGGAGAACCAGAGACATGAATTTTGGAAGATTTAAACCAAAACATACTAAGTTGTAACAATAGTCTAGATTTGTGATAGGCAGTGACCTTGTCATAATTTATAGCCAAAGGCAATGGACTGCGGGTCAGATACACCAACCAGGTTCCTCCTTGGTCGGATAGTTTATCTTGAGACTTGGGGGCCCATTAGGATGTCTGGCGGATAGCCACCACCATGCGGACGGTGGCGATCCGCCAGACATCCATACCCACCCGCCACCAATTCCCCCCCGCCATATTACTATGGCGGGGGGACCGTGGCGGACAGAAACACCGTCCGCCACTTTTCCGCCCCCGGTCGCCTTGCGGCCGGGGCGGAAAAGGTTTAATATGGTGGTGGTGTCTATCAGACACCGCCAGCCATATTACAATGGGCAGCAACAGATGCCTTTCCGTGGCGGCCATGCCGCCATGGAAAGGCATGCGGTCTTCACTTCGGGGGCCCCCTGCGGGCCCCTGAAGTGAAGGCGAGGTGGGGGGTGCACATGGAGGGTACCTGTGGTACCCCCCAGCATTTGCATACACAATGCGGCAGGCACCGCGCGGTGCCTACCGCTTTGTGTATGCAAATGCATACATGCATTTTTAGCATTGTGGCGAGCAGTCCTGAGAGCACCGCCCGCCACAATGTTAAAAATGCAGGATGCGCCTGCCACTGTGGCGGGCGCATCCTGATACCCCCCATGGGACCCCCGCCCTTATGGCAGGCGGTCCCGAATTCCGATAGGATGGCGGGCGGACTAAGTCCGCAGTCATCCTAATGACCCCCATAGTCTCTAAAATGGAAGTTGAAATCCTCAACTGTCTCTGGAGAAGTCTTCTTGAAGCTAGATAGTGATTGGATGAGGTCCTACTAAGGCCATTGGTTTTGTCAGGAAGAGCTCAAAACAGGAATATTCAAATGTCATCCCCAGGGATGTTCTTGTGTTTGCCACATAATATTTAGATCTTCACTACTCAAGATTTCTACTTTGCCTTATTTTCAGATATCAGAATCCTCCAGTGAGACAAGTCTGACAATGAGTTCCAGAAGGCGGGATACCGTCTCAGCGAGGACACGCTAAAATGGATATTGTGTTGCTGAGAAATTCAAACTAGGAGGAACAAGTTTCTTCAGCCCGGAGAAGTTGTGCTTCTGTGGATTGGCCTGGGTGGTTGGCCCTGGTTCTCTGGAGGTGAGGAAGTCCCAAAAAATGTTAAGTCCCATCTTTTCAGAGTTGTTAGGAGAAGAACAGTTAGACACAGCCTATTGCCCCAAGACCTCTTGAACAACACTTTTGGGTCAAGAATCACTCCAGCAGTGGCCACCAGCAGGATCAAATCCCAGTCCAGTTACTACTAGGATCTGGGCACTTAAGGCAAAATGCCTCTTGCCACTTGTTGTGTCATTATAGTCAGCAAACTGATCCTTTGAAAACACGTGTTAGTTCTGAGTACAAGTGGGAGCAGGTGAAGGCTTTCAGTTCCCCTCACAGATCTCAAACGGTATATGCAGTTCTTCTTTTGTTCTTCCACTGGTCGAAAGAGGGTGTTTGATCAACATATCAAACAAAAAATATTGTGTATCAAAAATATCATTGCAGAAATATCAAGGACAAAAATATTGTGAAGGTAAGTTTCTATGTGTAAGCAAAGTTTTGCTACACTTAACTCCACATATATGGACCTTGACAGTATATAGATTCAAGTTACGTAGATGTGGAGTTAAGAATCTATATAAATAAAAATGTAAATGTTCGTTTGTTCAAAATCTTAAATCTCTAAAACTTCTTCACATATTGCTTTGAAATTTTGACACAACGTTGGATTCGATTAAGCGCGTGTTTATATACACAACGTTGGATTCGAATACGCGCGTGTCCAATACGCGTGTGTTTTTAGTCGAAAGGTCGAACAGACCCTATCGATTTGGTTGCTGCGCAACAACTACAAGGGACGCATAGAGACAATAGTCTACATATATTAGGTTGGACAGTTGGTCCAGGATGGCAGACCGGGAAGTGGGTGGAGGAAGGGGGAGGAGTTGGTTCATTTTGCAACATTAAGAAAGGACACATAGAGACAATAGTCTACATATATTAGGATGGACAGTTGGTGTCAGGATGGCAGATCAGGAAGCGGGTGGTGGTAGGGGGGAGGAGTTGGTTCACTTTGCAACAGGAAGAAAGGACGCATAGAGACAACAGTCCACATATATTAGGATGGACAGTTGGTGTCAGGATGGCAGACCGGGAAGTGGGTGGAGGGAGGGGGGAGGAGTTGGTTCACTTTGCAACATTAGCGCGTGTTTATATACACACAACGTTGGATTCGACTACGCGAGTGTACAATACACGGTAAACAACATTTACCACGAATTTTTTACAACGCGGTACCTTTACCACGCGGCCGTTACAACGCAAGTCGTTACCACGACTTGCGCTGGAGGGCGCTGTGGGATAAGGAATTTTATAAATTTATATTCCAACACCTTCCCTAGTATCCACGGGGACTGGTGTTGGAATATAAAATTATAAAAATCTTAAATCCGCGCCCTCCAACGCAAGTCGTGGTAACGACTTGCGTTGTAGCGGCCGCGTGGTAAAGGTATGCGTTGTTACAACCTGCGTTGTAACAACGTACATCCACAATACACGCGTGTTTTTAATCGAAAGGCCGAACAGACACTATCGATTTGCTTGCTGCGCAGCAACTACAAGGGACGCATGGAGACAATAGATACAAAAGCATATTGTATACCCACAAGCATTGTGAAATTAAACGTGCACTTACTCTTTTCTTTCCCTTCCATGCGTGGCCGGGTACAGCTAGTATTAAATATAAACTCAGTTTACATTTACTTTCTCGATATTCTGGTCCTCAATATTTTTGCAGCAACATTTTTGTGGGGGTGGCTTCTCCTCCCTACCTAATGGGGTAAAAATTCCCAGGAACAACCCTGCCCACCTTTTCAGCAGTTTCTAGTTGTACCCATGTCAGCAAACCCTCAGTGCATCTTACTCCCAAAATAAAAATAGGGGAACCTGTCCTTACTTGTGCAGAGGCGGTATGCCAATACAGAATTGTGGCCAGGGAAAATGAGCAATCCCATCCTCTGTGGTCATTCAAAAGTGGTCCTGAGGGTACCTCTCATCCCACTGGCTCTGTCTCACCGGCCAACGTAGATGAGGGGACAAAGAGCTGCCTTCTCCAGGTCTCACCTTACATTTACTTGTGATAGGATAGTCCCTTTGCAAGTTAATGGAGTTCCTGTGTCCTCCTTATCTGTTCTCCCTGCAAAGGTGATAAAAAGACCTCACAATATCCAGGCCTTCTGGAGCAGTTGTAACACCTCATCAAGATTCATCACTGGTGGGACAGCTACTGGAAAGCTGATGCAAATTAGACTTCAGGAGATTCAGGCAGGGAAAGGGTAACTTTCTAAAAGGTATTTTTCCTAAATATTTAATAAAGTCTAACGTTACCATTGAATTGGATTTTTGATAATAATTTAAAAAGAGGCTGCAGTATTTTTTAGCTGGTCCCAAAGCCAAGATAGCAGAATTAATATTCTAATCTGTACTCTAGTTTTTATGACAGACAGCCAGAGCCTTTTCGGTATAACTAGCTTTTCACTATTGGCATCGGACCTGTCAATCAGGGTTATTTTGACAGGTCAGTTTGCTGGTGTAAACTGCTGCACGTAGCCCACATTGGTAGACCTGAAGCCATGTTTTACGTCTTACACTATTGGATTGCATAAAAAGTGCTGCAGTCCACAAGTGAAATTTAACTTCCCATGCCATGAGTGTTTTTTTGCACCGTATACTATGGCCTTAAAGAAAAGTTTGAACATTCTAGTTTTGTGTTAGCCAAATTCTACGTGTTTTATGGGCCAGGTCAAATACACTTGGCACTGGAGAGCAGTGTCAAAGTGGGCAAAGTCTAAAAACCAGTAATACAATTCAGGAAACTATTAGGGTGACATACTAAAAAGAGAATTTTCTCACAAAGTTACTCAGTGGAATTTTACATAAAATTAGCAACACTTACAAAACAATTTAAGGAGAGACACCTGGGGCATATCTATCAATAATTCACAAAACCCAGCAAGACACCTAGCTGGGCTACATGGAAGGGTGAGGGCAGGAATAGCTCCAACATAGACTCATGCGTCATTGTGCAAGGGTGCCTGCATTGCAGACAGGATTGTATCCCTCCCTGCATGAAAACAATCCTCTGAGGCTTAATCCTCTTTCTAAGTGTGCTGCAGGATGCAACACACTTAGAAAGAGGAAAACACGAGGAGAAATAAAGATATTTTTCCTTGCTGTGCCTTCCTTCATAAGGTGTAGCACTTTGAAACATTTCCAGGTCTACGAACTCATAGTAGATCTGGGAATGCACCAAAGCCCCTGGGAAAAAGTAACTTAAGACAGTGGCATTCTCTGCCTTGCATTACTCCAGATTTACCAAGCACCACACGGCCATGCTAGGTGATCTTGCATGGCTTGGTATATCTGACTTTATTGTTGAGCTGCTTTTGCGTTACCTTGTGTGACTCAAGGGCAACTCAACACTTTGCTAAATCTGGCCCAAAGAGTATTTATGAGCTATGAAGATGGGTTTCTACAGCAAGCACTTGTGCTCAAGACATGGTACTTTAAGAAGAAATGCATTGCAGAGATTGAAATAAAGTTAGAAAAAAGGAGAATGACTGTAAAGTGGGTAAACAGAGTAAAATTGTATCTTGCATGTATAGAGTACTCTTTGGCACAGGAGAACACAACCACACCTCCTCCTGAACTACAAAACCAACTTCAGGAAAGGATGAAGTCAGAATGAGGCACCTCCGCACCATGCTCAAATGTATGAAAAAAGTCCATATCTCGAATGTTGGATCATGGAAACCTTCAGTGATAAGAAGATCAGGAGTGATAAGAAAGTTCGGAGCCAGGAAATTCTCAGCAGCTCCCACATAGAAAGACTCACCAGGACAGGACAGATTCCCAGCAGAATGATGAAGGATCTCACAGGCAATGTTGGCACTTACAGCTTCATGATACATGGGTGGGTATGCACTGCAAGAGACATTCTGTGGAGGTTCACTGAAGCCTGTCATACTGTTGGATTAACGTGCTCATAAAGATCAACAGGTGAGAGAATGATTAACTTCAGGCTCATACAGTATATTCTACTGGAAGAAGCAGAAGTAGACTTCTCAACATTAATATCAACAATCCAAATAAAAGTTCAAGTAGTACAGGAAGAGTAGAAAGAAACTGCACACAACACAATTGTATAACTTGCATTGCTACATAACCAAAGGCAATTGTTCAGGGGACATAATAATCTTGAATTACAACAGTGATAGTTTGGCAATAAAATGAATGATTCTTTCTTTCAGGAGAAGGCTTTTAATAAATAAAATGAGCACATTAAAGTGATCATGTAATATGACAATGAAGCAAAGGTGATACATCAGACACGGAGGTTTGTTACAGGTCAGTTTTGAAAAAAGGGTAATGTTTAGAGAGAAACAATCCATTACATATAGGACATTTCCTTCTATTGAAGATGAGATCACTAAGAGTATGTCACCAACATCCTGACACCTTGAGACTTTCCTAAAACCATTGTTCCAAATGTGAGTTTGATATGATTAAGTGCTTTGTTTAGATTCAAAATTCAGAGAAACAGCAGTGTGATATCAGATATTTTTTTAACTGGGACTTCTTGTTTGTGATAAATGCTTTTTGCTGCATGTGCTGATTCACACATATCAGCAATGCCAATAGACAATTGCAGCAAAGCATCATGAGCACCAAAGGGCAATTAAGATGTTTGCAATTGAATGCTATCCAGTGACCTCATACTTTTGGAGCATCACAACAAAGATGCCACGCAATTGTATGTTAGAGCCAGAGCTTTAGTCCACAGGTGTTTGATGTAAAATAGCAAACAGTGCAGCAAAAGAATCAAAGACAATTTTCATTTGAACTCACCAAGGCTCTCGTTAGAAATTGATCATTTGGAGCATAGTGCTAAAATCTGTAAAAGTTTAGAACAGTATTTATATACTTTTTCTCAGTACAAGTTAATGAAGCTTAATCACAACAGAAAAGTGTTGCTCTCAGCAAATAAATATCTAATAAGCCGGTCGCAGGATCGTCTCCCCAACAAAGCATCCTTGATGAGAAGATATTATTCAAACACACAATACTGAGCTCAATATTCTCCTGAAATCCCACTTCCACTTGTTAAGTTCTAAAGTGGAGTGACATGTCCTGGAAGAGTGCAAAGGTACAACCCTGTGCATTCTAGCACCGGGGCATACTTGTGACATGAAAATAAGCAAGTATAATAAGTTCTAAAGGGAAGTGTCATTTCTAGGAAAAGTGCAGAGCTACAAACCCTGTGCATTTTGGCTTCCGGGCATACTTGGGCCATGAAAATGAGAAAGCACACTAAAAGCAACCTGAAGCGCAAAATTGCTATAAAAAGACAATGCTATTTGTAGGAAATTAAATTTTTTTGAATAATGTCCCACCTCTTTTTGCCATATCTGTTTGCTGGCTTTAGAACTCTGAGACAAAATTCTAACTCTACAACTTTCGGTTTTGGTCTTAAGTTTAGCTTAAGACCAAAACTTAAGTTTAACTGAGACAAAATCCTAACTTTACTACTCCTAAATGCCCTTAGTGAATACTGAAAGTCGTAAAGTTACGATTTTGTCTCAGATTACTTTTGCAAATCAGGCCCATTGTTTTCCTAGGGCCTGCTAAACAGGAGTAAACTTCTTGTGTTGAAATTGGCTTTAACCTGATAGGCACAATCAACTTTCCTATAAGGCCATAGAATATGGTTCAGAAATACACGCGTAGCATGGAAAAAAGAAATGCAGACTGAGGACTGTGGTGCATATTGTGCCATCAACTGCAGTGTCATTGAAAACATGGCTTCAAGCTTACCCTGTGTAGCCTGACAGCAACAGTGTGCACCATGCTGCACAGCCATGTCAAAAAAGCCCCTTTGACCGGTGGGAAAACCTGGTTTTAAATATTAAATAAGTCAATCCTAACTCTACCTTGTTGCCCACAAGGCAGTGTGTATAATATTCAAGAGAGGAACATGTGTGACATTAGAAATGACATGCTCCTCCAGTGACTATGCCCAAAATGGTATTGGCACTAGTCAGGCTGTAACTGGCACACAGGGAAAGTCCAAATATAGATTGTACCCCTTACGCTATCACTTTTGACCTGTACTGGCTAGAGACTCTATTTAAAGACTTATATTTAGTAAAATTCTAATGTAATGGTGAAGTTTGATTTTTTTTATTGAATATATTGGAAATGTAACTTTTAGAAATGTACTTTTACCCTGCCTTGAGCTGATGAGGCATACTTTGTATAAGCCACCCAGTAATTGCACAGCATGTACTTGGCCTGAATGAAGTGTGAAAGAGGTGTGAAAACAGTTCACAGACCAGGGACAATGACCTGGGAGTAGGGAGGTGCTTTTCTTCCCCTGAAAGGAAGACCACTTGGTGTGGACCCAGGAAAATAATCAACTTCAAAGGATCCTGCCTTGTCATAATTAAATGTCAGGTGACACCTGGGAATACCCAATCTTTATCTGCCTTGCCAGGCTGGCACTAAACCCACGGCGAGGAAAGCTACCCCCATAACCAGGTTTGAGTGACCACGGTGGAGGGGACTGCTCATTGCACCTCTGAGGGGGCATACAGGCTCTGCCCAAGGGAAATGGTTTCTCCATCTTGGATTTTGGGAATAGGGTGCAGAGTAGGATTGTTTGCAGCTGGGCAAACAAGAACTACTGAAAGAGTTGGAGGGGATGCCAATGGGGATGTTTGCCCCAATAATTAGGAAGGAGGTAAGAGTCACTGCCACCCAAAAGCTAGTACCAGGTATGAAAGTGAAATCCCAAGGCATCCTCTTAAGAACACTTTCTGAACATTTTGAAGATCAGAAGAGGACTGATCTTGCTGTCTGTAACCTTAGAAGATCCCTGAAGGACTGGCCTGATCCCCTTTATACCCAGTACCAAGAAGTGGATTCCAAGGGTCAGTTGGCTTACTTCCTCTGTGGCTAAAGGAACAATTAAAAAGTGTAAGAAGCCTTTTCGCTGAAGTGCCCAGCTGACCAGTGGCAACGTAACCTGGACTGTATTTTGCTGTTGGCCTTTTCTGAACAACCTGAGAGTCTTTAGGTGCCTACCCCTGAGGTCATGGGGGACTTAGATGTGTACTCCTCTGATTTCTGGGTACCTCAAGACAGTTTAGTGACTTTTGAAAGCTTTTCCTTCAGAGCTTTAGCAGGATCCATGAGAAAACTTATCCGACCAGCAGTTAAACAGCGCCCAATTGAATTTCAGCTTGGCCCTCCTCAAAGGTCCTGGCACCTCTGAGAAAACGACTGAGTCCCATTCTGCATTGGAATTTAACACATTTTCAAAAAGAAATCTCCAAAGGACTTGAACGCTAGCAGGACTGACTTCCTTTAGGTATCTGGCCTTCAGTTCCATGGTGGCAGCTTCGATTGCAGTGACGTCCAGCACAGGAAGGAGTTTTCTTCTCAAAAAGTTACATAGTCACTGTTAGAAATGGGAGTCTCTAGTTGGCAGAGGAAGATACCTTTGTCCAAATAGGGACCCTTGCCTCTAGTCAGGGTAAGGGGGATACACACTTTAGATAACCCCTGCTCACCCACTTGGTAGCTTGGCACGAGCGGACAGGCTTATCACAAAGGCAATGTGTAAAGTATTTGTACCAACACTCACAGTAACACAGTGATAACATCACAAATGGACACCCCACCGGTTTAGAAAAATAAAGTAACTTTATCTGAACTTAACAAGACCAAAACAACAGGAATCCAACACACAAGTATTAGGAAAAATTCCTTTCAAAAGGCTTTAGCAACTGAGTCCATAGAAAACTACGGATGCGTGATTTCTTGCAAAGTACCTGTTGTTGCGAAAAAATTCACCAAGCCAAACAGCCGTAGCGATGAAAAGCAGCGAAATACAAAGAGATACATAGTTCCTGAGACCTTCGTCGATGCGATGTAACACTTCCGCTCTACACAGGGGAGCGATGCGTCGGGTCTGGTCTGTAGAGGGAAGCGAAGCATCAATTCCGAGATGACTCTGGTACACGGGTGATGCATCGGGGAAAACTTCCCACACAGGGACGATGCGTGGAAATCCGGGATGCGTCGGCAATTGATGCCGAGGCGGCAAGCAGCGCTGCATCGGTTTCTTCAGCTTCGATCCCTCAATGGTTCGATTCGTGCAGAAGCCGTAGGCGCCGTGTCGGTTTCAGGAGCGGCGTAGCGGTGCACCATGGTGTTGCGTCGGAAAAACTGTTGGAAGAGGAGCGATGCGTCGATTTTCTTGTTGTTGCATTGCTTTCCAGCTCCCAGCAACGGAACCAACCTCCAGAGGTCCCACACAGTCACAGGCACTTCTTGGCAGATCAGAACTCCCAGCAAGGAAGTACAGGGGAGCTGGAGTTGAAGTCTTTGTGTTCCAGAGACTTTGAAACAGGAGGCAAGCTCTACTTAAGTCCTGGAGACTTTCCTCAAGCAGGGGACACAACACACTGCAAAGTCCTTCTCCTTTCCTTGACAGAAACAGCAACTGCAGGTCAACCCCAGACAGACAGCAAGAGCAGTACTTATCCTCAGTTTCTCCAGCTCTTCTCTTTGGCAAAGGTTCCACTTGATTCCAGAAGTAGTCTAAAGTTCAGGGGTTTTAGGTCTAATACTTATACCTCAAAATGACTTTATTCTCTTTGTGCAAGGGTCTCTGAGCCCAGTCCATACCAGTTCTGTCCTCTCTGGTGCAGCTGCCCTGCAGGAGGTGGAGACAGCATTGTGTAAGGCAGACAGGCCCTATTCAGGTGGTAGGGAAATCTCCTCCCACCACTCTAAATGCAGACTGGGCCGATTCAGGTGGTAGTGAGAACTCCCCCCCCCTACTCTGAATGCAGCCCAGGTTATTCAACCCAGCCCTGACTCATTCAGGAAAGGCAGGACACACATCAACCTCCCCACCCCCCTGGTGGCTGTCTGAGAGAATGCACCTCCCCAGACCCTGTCACTCCAAAACAGTCAATACACAAACAGGCAGTGGCACACAGAATGGTTAAACAAGAAAATACCTACTTTCTAAAAGTGGCATTTTCAAACACACAATTTAAAAACTACCTTTAGCAAAAGATGCATTATTACATTTTGAGTTCAGAGAGCCTAAACATTATTTTTCAATCTTATCCCTATGGGAAGATACGCTGGTAAAATGTTACAAAGTATTGCCCATTCTGTCCTATGGGGCAAGATTGCCTTACAATAGTGAAAAATGAAATTGGCAGTATTTGACGATCAGGGCACGTTACACACATCAGTACATTTCCTCCCTTTCACAAACACTGCACCCTGCCCAGGGGGGTACCTTGGGCCTACCATTGGGGGGTCCTATATGTAAGAAAAGGGATGGTTAGGGCCTGGCAAGTGGGTGCACTTGCCAATTCGACATAGCAGTTAGCAAACTGCACAGAGGCACTGCATTGGCAGACCTAAGACATCTTTTCTGGGCTACTCATGTGGGTGGCACAATCAGTGCTGCAAGCCCACTAGTAGTATTTTATTTATCAGCCCCGGCACACCCAGTGCACTTTACTAGGGACTGACCAGTAAATTAAAATATGCCAATCAGGAAGAACATCTAAGCCAACAAACACGAAATCCAGCAAAGCATCAAAAACACAGGCGGTTGAGGCAAAAAGTCAGGGTAAACCACGCCAAAGATGTCAAGTCTAACAGTCCCATTCGGCATTGGGACTTAGAAGAAATGTCAAAACATTTCTTCATAAAACTGATAATTTATCCCGTCTGAAACGTTTTTGAATTTTTTGACTTCCGGACTTTCACCAGGGCCAATACACTTGGCTCATCCGACCAGTGCTCTATCACACTCAGCCTCAAAATTCTCCTAGGTGCTGGTTTACTGCTTCTATTGACTATCTATGGGGTTTAGTGATTTTTATCACTATTTCTAATTAAAACAATAAAAATGTACATCTCTGGTTCCCCCTATTGGATTTTTGTCATTTTGTTTATTACATTTTACTCTAATTTTAAAAGTTCTGTTTGAGATTTTATTGTTTGATGTTTTTAACTTTATTACTGTTTTGGGACTGCATAAATGCGTTACAAAATGTCATAAGTTAAGCCTTCCTGCTCTGTGCCATAGCTACCAGGGGGATGAGCTCAGGTTAATTTAGTGGCTTTGAAGTTTCGCCCTTACAAGGAGTTATAAGACATTGATACATTCTTAGTTATGTATGTGACTATCACTTCTATGCTGCAAAGGTATACATGAACATAATGCAAATATGGTTTACATTTTCACAAGGGCCTACCTTTTAAAAGACATGATGGTTACAATTCATGGCATCAGGGGTTTTTGTCACATTAGAATGAATAAGACCAATAAATCTTATTAGATGGGTGTAAATTTTGTGAATATATGTGTACATATATTTTACCACCTAATATGATGTGAAAATGACTCAATTTCAATCTGGAAGTATCTAGAACCACATCTAATAAGAAGAATAGGAGACAGGGAGGAGTGGATAGAACAGTGTTCTATAGGTTGCATGAAGATCATCAACTGCAAACCTTTGATGAAAAACAGACTAGCATTTGAGCAATTTCTATTCTATCCACCTTTCACAAAGAAAATAAGACTGCTTTGGCTGGGATTCCCAGGTAGGCTCTCCAAATAGGCAAATCTATATATGGGATAACGCCCGATGGCATGAAAGATAAATGAAACAATGACCTATTACCCTCCTTAACTGACATCAGGTGAGAAAATGTACTGTGAGATATGTCTGAGAGCTCCAGTAATAAGAAGTTCAAGTACATTCAGTGGAACTATCTTATCAGCACATATCACACCAGTGATATTGATTGAATGTACCCTTTAAGTCAATCATGTGTCCAAGGAGTGGGGCTCACAGAGCTGATTTAATACATATAGGGGCTGATTGAGATGCAGTTTGGAAGGCTCCAATCTGAACCTCATTGTTATGTGCCGCTCAGATTCAATTCCAACCACCTAATTTTGATGAAGGTTGTGGAAAAGGAATCCGACCGGTCATTCTGGCTGACTTCAGATGGGCTTATAGCACCCGTCCGCCAGTCAGAAAATGGCAAGTAATCTCAAGGGCTGGTCTTTCCATCCTTGGGATTACGATAACGGTTTCCGACATGGTTTCCATGCTAGCCTGCCCAACATGGAAACCATATCGGAAAGCATCTTTGGGGGCTCCCAGCAGGGCCCCCTTGGGTGCACGCCCTCCGGTTAGAGGCCGGCACCTATGGTGCCCCCCTGTGGATCCCTGCACTTTGTTGCAGGCACCTTATGGTGCCTGCCATGGGGTGCAGAGAAGAACGGCACTTCCCATTTTACTATGAGAGCATGCATTAGGGCCGGTTTACGACCGGAATGCATGCTCCCACAGTAAAATATAGGAAAGAACGTATCCTAATTAGGCGGTCGGTGCCGCCGACCGGATCTCGGTCGTCCCCATGACCGATGCGATGCTGGGCAGAAGTGATTACGCCCAACATCGTAATGAGGGCCTTAGTATGTTAATGTGTGATTGTGTCAAGCTTCTGTAATTAGGCCAAAGACAGGCTGTGAAAAGCCATGGGTGGTCTGGTACAGAATATGCCAGAGCATTGCTTCCTTGGACCACATCGAACCACCACCACCCAACCCACAAAAAGAAAGAAAGGGATGCTGCAACCTTGTGTAGAGTATTTGAGGCTGCCATGATAGATCCCCATGAACTACCGGGCCAGCAACAGTATGGTCTACTTCAATAATACTTGTATAATGTGAAAATAAGATAAACTGTTTGCATCCTTTAAAACCAATAAAAACAATTGCAAAAAAATAAAAAAAACAGAGATCCCACTCACCCAACCTCATTTAGAAGGCAGAGGATTAGAGGAACGCTGTTTCTGATAGCAACTCTGTCACAGGAAAGACCCTATGAATTCCATAGATACTACAAGGGAAAATGAACGCAAAAAAGAGGATACACTGAATTGGGTGGATATTAAATCAGTTTGCTATTGTCTAATGGTCTGAGAGGTGACACACATTGCAGTTGCCAAGGCATCTGACTCTCGTCCTCAATATGAGATTCTATTGCTAAAGAGAGCTAATGACTCATGGCATATTACCCTGCTACCACTACTTTGACTTTATTAGGTATTGCATATTATTTATTATTTTGCTGATAGGGACAATATCCATACTCAACGTAGGCAGATCGTAGAGAGACTTTGGACCTGACGAAAGCCCCAGATCCACAAGAGCAGTACACCATTTCAATCATCAAGCCCACTTGTGCCTAGGCTTGACGACACAACTGAGGAGCAGGCCTAATGATGAAGAAAGCCCTCACCCTCCCCAGGGTGGATAAAGGCTCAGTATCCTTTAAGTAAGGACCTTAACACTACACACGGCCCGTGACTGGTAGAGAGTAGCTCGTAGATTTAGTGCTCACTTTATTATTGGTATCCTCTTTGTGCGTTCATTTCCCTTTAAATCACCTATGGAATGTATAAGCTGGAATAGGGAGGTGGTATTCTGTACCCTATTAACTCCTTTGGGGGTGAACTAGGCTCAAGCACCCCTGTTTGCCTCACATTCGTCAACCAGAATATCATTAGAAAGCGGCGTCATTTTTTGGGGCCATTCTACTTTCTTTTTCTGTGGCTGAATCCCAAAAAAAGTCCACCAAGTGGTGAGAGAAAGGTTGCAGCGCCTTTTACTTTACAAAGACAAAACTTGCTGCCATGACAGGGACACCTGTCACATTCTTTTTCATCGGAGTGGCTCCTGCCATGGTTATATAAAATTTTAAAACAGTAACATTTCCGTAATCCGAAATTCACATATTTGTTCCCATTTCACGTTATACAAATGACGCTACATTTTCGCCCTCTTGAAATATTTCACAAAAACTGTAATACTGTGGCCGAGAGCTATTGTCTTCTTGAACCACACTCTTCTGTTGATCTCTCGTGTGGCTTTTTCATGCGAGCTATGTATGCTCATGCACGTCATTTATTCGTGAAATATTGGTCAATTACATTTTGTAAAATAGAATTTTGTGTCATTTTTGCAAACGTTATTTTTTTCTGAAAGAAATGCAATTATTTACTCCCCTACTTTAAATATGGGGGCTGATCAACGCTGGGACTGGGCAGGCGGTGCTTCCATCTCCCCAAGGGTGGAAACACTAAAAACAACCTCAGTTTTTCCCCCTAAAAACATGGGGTCATATGCTCAAAGACTTATCGCTGAGTTATTGCCACTTTAGCCTAGCAAAAGTGGCAAAAGAATTATTGCCCCATTCTCAAGCTGGTGCAAACTGCCGATATCGCCAGTTTACCAGCGATAGCTTCTGCAAAAAACATCGCACGGATGAGAGCCACACCTAACGCTAAGGATATGCAGAGTAGTCGTTCCCGTGCAAAAAAACACAAAAACAACACTTTGCAATATTCTCAACGACCAGCCAGATCTGCGATGTGATGCAAAAACAGGCCATAAGGCACGTTAGCAGCAGGAATTTAACACCTGCCTTTTACTGGTGTTAAGCAAGACGACTACCTGCAGTTTGAAAGTGAGCCCAGCTCAGAGCCACATCTGAAGACCAACACATGGAGACACTGATAATGCAGCTCGGAGACCCAAGAGGGCCACAACACCCATCACCACCACCCCCAGGCCCCACCCAACCACCACCGAGGCAGTGCAGAACAGGACAGTAGACGTTCGGAAACTGCATGCCCCCTCAGCCACACAATAGCAGAATGTGGGTAGAGGTGGGAACCAAGTATGTGTAAAGGAGGCAAGTCACCCATGAATAAGAATGCACACAATACCAAGTGTGATGGTGATGTGCTGGACAGACCTCAGTATGCAGAGCACAGACCTATCCATGTGGACATATACTGCTGGTGTTCGTAGTGTGGACAGTGGATGCACCCATGTTACCTCAGGTAGTGGGGAAGACCTCGGTCATGTAGCTGTGTCGTCCCCCCCCAGTAAGCGTGAGCAGAGTGGGCTGGTCAGGCGTACACCAGTCCAGCGTAGGAGTGTGAATAAATAGGCCAGGGCTCTGGGCTTGGTTCACTTCCAGGAAGGCCAACGTGTCTGCCAAGGTGGTGGCCCTCACCCCCCCACGAGGCCGCCGCTGTGACCGCTGGCCTCCTCGACACAGGCCCCCAGTGAACCCAGCGGCACAGCACCACGAGTTTTGTCTGTGTAGACTACTGCCTTCGACCTACACTGCGGTTAGCAGGGCCCACAATTCAGATCAAGTTGCGATTGCAGATGACGTAGTACAGTAGGCAACAGACATTGCTACCAGAGCGGCCCGCCCGGACCAGCATCATCGCAGGCTGCGCACCCTCTGAGCGCTTCAGGTGCCACTAACTCTGTGCACCACAAGTCAACGCCACGTGGCCTTATTAAGGCAGAATTTATTAGGCAAAAGACATTGCTCCCAGTGCGGCCCTCCTGGGTGACGTATCATCGCAGGCTGCGCAGCCCCTCAGCGCTGCAGGTGCCACTAACTCAGTGCACCACAAGTCAACGCCACGTGGCTGTGGGCCCCTGCTAATCTCTGCCTCCGGCCTACACTGCGGTCTGCAGGGCTCACACACATACAATCCAATCCATTCCTGACCATCATGGATGACGCATCATCGCTGGCTGCGCACCCCCTGAGCGCCACAGGTGCCACTAATTCTGTGAACCACAAGTCAACGCCATGGCTGTAACCCCTGCTGACCTCTGCCTCCGGCCTACACTGTGGTCAGCAGGGCTCACAATTCAGATTGAGTCACGATTGCCGATGACACAGTCCAGTAGGCAAAAGACATTGCTCCCAGTGCGGCCCGCCCGGATGTCGCATCATTGCTGGCTGCGCACGCCCTGATCGCTTCAGGTGCCACTAACTCTGTGTACCACAAGTCAACGCCACTTGGTTGTGTGCCCCTGCTGACCTCTGCCTCAGGCCTACACTGCGGTCCGCAGGGCTCACACACATCCAATCGATTCCTGACCATCATGGACGTCGCATCATCGCTGGCTGCGCCCCCCCTGAGCGCCACAGGTGCCACTAACTGTGTGCACCACAACCCTTGGACCCTTTATGATTGAGCTACATACTGCGGATGCAACAATGTCACCTCAGTCAGTGTGGAAGACGTGGGACGATGATGATGAAAATGAGGCAGGTGTGACACACCCCACTGCAGCAGCAGCAGGAATATCCTGAAGGGACACAATCATTAACAATTTCTTCACATAAGCACGCTCAGCTCTGGTGCCCCTACCTCAGTGCACCACAAGTCATATCCCCTTCTGATTAAATATTGGGTGACTTCTGTACCTGTTCCTGCTACCTCCATGATGCTACGCAGTTGTTTGTGTTATGTTGGTGTTTTCTGTTTCTGCTATAATAGTGATCACTGTTCAAGTTGTCGCCAGCACCAACCATTCCCTGAGGGCTAGATCACACTCACCCCACACCCATCCAGCACAGGCATCACTGGATATGTGATCCTGGTAATAAAGAGGGGCAAGGAGCGCGTTCCCGTAGCCAGTTTCACTACCTATCCAAGTTTGTACGTGTGGTCGTTATGTATGAATGATGGCCCCGGGCCCTACCACATTACATTGTGCTGTGGAAAGCAGACACAACCATGTCACCTCAGGCAGTGGGTAAGTGCTTGGACATGCAGCTAAGTCCCCCTCCTGTAAGCAACAATGTTGCAATGTAGCATGCACCCAGAGGGTGGGCTCGCACAAATGGAGTAATGAAGGAGCGCAAGACCGTTAGGGGTCCAGGATCATACATGTCAAGTGTTGTGTATATCTGTATTGCCGGAGCATGAACCAAATGCCTAGCCACATTAGCTGCACCAGTTGAGCCAGGCATGTACTCTACATCTGTGTCCACCCTATCCTCACCATAGGCCTACACTCACATAGCCCACCACCTTCATCGGTCAACATCACAGTGTCGTTGTCAGGCTTGTGGACATGCGCAGAAAGGCACGACAATACTGCGCTGTAGGAGTGCAAGTGATGCAATCGCGCAGCACGCATACGTAAATGGTTTCGGGGGAGGGAGAAGCAGCTGTGAGGCAACGTAACACACAGTGATGCCGCTTATATGCCACATGCAGACTTGTCAAACATAAATCCCAAAGTCGAACTCATCCCAAACCCCACCCACAACAAGCCATATTACATTTCCTGAATGCAAGCAGATGAAAAACTAACATTAGGGATGAAAGCTCCTTTGTTTTAACTATCAGGCGGGAGCACATCTGCACCTCCGACCTCGGAATTGCATGTGTCCGGCACCCCCTGACAGATACCATAGCAGCTGATGATGACTCCCACACTATGCACATCCCAACAAAGGAACAACATATACACACCCCACAGACAGAAGACCTTGCTCAAAGTTATCTTGCATGGAATGGCCTTCACACTTACTCTCACACCATCCCAGGCGTACAACTGTTGCACACTGAAACAACTCATTGATCCAAGCTGTGGCATTTCATCCACAGAACTGGCGCAGGTCAGAACAGTGCTGCTTCAACCAGAGCCACTGACACAATGGCAGAATCCCAGACACATGCACAACCCCCGTGACGTGGAACTGAACCGTGCACGTATGCTGAATTTACTGGGGTTACTGCCATTGGTAGTGATGCGGATCAGTTACCGGCTAAGCTTCCGCCTTGCCAACGTCACCTGAGTTCAGCCTGAGTTGCATTGTTGATCGTGCATATTTGAGTAGTGCATGGATGTCTGCCTATCCAACAGGACGGTAGATGAATTGGATTTTGACCTGTGTGTGCGCCCCCTGTTGGCACATGACCAGGAGTGTCAACGTGATACTCGTTCATGGGATGCCTTGATACTTGGCATACATGTTGGCAGCTGAACCTGGGAGATTGCACAAATCCTTGTATGCAGTGACCATATTGAACTGCTGCCCTACTGGGCTGTGGTGCAAGTTGGTCAAAAGGGGTGGACGCAGCATATCTGTCCGGACCTGCTAATGGATGGACTCGCCGTCCTGTGTGATGAAATCGGCAACGACCTCATGTTGGAAATATTAGCCTATGAAGCTTCAATCGCTTTCATGGACGAGTAACTACGTACCTGCAGCCACAACAGATTGGAACACATTGCACATGTCCTGAAAGCTTGTTGCATCTTGGAGATCTGGTCACATATCCCATGACAACAGTGGACTGCATTCGCCTGTACTCCAAATACATGAGCGGGCAACAACGCAGCTTGTCACACACCTCTGAAAGGTGAGGCACTCCCCCGGAGTGGACAGCAGCGTTTGGCAACGTTCCTCATTCTGACATACTGCTGCATGTTGTGGCACTTATCTTGCCGGTACTCACACGCATATGCTAATAAAGTCTACACACCTTCACTTGTATTCAACTGTGATGAGTGTTGATTTGAATGACAATGTGTGTCTCAATGCCTATCTGGGTCATGGCCATACCTGCTCATTGATAGCATTACCCAGGCAGCACCTTTTTGTGGAATCACTGTCCTTACATTCACCCATACTTTCATTCTTGATTGATCATGGCCATGACACATCTGTGACAATTGGAATGTTTTATTCACATTCAGTGTAGTGTTGGAACTGGACCAGTACAGGGCCATGCAAACCCTACTTTACATTGTTGGCCTGTGGAGGGCCAACCAGAGTCCTTTCAGGATTGACAAGTTCATAGGGAGTGGAAGACTACAGCCCGCAGTGTGATTGTTGTGTCATTGGTAACCAAACCAAATATGGCAGTCCATGTTGAAGTCCAAGGTGAGTGTCGCTCAGTGTATAGGGGGACAGTAGGTGTTGTTCCAGGGCATGATGCAGAGGGCAGAACCAAGATGAACCCAGCCATATGGCGGAGATGAATGCTAACACTTCATTCTTACCACACAGCCAGATTCATTGTCATCTTCGTCCTCTGATGTGTCAGGTGCCTCACATGTGGGTGGTGATGTTTTGTCTGTATCACTGTGTGGCACTGACACTTCAGGGGGAGAAGATGTGGATGGAGTGGTAGCACCAGCATCCATCCGCGCCAGGCCTTGTGGTAGCAATGCCAAGATGAGGATTTGCAAGGCTTGGAAGATCACAGCTACATCTCGCTGATGTGCAGCCGTGGCAGCCATTTGTGAGGCTTGCATCCTCTCCATGTTCTCCATGATCATTCACATGTGACGCAACTCCTTACTGACATTGCTGGGCCCACTCTGACTAAACAGTTGTGCTTGGTACAGAGTCAAGACTCCAGCGATGTCAGCCATGGCTTGTTGTAGAGCAAGGAGCGGACAGTGGGTATCCGTTAGGAACTATGAGTGGTCCCTGATGGGACTTAGACAACCACGTATGGCATCTAGTTTGGCTGCCATGAGGCCGTACCCAACCCGCAGCTGGGCCGACATCTCCTGGCACCGTAACACACGGCATTGGAAGGCCATGTGTTGGTTGGTCGTGGGGGTCCTGGGAGGTAGCTGTGGTGGTGGGAGCTTCCTGCCATGTGGTCTGTGCAGGGGGTGGGGTCTCATGGATGCAGCTGGGCTGCCCTGCTCCTGGAGGTGGGGTTCCGGAGCTATCCCTGAGCTGTTGGAGTTCATTGGTGTAGATGTTGGGGAGGTCCTCTTCATCTTCAGTGCTGAGTTGTTGGATCTGCTCTGCAGGAGTTGTTGATTTTCCCTCTGCAATGTGAAGGGGAAATGCAGATTGACATTGTGTTCACATGTATGTTAACGCATTGTACAAGTTTACTGTCAGACTGCATGGCAATGTACATTGTGACTGGTTATGAGGAGACTCCTATTTGAAGCGGGACACTTGGCATTTTTACGCCATCAGGGATGTGAGGTTGTAGTTGTACATTGTCATCTCACAGTTTCCTGCTATGCCAAATGCAAATTTCCATGTTTTAAACACAAGCAGCAGCAGTTTTGTCCTCTGTTCTGTTGTGAAAGTGCTGCAGTTTGTACCACATTGTTGTCAATGTTGGGGACTCTGCATCTTAGGTGTGTGTGCTGCATTGTGGGCGAGTTGCCCCTTTGACTCTGATATGGCTGTCCCTTATCCCTTTCAGGCGGTGTGCTTTTCACTTCTGTGCTCATACAGTGCTGAGATGTTGCAGACGTGCGTAAATTGGGCTCTTGGTCAGAGTTGTGACTCTTGGGCATGGTTTATCCACAGATGTGCTATACTTACTTGCGCATGTGTGCCATTGTGCCCATCTCCCCCTGTCCCCCCAGCCCCTGGTCGTTACTCACCCTGTTGCTGTTGGCTCAGGTCATGTTGTGCAGTGTCCGGTTCCCCAAATTCTACCACCGTCTGCCCAATGATGGTCCCAGGCTGGTCCTCCGTGGGGGTTATGGGGTTCTGGTTGTCCTCTGTACTTGCGCCGTCTACCTCCATGGTGCTTCGCAGTTGTATGTGTTTTTTGTTGCCGTTTTAATAGTGATTTTTCCCGCCTGACTTGTGGGACTTGCAAGGGTGGCGCTGCTTATTGCTGCAATTTTTATCGAAGTTGGGCCCATCGCAAATTAATGTTCGGGTTCAGATCTTTATTGTCGTCCAGGTGATTTTATAGCACACATTTGACGCGGTATTGGGAGACTATTGCATGTTACCGCCGTTTTGTGAATAGGACGTTAACACAGAGTTATTTTCCCGTGATAGACGGCGATATGAAAGATTGCGTTAAACGATTTTGGCGATGATTATTGCACGTACTTGAGAATATCCCCCATGGATTGGAGCTAGGGAAAATAATTGTACTTTCTTAAAATGCATTATATCGCTTGGCGAGAGCAGGACTCTTGCCTTCCTTTAAGTACAGTAGACTGTGTGCAGCAGTACTCAAAAATATATTTTTCACTGGCGCACTTTCAGTAAGCTACTTAAAGTAGTGATAGCGGGCAAGTTTCTTTACTGCTATTGACAATATTGTATGTCAAATGGTCTCATTCGGTGTGTCATATAAATTCGAGCCATAAATTATTCATTTTTTAATCCCTATTCAGTGGGTAAATATCATAAAATGGCTTAGAATGGGTACTTTATCTCTCTCTATAAAATGTAAAATTGTCAATTCAGCAGTGAATATAAGACCCTAAAATCGATGGGAGTTAATCTAGAAAAAGCCGAGGTTCAGCCACATAACAAAGGTTGTCCGTATGCTTTTATGCATGTTTGCACCCAGGCTGTGATTGTAAAATGGTTTTTCATGTTCTAACAGCAACTACAAAATAACATCCACTTTCCGACAAAATGTGGGGTTACCATAGCAGCTTATTTGAATGGGAGAATATCTGCACGCTTTCCAGTAAATGCTCAGGTATACAGAGCTGGCCAAGTTGCATGCAGCAAGTAACACATTTAAGTCCATCAAAAAATTCAGCTCTTCCTGGCGTTGTAACAGGCTTTGTGTGGAAAGGCACTGAGAAGACCACTTTGAAATTAGCCTTTCTGACGAGAGCGTATAAAAATAATGTTACACATGCATTGCTGTTTCATAGTATAAAACGGGGGTGGGGGCGTGGCTTATTAGGAGTGCCACAGAGGGTAAATACCCCGCAAAGTTCGACATTTACCAGGTGAAATAAATTCCACCTATATTCACTTTTTGAAGGCTAGTATGCAGATCTTAGTGCAAGTCCAGGTAAATAGCAGGAATTTTCCCTTATTTAATTACTGCAATTATGGCCTGCCTAAATTTAATTGAGCATCGTTGCACCTGGTCATATGGTGTGATAAACATAGCACCAGTTATAATGCAATTCTACGGGCCTGTGATAATCAGATAATCAGACCAAGAATGCGGGAGTCTTGGTATTATATCAATTCAGTACATGAGCTAATGTTCACTAGGACCAGTAGAAATATTCCTTGTGTCGTGTACAGCAGGTCATGGCATTTCCACGGTTCCTAAGCATGCCAACAGTGCCCCTCTCTCCCTCCCCCCCCTCTCTCTCTCTCTCTTTCTCTCGCTCTGCTTTTACCTGAGAGGCCCAGAACACATGGACACACACTGGGCAAAAGGGATGGGAATGTCTCTCACTTGCTGCCACATAATCACTTGTTCATTGGTATAAATGTACACTATTCACAAAAATGCAATCATGTTAAAAAATGTGATACTTTGGTTATATGTTTTATTGGTACATTCCCTTTCTTCCCTGTTCACCCCTACGCTTTCCTCCCTTTGTAGTCATCTGTGTTCTGTATTGGAATGTTGACATGAAGCTGGCCTTGGAATGTTGGAGTGACAGTGAGAGAGAAGGCAGTTGAAGCAGCTTTGTAGAGGACTCTGTGTAGAATAAAGTTTTCTATTTACTGGACGAGGATATGATCGCTGTGCAGGGGGCAACTGTGAGCCCTCACCCCTGAATCTTCATTGCTGCTGATTTACTACTGTAGAGGAGCATCCAGACGTTCGTGCTGCCATGTTGCCTCTGGCTCCTGCACCAAGTGCCAACAGTGCAGTTAATCTCTTGTGGTTGTTTCCCCTTCTAGACACTTGGAAGAGGTCTGCGGAGGTGTGGCACCTGTGTCAGTCTTGACAAATGCAAAAAGAACAACTGATGGACAGAATGCTGATCAATGTCAAACATTCACCTCATTACATAGATCTGGGCCTAAATCCATCCTTTTTTTGCTCCCCATGCCATTCCAGTTTCAACCCAGCCCTATGCAAATCAGTCTTGGCCCTGTTACCCATGACAAGAGTCCAGCCTGAACTGCCAGGACAGGTCCTCCCGGGACTGGAAACAAGCATTCTGGGACCGGTTTCAGGGCATCACCCCTCATCAGCCAGACTAGCTTGACTCCAGCATCATGGGCAGCACGGGACCCACATCTGGGCATACCCGTTCTACTCGGGCTGACAAATGCAAAAAAAACAATTGATGGACAGAATACTGATCAATGTCAAACATTCACCCCAGAACAGAGATCAGGGCCTAAATCCATAGTTTTTTCGCTTCCCATGCCATTCCAGCCTGCACCCAGCCATATGCAAATCAGTCTTGACCCTGTTAGCAATGGGAACAGTCCAGCCCAACTGCCAGGACAGGTCCTCTCTGGACTGGAAACAAGCATCCTGGGACCGTTTTGAGGCATCTCCCTTCATCAGCCAGGCTAACTTGACTCCAGGGTAATGGAGAGCACAGAACCCACGCCTGGGCATACCTGTCCCACTCGGGGTGACAAGTGCTAAAAGAACAGTTGAGGGACAGAATGCTGATCAATGTCAAACATTCACTCCGGTACTGAGATCTGGGCCTAAATCCATTATTTCTTTTCTCCCCATCACATTCCAGTTCGAACTCAGTCATATGCAAATCAGTCTTGACCCTGTTACCCATGGGAACAGCACAGCCTGAACTGCAAGGCTGGGTTCTCCCTGGACTGGAAGCAAGCATCCTTTCCAAGAAAGGAGGGAAGATTATCCATTTTGGGTTGTTCTTGGAGATTTAAATGCCAATATGTGGATAGACAGACAGCCCCTACCGAATATTAATGAAATGTTGAATGTCATTCAAAGTGCTAGCTACTTTAGCGTACTGGACCTTCCATTTGCTTACCACCAAGTAGCACTTCACACTGAGTCAAAGGCTTTAACATCCTTTATAACTCATTTTGGGGCTTATCAATTATGCAAAATATCATTTGGGCTGGCTTCAGCTGCAGCGGCTTTCCAATGTATAATGCAGCACATATTGCAGGGAACTAATACAGTTCTGTGTTTCCAAGATGACATCTTGAACTATGGTAAGTCCAAGAATGAACATAACAGATCACTGGAAGAGGTTTTATACAAGTTAAGTCAGGTGGAGTTCACCATACAAATGGAAAAATGCAAGACTGGGGTCAAATCAATTGAGTATCTGGGACACACAATCGCGGAAGATGGCATTAAGCCAAAGAATTGTTTGAATGACTCTGTCAAGTTAGCACCTGCCCCCACCAACAAGGAGGAACTTAAATCATGTCTTTGGTCTGGTAGAACAAATGGCCACCAAATACATAGGGAACTTTGCAGAACAAGTTCATTCGCAAGAGCAATTCTTAAGAAAAGTGTCTCATTTAAATTGAGTGATCAGTGTCAAACTGACTAAACTAAATAAAGGAAGCCATCATTAATGTACCTCACCTAGGGATATTCAACACTAAAGCTAAAACCATATTGACTACAGAAGCTAGTATGAAAGGGTCAGGTGCGTCTCTTTCCAAAATTAATGGGGCGAAGGAAGGGTCATTGCCTTTGGGTCAAGAGCACTCAGAGAAGCAGAATTCTTTCATTTTACAATAGAGAAAGGCCTGTTATTGGGCCATAAACCATTTTAAAATATACTTGTGGGGAATACACTTTGTTCTGAAGAAAGATCATAAACCCCTATATTCTCCACCAAATGCATTGAAAATACCATTCTCCATATCGCAAAATGGGGTTTGGGTCTACAAGGGTACAATTTCAATATTATGTATGTCCCAGGAACAAGAATCCAATAACAAGATTGCCTGTCCTGTTTACCTATTGAGAGGGAGATTCCCCAGATAAACATCTAGAAGAATTGTATGCACAGAAATCCCAGCTATTCACAAGGATGAATGGGAAGAAACTGACAAGGATGATGGAATTCTTACTGCTGTTAGAGAAAAAATAACTAAAGGTTGGCCGAACAAGTGTAATTACCTGCAAACCTTCAACCTTATTGGAATGCTAAGGATGAGTTACCTATTGTAGACAGTATAGTAAAAAGATCTACCAAAATTGTACCCCCTAGTAATGTCTGAAACTGCTTAATTGATATTGCCAATGAGGGACACCTGGGGAGAAATATGCCCAAAGGAAAAGCAGGAATGACTACTGGTTCCCATACATGGACACTATAGTTGAAGAGAAAGTGAGAGACCTACTTGCTTGCTGTGCCAATGATAAAACCAAGATAACTTGTATGGTTTCCCTTCTCCCTTTAGAGGTTCCAAACTAATCATGGACAAGTTGGGTCTTGACATTATTGGACCAATACAATTGTTAAATGTAACATGTTTGTGGTGGTTGATTACCCCTTACATTGGGTCACTACCAAATCTGTGAACAACATTAACATTTCCACGCGGATTGAATTGTTATCAGATACATTCCCCAAAGAGGGCATTCCTAGCACTATTGTCGCTGACAAAGGGATGCTGTTCACGTCTGATGAAATGATGTTTGTCTTAAAGAATTTATCCATCAAACACATAAGGACTACCCTCTATTATTATAAGGCGAATGACCTAGTGGAAAGGGCCATCAGGATGATTAAAGAAGGCCTACAATTGACTCATACCACGGGGAGCTAATTGATAAGGCTGTGAGAAACTTTTTATGGTCAGACCGTACCACTCATATTGCTGCCTCAGGAAGATTTCTCTTTGTATCCCTAAAAGGGGAGGCCTGGCTCTAAGCTCACAGCGAATTGGCTTAATGGTGGAAATCCGGTCTGGGTAGACAGGGAAGTCGTAAAAGGGAATGTAGGAGGAACATCAAAATAAATATAAGTCATGGTATGACAGTAAGTGGGAGGCGATTAAATGTGATTGGAGGGAAGGACAATGGATGGTAATCAAAAGGCCATACAATACCCGGACCAGTTTTTTGGCATTCTCCAAACCGGAGAAGATCAAACATACTGTGGTACTGGAGAATGACCCTACTTGGAGTATAGATCACCTTGCTTCTTGCCCAGAAGCACTAATCCCAGGAAAAAAACATCTAATATGGTATATCCCAAACTTCCCCTATAACACAAAGACCTAAGGAACCCAGGAATCGCCAAGTTCCAAATGGGCAAACATATTACAAAACGGATTAACTACGCATAATGGTCAAAGATTTATTGTATACCTATAAAGTATTGAACTATATTTTACATAAAGGATCTTTATGTTTCTAAAAATGTGTTTTTCCCCTTTCTTCCCTGTTCACCCCTACCCTTCCCTCCTTTTGTATTCATCCGTGTTCTGTTGTATTGGAATGTTGACATGAAACTTGCAATAGAATACTGGAGTGAGAGAGAAGGAAGTTGATGCAGCTTTGTAGGAGGCTCTGTTCAGAATAAAGCGTTCTACTTCCCTTATTTTGCCTTGTACTTACTTCAAATGTCTTCAGTTATTGTATTGTATTGTATTGTAATTGTATTTACATAGTGCTTTCTACCCCTGACGAGGCTTCTTTTATGTTTGCTCATGATTGTCATGGCAACTTCAATAATTGTTTCAAGCTTTTTGAACGCACTGCTTTAAGATGTATCATAATCAATGTTTACCTAGCTTTTTGTAGGTATCAAAGAACCATTGGCAAAGGCAAGTAGTCTGGCTTTAATAGCCTAACACTTGCAAATATAGACATACACCAATAACACAGATTCATTGTGTTATGGCTCTTTATATGCCTTCTATATAACACCCCCCAGGAAAAGTACTAAAAAAAGGATCACAAAACACTTGCCAAAACACAGCACAGGTGTAGGAGGCACAGATAGAGACAGGTTGAGAAGAAACACAGCACATATAGCGTGTCTTCATTTTTGCATTCCTGTATTTGCTTCCATTACTACATTAAAGCTAAACCTATTGGCTTTGCTAATGTTTGTTTTCAATGTGTTTGAGGTCTTTAGGTTACAGCATTTGTGTCTTTGGTTTAGAATGGGGAATATACTCTAAAGTCAGGATTTTGAATAGAATGAAGAAGTCGCCTATCCAAAAGGGAAACAAGACTGGCAAGTTAAACTATCTTTCATTTGTGAGCAACACACTCAAAGATAGCCCTAAGAAACTGGGACATGTACATTAAAATTATTATTTTAAAATCCTCATTCTAATGCATAAAATATGAACAGTAGCTATACAGAATACAAAACTAAGAGCAGGTAGGCATGGTATAATCCACTAAAACAAGTAGAACATTTCAAACATTTTAGCAGGCTGTCAATCACACCCTAATGTTATTTTTAAGTGATATGCTAAACTATAGCTACAGCATTCAACAGCATATCTGCCTTCTCATAATAGATCGCACATCATACCTTTAAACAGTTAGTTCTGTTGTTCTTTATCAGAGCTCAGCTGGGAGAGAGAGAATGTGTGTGTTTGGTCACTGACACCTTTCTCCGGGAGGAAGAGGTCAGCCATCGGATTGCGATCAGTTGGATCAGCGATATGGTGTGGTCTCTGACGATAACTCTACCACGAAGACCTCTTCTAATCAATGGTCAAATCCTACAGTTTTAATAGGGTTTAACAAATAATTCTATCTCATGATTGCAAAGTAAAACAAAACAGAGGTCAGAGACACTGTATCCCTTACCCTACTAATTAACATCCGAAAAGTATGTCACATCTAGCCACATGCCTAATTTTAAGTAAGGTGCCATGCTTTTAATGACAAAGACATCAACACATGTATGCTTAGACAGTGGGTAGCCATAATGAACTTAGTATTTTTCATGGGACGTTAGGAACTTCACACTTTCTATTACATATAACAGACTTCAGGCAAAGCCATGCAGCATAAATAATCTAACTAAAAGTAGAGATCATCATGGTGTTCACACAACATAGTTCAAGTTCAAGTTCAGAAATTTATATAGCGCACTACTCACCCAGAGGGTCTCAAGGCGCTTGGGGAGGCGGGTGCCTTTACTTATCGAATATCCAAGTTTTTAGTTGCTTTCTGAAGGAGAGGTGGTTCTGAGTAAGGCGGAGGTGAGTGGGGAGAGAATTCCAGGTCTTGGCCGCTAAGTAGGAGAAGGATCTTCCTCCCATGGTGGATCTGTGAATGTGCGGAATTGCGGCGAGGGCTTGATTGGAGGATCGAAGTTGGCGGGTGGGGGTGTAGAAGGACAGTCTCGTGTTGAGGCATTCGGGTCCTAGGTCATAGAGGGCTTTGTGTGCGTGGGTGAGGAGACGGAACATTATTCTCTTGTTGACGGGGAGCCAGTGGAGATCTTTCAGGTGGTCGGAAATGTGAGCTTGACGAGGGATGTCTAGTATGAGTCTGGCTGATGCGTTTTGGATGCGTTGGAGTTTTTTCTGTAGTTTGGCTGTGGTTCCGGCGTAGAGGGTGTTTCCGTAATCCAGTCGGCTGGTGACCAGTGCGTGGGTGACCGTCTTTCTTGTTTCAGTGGGGATCCAGCGGAAGACTTTTTTGAGCATGCGTAGGGTGTTGAAGCAGGATGATGAGACGGCATTGGCTTGTTTGGTCATCGAGAGGGAGGAGTCCAGGATGAAGCCCAAGTTGCGTGCGTGATCTGTTGGTGTGGGTGCGGTTCCCAGGGCTGGTGGCCACCAAGAGTCATCCCAGGCTGAGGGGGATGGGCCTAAGATGAGTACTTCCGTTTTGTCTGAGATCAGTTTTAAACGGCTGTTCTTCATCCACATGGCTACTTCTTTCATCCCTTCGTGTAGGTTGGTTTTGGCGGTGTTTGGGTCTTTGGTGAGGGAGAGGATCAGCTGGGTGTCGTCTGCGTAGGAGATGATGTTGAGGTTGTGTTGGCGTGCGAGGGAAGCGAGGGGACTCTTGTATACGTTGAAGAGGGTGGGACTGAGTGACGATCCTTGTGGTACGCCGCAGATGACTTCGGTGGCCTCTGATTTGAAGGGGGGGTGGCGGACTCTGTGGGTTCTTCCGGCAAGGAACGATATGATCCATTCCAGTGCTTTTCCTTGTATTCCGACGTTACTGAGTCGTTGTATGAGGGTGCTGTGGCAGACTGTGTCGAAGGCTGCGGAGAGGTCAAGTAGGATGAGGGCGACTGTTTCTCCGTTGTCCAGTAGTGTTCGGATGTCGTCTGTTGCTGCGATGAGGGCGGTTTCGGTGCTGTGCTTGGCTCGGATGCCGGACTGTGAGGGGTCGAGGGATTTGTTGGATTCGAGGAAGGCGGCTAGCTGACTATTGACAGCTTTCTCAATGACTTTGGCGGGGAATGGGAGGAGTGAGATGGGGCGGTAGTTCTTAAGTTCGGTGGGATCTGCTGTGGGTTTCTTCAGAAGGGCGCTGAGTTCGGCATGTTTCCAGATTTCCGGGAAGGTAGAGGAGTTGAAGGAGCAGTTGATAACGTCTCGGAGATGGGGTGCGATGATGGAGCCTGCTTTGTTGAAGATGTGGTGGGGACAAGGGTCGGTTGGCGAACGTGAGTGGATGGAGTTCATCAGGCGGATGGTGTCTTCGGTGGTGATTGGGTTCCAGGCGCGAAGGATGTTAGAGGGTGGTGTTGGATCGGAGATGGGTGGAGTGGACAGGTCTTCGGCCTGGTTATCAAAACTGTTATGTATTTCGGTGATTTTGTTGTGGAAGAATGGGGATAGAGAGTCGCAGAGGTCTTGGGAGGGAGAAATGTCGTTGGTGCCGGCGGTGGGGTTAGTGAATTCTTTGACGATGTTGAATAGTTCCTTGCTGTTTTGGGCATTGTTGTGAAGTCGATCCTTGAATGCTGATTTCTTGGTGGATCGGATAAATTGGTGGTGTTTGCGGGTGGCGTTCTTGAAGGTGGCTAGGTTATCCGTGGTTGTTTTTTTTCTCCAGGTTTTCTCGAGGGTACGACAGAACTTCTTGGATTTCTTAAGGTCATCTTTGAACCAGGGGGCTTTTTTGCTACCTTGCTTGGTAAGATGGTTTTTCAAGGGTGCAAGTTCGTCGGCGCTCTGGGTGATCCATTGTGTGAGGTTAGTGGCTGCTTGGTTTGGGTCCGATGATTTGTTGGGGGGGTTTTGGTGAAGCGATGTGAAGAGTTGTTCAGTGGTGATTTTGTTCCAATTTCTTCGTGGAATATGTAGTGGGGGATTGTGGGTCATGGACTTTTTGTAGTTGAAGTGAACGCAGCTGTGGTCCGTCCAATGGAGAGCTGTGGTGATCGAAGGAGATGTGCTTGCTGGAGGTGAAGATAGGGTCAAGCGTGTGTCCGGCGTAGTGGGTGGGGGTGTCTACAAGTTGTTTGAGTCCTAGATTGGCCATGTTATCCAAAAGAGTGGAGGTGTTGCTGTAGTTGTTCTTTTTCAGGTGAAAGTTGAGGTCTCCCAGTAGAAAGTAATTCTCGGAGGAGAGAGCATCTGGGCTGATGAAGTCAGCGATGTCTTCGCTGAATTGTGTGCGGGGTCCTGGTGGTCTGTGGATGAGGGTGCCTCTGAGTGTGGTTTTGTGGTCGGTGTGAATCTGGAAGTGGAGGTGTTCGGCGGAAGCGAGGTTGTCGTCGGAACTGGTCGTGATGCGGATGGTGTTCTTATGGACGATGGCGATGCCTCCTCCTGTTTGGTTGGTGCGGTCTTTACGGATGATCTTGTAGGTATTCGGGATGGCTATGGCGATGTCGGGCGCTGATGAGGCGTTCATCCATGTTTCTGTGAGGAAGGCGACGTCCGGCGATGTAGTGTCGAGTAGGTTCCAAAGTTCAATGGAGTGTCTGTGGACTGAGCGGGTGTTGATCAGGATGCATCTTAGGTGGTTAGTGTCGGAGTTTTGTTTGGAGTTAGTTGATTTGGTGTGGGTCCTGATGCAGTCGAACTTGCAGGAGTGGCAGGCGAAGGGTCCGTGGGTGTGACCTGGGGCGGCATGGTAGCAGTTAGGGAGTCGTCCAGGGTTAAGGGCTGAGAGGGTAGCGGCGTCATAAGTTATGCGGGTGGGATGGGAATTGCGGGGGCCAGAGGGTCTGGCGCTGGGCGCGGTCCTGGCGCGGACGGGCGTAGACGGGCTTACCTTTGGCGCGCCTTTGGCGCGCATGGGGCGCGACCGCTGCGCGTGGCCGCTGCGTGTAAAGGTATCTGTCATAAGTAGGTAGTGGAGGGGGGAGGGGCGAGGAAGGAGCAGCTGGGAGGCGGGGGCGGGGTGGAGGTCCGGGCAGGGATACACAACAACAAACCACAAAATGGCAGCAGGCCAAAAGCAAACCTGGATTGGGGGCACAACCTGAAATGGACGCTATACACTAATGAAACTATTCAACCAAGGGCAGCCAAGCTCCATACAATTCTACTGACTGCGCGCTTTCTAAATATAGCGCTACGATAATTATTTAACAAAACAGCAGACAGGCACTAATGCGCGTTTTCGAGCTATAGCGTTAAGATAAATTATTTAAAAGCAAACAGGCAACAGTGAAGTAGGAGCAATGCGAGTAAGCGCTACGATACCACAACAGCAATAGCGCTACGATCAATTAATTAAGAGCAAACAGGCAACAGTGAGGTAGGAGCAATGCGAGTAAGTGCTACGATACCACAACAGTCAGTGCGAGGAGCTGCGTGGGGAGTGACCGCTTCTGAAAGGCTTCAGGACGGTCACATATGGTTTAAGTGTTGTGTTTGTAATTGTTGGAACAAGGATGAGATTACTAAGTAAACCAAATTGAATTTAAGGGAGTGCTTGTAGGAAAAAGCAACCTTCCCCACCATTTTGTCTGCTCTCTGAAGGTGGAGGATATTCTTAGTCATTAGATATTTGTATGGCTGATAAGCTGAATCAGGTTTTCATAAGTGCAATAGTATCAACTTCAAAGTGCTGGATGAAGTTGGGTATGGAAGTTGCAATAGAAACTGCAGAAGTACATGTAAAAAAGGCAACTTAGATGTTATGTGTAGTCAATCACTAGGCTGAAAAGAAGGGATTGTTCTGAGGTTGGTTGGGTAGTTTGAACTTTGAATGTGTTTAGGACACCGAGCTATGAAGAATGTGTTTACAGAGTATTTGTTTTAGGGGTAGCTTACAGGTAATGAGCATGGAAGCATGCTCCAAAATGTTTAGACTCGTGCATTCAATGAGCTGTAAAAGAGATTTAAAAGAGGTGTCCTTGGAAGAGGAGTGCTTGTAGGAGAGATAAATTGACACTGTTATTTGCAACCATCCCATGCAGGCAATCTAAATGCCAAGAAGTTTGTAGTGGGGATTTTTGTTATCGTCAGTAGAAGGTGTCATTAATGAAGAATGAGGTGAATGATCACAACTCGCATGCACATCATGCCTGTAGGTGGTCATGCCAGTCTATGGAGAGTAATTTTGTGTGCTGTTGTAGTGGTGTTGATGGACTGGACCAATAGGTTGGTTGGTAGAGATTATATCAAGGGATAGTGGTGACCACTGGAAGGGCTGCAGGTTTTGACCTTGACAGCATTTTGGTCTGTCTCAGTGACTGAGTAGGTTTCTCTATGGGCTTTGGTTCTGCCTACAGGAATCTGTAGACAAATTATGGTGTCACATGTCAGTTCCCTAGGGCCTGAAGCCTTCAGGCACTGCATTATGATGAGGATAGTGGAGGAGATTACCTTGCAGTGTCTAAGTAAATAGAGATTGTCAATATAGCTTCTGTGTTAACATTTCTTGACATTGCAAAAGCTTGTGGGACATTTAGAGTATAAAGGAATGTAGTAAAGATGCCCAAGGAATGGATTATGCACTTCTCAGCTTCACTTAGGCTAGTATTTAGATCACATACTTAGCTATGGTAACCTGAGATATCGTGTTTTTTCATGAGGGAATTTTATGTTCTTTGTGACTAAAAAGAAGAAGTGTAGTGTTTGAGCACAGTGGAATTTGTCCTTAGTAAAAAAAAAACAAATTAAAACAAGCATTTGCAATGCAATAGTACTAGCATTTATGAGAGTTTGAGCTATTGGCGTTGTAAATGACAATGCCTTTTGTTTATGTTTTGGTTTTTAAAACATAAATAAAAGGCATTCAGCCTGATTCATCAAGCCGAAATCGGCTCGCAAAGGGCCAGATTCTGAGAATCTGGCCCTTTGCGAGCGCTATTTTTGCATTTGGGATTCATCATCCCAAATGCAAAAATCGGTAATAGCGATTTTGCTATTTTGCAAGGAATTACATTTAAGGAATCTCTATTTGAGATTCCTTAAATTCAATTCATCATCCATTTAAAAATTGCGAATTCGCAATTTCGGCCCGCTATTTACCGCGAGGTCAAACCTCGTGGTAAAAAGCGAAAACTTAGAAAAATGCTTTTAAAAGCATTTTTCTAAATTGCATGTTGCACACACACATGTCCTTTGGACGTGTGTGTGCGCAACACCTATTTCAATTTGCATTTAAGGGGTGCTACAGGGTGTTCTTTGGACACCCCTGGCACCCTTTAAATCGCTATCTTATTTGCGAGTAGCTAATTGCTAATCGCAAATAAGGAATACTCCCCATTCATTCCTATGGGCCTTTTGGCCCATAGGAATGAATGGGGAGTTATTCCTTATTTGCGATTAGCAATTTGCTAATCGCAAATAAGGAATGTGTAGGAATCGCATTTCTTTATGCAATTCATACATGAATCCCGTTTTGCAAGTCCTTAATAGCGATTCGTTATGAATCGCTATTAGGGGCTCGCAAAACGGGAGATTGATGAATCAGGCTGTTTGTCATTTACAGTGCCAATATCATAAACTATTGAAAATACGAGACCTATTGTATTGAAAATGGTTGTCTAATTGGTACACAGACAAAATATCGAAATTAAAATATCGATATACAATAATATCGATGTTTTAATTTCGATAGTATAGAATATCGATGTCCAAAATATCGACAGACATAATATCGTTTTTTTAAGGTATGTATGTTACTAATATCGAATTTCACTAATATCGAAATTTTGTTTAGTGTTATGTATTTTAATGTGTTGTTTATATGTTTGTTAAACATGTTTTGTAATGTATGTTTGAAAATTTGTAAATTTGTTTACATTTTGCGTTTTAGTATCAGAGCGGGTTGTGGGTTTATAGGGGAATAGGGTGGGAAGTAATTTAATAATAATGAATTAATTAATATATGTTTGTGAATATTTTTAATTAATACTTAATTGGTAATTAATTAATATTAATTAGTTAATTAATTAATATAATTTTGTACATATTTGTAATTAATAATTAATTGGTAATTAATTAATATTAATTAGTTAATTACATTATTTAGAGTAATTTTTTTATATATATAATTTTTTGTTATTGTTAATTGGGAAACAATAATATTAATTAGTAAATTAAATTATTTACAGATAATGTGCTAATATATTTACTTTATTGTTATTGTTAATTAATAATTAATTGATAACTAAATAATATTAATTATGTAATTAAATTATTTAGAGTTAATGTGCTAATATATTTAATGTGTTGTTATTGTTAATTAATAATTAATTGGTAATTAAATAATATTAATTATGTAATTAAATTATTTAGAGTTAATGTGCTAATATATTTAAATTTTTGTTATTGTTAAATAATAATTAATTGGTAATTAATAATTATTAAGTGAATAAATGATATGATTTATTTCTGTGTAGTGGGTTGCGTGTTTATAGGTGGATAGGGTGTGATATAATTAAATGTAATTAATTAAAGAGATTGTAATTTTCTTTGGTATTTATTGTTAATTAATTAGTAATTAATATGTGTTATTTAGTTCATTTATAATTACATCAATTTAGTAATATTAATTGTTATTAATTGATTAATTGAAATTTATATTAATTGTCTTTTTTATATGTGTAGTGTGTTGTGTGTTAAAGTGGGAGTAGTGTTGGAATTAATTTTTACCCCCATGCTATCCAACGCTTTCCCTACTGTTGCACCCTCTGGAGTGTGAATAGTAATTTTTACCCCTACGCTATCCACCGGGGAAACAACCTTTACAACGCAACTTTTACAACTCACTACCATTACAACAAAATTTTTACAACGCAAAAACCATTACAACGCATGTGTTTACAACGCATGTTTTTACAACGCAGGTACCTTTACAACGCATACCATTACAACGTAAGTATAGGTAAGTATATAATAATATTTTCAATTTTATATGTTTTAGTTTTTTTAAGGGGTATTTTTAGGGTTCAGGGTCAGTTTTCAGTTTTTGGGTAAAAGGGTATTTTTAGTGTTCAGGGTCAGTTTTCAGTTTTTGGGTAAAGGGGTATTTTTAGGGTTCAGGGTCAGTTTTCAGTTTTTGGGTAAAGGAGTATTTTTAGGGTTCAGGGTCAGTTTTCAGTTCTTGGGTAAAGGGGTATTTTTTGGGTTCAGGGTCAGTTTTCAGTTTTTGGGTAAAGGGGTATTTTTAGGGTTCAGGGTCAGTTTTCAGTTTTTGGGTAAAGGGGTATTTTTAGGGTTCAGGGTCAGTTTTCAGTTTTTGGGTAAAGGGGTATTTTTAGGGTTCAGGGTCAGTTTTCAGTTTTTGGGTAAAGGGTTATTTTTAGGGTTCAGGGTCAGTTTTCAGTTTTTGGGTAAAGGGGTATTTTTAGGGTTCAGCGTCAGTTTTTAGTTCTTGGGTAAAGGGGTATTTTTTGGGTTCAGGGTCAGTTTTCAGTTTTTGGGTAAAGGGGTATTTTTAGGGTTCAGGGTCAGTTTTGGGTTTTTGGGTAAAGGGGTATTTTTAGGGTTCAGAGTCAGTTTTGGGTTTTTGGGTAAAAGGGTATTTTTAGGGTTCAGGGTCAGTTTGGGTTTTTGGGTAAAGGGGTATTTTTAGGGTTCAGGGTCAGTTTTGGGTTTTTGGGGTACAGGCGTACAGGGTAAAAATAAAAATAAATTTATATTTAAATTAAATCAATTAAATGAAATAAAAAAAAAATTACATTCAATTAATACGTTTTTAATTTATTTTAAATGTATATGTATTAGTTTTAATTTTTTAATTATGTTTTAATGTTTTTATTTATTATTTGTAAAATTATATGTATTTTAAAATTATTTTTACATTATTATTTATACATTTAAAAAAACGATATTTTTAATTTCGATATTTTTGTACTACGATATTAATTTTTCGATATTTTGTACTTACCTTTATGAAGATATGACTCCGATATTTTTGATTTCGATATTTTTGTGTCGATATTTTTGTATGTAGATATTCTGTCTGTCGATATTATGTCAGACATTCGTTTAATTATACAAATAGTGAATAATATTGTTCACTGTTAGTATAATATAAAATCGAGTATATTAGCTGGAATATGACCTTATCTGGAAGCTAAGGCAAGTAAAGAAAATGCTGTTAAATGTATGTTGTATGCATGCTTGCAGGTGAGAGTGAGTTTATGTGTGCCAGAGCATGTTAATGTGTTAGTATGTGTAAGCATGTGTGTTTGAGTCAAAGTAAAGGTCAAATTGCGTGCAATGTCACTTCCACTACCCCTAGAATTTTGATAAAATTGACGTCCATGTTCGAACCAGTTCTTTTTAAATGTAGAATATGAATTCTGAGAAGGAAATAGGGCTATACACTTTAGAAGTAACTTTAGTACAAAAAACAACCCAGAAAATATGGGCTTGCACCTCAAAGATATCTCTAAAGGTATGTCCAGGATCCAAGTAAATGGACTCATATATAATTAATGTTATTTGTCTTGGAGTTGCACTATACTTTCAAAAGTTATTTCACAACAAATACATAGGAATGCTGAAAATTACAAGTGACCTAGAGGACAATGTAGTTTTCTGAGGAGAGTGCATAACATATTTTGTATGATTTGAGGTACTTTTTTGTTAATTTTGAGCAGCTGTTTGCACATGACTCAGTCACATAGTAAGGGAACGGAAAGTCTTTGGCCCAGATGTACAAGCACATTTTCCCATAGACACAGAATGGGAAAAACTGTTTGATACATCTGGCCCTATGTATTGACACCTTTGTCTTCAGTTACCATTTCTATCTTCCTTTCTGTACATGCTGTACACAAACACTTATGGCATTGGCTTTCAATCGCTCAAAATTCAAAACAGGTTGCTACTAGAGGGAGTGCCGCTTTTTATTTTTTCTACGTTTGTTTGGAAAAGTGCAACAAATGGAACAAATTAAAGTAGCTTGTCTAGTTGCAGCAGTCTTGAATTATTCTAAAATGCCCACAAATAATTGTAAATGTTTTTTAAAATACCGCCTTCTTGATGTTTACAAAGGGTTTTCGTTTTCATGTGATTCATAAAAAGTAAATTGTCAACAAATCAGCTTTGCTAGGATGATACATTCCAAAGATTCCAATGGCCATAATTTTCAGTTTCCTCTACGCCATTACCACATGTTTGTTATGTATAATTTAACCATTCTTTTGTGACGCACATTCGCCTGGGCTTTTTTTAGCACTCATTAATCGATATTTATCGGTACTCATCGGAGAATGAAAACCGGCGGATGATTTAAACCATGGCCTCAGGGGCAGAACACAGATTCTAGCAGGATGCATTATTCCATTCAGCCATCAGACCGAAGCGCTTCAAGGGCAAAATGCGACTAAGTGGGGCTCTCTTAGGAATGCTGTCACAAGTGGAACCCTGTTCCCATACACTTCTTTCATGGACATGTAACATAACGCCTTTGTGACGCACATTCGCATGGGCTTTTTTAGCACTCATTAATCGATATTTATCGGTACTCATAAGAGAATGAAAACCGGCGGATGATTGAACCCATGGCCTCAGGGGCAGAACACAGATTCTAGCAGGATGCATTATTCCATACAGCCATCAGACCGAAGCGCTTCAAGGGCAAGATGTGACTAAGTGGCGCTCCCTTAGGAATGTCATCACGCGTGGAACCCTGTTCCCATACACTTCCTGGTCACTCCTTTCTTGCGCACTCATTGCTTAGCTTGAGTCAGGGGCTGCAGTTGGGGCCACCCTATCACTCATTTTTGGCAACCATCACTTATTTTTCCTCAACCGTCTTTGATTTAAAGCACGAGTGAGCAAAACAAAACAAGCATTGGCATAGCCAATAGGTCTCGCCTTTGGGGCCTTATAAGTATTTAGTTATGCAGCACAATATCCTTCCTGCAACAGCATCAACTGTATGGCTAAAGACTTAAAAGGTCCCAAACGCGAGACCTATTGGCTATGCCAATTCTTGTTGAAGCCTGGTACCTATGCTCCACTTTAAGTATACATCGGAATGAGGCAAATTAGGCAGATCCGTTTATGTCGTGTGGCTCAAGAATGATTAGTAAAGCAGCAAACCAGCCCCCAGTGGTGCCAAGAGGTGGAAGGCTAACGGGCCTCCTGTGCAATTTGCTCACCACGGTAGTACAGGCCAGAAATGATGCGCAGCATGCGGGGCAGAGTCTTTGGGTCCAGGGACTGGATGCAGGTCTTGAGCGTGGACATGGTTCTGGCAGCGGTACATACCGCGCCACCTGATGCATCTCTCTCAGCAGGACTCAGCTGCTGAGCCTGAGAGGAAACTACTAGCACCCACTTCTCGCACACACTCTGAAGACTGCAGAGAGCAGAAGGAGCCACCCTCTGTCTCTAGCGCACAGCCCTTTCGCTCAGAGTGCAGAGTCGGGGGAGATCCTGAGCGCGAGTCTGTGTTGCCACGGAAGTTACAGAAAGACCCATGCAGGAAATGCCTGCTCCCTCGGCCACCAGAAGCCAAAATACTCCAATGGGCAAACTGGGACTAGTTTGTTGCAGAAGATAGGTGGAGGTTACCTTGATGTCAAGGTCTATAAAACAAGCATTCGCAATGCAATGGGACTCGCATTTACGCAAGGCCTATTGCATTGAAAAAGGGTGGAGGGCAGGGAGTGAGAAGGCACGAACAATGAAAGGGGGGGCGAGAACGCATGGACTGCGGGAGGTGGGGGGTGAGGGAGAAGGCACGGTAAAAAAATAGTTACCGTGGAACACTCGAAGTAAAGGGTCCAGTAGCCTTGGAAGGATACAAATGATGATATGGTCATCATGAGGAGGGACTAACAAGCCTAAAACCAACCAGAAGGCAGCATTTAGGACCTAAGCCAATGAAAAAGATGGGCAGAGAGTGGGCGGAGCTTCCACAAAGCTTCCACACTATACTGAATACTGCATACGTCGCAAAGTGAACAGCGCATGCGCTGCAACGCTAGGCTCGACCTTACAAGAAGTGGATCAATTTTAATTGAGTTAGGTCTGATGTTATGTCATTTGCAATGATTGACGCTTCTAGGATAGTGGTCAGGGCTCAGTGTTTGTGGTATTTGAGGGTATATCAACATTTCTGCCAGTTTAGTAAAATAGCTACCTTAGGCTTCATAAATATGCCCTCTCTAATGAAGATAAGTTCTGTCACTATTTACTCTTGCCACATAGTGTCACTGAAAAAGTAATTAATAGGCATTCATATTCTGTGGTTCTGAATATTGGTGACTCATATCTCATTTACTAAGAACTCTTAATATCTTACTCATATTCATACATACATATTGGGTGTAACATATCTTATCATTGAATACTTCCTGTTCCATGGCAGGATTTAAACCCCTCGTTTTAAATTAAACCATTTCAAAAGTCTTTAGCAATGTTTAATGTTCAAAATATTGTTTAAGGTTTGTTTTTTCAACACACCATGGTTTTCAGAAGGATCTATGATGTTACAACGCGTTATTTTACAACGCAGACCGTTACATCGCAATTTTTACAACGCAGGAACCATTACAATGCAAACCTTTACAACGCATGTCATTACATAGCAGATGCTATTACAACGCATGGCATTACATCGTAAGTATAGGTAAGTATACCTTTTTAAAAAAAATGTAATTAAGTTAATTTAATTAAATTAATTTAATTAAAATACATTTTAAAATAGTAATTATTTTTATTTAATAAATTTAAATTTATTTATTTAAATTAATTTTAATAAAAATTGTAATTAATTTTATTTAATTAATATAATTAAATTAATTTACTTTAAATATTTTTTTGGTTGTAATTAAATTAAATTATTTAAAATAATGTATTTAATTTAATTATTTTAATTAAGAAATGTAATTAATATAATATAATTAATTTAATTTAACCTAAAAACACCCCTGTACCCCAAAACCCAAACCCTGCCCTGAAACCTAAAAACACCCCTGTACCCCAAAACCCAAACCCTACCTTGAAACCTAAAAACACCCCTGTACCCCAAAACCCAAACCCTACCCTGAAACCTAAAAACACCCCTGTATCCCCAAACCCAAACCCTACCCTGAAACCTAAAAACACCCCTGTATCCCAAAACCCAAACCCTACCCTGAAACCTAAAAACACCCCTGTACCCCAAAACCCAAACCTTGCCCTAAAACCTAAAAACACCCCTGTACCCCAAAACCCAAACCCTACCCTGAAACCTAAAAACACCCCTGTACCCCAAAACCCAAACCCTACCCTGAAACCTAAAAACACCCCTGTATCCCAAAACCCAAACCCTACCCTGAAACCTAAAAACACCCCTGTACCCCAAAACCCAAACCCTGCCCTGAAACCTAAAAACACCCCTGTACCCCAAAACCCAAACCTTGCCCTAAAACCTAAAAACACCCCTGTACCCCAAAACCCAAACCCTACCCTGAAACCTAAAAACACCCCTGTACCCCAAAACCCAAACCCTGCCCTAAAACCTAAAAACACCCATGTACCCCAAAACCCAAATCCTGCCCTAAAACCTAAAAACACCCCTGTACCCCAAAACCCAAACCCTGCCCTAAAATCTAAAAACACCCCTGTACCCCAAACCCTGCCCTAAAACCTAAAAACACCCCTGTACCCCAAAACCCAAACCCTGCCCTAAAACCTAAAAATACCCAAACACCCCAAAACATATACCTCAGTACCCCAAAACATATACTCCTATACTCATACTTATTTTAAAAATTACTTAAATTAATAAATTTAATTTATAATATTTAAATACATTAATAAATCTTTTTATTTATTTTTATTTATAATTAATAATAATTAAATCAATTATATAATATTAAATAAAATAAAAAAAAATTATATACTTACCAATATTTACGATGTAATGGTATGCGTTGTAATACCATCTGCTATGTAATGCCATGCGTTGTAATGGCATCCGATGTAATGGATCCTGCGTTGTAATAGCTGCGTTGTAACAGCATTACGACGTAAAAGTTGCGTTGTAAGTGATACACACCTTTTCAGAATACTCCTCTGTATTTCTAAATGTTCCTCAACGAACTCCAAGGGATAACTGTTCTCTCTAAAAAAGGAATCCCAAATCCACATGGCAAGGAACTGGATGCAGCAACATTATATCAGGACTGCGGCAAGGGCCCTGTCAAACATGAGGAAAGAGATACCTGAGAACTATAGATGCTGCTGTCATTTCCAAGCAACGTGAGAGCTCAGGAACTACAGGAAAATTTAGTTCATTGTTGAGGCACTATGATGTAATGCGCTTTCCATACATACGAAGCCCACACCAATCAGAACCTATACTCTGTAGAGACCACCAGCCATTTCTTCTCGAAATGGGCTTAGTGAGAACACATTAGGGGTGTTGAACCTCTTTGCCTGATGAGGCATAAGTGATAAGCTATACCGTCTCACACGACAGGATCCACTTGTAACAGAGAGCCAGGAGACTCGCTTTATAGAAGAGCTAGAGTAAGGGTGCTTTGAATGTTTTTCACTTTGATTGTGAACTGACTGAAAGAGGTGGCTCTGGATAAAGTTTGGAGGCAATAAAAGAGAATCGTAGCCAAGGCTGTATCCTACCATCTTGCCATGTTGGGAAATAAGGCCTTGTAGGATAGAGTGTTACAGTTAGGAACAGGAGCAAGGTCACAGTGTTGAGAAAGATAGGCAGAGATTGTATTGGATTTTTTTTACAGCATTTTCCGACTGGGGAAGTATTGTGGAGTCATTTACTCTACATTCACCTGAATCTTTGGACCTATAAGGTCTCGGATGGCCAGGGAAACTGGTCTCTTGTTGATCTCGAATCTCTGACAAAATTTCGATTTCACTAAAATCGACCTACACAAATATCGTGTCTTAAATATAGATTACAATTACATCGACATCCTATACTTATTTATAAATTTACTGAAACATCGATCTCACTATATCGATATACAAAAATCTCGACTAAACTAATTTTGATCACACTGATATCGAAATACAAAATATCGACAATCATTAATATACATACCACTATACAAAAACATCGATTACCAAAATATAGACATCAATAATATCGACATTACCTAAATATCGACTTTTCAAAATCATTCTTACAGTTTATATAAACATTATACACATTAAATATATAAAAATTATACTATTAAATAACTATATATCTCTACAATAATATTATTAAATTACGAAATCTATGGTAACAATCACATATTACATTTCTTATATATAAACATATTTATTTAATATTATAAATGTTTTTAAGCTATACTATTTAATTATATTATATTTAAAATACTTACTAATACACAAACTCTCTAAACAAACATTTCAAATGCAGCAAATTTAACTATTAAAAATAAAAAAATTCAAACTAACCAATAGGAACTGTTTTCTATGCTTCTAACCAATCACAAACTAACACTAATTAAACATACCCTATAAAAACAGCTACAATTAAGACTCAAAAACCAGCAGAAATTATTCAGCTTCAAGGAGAAATGCACTTATTTCTACTACTCTAAATATTGCTCTCATACAAATATACTACAAATCAACAAAAAGTAAGTAATTTTATTCTGCTGTATAAAAAGTTACATTATTTGCAACCTGCCGTTCATTCTAAATATCTAAAACTGCTTCTCTATCTATCTCAACATATATCCTAAACAGATTCAAGGTTAACAAACAGATGAACATTTTGAAGAAAAGTAAGTTTATTAAATTACCTTTTTTAACACTAAATGAATGCCAAATCAATAGTAAAACATGTTATAACTAACTCATACATGCCTACTTAAATGTCTAATTTTTGTTTTTTATTAAACACAGTTTTCAAAGACTTACTATGTGAAATGCTTGTTTAAAAAATTGTTACTTCTATTATAAAAACTAAACTAAAGTTTCATCATACTATTACTTTTTTCCACAGATACCTTTACTAATTAAAGCTGCAACATAACAACAAACATTCTACCATCAACAACGAAAAATAAAAAATAGGTAAGCATCGAAAACATGCCCAAGTGCTAATATTTGTATTTTAAACACTCACAATGTTTAGATTTAACTGTTTGTATATTTAAAACTGTTTTTTCTTTAAATGATATATACATCTGAATAAATGTTGCTAACGTTTTCATAATAAAACATTGTACCTTAGCAAATGTGTCATAAAAATACACATATAAACATTCACTAAAATATTCTTCTTTTTCTTTCAACAGACCACGGCAATCTATTAAAGCATCAATCAACAAAAAGATCTCCTTTGAAAATATACTACTTTGGAATAGGTAATTACCCACAAATGTTACATATGTATTTTTTTTCCTCTTCTAATAAAATGACTATTTCTAATAATATTTAATACACCTTTTCTAGATTTAAGAAACCAACAATGACAGAAGATGCAAGATTTATCTGATCTCAGAAAGGGAAATATTTGTTATGCTATATGGGGTATACTTATACTCAGGAAAAACAAAAAGACCTTAAAGTTAACTGGAAATGTACTAAGTATTATTCCAACAAATGTTATGGTCGTGCAACAACTAGAGAAACAAGTGTGATTAATACTACTGAACATAACCATCCACCTAATATCTCAGAAATAGAGGTTAGATCTACCCTAGACAATATTAAGGAATTAAGCAAAACCTCTGACTTACCGACTAGTGTAATACTTAAGGAATTAATACCTAGAGTACCTAGAGAGGCAAGAGGTCAGTTACCAACGATAGCTGCTATAAAAATAACTATTGCTAGAACCAAAAAATCTAGTAGACCAACAATAGCAACACCAAAAACTTTTGAACAGGTCATAATTCCACCTGAGCTTAGCATAACTCATAATGATGAACCTTTTATCTTCTACGACAACAACAACAAAGATAAAAGGATAATAATGTTTGCAACAAACACCAACCTCAAAAAATTAACTGATAGTCAAACATGGATGATGGATGGCACTTTTAGCATATGCCCTAAACCATTCTATCAATTATATACTATACATGGCCAATTCCACAATACCTGCATACCATTCATTTATTGTTTGTTACCAAACAAACAAACTTCTACATACACTGAAATATTAAACAAAATCAAAGAAGAAACAAGAGACTTCTTTCCCCTAAAAATTATAATTGACTTTGAACAAGCTATGATAAATTCCATCCTTAAAATATATCCACACACATCCATACAAGGATGTTACTTACATTTTAACCAATGTATATGGAAAAATTTGCAAAAATTAACACTTAGGGGTCGATTCCGATCCGGTAAAATAATCCGGCGTACGAATCGTATCCGGAGCCGTTTCCGTACGACTCGTACAGACGCCGTACGACCGGACGATTCCGATCCCGATCGGCCGACCCGTACGCGATTCGTACGGTACACGTCGATTCGTACGGAAAAGCGCACGATCACCTACACACCGTACGGCGTGTACACCCCATGATCGCAGGGGTACGCGGCGTACCCCTGTGGTCATGCGGGGTACGTGCCGTACACCCAGCGTACATGGGGTACGTGCCGTACACCCACTGTACATGGGGTACGGTGCGTACCCCACGTACGCAGGGTGTACGGCACGTACCCCGCATGACCACAGGGGTACGCCGCGTACCCCTGCGATCATGGGGGGTACGTGCCGTACCCGGGGGGGGCGTTCCGTACCTGTTTCGGCGCGAACTCTGCGTTTACGACTGTTTTCGCCTCCCGTATGAAAAGGGTCATACGGCGCGTACCCGACACGAATCGTACTTGCTGGGTCGTAAAAACGTGCCGCGATGTCACGTACAGTGGGTTCCGAGTGAGATTCGTATGGAGATTAGAGTAGTACGGAGTCCTGTACGACTCGTACGGAGTTCGGCACCTAGTACGGATCGTACTTCATCGTACGTACGGGACGTCTACGGATACGATTCGTACGGGGAAAAAACTCTCCGTACGACCATTCGGAGCGCATTTTACCGGATCGGAATCGACACCTTAGTGTTGAATATGCAACCAATATTACCTTCGCATACCAAATAAAACACCTCATTGCCCTAGCATACGTGCCAATAACCGATGTGGCTGAACACTATAATCTTTTAATAGAAAGTTCTTTCTATACACAAAATGAACAAAAATTGTCTCCACTTTTGGATTATTTTGAGGATACCTGGGTGGGGAGACTACACCGGTCAGGCCACAGACGACAGCCTAAATTCCTAATTCCTTGGTGGAATGTATATCTACCAACCCTAAATCAAGAGGCCAAAACAAACAACGCAGTGGAGGGTTGGCATAATGCCTTTCTATGTTCAACTGGGCGAACAACTCCTACACTACACAAGCTACTAACAGCAATACAAAAAGAACAAAGTTTCCAAGAGTTAAGAATGGAGCAATCCGTTCTACAATTAAAACCCAAACTATCAAGACAAACAGCCCAAATGTACCAATATTTACAACAACAAGTACAACTTTACCCCACAACAAGAGGACTAGAATACTTAAAAATGATAGCCAAAACACTAATCTAAAAATAATAACTCACAAAAAATCTGAACATTTAAAAAAGCCTTATATGTAACGAAACCATCTTATTCACAAATTATAAGATATTATTATTTTCTAAAAATTATAAATATATAATAATTTTTAGACAAATAAAATATGTAACTCAACCATTTTTTTTTTTTAATTGAACATTTCCCAACACACAACATTTAATAACATAAATGCATTTACCTTTTGACAACAACGTAATTAGCAAATCCAATGATCCATTACAATCCATGCTGTAATAAATCCAAAGCATATAAAAAAAGGGCCCAATACAATGCAAAAATAGTACTGTTCGAAATACATCTGAAATCCCAATTATTAGATAACTCTGATTCCCGAAAAAGGCTCTAGAATGTATGAAACGCTCCAGAAACACAAATAAATCAACGAAGTGTAAAACACATAGCAGTTACAACAACTGAAATGCACTTTTTTTTTTTTTAAAACGTAACAACTCGGAAACGGAAATGGGTGTTTCCAAAAACGTACAAGACAAAAAAAATAATACCCACCTACATAAAACTTAGAATAATACATTATTAATAACTAGAAAATACATATATGTAATGAAAAAATCATAAAAAGCCACAAACACAATAACTCCAAAGCCGTTACTGAGAATACGCTATGAAAATGTAAAAACATTAATAACGAACTACATAAGAAGTTAACCCTAACATAGTATTCCACAAACAACAAATAACAAAGTACTACCTTCAAAATTACCTTAAATTAGTTAAAATATAACAAATAGCACTCTTACCTTCTCAGACGTGAAGTAACTTCCAACCGCGAGCTTGAATCTTCCAAAATGACCCAAAAAGACTAAGAGCGGTTACAAAATGAAACTCCCAAATGATACTATTATCCAAATAACAGTTAAATAAATGTCAACTGAATTTGTTTTAGTAATAGAAATTTGTTAAAACTGTATAATTATTTCGGCTGTATTTATCCCATGTATTAATAATTTTTCTACAAAAATATTAAATTGATTTAATTTTTTTATTATTACATTAATTATTAATATATATTAATATTTAATGTTATAATAAAACAAACAATATTTACTTTCAATTATAGAAAATAAAAAGTGTTATTTTTCATTACTTATATACAAATTCTGACTAATATGTTTAATATATTAATATTAATATTATAAAATTAATATTAATAAATAAAAAATATATAACAGATATTATAATTTAATATGTTTGTAAATTATACATTGTATGATATGAACTCTAAATATTATCAATGTTGTTAATTCCAAAGATATCTACATATACAACATATATTGAAGTTCACATGTATATGTAACAAAAATATTACTATATCATTTATTAACAATTGTGATGTATTGTAATTTCTCTTAAAATGTATATACTCTATATAGTATAATGTTCAATGTTTTATGTTTCACTATATAATTTACATATACCACAAATGTAAATTACTGCGAAGATATCGAAATAAAAAAGAAATTTGTGCTAAATTAGATATATTATTGTGTTTAAATTGTATAAAATAATTTTTTATACATGTATTATTTGCTTTAATTACTATATCAACAAATAAAGAAAAAATGTGTTTAAAACTGTGTCATTTTTATCTACTACCCATTATTAAATAATTAATACCAATATATAAATTTGTAAAAATGTTTACAATATATAATTAACTACACGTCCCATGATCCTTGGCGGACCCGGAAGCAGTAGAGATCGAGGACACCGATCAGAAACCGCGGAGAAAACTGCTCCACCTCGGCGCGCCCTACGGAGAACGTACGGCGCGGACCAGACTCCATGTTGCCACCCCGACTCAAGCACCCAAGAATATAGGAATCTTCTCCCGGACCTCGTATCTTGACGTGGGACCCGGCAAACCACAATTTAAGTGGTTGTCCTTTCCTTTGGACACTTTGACACCCCCCTAGGTCTCGAATTGATTGAGAGACTAACATCCTGATGAGAACTCATTAATCATATGAGTTCGAAACGCGTAGACTCTATAAGCCTAAACAGAATCACTAACTGTGAAAATATCAAGAGGTGTTTTGTAAAAACATAAATGCTGTTGGCTTTATTGTAATCCACCTGATTACAATTTGGAAATAATTCACATGTTTTATTGTTTGTACATAATGGTGTCGATTGCGATCCGGTAAAATGCGCTCCGAATGGTCGTACGGAGAGTTTTTTCCCCGTACGAATCGTATCCGTAGACGTCCCGTACGTACGATGAAGTACGATCCGTACTAGGTGCCGAACTCCGTACGAGTCATACAGGACTCCGTACGACTCAAATCTCCGTACGAATCACACTCGGAACCCGCTGTACGCGACATCGCGGCACGTTTTTACGACCCAGCAAGTACGATTCGTGTCGGGTACGCGCCGTACGACCCTTTTCCTACGGGAGCCGAAAACAGTCGTAAACGCAGAGTTCGCGCCAAAACAGGTACGGAACGCCCCCCCCCGGGTACGGCACGTACCCCCCATGATCGCAGGGGTACGCGGCGTACCCCTGTGGTCATGCGGGGTACGTGCCGTACACCCAGCGTACCTGGGGTACGCACCGTACCCCATGTACAGTGGGTGTACGGCACTTACCCCATGTACGCTGGGTGTACAGCACGTACCCCGCATGACCACAGGGGTACGCCGCGTACCCCTGCGATCATGGGGGGTACGCGCCGTACGGTGTGTAGGTGATCGTTCGCTTTTCCGTACGAATCGACGTGTACCGTACGAATCGCGTACGGGTCGGCCGATCGGGATCGGAATCGTCCGGTCGTACGGCGTCTGTACGAGTCGTACGGAAACGGCTCCGGATACGATTCGTACGCCGGATTATTTTACCGGATCGGAATCGACCCCAATGTGTATATATTGTGGTGTGAAAGTGGTTTGACTGATTGTGTGAATGGAATCATGTTGATATGTTGTGTTTAACTTTCTAAAGTGTAAATATACATTCGAATCCGTCATTTGTTGTTTTGTTGTACATAAGGTCTTAAAAAATTGAAGTGTGTTAAATTTAATTTTCCAAACAAAAAAATCGAATAAATGATTGAAATATAATAAAATAAAAAACAATACTTCTAGATCGAATTAAACATTTGTTTGATTTCTTATGTTTAGCCAAAAATAGGGCAGCTAATTAAATAGCAGCACTGGCATTTTCTATTGTTTATTATTAATTACTATATCAACAAATAAAGAAAAAATGTGTTTAAAACTGTGTCATTTTTATCTACTACCCATTATTAAATAATTAATACCAATATATAAATTTGTAAAAATGTTTACAATATATAATTAATTTTATTATTATTTTACATATATAATAAACTATTACTATCAATTTACTATTCACACATAAATATACAATTAATTAAAATCGATACTGGACACTTAACATTAAACATTTACTTTTCCAAATCCAAAATAAAAAAATGTATTATGAATAATAAACACTTAAACTATCAAATTAACAATTGTAACTCAAATATACATTTAATTGGGGTAGTTGCTGTACACAGAACCTATTTAATTTACTATGCCAACTGCTATCTACATTTAATTAGGATATATGCTGCACACTCAACCTATGTCTAAAACCTAAAAATACCCCTGTACCCCAAAACCCAAACCTAGCCCTGAAACCTAAAATACCCCTCTACCCCAAAACCCAAACCTAGCCCTGAAACCTAAAAATACCTCTCTACCCCAAAACCCAAACCTAGCCCTGAAAACTAACAATACCCCTCTACCCCAAAAACCAAACTCAGCCCTGAAACCTAAAAATACCCCTCTACCCCAAAACTCTAACCTAGCCCTGAAACCTAAAAATACCCCTCTACCCCAAAACCCAAACCTAGCCCTGAAAACTAAAAATACCCCTCTACCCCAAAACACAAACATAGCCCTGAAACCTAAAAAAAACCCTCTACCCCAAAACCCAAACCTAGCCCTGAAAACTAACAATACCCCTCTACCCCAAAACCCAAACATAGCCCTGAAACCTAAAAATACCCCTCTACCCCAAAACCCAAACCTACGCCTGAAAACTAAAAATACCCCTCTACCCCAAAACCCAAACATAGCCCTAAAACCTAAAAATACCCCTCTACCCCAAAACCCAAACCTACGCCTGAAAACTAAAAATACCCCTCTACCCCAAAACCCAAACATAGCCCTAAAACCTAAAAATACCCCTCTACCCCAAAACCCAAACCTACGCCTGAAAACTAAAAATACCCCTCTACCCCAAAACCCAAACCTACGCCTGAAAACTAAAAATACCCCCTACCCCAAAACCCAAACCTAGCCCTGAAACCTAAAAATACCCCTCTACCCCAAAACCCTAATATAGCCCTGAAACCTAAAAATAGCCCTCTACCCCAAAACCCAAACCTAGCCCTGAAACCTAAAAATACCCCTCTACCCCAAAACCCAAACCTACGCCTGAAAACTAAAAATACCCCTCTACCCCAAAACCCAAGCCTACGCCTGAAAACTAAAAATACCCCTCTACCCCAAAACCCAAACCTAGCCCTGAAACCTAAAAATACCCCTCTACCCCAAAACCCAAATATAGCCCTGAAACCTAAAAATACCCCTCTACCCCAAAACCCAAACCTAGCCCTGAAACCTAAAAATACCCCTCTACCCCAAAACCAAAACCTACGCCTGAAACCTAAAAATACCCCTCTACCCCAAAACCCAAACCTACGCCTGAAAACTAAAAATACCCCTCTACCCCAAAACCCAAACCTAGCCCTGAAACCTAAAAATACCCCTCTACCCCAAAACCCAAATATAGCCCTGAAACCTAAAGATACCCCTCTACCCCAAAACCCAAACCTAGCCCTGAAAACTAAAAATACCCCTCTACCCCAAAACCCAAATATAGCCCTGAAACCTAAAAATACCCCTCTACCCCAAAACCCAAACCTAGCCCTGAAACCTAAAAATACCCCTCTACCCCAAAACCCAAACCTACGCCTGAAAACTAAAAATACCCCTCTACCCCAAAACCCAAACCTACGCCTCAAAACTAAAAATACCCCTCTACCCCAAAACCAAAACCTAGCCCTGGAACCTAAAAATACCCCTCTACCCCAAAACCAAAATATAGCCCTGAAACCTAAAAATACCCCTCTAACCCAAAATCCTAACTTAGCCCTGAAACCTAAAAATACCCCTGTATCCCAAAACCCAAACCTAACCCTGAAACCTAAAGATACCCCTCTACCCCAAAACACAAACCTAGCCCTGAAAACTAAAAATACCCCTCTACCCCCAAAAGCCAAACCTAGCACTGAAACCTAAAATTACTCCTGTACCCCAAAAACCAAATTAAATAAATGTATTAATTTTTTTGTCAATTTTATAATTTAACATTTCATATTTAAAATGTAAAATTTCATATTTCAAAATACAATTTTGAAAATCTATTTTATATAAATTTATTTCCTAAAATAAATATTTTATTTTAAATTTTTCATAATTAAATTTTTCTAATTTCAAAATTCTGATTTAAAATTAAACATTTCATATTTCAAATTTAAAATTTGGAAATCTATTTTATATAAATTTATTTCCTAAAATACATATTTTATTTTATATTTTTCATACACTCCCCACCCTTATCCCCTATAAACCCCACATCCCGCTGCTAAAATATTTTATATTTTTCTAATTTAAAATTTCAAATTTAAAATTTCATATTTCAAAAATAAAATTTCGAAATCTATTTTATATAAATGAATTTCCTAAAATAATTATTTTATTTTATATTTTTCATACACTCCCCACCCTTATCCCCTATAAACCCAACATCCCGCTGCAAACATATTTTGAAATTTTCAAATTTAAAATTTAAAATTTAAAATTTAAAATTTCATATTTCAAAATAAAAATTTCGAAATCTATTTTATATAAAATTATTTCCTAAAATAAATATTTTATTTTATATTTTTCATACACTCCCCACCCGTATCCCCTATAAACCCGACATCCCACTGCAGAATTTTTAAATAATTTTATAATTTCAAATTTCAGATTTAAAAATTAAAATTTCAGATTTCAAATTTAAAATTTCGAAATCTATTTTATAAAAATGTATTTGATAAATTATTTATTTGTATTTATATTTTTCATACACTCCCCACCCTTATCCCCTATAAACCCAACATCCCGCTGCTAAAATTTTTATATATTGTCTATTTTCATATTTCTATTTTCAAATATTTAATTTCGCATTCTAATTTCTCTAACATATTTTTTAACATTTATTTTTTTAATATTTATATTTTTAAAACACTCCCCACCCTTATCCCCTATAAACCCAACATCCCGCTCCTAAAAATTATAATACTTTATATAAATAATTTATATTATAATTAAATATTATAGCACATTTATATAACATTTTTTAATATTAATATATTAGAAACATATATTTAAAAATATCGATATTTTGACATTTCGACATTATATATGTCGATATTTCTATCATCGACATTACTTATCTCGATATTAATGAATATACATTCAAATCGATATTTTAGACAACGATATTTAGAACATCGATATTTCTTACCTTTGATTTTTCTGACTCGATATTAGTGCAAATCGACATTGTTGACTCGATATTTTGACTGTGCACCGTTGATCTCACCGGACGTAAGGGGGTCCAGGACTAGCCAAATGTGGAATTCCTGGTGTGAAGCATATTTCCCTATGGTCGGGACAGTTTTAATATGTCATGATCCCTACATCAGATTTGCTTTAATTGTGTCACATTTTAATCATTTGTATTGTATTATTTTTTTACCTAAATTGCTATGGGAAAATTATTGTGTTTATTTCATAATTGTAACATTGTTCCGGTTGTGTGTCGCTTGCCCTTTTCTCTGAGGAATGCCTTGTTACTTATGCCAAGCTTTCATAGTAAATCCTAGGATTACTCACAGATAACGTTTTACCCACCATCAGTACAACAGAAAGGAGCAGTGAGTCATTTTGCCAATTGCCCAAGCTAAATGAGCTACTGTGCTGTGTGAATGGTTCCGTCAGCAACCATTGTGAATTGTGCTCTGGATCCCCTGCTTCCGGATATCAGCAGGTATCATTACCATCATTGATTGCAACTACTTCTCTTCTCTGCAATTGCAAAATGGAGGGGTACACAGTAGGCAATGTGCAATGCTGGGCAAAACAGTAATATATATAATATAATATGTGATCATGGCCAAGATTGGCCAAAACGTGTCATGACAGAGAATTCAGCAAACAACTAGAGAAAGTGAAGTCGTGTCTGTGCCCGATTCTTAGAGGAACAAGGTGTATATTATGTATGTATGTATGTATGTATGCATGTGTATTTATCCCTCATCCCTGGTTGACTAGTGGTAGAGTGTCACTGCTCTGCTGCTGGACTGCCTCTCTTTTCTACTTTCTACCTTTCTGCGTTTATTCAGCTTTTTTCCTTTTTTGTATTTTTCTTCCCTTTTGTTTTTGCTGCCTTCACCACTTCTGCTGTGATCCCCCGCAGCTCCGCCCCCCTCCAGTGACCCTTCCTGCTCCTGCGTTTCCCACCGCCCAGCCCTCCAGTCCTCCCCGCAGCACTACTTAATTGCTGCCGCTTCGCAGTGAAAGCGCAGTCCACTGACCTTCTGATATACTTGCTCCCTTCATGGTGCAGCTCTGCCTGGTAGCAACTACTGACCCTGTTGCTGCTGCTGACGCTTGGTCAGGAGTTCAAGGCCCTCCTTCACCCACAGGCTCCTGCCTGCGGCTCATCCCTGGTGGTCTAGTGGTAGAGCGTCACTGCTCTGCTGCTGTCCTGCCCCTCTGTCTCTCTTTTCTGTTTCTTCAGCTTTCTGCCTTTATTCAGCTTTTTTCCTTCTTTTCCTTTTTCTTCCCTTTTATTTCACCCCCCCTTGCCCCTGAGATCCCCTGCAGCCCTGTCCCCCTCCAGTGACCCTTACCACGTTTCCTGCCTCCCAGCTGTCCAGCCCCCTCAGCATTGCTCAGTGACAGTCACTGTGCAGCTCTGTCCTATGCGGATGATGCACAAACTATTGTGTCAATCACCAATAGCATAAGGCATCCGCTGCAAATTTCAAAAGCTGCATGCGGGCTATGGCTTCATGGATGGTAGACAACTAACTATGACTCAATGGTGACAAGACAGAATTCCTGATTTTTGTCAGTGGATAACTATATGATCACAATCCTGGTGGCCTGAAATGCTCGGCACGTGCCCCTGTCCAGCTCCAGCAGCAAAGAATCTTGGTGTCATGGTTGATAGCTCTCTCTCTTTTGACCCCCAGATCAACAGAAAGCTTTCCACCTGTTTTGGTATCATCAGGATCCAGAGGAAGATCTTTCCATGTCTCTCCTTTTCCTCTTGAAATCAGGCAGCTGTTGCCCTGGTTTTGTCCAGATTGGATTATTGAAATGCCCTTTACCTGGACATCAATAAGGGATCCATCCATAAATTGCAGCTTGTACAAAATGCAGCAGCAAGACTTGTGATGGATCTTCCTAAATTCAACCCAGTTTCAGCATCTATTTGTAAGCTGCACTGGCTTCCTTTAGAAAAGAGAATTTTGTTCAAGACCCTTTGCCTTGTTCATAAGGCTCTTCATAATTTGGGTTCCAAAGGTATTAAAAGGCTCTTCCAATGGTATGTCCCTACTAAACAACTGCGGTCTGACAGCATAAATTGGTTGGTAGTTCCAAGGTTCAGGAGGGCCAGGTGGGGGGGGGAAGAGCTTTTTCTGTTGCTTTCTCTCAGCTTTGGAATTCCCTCCCGCTATCGGTCTCTGGGCAAGACTCTCACCTATTGTTTTGTGAGACATTAAAAACATGGCTCTTCACACTTTAACTGCTAGGTTCCTTTTGGTGCTCCTTACGACTGCCGCAGCGCCTTGAAGCCTTTGGGCAAAGGGTGGGCAGTCATAATATCGAGTCTTTTATTTCGACTGGACAGAATATCGAGTAAAAAATATAAAATGGACATAATATCGACTAGACATAATATAGACAACAAAAATATCGACTAGAGAAAATTAATATCGAATAGAATGGACATAATATCGAATCAAAAATATAGAATGGACATAATATCGACTAGACATAATATAGCCAACAAAAATATCGAATTTAAGGTAAGTTAATATTAATTTTAATTTTTTGTGTAATATAAGTCTGTAGCGGGTTGTGGGTTTATAGGGGAATAGGGTGGGAAATAATTTAATTATAATTAATTAAATATGTTAATTTATTTATTGATATTTATTTAGAATTAATTGTTAATTAATTATTAATTGGTAATTAATTAAAATATAATTGGTAATTAATTATAATTGATTAATTGATAATTATTTTAATTTTAGTAATTTATTTTCTGTAGCGGGTTGTGGGTTTATAGGGGAATAGGGTGGGAAGTAATTTAATTATAATTAATTACATTTTTTAATTATTTATTGATATTTATTTATAATTAATTGTTAATTATGTATTAATTGGTAATTAATTAAAATATAATTGGTAATTAATTATAATTGATTAATTGATAAATATGTTAATTTTATTAAATTATTTTCTGTAGCGGGTTGTGGGTTTATAGGGGAATAGGGTGGGAAGTAATTTAATTATAATTAATTAAATATGTTAATTTATTTATTCTTAATTATTTGGAATACATTGTTAATTAAATAATAATTGGTAATTAATAAAAATATGATTGGTAAATAATTTTAATTGATTAATTGATAAATATGTTAATTTCATTCATTTATTTTCTGTAGCGGGTTGTGGGTTTATAGGGGAATAGGGTGGGAAATAATGTAATTCTCATTAATTAAATATGTCATTTAAATTATTGGTATTTATTTTGAATTGATTGTTAATTAATTTTAATAGGTAATTAATTAAAATATAATTGGTAATTAAAATTAATGTATTAATTTTGAAATTGTAAATTAATTTATTGTTAAAAGGTAGTTAATTAGTATGAGTAGGCAATTTTTATAATTAAATAATTTTATTTTGTATTTATAAATAAATATGTAATATTTTTTATACACAAGTACAATATTTTATTTATTTGTAATTGGTATTACTATTTATTGATTGATTGAAAAAGCTTTATTCGAGTTATAAACTCATAAAAGCACACACATAAAAGTTTATACATTAAAACTCTTAACATACATTTAACAGCATAATACAATTAAAATTCATAATTCACACGCATAAAATATTTAGCAATATTAGTTAGTGCAAACTTTCTCAAACAGTGCTAAGACTCAGTACATGTTGAAAGATAAACCCTCCGCCTTCTGGAACATGCCCAAATGTATACAATCAAAACTCTTAGCATACATTTGGCAACATATTTCAATTAAAAATTCATAATACACACACATAAAATACTTAACAATAATAGTTAGTACAAGCTTTCTCAAAAAGTAATAAAACTCAATGCAAGTTGGGAGATAAAGCCCTCCGCCTTATGGACCACGCCCACCCCAGATATTTTGCCGTTCCTACTACAATGGACATTTCGGTGGAGGTACAAATAATTCTCAACCCCTCAACACCACTTAGTACACCAAGATTTCTACAAACAGGTGCCAACCAGGATTTTCTCGGGTTTACGTAGGCCTCGCACAAAAATAAGAAATGTGCGATACTTTCGTTGGTAGCACCACATGACGGGCAACACGAACTACTACTAGTTCTCCAACTAGACGTCAATGACCTCAGGGGGAGTGAACCTGCCCTTAACTGGAAAAATAATTTCCTATCTAACGGAACAGTTATAATGTCCCAATACTGTTCTAGGGCAGGTCTCATTTTAATTTCCATAAATCTACCCCCCATAGATTCTGAGGTTACGCTCCTCCAGAGCTTCTGCTCTATGTGATCCCAATATATGGCCTTTATAACATTTTTACTAAGGAATACTTCCCCAATTGGATTTTCCCAGAGCTTGGAAAGACCGAGCTCAGCGAGGAGATCCCTGAGCATCTTCAGCCATGCAATTTTGTGGAAGACATCTGATTTAACTAAGGCTAAAAAACCCTCAGCATAGTGTCTAATTTCTGCGGTCGTCCATAGCCGTCTCCAGTAGAGGATAGGCCTTAGTCTGGCACGATCGCTAACCAATCTCCTTCCTAGATCCAGACCAAGTGGTATTAGTGGGGTGCTTTGGGGGAGACTTGTTATTCCTCTCAGAAACCTGTTCTCGGATCTTTGGAGGGTATCAAGCCTCTCAAAACCCCAAACTTCAGCCCCATAGAGGGCTGCACCCAAGGCTTTTGCATCGTATACCATAAGGACCGGTTTTATAGGCCTAGTTTTGGATTTTACTTGTTCTACCCGGAGTGCTCCTGAAATCTGCTAGTGTTTCAGTACCGCCTTCTCAATATGTCTCGACCAACCAAATTTACTCGATATCTCCACCCCTAGGTATGTAAAAACATTTACTACCTCCAGTTTCGTGTTGTTCAGGGATACCCTTGGTTGAGATTGGCGCCTTTGTCCGAAAACCATCAGCTTTGTTTTACTTACATTAACTTCGAGACCTTGTTCTTTACAAAACATATCAAATATGTTCAAGGCTCGCTGGAGTCCTGCCGGGGTTTTGGACACAATCAGGGTGTCGTCAGCGAACATCAGGATCGGAACCCTGATGCCCGCTAGCGAGGGTGCATCCACCCTTGCATCCAACATCCTATCCACTATACCGTTAATGTACAAGGAGAACAGCAGGGGTGCCATGGCACATCCCTGCCGTACCCCCCGGTCAACTGGGAAATTAATGGTAGATTCCCCGTTCCTCCCCCACTGGACTTTAGCAAAATTGCTTTCGTGGAGACGCATTATTAATGTAAGCAACTCGGGTGGGACCCCTATCTTGCTCAGGACAACCCACAGCTATTATACTATACTATTTATGTTATTTATATCTATTTGTGAAGTATTTACTTTCCCTATTATTGCACTCTCTGAAGTTGGAATAGTAACTGGAGTGGGTATGCAACGTTTACAACGCAACTTTTACTATGCACTACCATTACAATGAAACTTTTACAACGCAAAAACTTTTACAACGCATACATTTACAAAGCATGTTTTTACAACGCAGATACCTTTACAACGCATACCATTACAACGTAAGTATTGCTAAGTATATAATTATTTTTAAAATGTTATATGTTTGGGTTTTTGGGTAAAGGGGTATTTTTAGGGTTCAGGGTCAGTTTTCAGTATTTGGGTAAAGGGGTATTTTTAGGGTTCAGGGTCAGTTTTCAGTTTTTGGGTAAAGGGGTATTTTTAGAGTTCATGGTCAGTTTTCAGTTTTTGGGTAAAGGGGTATTTTTAGTGTTCAGGGTCAGTTTTCAGTTTCTGGGGTAAAGGGGTATTTTTAGGGTTCAGGGTCAGTTTTCAGTTTTTGGGTAAAGGGGTATTTGTAGGGTTCAGGGTCAGTTTTCAGTTTTTGTGTAAAGGGGTATTTTTAGGGTTCAGGGTCAGTTTTCAGTTTTTGGGTAAAGGGGTATTTTTAGGGTTCAGGGTCAGTTTTCAGTTTTTGGGTAAAGGGGCATTTTTAGGGTTCAGGGTCAGTTTTCAGTTTTTGGGGTAAAGGGGTATTTTTAGGGTTCAGGGTCAGTTTTCAGTTTTTGGGTAAAGGGGTATTTGTAGGGTTCAGGGTCAGTTTTCAGTTTCTGGGGTAAAGGGGTATTTTTAGGGTTCAGGGTCAGTTTTCAGTTTTTGGGTAAAGGGGTATTTGTAGGGTTCAGGGTCAGTTTTCAGTTTTTGTGTAAAGGGGTATTTTTAGGGTTTTTACTATGCACTACCATTACAATGAAACTTTTACAACGCAAAAACTTTTACAACGCATACATTTACAAAGCATGTTTTTACAACGCAGATACCTTTACAACGCATACCATTACAACGTAAGTATTGCTAAGTATATAATTATTTTTAAAATGTTATATGTTTGGGTTTTTGGGTAAAGGGGTATTTTTAGGGTTCAGGGTCAGTTTTCAGTATTTGGGTAAAGGGGTATTTTTAGGGTTCAGGGTCAGTTTTCAGTTTTTGGGTAAAGGGGTATTTTTAGAGTTCATGGTCAGTTTTCAGTTTTTGGGTAAAGGGGTATTTTTAGTGTTCAGGGTCAGTTTTCAGTTTCTGGGGTAAAGGGGTATTTTTAGGGTTCAGGGTCAGTTTTCAGTTTTTGGGTAAAGGGGTATTTGTAGGGTTCAGGGTCAGTTTTCAGTTTTTGTGTAAAGGGGTATTTTTAGGGTTCAGGGTCAGTTTTCAGTTTTTGGGGTAAAGGGGTATATTTAGGGTTCAGGGTCAGTTTTCAGTTTTTGGGTAAAGGGGTATTTTTAGGGTTCAGGGTCAGTTTTCAGTTTTTGGGTAAAGGGGCATTTTTAGGGTTCAGGGTCAGTTTTCAGTTTTTGGGGTAAAGGGGTATTTTTAGGGTTCAGGGTCAGTTTTCAGTTTTTGGGTAAAGGGGTATTTGTAGGGTTCAGGGTCAGTTTTCAGTTTTTGGGTAAAGGGGTATTTTTAGGGTTCAGGGTCAGTTTAGGGTTTTTGGGGTACAGGGGTACTTTGTAAAAATAAAGTAAAATTACATTTAAATTACATTAATTAAATACAATTAAATAAAATTAAATTATATTATAATATTTTAAATTAATTTATATTAAAACAAATATTATATACTCACCAATACTTACGTTGTAATGGTATGCGTTGTAAAGGTATATGTGTTGTAAAATCTTGCGTTGTAAATGTATGAGTTGTAAAAGTTTTTGTGTTGTAAAAGTTTTGATGTAATGGTAGGTGTTGTAAAAGTATGCGTTGTAACGTCATACATCCCTGGAGTGGGAATAGTAATTTTAACCCCTACGCTATCCAGCGCTTTCCCTACTGTTGCACCCACTGGAGTGGGAATAGTAAATTTTACCTCTACGCTATCCAACACTTTTGCTAATGTTGAACTCACTATAGTTGTTACAATAAATTTGAACAATTTTCTATGCTACGCTAAAAATGTTATATATGTTTATTTAATAATATGTTTATATATATATATATATATATATATATATATATATATATGTATTATTTTTGGTGATATAATTTTTTTAATTATAGAAATTATTTATTAAAATTAAAATTTTAAAATAATTATTTCTAAGTTTATATTAAATATATTTATTACTATATTAGTTTTAACTTAATTTTAAGACATTTAAAAAAATCGATATTTTGACAGTCTATATTTTTGTAAGTCGATATTTTGGAGTCGATATTTTGGTACTTACCTGTTTGTAGATAGGGAGTCGATATTTTGTCACTCGATATTTTTCACTCGATATTTGTGTATCTCGATATTTGTGACATCGATATTATGTCAGTGATCCGGGCAAAGTTCACGCTCATTGCTGGCATGCCAAAGGTGCACCAAAGGCAATCCCGTCTGTGCCTGGACTGCGCCCAGCGCCAGGGACCCTGGTTCTCAGTACCTCCACCACTGTGATGCCAGCACCCTCCTTGCCCTCAACTCAGGATGCTATGCCGCCTGCCATCTCGCTTTGCCCAAGGAGACCCAGGAACTCATCTCCTGTCGGAACTGCAGTCAAATCTTTACCCACGCCAACATTCTAGATCCTCTCGTCACCCAACTGACCAACCGCGCACCAGACCAGCTCAACCTCATCCTCTTCAACGTGCGATCCCTCCACAAACACGCCACAGAAATCTGAGATCTCCTCAACACCGCGTCTCTTGACATCGCCTTCTTCACGGAAACCTGGACTATCCCTTGTTCTGGACAAGACATCACCAAAGCCATCACTGACAGCTGCAAAATCCCCCGCAAGGACCGTGCCGACCGTCCAGGAGGAAGCATCACCATCGTTCACAAGAACAACCTCCAATTGACCACGCGCTCAAACTACGCAACGACAGCCATGGAACACCTCCACTTGCAGACCAACCCCAAAAACACCCTCTGCGGCACCCTCTTCTACAAGCCTCCCATCCGCCGGCTGCCCCTCAACGACACCATCGTAGACCTCATCGCACCCCAGGATCTCACATCCACTGATTACATACTACTCGGAGATCTCAACTTCCACTTAGACAATCCTAGTGACCAGAACACCGCCTATCTAATGGAGAACCTCACCAACATCAGACTCAAGCAGCTAATCACTGCATGAACCCACACAGCCAGACACATGCCAGCAGGAACATCACCCACAGCCACATCACCGAACTCCTCTGGACCAACCACCACTGCGTGCGTCTCGCCTTCACCACGCCCACCATACAACACCATCCTCAGCGCCCCACCGGTCGTAGCTGAAAAAAGGCCTGAGAAGAACTTCTCAACAACTTATTCAGCACGATCATTCCACCAACACAAACAGATGCCAACACTGCAGGATGTAACCTTCACCAATGGATCTGCAACTGCACCGACACTCTGGTATGCCTCAAGAAGACACCAGGCAAGCAACACTACAAGAAAGCCAGCTGTTTCACTCCCACCCTCCATGAGTCCAGATGCACCTGCAGAGGACTTGACAAAAGATCAAGAAACAACAAATCCCAGGAAACCCACAAACCATCAAATCCATGGTCAAAGAGCACCACCTTCTCCTCGAATCCACAAAGAAAACAGCCTAACAAGACAGTATCAACGCCAATGCGCACAACAGCAAAGAACTCTTTGCCATCATCAAAGAGTTCGCCAGGCCCAACAGCGAGATCACAGACATCCCACCCTCCAAAGACCTCTGCAACAAACTCGGCACCTTCGTCCACCACAAGATCAGGCAGATCTATGACAGCTTCAGCACCTAAGACCGCCACCACTTTAACCAACCACACTGCACCACAACAGATCGTGCTCAACTGGACTTATCGGATCCTTGCCAGTACCACATCTTCCATTGAGCAGCCACCTTCATCGCCGGAGCTTGGCCACACCATCAACTGTTTCATCGAAACCGCCACCTTTCCTGACTGGAAACATGATGAGATCATCACCCTGCTGAAGAAGCTGTGCGCTGACCAGACAGACCTCAAGGACTTCAGACCCATCTCCTTCCTTTCCAGCCAAGGTAATCGAAAAGGCCACTAACGCCCAACTCTCTGAGTTCATTGAGGAAAACCACATCCTGCACACCTCCCAATCCGACTTCGGAAGCAACCACCGCAGTGAGACCGCACTCCTTGCTGCCACTGACAACATTGGCTCCCTCCTCGACTTGGGCAAAACCACAGCCCTCATCCAACTGGACCTCTCAGACACTTTCAACTCTGTCTCCCACCGCATACTAATCATGAGACTCCAAGATACCGGCATCCACGACAAGGCACTGGACTGGATCCACTCCTTCCTTACTGGCCAAACACAGTGAGTCAGACTACCCCTGTTCCTCTCAGAACCTACAGAAATCAGCTGTGGAGTGCCTCAGGACTCCTCCCTGAGCTCCACCCTCTTCAACATCTACATGGCCCCCCTCTCAGCCATCATAAGAAGCCACAGACTCAACATCATCTCCGAAGCCGACAACACCCAGCTGATCCTCTCCCTCACCAACGAACCCACAGCCGCCAGAATCAACTTTAACAGCGGAATGAAAACCGTTGCTAACAGGATGAAAGACAGCTAAACTCAAGCTCAACTTGGACAAGACTGAAGTACTCATCCTGGGACCCGCCCCCTCGGCCTCGGGCGACTCCTGGTAGTCCACCTCACTCGGAACCTCTCCCACCCCTACAGACCATGCATGTAACCTCAGCATCATACTGGTATCCTCTCTCACAATAAACTACCAAATCAACACAGTATCCTCACCCTGCTTCCACCACTCCACTTCTTCAAATGTATCCCTTCAGAATCCAGAAAGATGGCCACCCATGCACTGATAACCAGGAGACTTGACTACGGCAACCCACTTGACGCCGGCGCCGTACAGAAACAGCTGAGGAAACTACAAAACATCCAAAATGCTGCAGTCAGACTGGTCCTCGCCATCTCCCGCAGCAGCCACATAACACAACAACCCGACAACTCCACTGGCTCCTAATCAACAAGAGAATCCCCTTCAGCTCCTCACACATGCCACCAAAGCTTTCCATGACGCAGGGCCATATATTTAAAATAGTGGTAACAGTTAGGGACCTATTACTTACCTATGTCTAAGGTATTAACACTGATCACAGCCAAAATGTAGTTAATACAATATTGCTGCCTTTTTATTCTCTAAAAACAGCCTTTACACAATGATATATTGGCTTGTCATTGCCATGTACCACGGTATACTGCAAAGTTATCACTGTATACCATGGCCCAAAATATAACTAAGGCCTAGCTGATTATTGAGTTGGGGAACCCTTTGGTCATGCACGGTGTTGCATGGGCAGCATATTACTTAATTCAGATTTACAAAGCAACGCTAGGCCACCATGCATGGTCCTGCGTGAATTGGTAAACCAGGAGCAATGCAAGGCAGCACAATTCTTCAGAACCTACATTGCTGCTAAATTTCACATACATACATACATCTGCCATGACAATGTACCCACTCCACTATACGCTATTCTACTCTATGCCTCTCCACTGTACGAGATTCCAGTCTATGCCACTCCACTCCATTCCATGCTATTACACTATACGCAACCCCACTGCACTCCACTACACTCTACGCTCTTACACTTTACGCCCCTCTACTCTACGTCACTCCAGTCTACATCACCCCACTACATGCCGCTCTACTGGACACTACTCCACTACATGCTATTACACTCTATGCCATACCACAGTACGTCACTCCACTCTACTGTATTCCACTGCATGCCACTCTACTTTACAACAGTCCACTGTACTCTATTCCACTGTATGCCACTCCAGTGTACACCACTCCAGTGTATGGCCTGCCTCTCTACACCACTTCATTCTATGCTATTTGATTGGACGCTGCTCCAATATCAGCCACTTCATTGTATGCTATTACACTGTACCCAGGCCACTGTATGCCACTCCAGTCTACACTGCTCAATTTTACGCCACTCCACTGTACGCTATTCCATCATACACTACTACACTGTACGACACTCCACTGTACATTATTCTGTTCTAGGTCACTCCACTCTATGTTATTACGCTGTACACAACTCAACTCTATGCCAGTCCACTCTACACTATTACACTGTATGCAACTCCACTGTATTCCTCTTCAGTGTACCCCACTCCACTGAATGCCACTCTGCTATAGGCTACTCTAGTATATGCTATTCCACTCTACTCCATTCCACTGTATGCCACTCCAGTCTATTCTATTCCCCTGTATGCCACTCTACTGTATGCTACTTCACTCTATGCCCCTCTAGTGTATGCCGCTCCACTATTCCCTACTTCATTCTATACTATTTGATTGGGTGCCACTTCACTGGACGCCAGTCCTCTGTATGCTATTACAGCCCTTTCCAGTGTATGTCAATCCAGTCTGTCCCATTTCACTGTATGCCATTGTACTGTATGCTACTCCACTATACAATATCCCATCCTACACCACTCTAATGTACACCCCTTCATTCAATGCTATTCATCTGTATGCCACTCCATTGAACACTGCTCCACTCTACATTACTCCAGTGTACACAACTCCATGCCACTCAATTCTACTCTATTCCATTGGATGTCAATCCATTCTATGCCACTCCACTATATGCTATTTCACCCTGCCCCCTCCACTGTACACCACAACAGTCTACACCACTCCACTGTACCCCACTCCACTCTACGCCATTCTACTCTATGCTATTCCACTCATTACTACTCTACTCTACGCCACTCAACCGGACTCCACTCTATGCTATTACAGTGTACGTCACTCCACTCTACGCTATGACTCAGAGATGTCATTTGAGATGTCATCAGTGATGTCACTGACCATGTCATGAATGATGTAATATGTGACATCATCAGCAGTGGATTGCGGGCGCGCGAGTTATAGTTAGTACAACTAACTATAACGGGGGAGTTTCAATGGTTTTATACGAGTGAAATGTCTAGCTAACTATAACACCCCAAAAACCTATGGTTTTTTCAGTGAATATATATATATGTATATGACCAAACCAAAGGTTGCAGTGGCGTTTTATTTAGGGTCAGGTTCCATTAATATAAACCCAGTGAAATTCAGCAGTTATAGTTAACTGAGCTACTTATAATTTGAGCCCCTGCAATATACTGCTTATGACCTCACATATTACATCACTCATGACATGGTCAGTGACATCACTCATGACATTTCAAATGACATCACTGATGAAATCACTTATGGCGTCATCCACAAAATCTCTGACGCACCCACTCACACCCTCATATAACCTTTCATTCATCCACTCCGACTTCACATATTAGCGTTGAAAAGTCACAACTTTGTGTTTATCTTGGCCGTGTAGAAGTGCTTACTTATGCTATGACCCACTGTCTCACACTGGACAGCAACGTGGACACTGGGAGGAAATCATGAGCATTAATCAGAATTGCTTTTTGATATGGATTGAATGTGAAGCAACTTCTAGCATCAAACGTTTTGGTGCTTTAAGAAAAAGAGACTGTTCGCTTGTAAAGCATTCTTTGACCAGGCCCGTTCAAATTTTAATATAATTAGCCTAATTAGGGGATACTTTGCTATTTATATGTGATGTTAATTTACAGCGTTTTATTTTATTTTATTTTATGATTTTAGTCTAATATTTTGGCACTATGTTTGAGCAATTGGCGAAGCAATTAACATACTTTCATTGTAACCGCCCATACAGGAGACGTGAATGCTGTGAACTAATATACCTTTATATGCGCACATTAGGGGAAAGTGTTATGACATTGCCAGTTACAAAGACATAGTAAATTATAGATTTTTTGTCTTCTATTTTTTGCATTAGGCAAAGTTGGCAAAACATCTGATTTGTCTCAATGGCATTAGTGACACTTTTCATGCGTTTAACTTACATCAACTTAGTTAACTCTTTCAGATATTCCGTTCTGGTGCAATGTTTTTAACTGTTAGTATTTTGTTTATGTCTATTTCATACCTGCAGGGGGTGGGCTATACATTTTCACATTGTTTGGCTGCCAATTTGATTGACAAAGGCATCTTTGAAGCCGAAACGCGTGTCCTTAAGCCCGGCGTCGAGGGAGACCTGGTAAAATCAAGATGCCATATTCCTGCAGCTTTCGAGTATGTGCCTTCTTCTTTGGGAGTTGGATTGTTTGTTCATATATATTAATATATATATATATATATATATATATATATTATATATATATATATATATATATATATATATATATATATATAGATAAAAATCACAATCCTGGCCTGCCTCGTTGCCGATGAGTTTACCCAGGTACGGACCACCACAAACAGAGACAAAAATAATCTTCAATAAAGTTCTTTAATTGTGCCAATAGTACATAGTCCATATCAGACTAGTGCCTGCCATGACACGTTTGCGGCGTTGATCACATATATATATAGATATTCACTGACAAAAACAAAGTTTACATGGACGTTATAGTTAGGCTGACATTTCACTCGTACAAAAAGGAATTCAGCAGTTATAGTTAGCTGAGCTTACTATAATTCACGCCTCGCAGTGCACTGCTTATGACCTCACATATTATATCACTCATGACATGGTCAGAAACATCACTCATGACATCACTAATGGCATCGCAAATGCCCACCAATGCCCGATAGATGTGTTCATTGAAGCTCCTGTTGTTCAATACTGCTGTGGTCTACCTGGACCAAGGGCTGCTCCAGCAATTGCTTTATCTCCTCCCAGAAGCAGGACCAAGCAGAGAAGCATGTTTCCAGTCCCCCTGCCCGCTGCACAGAGAATACAAAGACCTGCATTGTGATTAGTCTGTGTCAAGGGAACAGTACTGCTCTGAGCGCTATCATTGCTGAACTAGGGTATTCTGTTCCTGACTCTTGATTCGAGTTGCACAGACACTCTAACCCCAGGGTGACCTGCCTCAGCTTTCATGAGAATGGGAACCTGGGCAAAGTGTTTGGGGGTAGAATACTGGGTCACCGTAACCCAAGTCCCAGTGTATTGAATTGTACCTGGTAGCACTACATGTGTGGTGTTCTATTTTAAGAATGTGTTTTAAATTTCTGGTTTGGATATTCACTTATTGTGCTGCTGTGTTTTTGTTTAGTTCTGAGCTCGCACACCCCCTCTACCTCTATGAGATGCCTGCGATCAATGTCCTGATAGCACGGTGCGGACAGTGGATACCTGATGATTATTTGTGAACTACACCTGTCTACTTGTCCTGGCTTGCGATGTTACAGTAAGTTATAGACTTTGGCCAGTTAATGTCACATGCGCTACTCCTGTCATTCGCACCAAAACAAGCAAATGGTCTAATTGTAGCAGTATACCATGGGCAAACACCACATATTGAAGGACCTACCCCTTTCTCTCACGTTGAAATATTAAACTACAAAGCTGGGGTTAACACCTCTTTTATGGAGCACTGCTTTAACTACATACTCCTTTGGTGGCAGCACTGATGGGCTTCGGCATGTTAAGGTTCTTGTCAAGAATCATCCCCAGTGGTCTTGCTGAATCAATAACTTGCTGCAAGCGGTTGAGGTCTATTCCTAAATGATGGGTGACTGGTTGAGTGGAGCGATCAGAAGGAATTCGGGTTTGACAATGTTTAGGTTGAGGTGGTGTGAAAAACAAACGAGGGTCCCTGAATTTAATACTAGGAGAGGAAAGCAGGGAAAATGAACCAACAAAAACAGGAAAACCTCTCCTACATACTAATCAATGCAAAGGTTATTAATCCATTAATTTCTCACAATCAACATTGTCACACACAGCAGAATTATTTGAAAAACATATCACTTGAGGTGGTGGCCTGACAGCCAACTTTGTGTTTCCTGTACAGTTAAGTTGAGGGATTAGATGTCTTCGGGGAAGGAGACTTTCAGCTATAATTAGGTGTTGTCGGCAGACATGTTATAGTGGATGTTGGAGGAAATCATAACTTCAGTTAGAAGCTCCATAAACAAGTTAAAGGGAGTGGGTGAGAGGGAGGAAACCTGTGGGACCCCTACTGTGACCGGAGTGGTCTAAGATAGGGACCTATTAACCTTAAATCTTTCAGTTCTGTTTTAGAGAAACTAGGGGCACCAGTTTAGGATGAACCCTGATAACCCCATGCAATGTTCCAGTAAGTCTAGTAGGTTGTTGTGCTTAACCGTATCAAATGTCAAAGATGGGTCAAGGAGAATTAGAAGGCAAGATTCATTCTGATCAGACATTTTTAGTGTGTCGTCCACTATGCAGATAAGAACTGATTCTGTACTATGCTTTGGACAGAAACGGGATTGGAATTGGTCTAAAAGGCAGAATTGTTCAATGCAGTTACAAAGTTGGATGATTGCACATTTTTCAAGGAGCTTCGCCAGAGATGGAATGTTAGAGATAGGGTGGAAGTTGTTTAGGTTACTGTGATCTGCTGTTATTTTTTTTAGGATGAGTGAAACCTGCCCAGGCTTTAGACAGTCAAGGACAGTGCCTTGAAGTATTGATTGTGTGCTGTGATTGTCCTGAGGTGGAAGCCGGGACTTGTATGCTCGCATTTGTACTGTTTTGCCTGTAAATTTTTAAAACTGCACTTTCTTTTAGTTTTGCACATTAAATTGTTTTTAAAACCGCGGCACTCGCAAAAACTGTTTGCCATCCCTGCGCAGCGCTGACCTGCCTCTAATCAACTAGTTACTCAGTCTCTGCTCCTCAGCCCCATTACAGCCGATTAGGCGCTGTCTGGGGTCCGATTTCGTCGCGCCCGCCATCTTGGGTGTGAAGTGGGCGAGCGGTCTAGTGCTCGGCCCCTCCCGCCCCAGCAACTACAAAAGACCCTTCATTTCACTCGCACAGATTAATTGTGTGCTGTGATTGTTCTGAGGCGGAAGCCGGGACTTGTATGCTCGCATTTGTACTGTTTTGCCTGTATATTTTTAAAACTGCACTTTCTTTTCGTTTTGCACATTAAATTGTTTTTAAAATTGCGGCACTCGCAAAAACTGTTTGACAACCCTGCGCAGCGCTGACCTGCCTCTAATCCACTAGTTACCTAGTCTCTGCTCCTCAGCCCCATTCCAGCCGATTAGGCGCTGTCTGGGGTCCGATTTCGTCGCGCCCGCCATCTTGGGTGTGAAGTGGGCGAGCGGTCTAGTGCTCGGCCCCTCCCGCCCCAGCACCTATAAAATGGTCCCCCCCTACAGGGAGCGCAGCGGACGGGCGCAGCGGGCGCACCGTCTGCGCCCGTCCGCGCCAGGTCGGGCTCAGGGGCCGGGGACGCCGGGCGATTCTTTTCTTACCGTGCTAACACCCTCAGACAGCTACAGCTCTCATACCCGCCGCCTTCTCCTGGTACAGTGAGGCGGATTAATACCGCTGGCCTTGCTCGCAGGGTGCTCAATCCTCCCAGCAGCTGTAAGTACACTGCGGCGCCGGTAAGGAGTGAGACATTCGTCCGCGCGATGTATCTGAACACACACTCCCTGGTTAAGCATCAATCTGATATCTTCATTCTCCTCACAAATGAAAAACCTGATATATTATTAATTACAGAGACATGGCTCACTGCTGATTCCTACCCCGATATCCTGGCGGCCTTCCCCCAGATTATTACATCCTCCATGCTGACCGCCCTTCAGGGCGCCCTGGGGGAGGGGTGGCAGCCATCATATCAAAACAACTTAAATTTATTACCACGGCATCTCTTGTTCTATCCCCAAGGTGGATAATCTGGCCATTAGCCTGGAAACGGAGGCTGGCGCCCTCACACTCATACTCTTATACCGGCCGCCTCATCCCATGCCCTCGTTCCCCACTTCCATGAGTGAACAACTGTCAAACTTGTTGACACACCACGCTAGAATCGCTCTTTTTGGCGATTTCAATTATTGGTTCAATGATGACAAAGCCGGCCCTCATGCCACGGAATTGTTTGAAGCTTTTACCTGTCTTAATCTGACTTCGCAAATTTCCGTGCCCACCCATATCAAGGGTCACACCCTTGATCACATCTGGACCCATGACTTAGTTCTATCTCGGCCAATCATCTCCCCCTGTGTCTGGTCGGATCACCATTTAATCGACACTACCATTACTGTCAGCAGCAGGGTCACAGCCCCCATCATGGCAGGTGGATTATCACGTAAATGGAGCTCCTACGACTCCCAAGGCTTCCTCGCCGCCCTGGCCAATACTCGACCCGCCACAAACACTGATGCTGGTGTTGACGTAATGGAAGGCGACATCTGTAACTGGCTAAAGACGGCCAGTGACCAGTTCGCTCCTTTAACTAAATTCCCATGTACTAGACACAGTAATTCATACAGATGGTTTTCCAGCGACCTTAAAGAACACAAATTAAAGGTGCGTCAGCTGGAGCGGACCTGAAGACGCAACTATGCTGACCCAGATAGACTGCTCTTTGTGGCGGCCCGCAGAGAATATAAAAGTGCGATTTCCTTGGCTAAATCTTCACATGTCAGAATTATGTCCGCTCATAATAAATCAAAGGACGTTTTTAAGATCATGAATGAACTCACCACGGATGACAGAATTCTACCTACTCAGACTCCAACCCAAGAGTCCTATGACGCCCTAAACTCCTTTTTCATTGAAAAAATTGTCAAAATCAAAAACTCCATTCCCCCCCTCACCCATGAGCGGCCATCAGACATCTCCCTCATGAACCCACTGCCCCTTACCCAGTTCCCTGCCCTTGACCCCAACACTTTAGCCGAGCTTGTGGCCCGGGTCAAATCAGGATCTCCCAATGACTGCTGTCCTCCCTCGGTCCTCCGGGACGTTTGTCTCAAACTGCCGGATCATATACTACCCATGCTGAACGCTTCCCTTAATACTGGCATGGTTCCCAGCTCTTTCAAGGAGGCCATTTTAGTGCCCCTGCTGAAGAACCCTGCCGATCCCTCCAATTATCTTCCTATATCCCTTCTGCCCTACCTGTCCAAGCTTCTCGAGGCCCACGTCATTCGGTGCCTTTCAAACTTTATCGAGAGCTCCTGCTATCTTGAGCCTAATCAGGCCGGCTTTAGGCCGACCCATTCCACCGAGGCCATTATTTTGGCAGTATTGGACGCCCTGAGGGGGAACGCTGATAAGGGGACTCCCCAGGCCCTTGTACTTCTGGATTTGTCGGCTGCTTTCGACACGGTGGACCATGACATCCTTCTCCACCGTGTCGGACAGGCCGGCATCCAGGGTCCTGCCCTCGAGTGGATTGAGTCTTTCCTCGTCAGCAGAGTACAAGCCGTGCGCTTGGGTCCTTATACGGCAACCAAGACACCTACGACTTGCGGAGTCCCTCAGGGCTCATCCCTCTCTCCCCTCTTGTTCAACCTATACCTCCGGCCACTGATTCATTCGCTTAAGAGGTGGGATATCACAGTGTTTAATTATGCTGATGATTTACAGATCATCTTCCCCCTTGACTCTCCTGATGCTGCTAATAGCTTCCAAACGGTCATGATCCACATCCAGCAATGGATGAACCACAACCAATTGAAATTAAATTCCGGAAAAACTGAGCTTATCCTTCCTGGGAACAGTCCAGTACACTGGGGCCCCCAGTTCTGGCCCAGGGAGCTGCCCCCCCCCGCCCCTGCAAGCTCGGTGAAGAGCCTAGGGGTGGTCATTGACGCGGAGCTCTCTCTTAAGGCTCAAGTAGGGGCTGTGATCTCCGCCTGCATGTTCCAGCTTCGTAAAATTCGTAAAATAATCCATCTACTACCGCATGCGACACTGGTCCAGGTCGTCATCTCCCTGGTATTATCCCGCCTCGACTTCTCCAACTCTTTATACCATGGACTCCAGCATTCACTACTCCGCCGTCTTCAAATTGTGCAGAATCAGGCGGACAGACTTATCCACAAAACGCCAAAGTGGCAGTCTGCGAAACCCCTGCTGCGCAAACTGCATTGGCTACCAGTTGAACAAAGGGCGACCTTTAAGATCGGCTGCCTGACTTTCAAGTCTCTTCACTGCACCAGCCCAGACTTCCTCAAAACACTGATCACACAGTACCAACCGTCGCGTAATCTCCGGTCAGCTCACCTCCACCTGCTGGTCGCCCCCAAAGTCAAAACTAAAAAGTTCGGCAGCCGCCGATTCACCCACCTGGCTCCCAAACTATGGAATCCCCTTCCCCTGTCAGTTAAGTCTAGCTGTTCCTTACTTAATTTCAGGAAGTTTCTGAAAACCCGTCTTTTCACCCATACCGGTTAGCCTGCCTCCCCACAATCCCTGCACTCTTTCTCCTAGCGCCAGGAAACTTATGGTGTCAGTGCGCTTTATAAATGTCACTTAAGATAAGATAAGATAAGTAGAGAGGCATTTACAATCTTGGTCCAATGTGGGAGTACCGAGGGTTTGATACTATTGAAGAAATTGGAGGGTAGAGGATTGGTAAAGTGGTTTGAGGCTTTCAGCGCTGCTAGAATTTTGAGAATGGCGTTTTCCTGAAAGGTTTTTAAAGAAAAATACATGAGGTGTTTGTTAGAAATGGGGGTCTCTAGTTGGCCATGGTTTGCACCTTTGTCCAAGTAGGGACCCTTCTTCCTAGTCAGGGTAAGGAGGATGCACTTTGAAAATAACCCCTGCTCACCCCCTTGGTAGCTTGGCAAAAGCAGACAGGCGTTTCTCAGAGGCAGTATGTAAAGCATTTGGGCACACATACAGTAATACAGTGAAAACACTACAAATGAACACCACACCAGTTAAAAAAACAAAGTGATCTTTATTTAAACCAGACAAGACCAAAATGACATAAATCAAACATACAATAATGAAAATGTGATTCTTTGAAAGTAAAAACAGTTCTGTCCATAGCAAACTATAGATGCGACACTTTCAGCACAAAGTACCTTGTATGCGTCACAATCATAAACAAAAACAGCTGCAGGGAAGGTGATGCTTCGGTTCCGTACACCCAGGGAAGGTGATGCGTCAGTTCCTTACTTCAGGGGAGGTGATGCATCGGTTTGTTACTGTGCGAGGAGGTGATGTGTTGGTTTCTTACTTTGGCTCCAGCATTCTTCTAGAATTGGCATCCCAGTGCGGTGTGTGAGGATCAGAGGATGCGTCGGTTTTCGATGCAGCAGCGGCAATGGCGCTGCATTGGTCTCTCTAGCTGCTGTCCGACAATGCTTTGGTTCTTGCATCCATACAGCAGAGCCTGTGTCGGAATGAGTGCAGTGATCTCAGACTTCGGAGATTGAAGCACAGGATTTAGTGTGAGGCAATTTCTTGAGCCGCGGACAGGCGATGCGTCAGTTTCTTCAGCAGCACATCGATGATGTGTCAGAAACGGGTGTTGATGCGTTACCCTTTTCTTTGTTGCATCTCGCTTCCAGCTCCCAACAGCAGGAACAATCTCCAGAGGTCCAACATAGCAACAGGCACCTCTTGGCAGGTCAGAAATCCAAGCAGGGAAGTTCATAGGAGCTGGTAGTGAAGTCTTTGTGTCCCTGAGACTTCAAAACAGGAGGTAAGCTCCACTTCAAGCCCTTGGAGATCTTCTTCAAGCAGGATACACAGCACACATCAAAGTATTTATCCTGCCCTTGTCAGAAACAGCCACTGCAGGCCAACCCCAGATAGCCCTCAGCAAAAGGGTAGTACTTCTCCTTCAGCTTTCCCAGCTCTTCTCCTTGGCAGAGGTTCCTCTTGAGTCCAGAGTAATCTAAAGTTTTGGAGTCTGGGCCCAAATATGTACACAGCTCTTTGTTCTCTTATGACAGAGAGGCTCTGAGCTCAGTCAAAACCAGTTTCATCCTCTCTGGTCCAGCGTCCCAGCAGTAGGTGGAGACAGCATTGTGTAAGGCAGACCAGGCCTTTCAGGTACAAGGAAATCTCCTCCCCCATTCATAATGCAGTCCAGGTCTATTCAACCCAGGCCTGACTAATACAGGAACGGTAGGCCACGCCTCAAACCCTCTAGTGGCTGTCTACAGTGAATGCACATCCCCAGCCCATGTCACTCCAAAACCAGCCAGCCAATCCACAAACCACCAAAGGCACACAGGATGGCTAAGCAAGAAAATACCTACTTTCCAAAAGTAGTATTTTCAAACCCACAATATAAAAATAATCCTTACAAAAAGATGCATTTTTATATTCTGAGTTCAGGCATGTTTAACTCCATCTTTCTATCTTGTCCCAATGGGAAGTTATACTTAGAAGATGTTCTAAATAAACTCACATTCTATCCTATCGGACAGATAGCCCTTCTATAGTGAAAAAACAATTACACTGTAGTTCACAAACAGAACATGCCACATACACTAGGAAATGTCCTACCTTTCACATACACTGTGCCTGCCCATAGGGGTCTCTTGGACCTACCTTAGGGGTTACTCACATATAATAAAAGAGAAAGTTAGGGCCTGGCACATGGGTGCACTAGCCAGACCAACATGGCAGTAGAGACAGAGTGCAGACACTGCAGGTCTGAGACCGTTTTTAAAGGCTGCTTGAGTGGGTTGCACAATCAGTGCTGCAGGCCCACCAGCAGCATTTCACTTACAGGCACTGGGCACACACAGTGCCCTGTACTAGAGACTTAGTAGTAAGTTAAATAAGCCAATCTTGGAAACACCAATTCATAATAACAATTTACACAGAGAGCATATGCACTTTTGCACTGCTCAGCAGTGGTAAAGTGCAGAGAGTACTAACACCAACAAAAACAGGTCAGAAATAGAAGGCCAAAAAAGCAAAAAGTCTGGGGATAAACCAGCTGAAAATATTAGGTCTATCAGTGTTGTTTTTGAGGATGTGCCTAGATAGAGATGAGGGTACAACAATCTGGGAATAGGAGAGGCTGGAGTGAGGTGCTGGTTTACAGAAAGGCAACTGTACTTTACAAAAGCTCCTAGAGCCTCATTTAGAGCTTGTCGAATGGGTAATCCATCGCAAACATAATGGATATCCTGTCGACTGTATAACAAGTGGCATAGGATATAATGCACTTATAGTAGGCAGAGGGATATCTATTACATTTGTGACAGAGTATCCCATCTGCCAAACTATAAATCAGGACCTTATCGTGAACATTTTGCTAATAAATCATGATTATCTGCAAAGCAACACAATGGGAGGAGAGAGAGAGAGAGAGAAAGAAAGAGAGAGCGAGAGAGAGAGAGAGAGAGAGAGAGAGAGAGAGAGAGAGACTCACATTCACATTCCTCATCTATTCTGGATAGCTCTTCAATCACTGAGTTTCGATCCTAGGTAATTATTTTCAGCTCAAGCTAAAATACAGGCATTGTGTTACTCCTAATTTCATTTTAATGAGTTTCTTCTCAAGTTCCATCCGCATTCTAAGGAAAGCTTTTTACCTATGTATTCATTCTTTCCCTCAAACTGTTTGTCTGGGGCCTTCTGCTTGGTATAGGATCTAGGTTCTGCAGGAAAGAAATTATGAAGTCACAGTTAGCACTGGTACTGATCACGTGTGCCCTGTTTACCCTTACTTCATTAGGCCTTTTGCAATTTTATTTAATCTTGTTCTGCTGTTCGATTTTACAACACACTTGGAGTTAACTACTTGCTGGTCTTCATTCTATCACATTAGCAGTGACAGGCTTGATTGAAAACATCAAATTCCATGCAATCACAACATACCATGTCTTAGCATGAACCTTCAGAACGGAATCTTAATAGTTCTAGAAATTGCTTTTGACTTGTAATGCCTTCAAAATAGAGTCACAGCCAATCCGTGCTACCATTCTTGCAGGTTCTGCTGTAGTTAAAACACCTCGGTACAAAAGGGGGTGGTGATGTACGGAGCATCTGAACCAATCAAACACTTACACCCGGTCAACAGATCTGGGTTTAATCCATCACCGTTCTTTAGCCCACTCTGCCACCCCAGTTCAGACATGGCCAAATGCAAATCAGTCTGACCCTGTGCGTCATGGGAACAGTCCAGCCCAAACTGCCAAGCCATGCCTTCCCTGGTCCGGAAACAAGCTTACTAGGACCGGTTTCTGGCATTTCAGCCAACTTCCGCCAGACTTGCTTGAATCCAGTGGCAAAGTGAGCAAGGGACTCACGTCTGAGCATACCCTGCCAACTTATGTCGAACAAAGTGGTACAAAAGGGGGTGGTGATGGACGGAGCATCTGAACCAATCAAACATTCACACCCGGTCAACAGATCTGGGTTTAATCCATCACCGTTCTTTAGCCACTCTGCCACCCCAGTTAAAACACCTGGCAAGATCTTTTGGTAAGTTCCTGTGCATGCATTGCCTATTCTATACCTATTCCAGCACAACTGTATAGTGAACACACAGGCTTTTCTCTTGAATCCATTTTGTAAACAATAAGAGCTAAAATCCTTCCTTCCAAAAGATTCAGAAACAAGGCTGTGAAAGCCTCAATGTTAAGGTGTCAGTACAGGTATAAACTAACTAGACAGAGCTCATTAAAATCCATGTTATGGGAACAGATAAAAGGCACAGAGTATTAATTGCGATAGCTGGTCAATGTCCCCCAAGCATATGCATTAAAAGACCTAGAAATTGAGCCTACCTAGAAGATGGGCATGTCCTGCAATCGTTTTAAAAGCATTTTGAAACACACATTTGCAATGCAATCGGTCTCGCCTTTGGGACCTTATATGTATTTAGGTATGCAGCAGATTAGCCTGGGTGCTGAAACAACTACTGTTCTTTAACATGGAGGGAAAGTAAGCACCAAACTGAGTGACACGCCATGTATGGGAACACATGGAAAGAAATATTGCCTTTCAGCGGGAAATGGTATAGTCCAAAGCTCTGTTTTTAATATAAAATCATGGCCTTTGGTGGTCATATCGCTGAGAATACAAGATTTGAAAAAAATATTATTGTCTATGGGTACTCGTGGAAGAACATTTTTATGGACTGGAATCTAGAGAATGCTAAAGTGAATCTGGTATTTTACTGACCTCTGCTGGTCGTTTTCTATCAAAAAAGTTAAATGGAGGCAGTTGCCAGAAAAATAAAAAAAATAAAGTCCCTCACCAGAAAGCAATTCTGGTATTTTAGTGACCACTACTGGTCGTTTTCTATCAAGACAGTTAAAAATAGGGAAATATACAAATGATGGTAACGGTTTAGAAGAGCGCACAGCACAGAGTCCAGGTATCAGTAGTAAAGCAACATGAAAAATAGGTGCTCAGGAAGAGGTGGGAGACTGGTTACCACAGTCTCCAAGACAAACCAATGGTTCAAACAAATACTGTGATCTTCCGAGCACTCAAAAATAGTCTTTATATGGTTTTCACTATGTCTTTTAATGTCCAATGTTCCTCCAATTCAATCCAATTTTCATCAAATGATTATTTGCAGCCAACGCACGTTTCGTCAAGTCCGTTCAGGACTAGTGACTTCCTCAGGGCTGCAACCCAAATACACACAGTCAGTCTTGAATTACACTCTTTAAAAGTAACATGAACTTAGTATATACATACGACCTCAAATTGGGTCCTATACGTTTACCAAATAATAACAATTCGGTTATATAAAGAAGTGCCAAATATACCAAAACCGTGTTAGCCACATTGTTCTAATACTAATCATTCATATTACAAAACATCACAAACTGCAATACATATGAGTCATATGCAAAAAAATATTATTGTATGGGGTAAAAGGTTATGGCCCCTGATAACACCCTTAGCTTACAGGTTCTCTAATATTTCACAAAAAATCACCTGTCTAAAACTCACCTATTCCCAAAATGAATCCACACTTTATTTGATCAGTTGTAATGAACTCGATAGTTGTCAGGTATTTATTCTATTCGTAAAATATATCTCCCCATCTATAAGTGAAAATAACAGATACTGCTGTCAGGAACTAAATACACGATGCTACATTAATCAAATAATGGCCAATCCAGGTCCAATGTAAGCAGTATACTTATACATGAACCGCTAATAACACTCACCAGATTATAACGGGTTTATTATCTTGTATTCTAAATTCCAACATCCAAGTAGATTATGTTCCAAAAAGTCGCAGAATAACCAAGTCACTACCTAGAGTAAAATCACAGCGCAATCAGTACTCTTGGTTCTACATATACCAACTTTAACAGAGTATCGACAAACCACATGAATCTGTTGCCTGTCTCTCACCTTATACTTCTATGTCACTATCTCCGTTTTTTTCTAAGTCTCCTCTTCTTCCTTGTATTCTTAAATAGTTAGTGCACGTGTCCGTGTCTAGTAAGATAAAATAACAGGATACTTGTAAACTCTGAAGTCACTATAGTAAATCTCTACAAAGTCATATTCTAATCGCGTGCTCACCCTCAGTAAGTCCGGAGTATTCCGACTTTGGCGTTCAGCACGGGTGCCATCTTAGAGTGGCAATTTATAGTGGAAAAACGAGGGCGCCATCTTGTAGTGTCCAACTAAAGTACTAAGCGCGGATCCCATCTTAGAGTAATAGTTTCAACTACTACCTGTGGGCGCCATCTGCTAATAGGTTCGAGTCACCCTTTTGGTATCCAACACTAGTATCTAGCGCGAGTATCCTATTGAGTTATTTATATACGTGTAGACGCCATCTTGTAATGGGTTTAATTTAACGTGAACCATTCTAACGGATTCACAACAAAATCAGTGTCCAGTTATAATTATCTCACTACAATTAAAAGCCATAATTGTTAGGTCATATGGTAGTTAGTCGGTATTATTATTAACCAGATCGTGTATTGTTATCAAGGTCACGCGTGCAGCCCCGGACCTCGTATTATAGTTAGTTGTCACTATTATTAATACGTTCCAAACTATTGGGCTAGTTTCCCGTAAGGTCTTGTTTTCTTTTTCATTCTCGCAGTATAATTCGAATTATTATAATATCTAATTACAGTTAGTAATCTTTTGAACCTGCAAGCCACAGGGGTCCTCAGGTATGCCACCACCTCTCCCCAAAATCATCTTAATTTAACATCCATCACATTTAAGTGTTCATCATAAAAAGACAATTACGAGAGATTGTAGGTTCGTACACATAGTCAATTCAGTTTTTGACCTCATAGGTCAATACATCAGTATGTGCTAACCAAGTAAAACATTATGTTTTCTCATCATATGGAGTTCTCTGTGTCGGGAGACATTTATCTACACAAAATAAAATAAAAAGCAGCTGACACCAGATATCTTATTTATATTAATCTCTACTGTTATCCCTACACTTTCAGTTCCCTAAATAGAACTCATACTCATGGTCAACATTGAGGCCACACTCAACCGCTTTCAGTCTAATTAACCAAAGTACCTCACGCTTCCTCAAAGCTAACAATCTATTACCCCCTCGTGGGTCTGGTTTAATGTGGTCAATCCCATGGTAACAGAAAACATGTTGGTCCTTGTTCTCAAAGTTCTGAACCAAGTGTGACGCAATCGGGTATCTTGTATCTCCATTCTTTAAGGCCCTAAAGTGTTCAGCAATCCTATCTTTGAGCCTCCTCTTGGTACTCCCAACATAGATTTTACCACACTTGCATGAAATCACATATACCACGTAGGTTGTGTCGCAATTTATAAACATACCAATAGTATATTTGCCAGAGTTGTTATATTCAAAACACAGTGTCTTCTTCATTGCCCATCTACATGATATACATCTTCCACATTTATAGAAGCCCTTAAAGCTACTCAACCAATCTGCTTTATTCTGTTTAATCGGGTAACTAGGACTCAACATGTTCTTCAAAGTTGTTCCTCTTCTAAATGTCACACTGGGTCTCTCATAAATAAACGGTTTCAAATCGTTATCTATATAAAGTAGGTGCCAATATTTGTTCAAAATAGTAAACAGCTTAGAGCTGTCCATCCCATAATTGGTGATTAGTCTCACCTTCTGATCTACTGTTCTTCCTGCTTTATCACCTCTGATCAATGTAGTCTCTCTTTTCACTTTTTTTACTCTAGATACAGCTTTAGTAACTACATTCTGTTTGTAACCTCGATTAGAGAATCTAGATGACATATCTGCTATATTTTGTTCAAACTCAATATCTGATGAGCAGTTACGTCGAGCTCTGATTAGTTCACCATAAGGTATAGCTCTCTTCTGATAATTTGGGTGGCAGCTCTCAGCATGTAAAATAGAATTACAACTTGTAGGTTTGCGATACATCCGACTTTGTATCTTAGCCCCCTCCACATACAACTCCACATCCAAGAAAGTAATCCTCTGCATATCATAAGAAGTAGTAAATTTCAGATTACATGAATTTTCATTTAAATAGTCGAAGAAACCTTTAAGTTTCTCGACTGTGCCAGTCCATATCATCAAGCAGTCGTCGATGAATCGACCCCAATAGTGTATGTATGGGGTCCACTCAGTTCCCTCTGGGCCCCAGATCCGCTCCGCCTCGAACCAACCCATGAACAGGTTGGCAAAAGACGGAGCAAATCTGGAACCCATCGCAGTCCCCAAGCGTTGCCTGTACCATTGACCCTCAAATAAAAACACATTGTTCTCCAATACCAATTGAGTCATCCGCAAAATCATTTGAGTATGGTCAAACATTTCTGCTGGTCTCGCACTGAGAAAATGGTCCAATGCACGTATACCCATATCATGATCAATAATGGTATACAGGGATACCACATCCAATGTAACTAGTAACATGCCTTCCTCCCATACAATGTCATCAAGTAAATTCAGTATATGCTTAGTGTCCTCGATAAAGGACGGCAGATTGTACACATATTGTCTCAAGAAACAGTCAATGAACTCAGATAATCGCTCCGTCGGGCCACCAATGCCGGAGACAATAGGCCGCCCTGGCGGTTTGTCCCGGCATTTGTGGACCTTTGGGAGAGTGTATAGGCAAGGTGATCTGGGTGTACTTAACATGAGGTAAAGGTATTCGTCATGATCTAACAGTGTCTGATCATACCATTGTTTAATCTCACCATTGATCTTAACAATCAGGTCTGGAATAGGATTAGTCGTCAATTTTTCATAATACAAGATTTCATTGAGTTGGGAGTGGATCTCATTATTATAATCTGTAGTATTCAACACAACTATATTTCCACCCTTATCCGCAGTACGTATTGTTATTGTTTTGTTATTAATAAGCTCTTGCAAAGCCTCTCTCTCCCCAAATGTGAGATTATCTCGAAGTACTCTTGAACCCCCTAGTCTTGACCTATCCATTACTTTATCGATATCCGTACAAACCATCTTAAAAAATGTATCAATGGTATTTCCTGGTATAAGTTGTGGCGTCCATTTAGACTTTACTCTCAATCCACTCTCTTCCCTCTGAAATCTTGATATCTCCAGATCCTCAATAAGTGTCTGCATAGTTACTGGATCATCTTCCCTCTCACTAAGTGATAAAAGAAGTTGGGTATCTTTCAATTCTTGTATCGTGATTTCACTAAGAACTTTATTAGATGACTGTTTGTCCTTCACTGGTACATTGGCAAAGTGTTTCTTAATTTTCAGATTCCTTACAAATTTAAAAAGATCTATTTTAAGCATACACCAATCTAAATTCGTAGCTGGACAAAAACCTAAACCTTTTTTGAGAACAGTCACCATATTATCAGACAATTCACAAGACGATAGATTGATCACTTCTATGTCACATGTAATGGACTCATTATTAGTAGTCATTGTTTCCACGATCTCAGGCTCCTGATTCTTGCCCCTGGATCTCCTGCCCCCCCTACTGCCTCTCCTTGTCTTTTTGCTTTTATATCTGCCACTCTAAGATGGCACCCGTGCTGAACGCCAAAGTCGGAATACTCCGGACTTACTGAGGGTGAGCACGCGATTAGAATATGACTTTGTAGAGATTTACTATAGTGACTTCAGAGTTTACAAGTATCCTGTTATTTTATCTTACTAGACACGGACACGTGCACTAACTATTTAAGAATACAAGGAAGAAGAGGAGACTTAGAAAAAAACGGAGATAGTGACATAGAAGTATAAGGTGAGAGACAGGCAACAGATTCATGTGGTTTGTCGATACTCTGTTAAAGTTGGTATATGTAGAACCAAGAGTACTGATTGCGCTGTGATTTTACTCTAGGTAGTGACTTGGTTATTCTGCGACTTTTTGGAACATAATCTACTTGGATGTTGGAATTTAGAATACAAGATAATAAACCCGTTATAATCTGGTGAGTGTTATTAGCGGTTCATGTATAAGTATACTGCTTACATTGGACCTGGATTGGCCATTATTTGATTAATGTAGCATCGTGTATTTAGTTCCTGACAGCAGTATCTGTTATTTTCACTTATAGATGGGGAGATATATTTTACGAATAGAATAAATACCTGACAACTATCGAGTTCATTACAACTGATCAAATAAAGTGTGGATTCATTTTGGGAATAGGTGAGTTTTAGACAGGTGATTTTTTGTGAAATATTAGAGAACCTGTAAGCTAAGGGTGTTATCAGGGGCCATAACCTTTTACCCCATACAATAATATTTTTTGCATATGACTCATATGTATTGCAGTTTGTGATGTTTTGTAATATGAATGATTAGTATTAGAACAATGTGGCTAACACGGTTTTGGTATATTTGGCACTTCTTTATATAACCGAATTGTTATTATTTGGTAAACGTATAGGACCCAATTTGAGGTCGTATGTATATACTAAGTTCATGTTACTTTTAAAGAGTGTAATTCAAGACTGACTGTGTGTATTTGGGTTGCAGCCCTGAGGAAGTCACTAGTCCTGAACGGACTTGACGAAACGTGCGTTGGCTGCAAATAATCATTTGATGAAAATTGGATTGAATTGGAGGAACATTGGACATTAAAAGACATAGTGAAAACCATATAAAGACTATTTTTGAGTGCTCGGAAGATCACAGTATTTGTTTGAACCATTGGTTTGTCTTGGAGACTGTGGTAACCAGTCTCCCACCTCTTCCTGAGCACCTATTTTTCATGTTGCTTTACTACTGATACCTGGACTCTGTGCTGTGCGCTCTTCTAAACCGTTACCATCATTTGTATATTTTGTGGTGTTAGAGCTGCCGCTGAGGTTATATAATGAATAGAGATAAGGAGGCCGAGACGTTGTTTGGGAATTTGGCTGCAGGAGGCACCATCAGGAAAGCTGTTGGACCTCTGGCAGATACTAAAAAGGAAGGCCTTAGAGCCAAATTCGTGAGACTTGAATTATTGAAACGTACTGAGTTAAGTAAATGGTGGGATGCTGCCACTTTAAAACAATATTTGATTCTGAATAGGATTCCAAGGGGTTTGAGATCACACACAATACCGACCTACGAGGATTTGGAACCAGATTTATATGATATTTGGGAGAAGGAATTAAATAATAGCTCACGAAATCTTATACAGATTCTTATTGACAACGCAGAAAGGAAGATAGCAAAATTACTCGTGGAGATTAGCAAAATTGAAGAAGAGATAAAAGAGATGAACTTGCCGGAACCTACCGTTAAGAATTATCTAGTTTTAGATGAGAAATTAAATAACTTACAGATGGAGATTAAGCAAAGGAAGGCACATAAACTTAAGAGGGACGAGAGAGATTATAATACAGGACGAGTGTATACCTTTGCAAAGAGATTTGACTACCTGGTCAAGAAAGATTCCTCTAACGTAACAAGTGGTGGCACCCCTGTGGTGAGTGATACTGATGCATCTTCAGTGATATCCAGTAGTGAGAATGGAGATGCTCCAGAGCTAGTCCCGACTACTGAGAATACAAATAATTTTTTTGGGGAAGTTCAACGACTAAGGAAGGGAAATCGGGACTTAGAGATGAGAAACCGAGATATAAAAGCAAAAAGACAAGGAGAGGCAGTAGGGGGGGCAGGAGATCCAGGGGCAAGAATCAGGAGCCTGAGATCGTGGAAACAATGACTACTAATAATGAGTCCATTACATGTGACATAGAAGTGATCAATCTATCGTCTTGTGAATTGTCTGATAATATGGTGACTGTTCTCAAAAAAGGTTTAGGTTTTTGTCCAGCTACGAATTTAGATTGGTGTATGCTTAAAATAGATCTTTTTAAATTTGTAAGGAATCTGAAAATTAAGAAACACTTTGCCAATGTACCAGTGAAGGACAAACAGTCATCTAATAAAGTTCTTAGTGAAATCACGATACAAGAATTGAAAGATACCCAACTTCTTTTATCACTTAGTGAGAGGGAAGATGATCCAGTAACTATGCAGACACTTATTGAGGATCTGGAGATATCAAGATTTCAGAGGGAAGAGAGTGGATTGAGAGTAAAGTCTAAATGGACGCCACAACTTATACCAGGAAATACCATTGATACATTTTTTAAGATGGTTTGTACGGATATCGATAAAGTAATGGATAGGTCAAGACTAGGGGGTTCAAGAGTACTTCGAGATAATCTCACATTTGGGGAGAGAGAGGCTTTGCAAGAGCTTATTAATAACAAAACAATAACAATACGTACTGCGGATAAGGGTGGAAATATAGTTGTGTTGAATACTACAGATTATAATAATGAGATCCACTCCCAACTCAATGAAATCTTGTATTATGAAAAATTGACGACTAATCCTATTCCAGACCTGATTGTTAAGATCAATGGTGAGATTAAACAATGGTATGATCAGACACTGTTAGATTATGACGAATACCTTTACCTCATGTTAAGTACACCCAGATCACCTTGCCTATACACTCTCCCAAAGGTCCACAAATGCCGGGACAAACCGCCAGGGCGGCCTATTGTCTCCGGCATTGGTGGCCCGACGGAGCGATTATCTGAGTTCATTGACTGTTTCTTGAGACAATATGTGTACAATCTGCCGTCCTTTATCGAGGACACTAAGCATATACTGAATTTACTTGATGACATTGTATGGGAGGAAGGCATGTTACTAGTTACATTGGATGTGGTATCCCTGTATACCATTATTGATCATGATATGGGTATACGTGCATTGGACCATTTTCTCAGTGCGAGACCAGCAGAAATGTTTGACCATACTCAAATGATTTTGCGGATGACTCAATTGGTATTGGAGAACAATGTGTTTTTATTTGAGGGTCAATGGTACAGGCAACGCTTGGGGACTGCGATGGGTTCCAGATTTGCTCCGTCTTTTGCCAACCTGTTCATGGGTTGGTTCGAGGCGGAGCGGATCTGGGGCCCAGAGGGAACTGAGTGGACCCCATACATACACTATTGGGGTCGATTCATCGACGACTGCTTGATGATATGGACTGGCACAGTCGAGAAACTTAAAGGTTTCTTCGACTATTTAAATGAAAATTCATGTAATCTGAAATTTACTTCTTCTTATGATATGCAGAGGATTACTTTCTTGGATGTGGAGTTGTATGTGGAGGGGGCTAAGATACAAAGTCGGATGTATCGCAAACCTACAAGTTGTAATTCTATTTTACATGCTGAGAGCTGCCACCCAATTATCAGAAGAGAGCTATACCTTATGGTGAACTAATCAGAGCTCGACGTAACTGCTCATCAGATATTGAGTTTGAACAAAATATAGCAGATATGTCATCTAGATTCTCTAATCGAGGTTACAAACAGAATGTAGTTACTAAAGCTGTATCTAGAGTAAAAAAAGTGAAAAGAGAGACTACATTGATCAGAGGTGATAAAGCAGGAAGAACAGTAGATCAGAAGGTGAGACTAATCACCAATTATGGGATGGACAGCTCTAAGCTGTTTACTATTTTGAACAAATATTGGCACCTACTTTATATAGATAACGATTTGAAACCGTTTATTTATGAGAGACCCAGTGTGACATTTAGAAGAGGAACAACTTTGAAGAACATGTTGAGTCCTAGTTACCCGATTAAACAGAATAAAGCAGATTGGTTGAGTAGCTTTAAGGGCTTCTATAAATGTGGAAGATGTATATCATGTAGATGGGCAATGAAGAAGACACTGTGTTTTGAATATAACAACTCTGGCAAATATACTATTGGTATGTTTATAAATTGCGACACAACCTACGTGGTATATGTGATTTCATGCAAGTGTGGTAAAATCTATGTTGGGAGTACCAAGAGGAGGCTCAAAGATAGGATTGCTGAACACTTTAGGGCCTTAAAGAATGGAGATACAAGATACCCAATTGCGTCACACTTGGTTCAGAACTTTGAGAACAAGGACCAACATGTTTTCTGTTACCATGGGATTGACCACATTAAACCAGACCCACGAGGGGGTAATAGATTGTTAGCTTTGAGGAAGCGTGAGGTACTTTGGTTAATTAGACTGAAAGCGGTTGAGTGTGGCCTCAATGTTGACCATGAGTATGAGTTCTATTTAGGGAACTGAAAGTGTAGGGATAACAGTAGAGATTAATATAAATAAGATATCTGGTGTCAGCTGCTTTTTATTTTATTTTGTGTAGATAAATGTCTCCCGACACAGAGAACTCCATATGATGAGAAAACATAATGTTTTACTTGGTTAGCACATACTGATGTATTGACCTATGAGGTCAAAAACTGAATTGACTATGTGTACGAACCTACAATCTCTCGTAATTGTCTTTTTATGATGAACACTTAAATGTGATGGATGTTAAATTAAGATGATTTTGGGGAGAGGTGGTGGCATACCTGAGGACCCCTGTGGCTTGCAGGTTCAAAAGATTACTAACTGTAATTAGATATTATAATAATTCGAATTATACTGCGAGAATGAAAAAGAAAACAAGACCTTACGGGAAACTAGCCCAATAGTTTGGAACGTATTAATAATAGTGACAACTAACTATAATACGAGGTCCGGGGCTGCACGCGTGACCTTGATAACAATACACGATCTGGTTAATAATAATACCGACTAACTACCATATGACCTAACAATTATGGCTTTTAATTGTAGTGAGATAATTATAACTGGATACTGATTTTGTTGTGAATCCGTTAGAATGGTTCACGTTAAATTAAACCCATTACAAGATGGCGTCTACACGTATATAAATAACTCAATAGGATACTCGCGCTAGATACTAGTGTTGGATACCAAAAGGGTGACTCGAACCTATTAGCAGATGGCGCCCACAGGTAGTAGTTGAAACTATTACTCTAAGATGGGATCCGCGCTTAGTACTTTAGTTGGACACTACAAGATGGCGCCCTCGTTTTTCCACTATAAATTGCCACTCTAAGATGGCACCCGTGCTGAACGCCAAAGTCGGAATACTCCGGACTTACTGAGGGTGAGCACGCGATTAGAATATGACTTTGTAGAGATTTACTATAGTGACTTCAGAGTTTACAAGTATCCTGTTATTTTATCTTACTAGACACGGACACGTGCACTAACTATTTAAGAATACAAGGAAGAAGAGGAGACTTAGAAAAAAACGGAGATAGTGACATAGAAGTATAAGGTGAGAGACAGGCAACAGATTCATGTGGTTTGTCGATACTCTGTTAAAGTTGGTATATGTAGAACCAAGAGTACTGATTGCGCTGTGATTTTACTCTAGGTAGTGACTTGGTTATTCTGCGACTTTTTGGAACATAATCTACTTGGATGTTGGAATTTAGAATACAAGATAATAAACCCGTTATAATCTGGTGAGTGTTATTAGCGGTTCATGTATAAGTATACTGCTTACATTGGACCTGGATTGGCCATTATTTGATTAATGTAGCATCGTGTATTTAGTTCCTGACAGCAGTATCTGTTATTTTCACTTATAGATGGGGAGATATATTTTACGAATAGAATAAATACCTGACAACTATCGAGTTCATTACAACTGATCAAATAAAGTGTGGATTCATTTTGGGAATAGGTGAGTTTTAGACAGGTGATTTTTTGTGAAATATTAGAGAACCTGTAAGCTAAGGGTGTTATCAGGGGCCATAACCTTTTACCCCATACAATAATAATTTTTTGCATATGACTCATATGTATTGCAGTTTGTGATGTTTTGTAATATGAATGATTAGTATTAGAACAATGTGGCTAACACGGTTTTGGTATATTTGGCACTTCTTTATATAACCGAATTGTTATTATTTGGTAAACGTATAGGACCCAATTTGAGGTCGTATGTATATACTAAGTTCATGTTACTTTTAAAGAGTGTAATTCAAGACTGACTGTGTGTATTTGGGTTGCAGCCCTGAGGAAGTCACTAGTCCTGAACGGACTTGACGAAACGTGCGTTGGCTGCAAATAATCATTTGATGAAAATTGGATTGAATTGGAGGAACATTGGACATTAAAAGACATAGTGAAAACCATATAAAGACTATTTTTGAGTGCTCGGAAGATCACAGTAGTTAAAAATAGGGAGCTGAACAAGCAGAAAGCAATTCTGCTATTTTACTGACCTCTACTGGTCATTTTCTATCGACAGTTAAACAGAAAAAAAGTCCCTAAGCGGAAGCAGATAAGTCCTAGGGCTGATCTCCAGAGCCCACAAAGTTCATACATATATAAGTATATACTGAAGTATATACAAGAGGCCTTCAATGCTTGACCTAAAAAGACGAGCTATCGGAAATGTATGTAGGTTTATCGCATATATAGCTCAGTATAGGGCTCCTAAACCAAATCAGGCATCCATACTTATCTTGCGTATGGAATAAGAAAACAAGAATTTGCAATGCAATAGGTCTCGCATAAATTAAGTTTGAGCTATTGGCATTGCTAAATATTGCAACACCAATTGCAACTAAAGTCTATAAATTGTAGGCTAAAAAAATGTGTATTTTGTTTGTAGCAATGGTGGCATGCTGCGCTTTAGATGAATATGTTTAAAAGTAAAGTGCGCCACACTGCGATTTCTACAATAGCTAATTGTGGCTGCGTTAACAGTTGATGTGTGCACTGATGTCTGGTGGTGTGGGTGCCTGTAGAAATTGTGCACTGATAGATGGTGGTGTGTGTGCCTGATGGAAGTGTGCACTGCCAGCTGGTGGTGTGTGTGCCTGGTGGAAGCGTGCACTGACGGCTGGTGGTGTGTGTGCCTGGTTAAAGCGTGCACTGACGGCTGGTGGTATGTGCCTGGTGAAAGCGTGCTCTGAAAGCTGGTGGTGTGTGTGTGCCTGGTGAAAGCATGCACTGATGTCTGGTGGTGTGTGCCTGGTGGAAGCGTGCACTAGCGGCTAGTGGTGTGTGCCTGGTGAAAGCGTGCACTGACGGCTGGTGGTGTGTGTGTGCCTGGTGAAAGCGTGCACTGATGGCTGGTGGTGTTTGTGCCCGGTGAAAGCGTGCACTGATGGCTGGTGGTGTTTGTGCCCAGTGAAAGTATGCACTGACGACTGATGGTGTCTGTGCCTGAAAGTGTGCACTGACGGACGGTGGTGTGTATGCCTGGTGAAAGCGTGCACCGACGGATGGTGGTGTGTGTGCCCAGTGAAAGCGTGCACTGACGGCTGGTGGTGTGTGCCTGGTGGGAGCGTGCACTGACGTCTGGTGGTGTGTGTGTGCCTGTTGAAATCTTGCACTGACGGCTGGTGGTGTGTGTGCATGGTGGCAAAGCGTGCACTGACGGCTGGTGGTGTGTGTGTCTGGAAGCGTGCACTGAAGGCTGGTGGTGTGTGTGCCTGGTGGAAAAGCATGCACTGACATTTGTTGGTAGGCAGATATGTAGACACAAACAATGGCCAACTGAGTCTCGAGGTAGGTGCATTTTAGGAAGGAAACTCAGGTACGTTTGAAAATTGTGTTTTGATTCATTGCATTGGGTGTAAGAATCAAAATATTGTTTATATATACCACATGTTTAATAAATGGTTGTGGTTTTATGGGAAGTAGCACCTACTGATTGATTTAGTTCGAATTTTTTCCAACACATGTGTTTATTGTTTTTAAGATGTTGAAAAACTACAGTACCATAAAACATCAGCGCCAAGTAAGACAGCGAGGCCGAACCCCCGGCGAGTATAAGGCACCATTACAATTCTACTGGCAGCAAGGATCCCATGATAATATCTTACAGTAAACACATTGGGCATCATATTGTCTGGAGGACCAAGGACTCCGTGTTCTCAAGTGTTTGCTCGCCCATCCTCGCCACCTGTCGATCTCCTTCTATGCGCCACTGCAGCGGTTCTAACCCAAGGCGTGCCCGCTGCTCCAAAGTAGCAGTACTCGCCCATGCCAAGTGAAAGTCCCAGTACTCATTGGGGTGGGGTTGGGGGGTGGGGGTGGTCAGAGGTATTGGGTGTTGGGGGCGGGCATTTAGAAGTGCCGGTACTCACTATTTAGTTAATGTAATTACGCTGAAAGCTGGCAGCTGTAAACCAGTGGGAGGGGTGGGGAATGCATGCGCCAGGCTGTTTAATTGTAGCGTTTGTGCATTTAACTGTGCCTCTGTAATCTGTTTCAATAATGAACATCAGACTGCCAATAAAATCTGCTCAATTGCAGGGGCGCTTAGACCAAACAAAGCAAAAATAAAAAAGCAAGGTATTGAACGCAACAATAAATCCAACCAATGGGTGCGCAAATATTTTCCAGGCGCAGGCAGTGGCCTGGCCTTCAAAAATAAAACTGAAAAGTGGTTGGGGACACACCGGTGGAAAGGTGAGCTCTGAGGGTTTTGTCCGCAGTGTCGGAACTTACTCTCGATCTCCGTCTCTTCTTTTCTCTCTCTCACACTCTTACTCTCTTTCTTTCTCTTCCTCTCTCTCATTCTTCCTCTCTTTCTCTTTCTCTTCCTCTTTTGATGGGCGCATAACACACAATCTTATCTCACTTTTTGACGTGCAGGTTGTGATTTAGATTGGCAAGGGATGATGACACACCATGGCTGTACCTACTTTTATTTTGTTGCTTTGTGTAAATAAAATGTTTTATATATAAATACATAGACTATGATTCTCATTTGTCCAACCTCACGTGCATCTTGAATTTTATAATTGTACAACATCAGACGATTTGCTACCTTGCACATTTCGAAAGCTTGCTATCATATTTATTTTTGAGGGGTGGAGGGGGGTTACCACTCCAAATTTATGTGGATCCCATCCCCCAGGGCCTGCCCTCTCTGTTGGGGACCGTGGGAGCAGCCCCAATGTCCCCACGGTCCCGCCACTCCCCGACTCCTAGGGAAACCAGCATTGCTTTTGGGCAATGGGTGCTGCTAACATGTAGCTTCCCTTGCCCAAAAGCAATTCTCCTTCCTTTATTGAAGCAAGACAAGGTTTTCCTCCTCTCTCTTCAACAAAGCAAACCAGGGTTTGCTATCACAGGGTGGATGCCATGCTCCTGACTTGTCATAGCAAACGGAAATGTCCCAGGGATGCACACCCCGGGACATTCCAGGAGCCGGCCCTGGGGGGTGGCGGTCCCTAGGGCCATCAAGTGCTCCAGGAGGGAGACTGCACAGCCCCCCTCCCTCTATTTTCTAAACCCCGGGGAGGAGTTGGTACCCGAGGCTTCAGGGGCCGGAGTGGCCACCCTGCATATTTAATTAAAGCCCCAGAGAGTGGCGATCCCCGGGGCCTGGGGTGGATTCAAAGCCCCCTGAACAATTCCTAAATATTCCCTTGAGAGGTGGCAATTCCCTGGACTGCGGGAGGTCTGTGTGCCCTCCTGCACATAATTTACATGGTAGGTGGCTGTCCCCAGTGCTGCAAAGGCCCAGCAAGCCCTCAAAATATAATTGCCCCCGGAACCTGGCCCACTCGGGGGCTTATTTAAATGAAGGGGTGAAACCCCGCTTCATTTAAAAAAAATTTTTTACCATCCGTATTCGAGCACCCAGTGTGCATTAAGACATTTATTTAGAACCAAAAATTTTTTAGGCCTGCTGATCCTTGTGGGACCCCCCTGAGCAGGACTAGGGGGTCAGGGTGTTTCAGCTCTGCCCCCTTTTCTTCTCTTCAAACTTTTTTTGACTGTTTTCTTGTAACTCCGTTCCACTGAGTCACAAGATGGCTGCCAACACTTCCTGGTTTGGAGTGTTGGCAGCCAATCACAGTGAAGCTTGTGGTCGTGGCAGCCAATCACAATCAAGAGGGTGCTCGAACTCACCGCTGCCCCAGATATCGAAACTTTTATTTTTTGAATTTCTCAGCAACAACTGAACTGGTTTACACCATTTAAAAAAAGACGCTTTCTGAATCAAGCACTACCTTCTGGCCAAATTTGGTAATTTCATTCAGCAGGTCGGGCTGTAGCATTGCCTAAAGTTTCCAATGGGTAAATGATTTTTTCACTTTTATTTTTTGAATTTCTCAGCAACTACTAAACGGATTTACACCATTTAAAAAAAGGTCGCTTTCTGAACCAAGCTCTACCTTTTTGCCAATTTGGGGTAATTCCTTTTAGCAGTTCGGGCTGTAGCCTGTACTAAAATTTCCTATGGGAACTAACATGGAGAAAACAGTTTGTGGGACCCCCTTTTTTCTCAGCCCCCACTTGACGAATCACCCCCAAACTTTCGGGAGAGGAGCTGACCTGGATAGACCTTTTTTTTTGAGAATTTTGCGGAGATTTGTCAAATGATGCCAAAGTTATTAGCAAATCAAAAAATGCTTTTCCTATAGAAACTAGGTTCTAACGATAACTACCTACTGGCGACCGCCAGTAGGTAATATATATTTCAGGGGTGTTATAGTTAGGTGGACAACTATAACTCGCGCGCCCGCAAACCATTGCTGATGATGTCACATATTACATCATTCATGACATGGTCAGTGATATCACTGATGACATCACTGATGACATCTCAATGACATCACTGATGACATCATCCAGTGAATGTGGTTTAGTTCGATATTTAAATATGTATTATATATATATAGCAATCTGCATTGAAGACTGACGGGATGTACAAGTGTCTGGATGGAGAATTTAGTAGCACTGTGATTGACTAAGTGACTAATTTAAAGTGTCTTACTCAATATATGGGATAGTGATTAAATTGTGTGAATATCTGTTTCACTATATCTCTTGTTGTGTAAACTACTACATAAGTTGGTTACTAGCTATGTGAAAGTCTATATTAGTATTAATTAGTTAAGTGATTCTTTGTATGAGATAGTGAATGTGTGTGTGTGGTTGGGTGGGAGGTGTGTGACTGTCCAAAGATGTATAAATAGTTAGTTTAGTAGGTATATGAGGTTAAGACTGCACGTGGAAACACTTGTTTGGGTGAGTGAATCTCTTTATGGGTGTGGTGATGAGTAAATATATTTCTCAATGATACATGTCCAACAAAGTAGAAATATAAAAGGCAGTGTATGTGATAGTTTTTGTATATAAATTAGTATACTTAAGACTCAGTGATTGTATGAATGATTGTATAGAAAACTGTATACTTGTAATAGTGATTTTATAACACACTTAGGGGCCGATTAGGCTGGCGGTGAATCCGCATCCTCCGGGCCGGTGGAAGCCACCGCCGGCCTGGAGGATGCAGATTCACCGCTGCGGCCACAGAAAACACCTACCGCCAGATTAGGATGGCGGTGGGGTTGCGGTGGGACCAGCGGCGGACGGCAGGTCCGTCCGCCGCTAATCCGCGGGGTGTGGAGGGCTATTTGGTGGCGGTGTCTGCAAGACACCGTCAGCCAAATTACAATGTGCATAGAAACATGCTTTTCCACAGCGGCTTTTCCGCCGTGGAAATGCATGTGGTCTTTGGTGTTTGGGGGCCGGTTGCGGACCCCCAGGGTATCGGGGGGTGGAGGGTGCACATGGGGGGTACCTATGGTACCCCCCAGCATTTACATGCACAAAGCGGCAGGCACTGCGCGGTGTCTGCCGCTTTGTACATGTAAATGTAAAACATGCATTTTTAACCTTGCAGCGGGTGCTGCTTCAAGCAGCACCCGCCGCAAGGTTAAAGATACGGGATACGGGATGTGACCGCCAGGGTGGCGGTCACATCCTAATTGCACCGGAGGCACCGCCGCTGCCCCTGCGGACGGTTCCTCCACCTCGGGGGTGGCAGAGGGACGCAGGTCCGGCCGCCATCCTAATAGGTCCCTAAGTATGAGTTACTATCTATCTGAATAAATAAAGTGGTGTTTGTATAAGTGTGTAGCTTAGTAAATGTAAGTATGATCAATTGTTTACATAAGTGAGGAGGATGACTGCATAAGTGAATAGGATGTGTCCTGGTGTATAATGTCGATGTAGGTGTATAAGTATATTTAATAATGTTCTATTGATCTTTGTTAGCATGTATGAGTGAATCTTTAGGTAATTGTTCATATATGTGTGTAGATGTAGGAATCACTGAGTGGATTTTTAGAAACTTGTATTGGTGTGTCAATGGTTTCATATTTTATAATGAGTGTTGAAAGGTTATACTAGGGTATGATAAGGTGTATCAGATGGTCACGTGGATGACCATCTGTGTCATCAGTGATGTCATCTGTGATGTCATTTGAGATGTCATCAGTGATGTCACTGACCATGTCATGAATGATGTAATATGTGACATCATCAGCAGTGGATTGCGGGCGCGCGAGTTATGGTTTTGTACGAGTAAAATGTCCACCTAACTATAACACCCCTGAAACCTATGTTTTTTTCAGTGAATTTCTAAGGTTTTGTAAATGCTAATTCCTGACTATACTATGACAATTTTTAAATGTATTAATTGTTATATTTATTTTTTTATACTGACTTACTAAATTTTTTTAAAGTATTTTTTTAGATACTTTATTTTTTAAATTACATTATAATTACAATATATATTACATTACAAAAATACTTTCTCAGAATAAATTACTTTAGTTTAAATACTTTGCAAATAGGCAATAGACTTTTAAGTACAGTAGTTACAGTTGTAATGGGAAACACAATTCCAAACACAATGCAACATTGACCTTAATGTGAATTTGTAGTACTTAAATTCAATTAGTCTTGGGACATCTCCTGTAAACAGTTGATTAAAAGCGTTTTGGTTACAGTAGTGATTTTTAAGGAATATTATTGTATTTTAAAAGTTGACACTGACATTTTTTCACATAGAATCACCAATGTTATCCTATGGGAGGAAATTCACTTAGCAGGTAAGTAGTGTTATTGTTACTTTTTCTTACTCAGTGGTGGATTCTGGATCCAGCACTGGTGCATCTCCTGCAAACAGTTGAACGAATGCGTTTAAGTCATACAGGCGATTTTTAAAGGAACATTTGCAGTTTGTGAAGATAGAAACTTTTCTGGTGAAAACCAGACAATGAATTCCTATGGAAGGAAATACAAGTTACTGGTAAGTATGGTTAGAAATACTTTTCAGGGTCAGTACTGGGCTCAAAGATGCAGCACTGACGTCTCTCCTGATAACAGGTTAGTAAATCAGAATTTGAAGTTCGAATGATTTTAGGAGAATATTTTAAAGTTCGAAAACTCCACACTTAGGAGAATTTCCAAGTGAAACCAGTCAATGGTTGCCTATGGAAGTAACTGGTAAGTACGGTTAGAATTACTTTTCAGGATCAGTACTGGGCTCAAAGATGCAGCACTAAGGTATCTTCTGATAACAGGTGAGTAAATCGGAATTCGTAGTTCGGCTGTTTTTAGAGGGTCCCTAGGGTCAACCTAGCTCACTAAATACCTCCAAGAAATGCCAGAGAGCTGTGTTGCAGAGAGGTGTAAAAAGGGGCGTGGCATCTGAACACCTGTCTGCAACGCAGCTCCCTGGCACATACTGGAGATACCTATTGGGCTATTTGGCCATCATGGACCCTCATTCTTGAAAGATAATTAATTCCTTCTCAATCCTGTGGGTCCCTAGGTGCCAACTAGCCCACCACGTACCTCCAGATGTTCACAGGTGTGGCAATCAACTGTGTATAAGGGAAGGAACTCGCACATCAACAATAATGTATTAATTTTAATAATCGAATAAATAAAAAGAATCGAATTGCACCTTTTAAAAAAAAATAAGGATAATAGGGCTTTTGAGTGGGGAAGTGTATTAAAATTGTGGACAGAAACTGTACACAGTAATCAATAAATATACTTGTTTTAAAAAATAAATACAAAGATATTTATTTTAATACTCGTATAATAAAACAAAGTTACGTATGAGGATATAAAACGAAACTAAAACTGTTTAACAAGTTTCACGTTTACTAAAACACATGCGCAATTTAAACGTATAATACTGTGGCTAACTCTTTACCAGCTCTTTACCAGAGTCTGTAGCTGTGATTAACGGTTCGTATGGAAAAATTTAAAAACTCCAGCACAGTAACTGTTTGGATTAGCAACATTGGGTGGTGAGTTTGTAACCTGTGTGCTCACTTAAGTGTTCCATGAACTGTTACAATGGTAACAGGCAGTAAGCAGTTTGGGGGTAGGGTTTAAAGGTACTAGCTGTCAGTCGCAGTTGGTAGTGGGAATACCTGCAGGGCGGTGACAGGGGAAGGGGCAGGGTGGAGGGGTAGTAATCTATGGATTACAGAAGTTTACAGGTAAGTAAACAAATAAATAAATAAAACAAATTTCGTTACGCGCACTGCATCGCATTTGGGGATGCAGTGCATGCAACGAAATTTGTTTTATTTCTTTATATGTATACTTACCTGTAAACCTCCGTAATCCATAGTTTACTAACCCCCGCTCTGCCCCGCCCCCTCCTCACATCACCACCCTGCAGGTATTCCCACAACCGACCGCGGCTGCTGGCTGTACAGAAACCGTTATATTTACCCAGGATCCTCTACATGACAGAGAGGAAAGCAAACTAAGACAGAACACTGTGTAGCAGATTTACAAGCCCCTTGCGCCACTTTTGCGTCACTTTTCCCATGTTAAAAGTGATCCAATAGTGGCGCAAGGGACTTGTAAATCTACCCCTATGTACAACACGAGCAAAAGAAGTAAACAACTCCTCAAATTATTTATCGATCACAATTAGACAGTGTTGCTTCACCATTCATAATGCACTTCACTAAATACTTTGTGCCTATTTAAATGGGAGACGGGATTGTCGACATTATTACAAAACGTAGGGGTATATTTACAAGGACAGCGTTAAAATTATCGCTGCTTTAACGGCAGCAAACTACAAATAAAACGGCGATAATGGACTTCAAAACCTTTTGTTATCTTATCGGAAGATATTTTCAACATTGCTGTTTGCTATGCAAGGGAGAGAGACGAGGCTCTCGCCCTGCCATAGCAAACTTGGGGGCATATTATCAAGGAATGGCGTTAAAATTCTCACCGCTCTAGCGGCAGTAAACTGACACTAAAGTGGCGATAATGAGCTTGATAATATGCCGTAGAGAATTCCAATAGAAGCCCATGTTAACACCCGAACATGGGCTTCTATTGGAATTCTCAAGGGCATAGTATCAAGCCCATTATCGCCACTTTAGCGGCAGTTTTCTGCCGCTAAAGCGGTGATAATTTTAACGCTGTTCCTTGATAGAATGGCCCTTAGTTTGCATTTTGAAAGAGAGAACACGAAAACCTACTCTCTCTTTTAAAATGCAAAGTAGAATGCTTTTCCCCACGAGGAGCTGCAAATTAACAGGTCCCCGTGTGCAAAAGTAATGGCGGCTTCCGAAGGACGCAGGGAGCTGACTGAGACCGTAGGGACATTAGCCCTTCACCCACAGTCCCTAATGTTGTATCCCATGGGATGGGTTCCCAAGGAAGAATACAAATTAATAGTAGGTGATATTTTTTTTGACGGTAATATTAGGAATCTGTAATGGGCATATTTAAAAGGCATTAAAATGTTCTGCTGTAAACCTGAGCTTCTATTGGAATTCTCACGAATTCTCAAAAGCATATTATGAAGCCTTTCTTTGTTTGTCATCTTTATTTCGACAGTTGTGTCATAAAAGAGTCACATTACATTCACAATATATTTTAGCAGACTTCAATTCAATTCATTGAGTTAAAAGCATCAATCAGTGCATCTACGTTGAGAAATAACATCGCTGTACAGTATAGAAAATCCATAAGAACAATTAAAAACATAATCATCAAAAAGCCCAGGCGTTACTCTAAACTGCTCTAAAAACTGGATTCATAAATATGCCTTCTCCCACTATACTAGACATTCAGATAATTACGTCTCCTAATCCACATCGCTGCTAAGAATTTTGTTACAGCAAAGACGATTAACGTAGAGAGATCAGTTTTTAATATCCGAAAAGAATCGGAGCATTTTTTAATCCCCAAATTCTTACAGATTGGAACTATCCACTTTTTCCTTGGGGTCTGGTATCCAGGGCAGAAAAAAACAACATGCAATTCATTTTCTGTTTCTTCTGAGCAGCCTGGGCAGTTTTTAGGGGTTATTGGGGACCATCTACTTGTAAGAGCTCTGATTGGTAAAGAGCCATATCTCCATTGAAGATAGAGATTCCTATAACCAAGGGGGCTAATATCATTCAAAACAGTTTCGAATTTATAATAGTCTTTCGTATTTATGAATGTCTTAGACAAGGTTCCTAATTGAGCATTGGAAAGGCGGGCAGATAGATTTTTTTCGTAATACAGATTAGCCAACTGCTTGCGTGATAAACTCATGCATGCTTGCTCCGGGTTACTCCACGTAGAAGGGAGGCTCAATCTTTCAAATTCCTGTCTTATGTATTTTAACCATGAAAGATTTCACGCATTAGTCAATTTTAGAACCTCCATCAGCTCTTCCCTATAATTTTTAAGCTCTGGAGTTACCCAGAGTCTCCTCCAGAAAGTCCTCATTGAGAGGTCTAAGGCCCAGATCGAGCCTTAGGGGCAGCAATGGCGTACTTGGTGGCAGTGATACCAACTGCCTTAGAAACTTGTTTTCTGTAATAACCATCGCGAGGGCACAATTGTAGCCCCACAATTCGCCACCATAAGTTACCGTCCCTCGTGCCTGTAATTTATAGATTTCTAATAGTGGTCCAATTGGCTTAACTGTGGCTTTGCTTAAAAGTTTAATAATGCCCCATGCCTTTTGAGTGGGTTTTAACTGGGATTTTGCTTGATGTTGGGTCCAGGTCATATTTTCATTAAGGGTGAGACCCATGTACTCAAACGTCTGCACTCTTTCAAGACTAACACCTCCAATCAAAGGACTTGATCTTGTGGTTTTTGGTGGATTAAAAATCATAAATTTCATTTTGGAAGTGTTGATTTCCACCCCCCGTTCACAACAGAAGGTAACAAAGGCGTCCAAGACCCGCTGGATACCCTTAGGGGTCTTAGAGAGCAATAGGGTATCATCCACAAACATAATCGCGGATACCCCAACCCCAGCGAGCCTTGGAGAGTCTCAGTTAGGGACCGCATTCAGGTGGGCGATTACCCCGTTGACATAGAGGCAGAACAGGGTAGGCGCCAAGACGCAACCCTGCCTCACCCCTCTGCCAACGGGGAAGCTAGATGACAACTTGCCTTCTCTCCCACACCTGACCTGCACAAAATTATTAGTATGGAGTAGGATCAAATTGTGCAAGAGAGGGGTAGGAATGCTTAAATCTGCTAGCACACTTCACAATTTCCTTCATGGGACCAAATCGAAGGCCGCACGAAGGTCCACGAAAATGGTGTATAGTGATCCACCCTTAAATTTAAAGATTTTCCAGAAGAGCATAGTTAATCGGAAAACCTGGTCCGTAGTCGAAACGTTCTTTCTGAAACCAGCCTGATATGGGCTTAAGATTTCCGACTCCTCGAAGCCCTAACGCTAAAGCGATGATAATTTTAACGCTGTCCTTGTAAATATGCCCACAATATCGCGAGAAATACAGCGATAATTCATGTTCTCAAGTGAAAAGCTTGTTAATAGACTTTGGACTTGACATATCAATCCACCTTGCATATTTACTTCAGAAAAGATGTTAGGATCTAACATAAACCTCAATTAACGAGAGTTTTGCTATCGGTCCTCAAATCCAGGGCCGCCTTCTAAATAGAACGCTGTTGTAATCCCTGGGGCTTAGACAAACCTTTGAGCTCCCCCATCAAATGTGATATTTTAGACCCCGGGATTTGGCCCTCCCAGTTAACTAATTTTTAAACAAGCACAGGAGCCCCCGCTACTTTTTTATTTTTATTACGGCGGATCCATGCACCCAACACACATTTCTCCGTTTAAAAAAATATATGTTTTTTTGGGACCTAGGGGACCTTGGGAGACCCCCTAAGCAGGTCTAGATGATCAAAATATTTCTTACCTGCCCCCTTTATACGTTTTGAACACTTGTCCCACTACTTTCTAGATCTTCGCTTCTACCGAGGCACAAAATGACTGCCAACACTTCCTGGTTTCGAATGTTGACAACCACTTGACAGTCAACTAGTGCGTGATCGGGACGGTGCGCTTAGAGTGCGCGCAAGATGTGCGGATCCACAGATATACATGAACTTTTAATTGTAATTCTCTCAGGAACTACTGAATGGATTTACACCATTTAATCAAAAGGCACGAGTCTGAACGGAGGATTACCACTTTGGCAAATTTGGTGTAATTCCGTTTTGGGACCCCCTTTTTCCTTAGCCCCGCTTCACATGCAATATTTTAGACCCCGGGATTTCTCCTCCCACGTAGCTAATTTTTAAACAAGCACAGGAGCTCGCGCTTCGTTTTTATTTTTTTTATGGCAGATCCATGCACCCAGTGCACATTTCTCTGTTTAAAAAAAATATTTCTTACTCGCCCCCTTTCTAAGGTTTGAACACTTATTACACTAATTTCTAGCTCTTCGCTTCTACCGAGGCACAAAATGGCTGCCAACACTTCCTGGTTCAGAATGTTGAAAACCACTTGACAGCCAATCAACATTCAGCGTGTGATCGGAAGGACGGTGCGCTTATAATCCATGCAAGATGCACGGATCAACTGAGGCCATAGATATATATGTACTTTTGATTGTAATTTTCTCAGGAACTACTGAACAGATTTACACCATGTAAGCAAAAGACATGAGTCTGAACCAAGGACTACCACTTTGCCAAATTTGGTGTAATTCCATTCAGCCGTTCGGGCTGTAGCCGTGATGAAGGGTACCTATGGAAAATTGCGTGGGGAAAACACGTTTAGGGACCCCCTTTTTTCTTAGCCCCCGCTTCACGAAACACCCCAAGACTTTCAGGATAGGAGCAGACAGGAGCGCCCCACCAGCTTTGAAAATTTTGCGAAGATTCATCAACCGGCGCCAAAGTTAGTCCAAATAGAATGTTGCTGATTTCCTATGGAAAATAGGTCCTAATTATAACTACCTACTGGCGACCGCCACTAGGTAATATATATATATATTTAAACCTTTGAGAAAGCTCACGACGACACGAGCGAAACATGTTAGGGAGACAAGGCTGCCTCTCAAAGAAATTGTTGCAGGCTTCATCGCGGTGTGCGGCTAATTACCTTCCTGTCTTGGAAGGTGCTGGGGAGAATGTTTAACGGCGTGGTTCAGCCGTATGCGACGCACCGCCACAAGAGCGCCACAGCCTGACCGCAACTGAACCTCTTTTTTTGGACTGCGCAAGCATTTAGGTCAGGTGGGTGCCACCAGAGACTGTCTCAGGTACTGGTTCTCTGACAACTTTGAAAATGAGTTGTTGGGGACACGATGGACTGTGCACCAAGCCAGGTATGAGCTACATACCCAATGGAGGGTTCAAAAAATGAAAATAAGAAACTACATAGACCACAATGCAAAGCGAGGGAAAGACAACGCCCACTACAAAAGCAACAAATAAAGAAGTGATGTAGTTTCTTGCCATACCAATTTTGATCGACAGCGGTGTGAAACCTTTGAGAAAGCTCACGACGACATGAGCGAAACATGTTAGGAAGACAAGGCTGCCTCTCAAATAAATTGTTGCAGGCTTCATCGCGGTGTGCGGCTAATTACCTTCCTGTCTTGGAAGGTGCTGGGGAGAATATATATATATATATACATATATATATATATATATATATATATATATATATATATATATATATATATATATATATATATATATATATATATATATATATATATCCTACGGTAGTTATAGTTAGGACCTAGTTTCCATAGGAAATCTGCAACATTCTATCGGGAATAACTTTGGCGCCGGTTGATGAATCTTCGCGAATTTCTCAAAGAAGATGGCCCGCTCCTTCCCTGAAAGTTTTGGGGGATTCGTCAAGTGGGGGCTGAGAAAAAAGGGTGTCCCAAAACGTGTTTTCCCCATGTTATTTTCCATAGGAGGATTAGACACGGCTACAGCCCGAACAGCTGAATGGAATTACAAGAAATTTGGCAAAATTATGGAGTCTGATTCACAAATCACGCTTTTGCTGAAATGGTGTAAATCCCTCCGGTAGTTTCTGAGAAAATTTAAATAAAAAATTATATATATCTATAAGCGCGCACCGTGCGTGAACGGTGCGCGAATCGGATGTGCGCGAGCGGAATTCTGATTTGCTGTTAGACGTCTGTCAACATTCCAATCGGTCGAATTCAGGAAGTGTTGGCTGCCATTTTGTGTCCGAGTCAGAAGAGAGCCAAAAACAAAAGTGGAAAACGTGAAAAGGGGGCAGGGTAGAGACTCCCTGCCCCTCTAGGTCTTCTCAGGGGGTCCCCGAAGGACCCTGAAGGCCCCCAATTTTTTTTTAAAAAAATTTAAATCGCGGGGTGCACGCACGTTGCACGCACCCCGGAGGCAGAAGAGAGCCCACAACAAAAGTGGAGAACGTGAAAAGGGGGTAGGGTAGAGACTCCTTGACCCCCTAGGACTTCTCAGGGGGTCCCTAAAGGACCCTGAAGGTCATAAAAACATTTTTAAATCGCGAGGAGCGCGCATGTTGCATGCACCCTCGAGGTTAAAATCGCGAGGTCCGTGCATGTTGCGCGCATGTCAGAAAAAACAAAACAAAAAGTTAAATAACTAGTTTGAGTGTTTAGATGTTGGTTGGCTCAAAAAAGAGCCGTTGTGTTTATTGAGTGTTCTTTGTACCTACAAGTAAGTACCGATGCAGAGTCTAAAATTCAAGAGGAAGACTCTGTTTCCCTCATCGGTGAAATGTACACAGTCTCCTGTATAAATGACTTGCATGTTGTAACGCAAGTTATTGTAGTATATAGAACCCATACCATAGTCTCTGAGGAAAGCAGAAACAGACTTATTCACATGTTTCCTTGCTTTCTCAATCTGCGGACAATATTGGTTGGACCAGTTCCATTTTTGCCTTTGGCATATATTAGAATATACAAAGGCAGTTTGTGGAAAAAGTGACATCAATTGCCCAAAGGTGTCCTTTAAAACAATTCCCAGACCTACCCCAGTCAAAGTGCCTAGGTCATTGCCACCACAGTGCACAATTATGAGGTCAGTGTGGGAGATGCAAAAAGGATTTTACCAATGGCATCAATTGGTGACATCTCAATCCTCTCTGGCCAATACACATAATATCCACATTTGGTAAATCAAGGTTAAGAAAGCATCTATTTGCTGCATACCTTTCACTCCAGAAAATATAGCTCTGTCCTACAATCCACACTCTAAGCATCTTGAAGGGAGATCTGGTTGTACTCAGATGGGCTCTGGAAATTAAATGGCAGTTTGAAAAGTAGGAGTTTAGAAGAAAATGTGGATGAGATTTAGTGCACTTGAAAAAAAATAAATGATTGGTGGTTTCTGAAAATTCAACATTGAAAACTAAGGTGCATGCTACTGTTTTTTTTAAGGAGAAATGCTAATGGTTGAGAGAAAGTGATTGAAAGGAAAATTGCACAGGATTCGCTGCTGTATTAAAAAGTCAAACACCCTTGCTGGTTTATTTTGCAGATGAACTTTTCACCTGTGTGTTCAGTTAGGTGTTCTATGGAGTGTTACCATGGTAACAGGCAGAGAAAGCAGTGGGGGAAGGTTGAATATTATGTCAGATTGAAAGTGTTTCAATGTAGAACCAATTAAAATGTTAGTTTGGTTTTTAATTTGTGTGGGAAGATATTTGATTGGTTATCTACAAGGGTATGAGTGTAAAATGAGAGGGAAGCTATGCCATTGTGTGTTTGCAGTGACTGGTGCACTATTCAGAGATTCTGCTTAAGAAAATCTGGTGTGTGATTGACACTGTTCTAAAATTACAAAAGCATTTTAAAGGTGAGTTGTTAATTTGTAATGGAATCTATGTTGTGCGGTTTAAGTTAAATTTAAAAATGTATTCTAATTTGGAAGCAGGAGTTTATTTGTACAGAGTTTGATTTTGAATTTGTCTGCTTTGGGAAAAACATTGTGAAAGGAACATTTGGTATGTTGATGTCTTTGAGGAGATTTTTTTTGCAGTACAGTGCTGTTGTTAAAAATGTAGAGTTTGTACATGAAGTGGTCTAATCACTTATACACTTGTATATCAGGGTTAGAATTCTCAGATAGTTTCCTTGCAGTCTTGTAAACATTCTGGGTGTGCTGCACCAATGCCATAGAAAATCAGTAGCAGATAGTAATCATTTTACTGAATTGCAAGGGATACTGTCATGTGTCTAAGATCACAGTGTGAGTCAGAATTCATTTCAGAAAAATGTGGCAGAATAAATTGCTTATATGATGTGTTTTAAAATATGGCAAAAGATGTAGTCATGGAGTGAGTCAGTCTTTAGGACATTTAGCATGTAGAAATCATTTCAGTGAATTCTCATTTCTACATTCTCAGTCCCACCTTGACCCCCTGCACTGCCTGTACACCACTGCACTGTCCTAAAATGTGAAACAGCACTCCTAGGAAGACTCTCTTTCACTCTTATAATCATTTTACTGAATTGCAAGGCATACAGTCATGTGTCTAAGATCACAGTGTGAGTAAGAATTCATTTCAGAAAAATGTGGCAGAATAATTTGCTTAGTTGATGTGTTTTAAGATATGGCAAAATATGTAGTCATGGAGTGAGTCAGTCCTTAGGACAGTTAGTGCTATAAAGTCCAAAGCAGCATGTGTGTCAGACCTTTGAATTCCCAAATAGTCTCCATGCTGTGTAATAAATATACTGGGTGTGCTGTAGAAATTGCATACCAACTCTCTCTGTAGCATGTAGAAATCATTTCAGTGAATTCTCATTTCTACATTCTCAGTCCCACCTTGAGCCCCTGCACTGCCTGAACACCACTGCGCTGTCCTAAAATCTGAAACAGCACTCCTAGCAAGACTCTCTTTCACTGTAGTGATCATTTTACTGAATTGCAAGGCATACTGTCATGTGTCTAGGATCACAGTGTGAGTCAGAGTTCATTTCAAAAAAATGTGGCAGAATCATTTGCTTAGTTGATGTGTTTTAAAATATGGCAAAACATGTAGTCATGGAGTGAGTCAGTCTTTAGGACATTTAGTGCTATAAAGTCCAAAGCAGCATGTGTGTCAGGCCTCTGAATTCCCAAATAGTCTCCATTCTGTGTAATGAAGATCCTGGGTGTGCTGTAGAAATTGTATACCAACTCTCTCTGTAGCATGTAGAAATCATTTCAGTGAATTCTCATTTCTACATTCTCAGTCCCTCCCACCTTGACCCCCTGCACTGCCTGTACACCACTGCACTGTCCTAAAATGTGAAACAGCACTCCTAGGAAGACTCTCTTTCACTCTTGTAATCATTTTACTTAATTGCAAGGCACACTGTCATGTGTCTAAGATCACAGTGTGAGTCAGAATATATTTCAGAAAAATGTGGCAGAATAATTTGCTTAGTTGATGTGTTTTAAAATATGGCAAAATATGTAGTCATGGAGTGAGTCAGTCCTTAGGACAGTTAGTGCTATAAAGTCCAAAGCAGCATGTGTGTCAGACCTTTGAATTCCCAAATAGTCTCCATGCTGTGTAATAAGTATACTGGGTGTGCTGTAGAAATTGCATACCAACTCTCTCTGTAGCATGTAGAAATCATTTCAGTGAATTCTCATTTCTACATTCTCAGTCCCACCTTGAGCCCCTGCACTGCCTGAACACCACTGCACTGTCCTAAAATCTGAAACAGCACTCCCAGCAAGACTCTCTTTCACTGTAGTAATCATTTTACGGAATTGCAAGGCATACTGTCATGTGTCTAAGATCACAGTGTGAGTCAGAATTCATTTCAGAAAAATGTGGCAGAATAATTTGCTTAGTTGATGTGTTTTTAAATTATGGCAATACATGTAGTCATGGAGTAAGTCAGGCCTTAGGACATTTAGTGCTATAAAGTCCAAAGCCGCATGTGTGTCAGGCCTCTGAGTCTCCATGCTGTGTAATAAAGATCCTGGGTGTGCTGTAGAAATTGCATACCAACTCTCTCTGTAGCATGTAGAAATCATTTAATTGAATTCTCATTTCTACATTTTCAGTCCCACCTTGAGCCCATACACTGCCTGAACACCACTGCACAGGAAACAACCTTTACAACGCAACTTTTACAACGTACTACCATTACAACAAAACTTTTACAAAACAACATCCATTACATAGCATGCCATTACAACGCAACCATTACAATGCATGACACTACAATGCATACAATTATAACGCATGTCATTACAACGCAGTCATTACAACTAATACCATTACAACGCATACCATTACCATCCAACACTTACCCTACTGTAGTAGCACCTGGAGTTAGAATAGTAATTTTTACCCCTACACTATCCAACACTTACCCCACTGTTGCAACCCCTGGAGTTAGAATAGTAATTTTTACCCCTACACTATCCAATAGTTACCATACATGCAATGTAATGTTATGCGTTGTAATGGTATGCGTTGTAAAGGTAGTATGCATTGTAAGAGAATGCGTTGTAATGGATGTTGCGTTGTAAAAAATGCATTGTAAAGGTGTGTGTTGTAAAAGTATGCGTTGTAACGTCATACAACCCCACTGCACTGTCCTAAAATCTGAAACAGCACTCCGAGCAAGACTCTCTTTCACTGTAGTAACCATTTTATGGAATTGCAAGGCATACTGTCATGTGTCTAAGATCACAGTGTGAGTCAGACTTCATTTCAGAAAAATGTGGCAGAATATTTTGCTTAGTTGATGTGTTGAAAAATATGGCAATACATGTAGTCAATGAGTGAGTCAGGCCTTAGGACATTTAGTGCTATAAAGTCATAAGCAGAATTTGTGCCAGGCCTCTGAATTCTCAAATAGTCTCCATGCTGTGTATTTTATATCCTGGGTGTGCTGTAGAAATTGCATACCAACTCTCTCTGTAGCATGTAGAAATCATTTCAGTGAATTCTTATTTCTACATTCTCAGTCCCACCTTGAGCCCCTACACTGCCTGAACACCATTGCACGGGAAACAACCTTTACAACGCAACTTTTACAACGCACTACCATTACAACAAAACCTTTACAACGCAACATCCATTACAGAGCAGGCCATTACAAGGCAACCATTACAACGCATGCCACTACAACGCATACCATTACAACGCATGTCATTACAATGCAGTCATTACAACGCATACCATTACAACGCATACCATTACCATTACAACGCATACCATTACCATCCAACACTTACTGAATCCTGGGTGTGCTGTAGAAATTGTATACCAATTCTCTCTGTAGCATGTAGAAATCATTTCAGTGAATTCTCATTTCTACATTCTCAGTCCCTCCCACCTTGACCCCCTGCACTGCCTGTACACCACTGCACTGTCCTAAAATGTGAAACAGCACTCCTAGGAAGACTCTCTTTCACTCTTGTAATCATTTTACTTAATTGCAAGGCACACTGTCATGTGTCTAAGATCACAGTGTGAGTCAGAATATATTTCAGAAAAATGTGGCAGAATAATTTGCTTAGTTGATGTGTTTTAAAATATGGCAAAATATGTAGTCATGGAGTGAGTCAGTCCTTAGGACAGTTAGTGCTATAAAGTCCAAAGCAGCATGTGTGTCAGACCTTTGAATTCCCAAATAGTCTCCATGCTGTGTAATAAGTATACTGGGTGTGCTGTAGAAATTGCATACCAACTCTCTCTGTAGCATGTAGAAATCATTTCAGTGAATTCTCATTTCTACATTCTCAGTCCCACCTTGAGCCCCTGCACTGCCTGAACACCACTGCACTGTCCTAAAATCTGAAACAGCACTCCCAGCAAGACTCTCTTTCACTGTAGTAATCATTTTACGGAATTGCAAGGCATACTGTCATGTGTCTAAGATCACAGTGTGAGTCAGAATTCATTTCAGAAAAATGTGGCAGAATAATTTGCTTAGTTGATGTGTTTTTAAATTATGGCAATACATGTAGTCATGGAGTAAGTCAGGCCTTAGGACATTTAGTGCTATAAAGTCCAAAGCCGCATGTGTGTCAGGCCTCTGAGTCTCCATGCTGTGTAATAAAGATCCTGGGTGTGCTGTAGAAATTGCATACCAACTCTCTCTGTAGCATGTAGAAATCATTTAATTGAATTCTCATTTCTACATTTTCAGTCCCACCTTGAGCCCATACACTGCCTGAACACCACTGCACAGGAAACAACCTTTACAACGCAACTTTTACAACGCACTACCATTACAACAAAACTTTTACAAAACAACATCCATTACATAGCATGCCATTACAACGCAACCATTACAATGCATGACACTACAATGCATACAATTATAACGCATGTCATTACAACGCAGTCATTACAACTAATACCATTACAACACATACCATTACCATCCAACACTTACCCTACTGTAGTAGCACCTGGAGTTAGAATAGTAATTTTTACCCCTACACTATCCAACACTTACCCCACTGTTGCAACCCCTGGAGTTAGAATAGTAATTTTTACCCCTACACTATCCAACACTTACCCCACTGTTGCAACCCCTGGAGTTAGAATAGTAATTTTTACCCCTACACTATCCAATAGTTACCATACATGCAATGTAATGTTATGCGTTGTAATGGTATGCGTTGTAAAGGTAGTATGCATTGTAAGAGAATGCGTTGTAATGGATGTTGCGTTGTAAAAAATGCATTGTAAAGGTGTGTGTTGTAAAAGTATGCGTTGTAACGTCATACAACCCCACTGCACTGTCCTAAAATCTGAAACAGCACTCCGAGCAAGACTCTCTTTCACTGTAGTAACCATTTTATGGAATTGCAAGGCATACTGTCATGTGTCTAAGATCACAGTGTGAGTCAGACTTCATTTCAGAAAAATGTGGCAGAATATTTTGCTTAGTTGATGTGTTGAAAAATATGGCAATACATGTAGTCAATGAGTGAGTCAGGCCTTAGGACATTTAGTGCTATAAAGTCATAAGCAGAATTTGTGCCAGGCCTCTGAATTCTCAAATAGTCTCCATGCTGTGTATTTTAGATCCTGGGTGTGCTGTAGAAATTGCATACCAACTCTCTCTGTAGCATGTAGAAATCATTTCAGTGAATTCTTATTTCTACATTGTCAGTCCCACCTTGAGCCCCTACACTGCCTGAACACCATTGCACGGGAAACAACCTTTACAACGCAACTTTTACAACGCACTACCATTACAACAAAACCTTTACAACGCAACATCCATTACAGAGCAGGCCATTACAACGCAACCATTACAACGCATGCCACTACAACGCATACCATTACAACGCATGTCATTACAATGCAGTCATTACAACGCATACCATTACAACGCATACCATTACCATCCAACACTTACTCTACTGCTGCACCCCCTGGAGTTAGAATAGTAATTTTTACCCCTACACTATCCAACACTTACCCTACTGTTGCACACACTGGAGTTAGAATAGTCATTTTTACCCCTACACTATCCAATACTTACCATACATGCAATGTAATGTTATGCGTTGTAATGGTATGCGTTGTAAAGGTAGTATGCATTGTAATGAAATGCGCTGTAAAGGTAGTTTTAAAAAATTCGTTGTAATGGCATGCGTTGTAATGGAATGCGTTGTAATGGATGTTGCATTGTAAAACATGCATTGTAAAGGTGTGTGTTGTAAAAGTATGCATTGTAACATCGTACAACCCCACTGCACTGTCCTAAAATATGAAACAGCACTCCCAGCAAGACTCTCTTTCACTGTAGTAATCATTTTACGGAATTGCAAGGCATACTGTCATGTGTCTAAGATCACAGTGTGAGTCAGAATTCATTTCAGAAAAATGTGGCAGAATAATTTGCTTAGTTGATGTGTTTTTAAATTATGGCAATACATGTAGTCATGGAGTAAGTCAGGCCTTAGGACATTTAGTGCTATAAAGTCCAAAGCCGCATGTGTGTCAGGCCTCTGAGTCTCCATGCTGTGTAATAAAGATCCTGGGTGTGCTGTAGAAATTGCATACCAACTCTCTCTGTAGCATGTAGAAATCATTTAATTGAATTCTCATTTCTACATTTTCAGTCCCACCTTGAGCCCATACACTGCCTGAACACCACTGCACAGGAAACAACCTTTACAACGCAACTTTTACAACGTACTACCATTACAACAAAACTTTTACAAAACAACATCCATTACATAGCATGCCATTACAACGCAACCATTACAATGCATGACACTACAATGCATACAATTATAACGCATGTCATTACAACGCAGTCATTACAACTAATACCATTACAACGCATACCATTACCATCCAACACTTACCCTACTGTAGTAGCACCTGGAGTTAGAATAGTAATTTTTACCCCTACACTATCCAACACTTACCCCACTGTTGCAACCCCTGGAGTTAGAATAGTAATTTTTACCCCTACAATATCCAATAGTTACCATACATGCAATGTAATGTTATGCGTTGTAATGGTATGCGTTGTAAAGGTAGTATGCATTGTAAGAGAATGCGTTGTAATGGATGTTGCGTTGTAAAAAATGCATTGTAAAGGTGTGTGTTGTAAAAGTATGCGTTGTAACGTCATACAACCCCACTGCACTGTCCTAAAATCTGAAACAGCACTCCGAGCAAGACTCTCTTTCACTGTAGTAACCATTTTATGGAATTGCAAGGCATACTGTCATGTGTCTAAGATCACAGTGTGAGTCAGACTTCATTTCAGAAAAATGTGGCAGAATATTTTGCTTAGTTGATGTGTTGAAAAATATGGCAATACATGTAGTCAATGAGTGAGTCAGGCCTTAGGACATTTAGTGCTATAAAGTCATAAGCAGAATTTGTGCCAGGCCTCTGAATTCTCAAATAGTCTCCATGCTGTGTATTTTATATCCTGGGTGTGCTGTAGAAATTGCATACCAACTCTCTCTGTAGCATGTAGAAATCATTTCAGTGAATTCTTATTTCTACATTCTCAGTCCCACCTTGAGCCCCTACACTGCCTGAACACCATTGCACGGGAAACAACCTTTACAACGCAACTTTTACAACGCACTACCATTACAACAAAACCTTTACAACGCAACATCCATTACAGAGCAGGCCATTACAAGGCAACCATTACAACGCATGCCACTACAACGCATACCATTACAACGCATGTCATTACAATGCAGTCATTACAACGCATACCATTACAACGCATACCATTACCATTACAACGCATACCATTACCATCCAACACTTACTGAATCCTGGGTGTGCTGTAGAAATTGTATACCAATTCTCTCTGTAGCATGTAGAAATCATTTCAGTGAATTCTCATTTCTACATTCTCAGTCCCTCCCACCTTGACCCCCTGCACTGCCTGTACACCACTGCACTGTCCTAAAATGTGAAACAGCACTCCTAGGAAGACTCTCTTTCACTCTTGTAATCATTTTACTTAATTGCAAGGCACACTGTCATGTGTCTAAGATCACAGTGTGAGTCAGAATATATTTCAGAAAAATGTGGCAGAATAATTTGCTTAGTTGATGTGTTTTAAAATATGGCAAAATATGTAGTCATGGAGTGAGTCAGTCCTTAGGACAGTTAGTGCTATAAAGTCCAAAGCAGCATGTGTGTCAGACCTTTGAATTCCCAAATAGTCTCCATGCTGTGTAATAAGTATACTGGGTGTGCTGTAGAAATTGCATACCAACTCTCTCTGTAGCATGTAGAAATCATTTCAGTGAATTCTCATTTCTACATTCTCAGTCCCACCTTGAGCCCCTGCACTGCCTGAACACCACTGCACTGTCCTAAAATCTGAAACAGCACTCCCAGCAAGACTCTCTTTCACTGTAGTAATCATTTTACGGAATTGCAAGGCATACTGTCATGTGTCTAAGATCACAGTGTGAGTCAGAATTCATTTCAGAAAAATGTGGCAGAATAATTTGCTTAGTTGATGTGTTTTTAACTTATGGCAATACATGTAGTCATGGAGTAAGTCAGGCCTTAGGACATTTAGTGCTATAAAGTCCAAAGCCGCATGTGTGTCAGGCCTCTGAGTCTCCATGCTGTGTAATAAAGATCCTGGGTGTGCTGTAGAAATTGCATACCAACTCTCTCTGTAGCATGTAGAAATCATTTAATTGAATTCTCATTTCTACATTTTCAGTCCCACCTTGAGCCCATACACTGCCTGAACACCACTGCACAGGAAACAACCTTTACAACGCAACTTTTACAACGCACTACCATTACAACAAAACTTTTACAAAACAACATCCATTACATAGCATGCCATTACAACGCAACCATTACAATGCATGACACTACAATGCATACAATTATAACGCATGTCATTACAACGCAGTCATTACAACTAATACCATTACAACACATACCATTACCATCCAACACTTACCCTACTGTAGTAGCACCTGGAGTTAGAATAGTAATTTTTACCCCTACACTATCCAACACTTACCCCACTGTTGCAACCCCTGGAGTTAGAATAGTAATTTTTACCCCTACACTATCCAACACTTACCCCACTGTTGCAACCCCTGGAGTTAGAATAGTAATTTTTACCCCTACACTATCCAATAGTTACCATACATGCAATGTAATGTTATGCGTTGTAATGGTATGCGTTGTAAAGGTAGTATGCATTGTAAGAGAATGCGTTGTAATGGATGTTGCGTTGTAAAAAATGCATTGTAAAGGTGTGTGTTGTAAAAGTATGCGTTGTAACGTCATACAACCCCACTGCACTGTCCTAAAATCTGAAACAGCACTCCGAGCAAGACTCTCTTTCACTGTAGTAACCATTTTATGGAATTGCAAGGCATACTGTCATGTGTCTAAGATCACAGTGTGAGTCAGACTTCATTTCAGAAAAATGTGGCAGAATATTTTGCTTAGTTGATGTGTTGAAAAATATGGCAATACATGTAGTCAATGAGTGAGTCAGGCCTTAGGACATTTAGTGCTATAAAGTCATAAGCAGAATTTGTGCCAGGCCTCTGAATTCTCAAATAGTCTCCATGCTGTGTATTTTAGATCCTGGGTGTGCTGTAGAAATTGCATACCAACTCTCTCTGTAGCATGTAGAAATCATTTCAGTGAATTCTTATTTCTACATTGTCAGTCCCACCTTGAGCCCCTACACTGCCTGAACACCATTGCACGGGAAACAACCTTTACAACGCAACTTTTACAACGCACTACCATTACAACAAAACCTTTACAACGCAACATCCATTACAGAGCAGGCCATTACAACGCAACCATTACAACGCATGCCACTACAACGCATACCATTACAACGCATGTCATTACAATGCAGTCATTACAACGCATACCATTACAACGCATACCATTACCATCCAACACTTACTCTACTGCTGCACCCCCTGGAGTTAGAATAGTAATTTTTACCCCTACACTATCCAACACTTACCCTACTGTTGCACACACTGGAGTTAGAATAGTCATTTTTACCCCTACACTATCCAATACTTACCATACATGCAATGTAATGTTATGCGTTGTAATGGTATGCGTTGTAAAGGTAGTATGCATTGTAATGAAATGCGCTGTAAAGGTAGTTTTAAAAAATTCGTTGTAATGGCATGCGTTGTAATGGAATGCGTTGTAATGGATGTTGCATTGTAAAAAATGCATTGTAAAGGTGTGTGTTGTAAAAGTATGCATTGTAACATCGTACAACCCCACTGCACTGTCCTAAAATATGAAACAGCACTCCCAGCAAGACTCTCTTTCACTGTAGTAATCATTTTACGGAATTTCAAGGCATACTGTCATGTGTCTAAGATCACAGTGTGAGTCAGACTTCAATTCAGAAAAATGTGGCAGAATAATTTGCTTAGTTGATGTGTTGAAAAATATGGCAATACAGGTAGTCATGGAGTGAGTCAGGCCTTAGGACATTTAGTGCTATGAAGTCCAAAGCAACATGTGTGCCAGGCCTCTGAATTCTCAAATAGTCTCCATGCTGTGTAATAAAGATCCTGGGTGTGCTTAAGAAATTGCATACCAGCTCTCTTTGTAGCATGTAGAAATCATTTCAGTGAATTCTCATTTCTACATTCTCAGTCCCACCTTGCGCCCCTACACTGCCTGAACACCATTGCACGGGAAACAACCTTTACAACGCAACTTTTACAACGAACTTCCATTACAACAAAACTTTTACAACGCAACATCCATTACATAGCAGGCCATTAAAACGCAACTATTACAACGCATGACACTACAACGCATACCATTACAACGCATACCATTACCATCCAACACTTACTCTACTGTTGCACCCCCTGGAGTTAGAATAGTAATTTTAACCCTACTCTATCCAACACTTACCCTACTGTTGCACCTCCTGGAGTTAGAATAGTAATTTTTACCCCTACACTATCCAATACTTACCATACATGCAATGTAATGTTATGCGTTGTAATGGTATGCGTTGTAAAGGTAGTATGCGTTGTAATGGAATGTGTTGTAACTGTAGTTTTAAAAAATGAGTTGTAATGGCATGCGTTGTAATGGAATGCGTTGTAATGGATGTTACATTGTAAAAAAATGCATTATAAAGGTGTGTGTTGTAAAAGTATGCGTTGTAACGTCATACTACCCCACTGCACTGTCCTAAAATCTGAAACAGCACTCCCAGCAAGACTCTCTTTCGCTGTAGTAATCATTTTACGGAATTGCAAGGCATACTGTCATGTGTCTAAGATCACAGTGTGAGTCAGACTTCATTTCAGAAAAATGTGGCAGAATAATTTGCTTAGTTGATGTGTTTTAAAATATGGCAAAATATGTAGTCATGGAGTGAGTCAGTCACTACTTTTTGCTCTATCTTAATATGCTTCTTTTTCCCTCACTGTCACTGCCCTTCACTCAATCTCACTTCTCTTCTCCTACTTCATATTCTCCTCTCTGTGCATCACTCCCATTCCCTTTCACCTGCTCCCATTCCCTCACTCCCCCTCAATCGCTTTCCCTCACTCCACCCGTCAGTCCTCTTCCCTTACTTCCCTTTCCTCATTCACTTTTGCTAACTCCCATTCGTTTCGTCCCCGACTCACCTTCACTCCATTTCTCTCTCCCTCTCTTCCTATGTCTCACTCAGTCGAACCACCTCACTCCCTCTCAGTCACTCGCTCTCCCTCTCTTTCTCTCTCACTCTCTCTCCCTCTCTCTCTCCCTCACCCTTACTGTCTTTCTCTTTCTGTTTCCTTCACTCCTACTTTATCCCTCAGTCCCCTTTCCTCTTTCTTAATCTCCTTCCTTCTCTCTCATTCCCCTTTCATCACCCTCATACCCCTTCTCTCACTGTTACTGCCTTTCACTCACCCTCAGTACTTTTCCTTCACTCACCTTCCCTCACTCCCCTTCCTTCACCCCTCTTTCTTCACTCCCTCACTCCATCTCACTTACTCCTGTTTGTTTATTCCTTCCCTCACTTTTTTTTCATCCATTTTTCTCTCCCTGTCTCCCTCTGTCTCACTCACTCTAACTGCCTCACTCCTTCTCAGTTCCTTGCTCTCCCTCTCTCTCATTCTGTCCCTCTCTCTCCCTTACCCTTAAACTCCTTTCCTCTCTCTTTATAGCACTCCTCCTCTCTTCCTCACTCATTTTCCCTCTCTCTTAATTTTCTTCCTTCTTCCTCATGCATCTTCCATTACCCTCGTACTCTTTCCCTAACTGTCACTGCCCTTCACTCACCGTCACTCCCTTTCCCCCTCTGCACTTCATCCTATCTGTATTTCTCACCACTTCACTTTCCCGCTCCCTTTTCCTCACTCCCCTTCGCTCTGCTTCTCTCACTCCCCTTCCCTCACTCTCCTTCCTTTACTCCTCTTTCATCACTCCCTCACTCCATCTCCCTTACTTCCCTTCGTTCACTCCCTCACTCACTTTTTTTATCCATGTTTCTCTTCCTGTCTCCCTCTGTCTCACTCACTCTAACTGCCTCACTCCTTCTCAGTTCCTTGCTCTCCCTCTCTCTCACTCTCCCTCTATCTCCTTTAACCTTAATCTTCTTTCCTCTGTCTTTCTATCACTCCTCCTCCCTCTCTATTAATTTTCTTCCTTCTCCCTCATTCCCCTTCCCTTACCCTCATACCCCTTCCCTAACTGTCACTGCCCTTCACTCACCTTCAATCCCCTTCCCCCACTCCACTTCCTCCTGTCTGTATTTCTCACCCTTTCACTTTCCCGTTCCCTTTTCCTCACTCCCCCTCGCTCTCCTTATCTCACTCCATTCCTTACTCCCCTTCTCTCACTCCCCTTTTCTAACTCTCTTCATCCCTTCACTCCACTTTTCTCTCCCTCACTCCCCATCTCTCACTTTCCCTTACCTCCCCTTTTCTTATCCTCATACCCCTTCCCTCACCGTCACTCCACTTCTCTTACCTTCACTCCCTTTACCCTGCTCTACTTCTCCCTCTCCATCTCTTACTCCCCTTCCCTGTCTCCGTACCCTGCTCCCCTTTTCTCACTCCTCCTCCCTCACTTTCCTTTCCTTACTGCCCTTCCCTTACTCTTTCTCTCCCCTTACCTCACTCCCCTACCCTTAGTCCCCTTGTTTCAGTCACTGTTTGACTCCCCTTTCCTCACTCACCAAACTACCCTTTCCTCACTCATTCCATCAATCCCTTCCTCCCCTTCCCCTAGTCATTTCAGTCATTCATTTATACACTACACATTCATTCAAAAATGTATGACACAGTATATAAGAGATATAGCTCTTCTTTGAGAAGTGAAGTTAGTTCTTCCAAGAACTTTTTTTTTTTTTTGGTTTTCGAACAATATTATATTTTTTGGAATTTTTTAGAACAAAAATAAAAAACAGGTAACGAAAAACTGCTCAACAGGAACAAAAGTAATAAAATAAAAAAATTAAGTGCAGCGGTATGTGTGCTGCCTAATCTTTGCCTCAATCAAATCTACACTCTGCTCTCCATAGCACAAGATCTCATTACAGAAGTTGCATCTTATGTGGACGTTTGCAAAATCCGGACGGATGGCAAGAGTTCTTGTTGATGGAGATGCTGCCGATGTAGACGTACTGGGGACAGCAGCTGCAGGATTGTCCCTCAAATGCTGGGTTGAAGCCCGAGCATAATTGTTTGGATGAACGTTCTTTACATGCCGCATCATTGTATGGATGCTGAATGAGTAGTGCTTGGTGGGATCACCTCTGGACAGAACGGACCCACAAATGTTGCACGTCACCTTTGGGGCATTCACTTTTTTTTGCCCTTCTGGAAATGAAAAAAATTCCAAATGAAAGAGTCTATGGTCTTTTTCTTCTTAGGTTCTTCAGGAAGATACTGCTCCACATCACTATCTGAAGAAGACTGGTGTTGTTGCTGTTCTGCCATTGTAAAAATGGTTTTGAGCACAAAGAAATCTCTTTAGATGTTTCTCCCAGCAAAGTGAAAGAGATAGTGAGGGAAGTGGGTGGGGTGTTTGAAGATTTGGAAAAGCAACTACTATGAACCAATCAAAAGTGTTGTTTTCAAGCCACAAGACTTTGTTTTCAAGTCAAATGACTTTACGTGCTCGCACAGGTGCGCGTACGTTGCGCGACCGTCGCATATGAATGACGTTTTTTACCCGATTTTCATAAATGCTTTTATAAAAGAGAAAAGGAGGCAGGGTAGAGACTCCCTGACACCCTAGGCCTTCTCATGGGGTCCCTGAAGGACCCCGAAGGGCAAAAGAAACATGATTTCTTTTTAAAAAATCGCGAGGTGCGCGCACATTGCACGCACCCTCGAGGCAGAAGTGACTCAAAAACAAAAGTGGAGAACGTGAAAAGGGGGCAGGGTAGAGACTCCCTGACACCCTAGGCCTTCTCAGCGGGTCCCTGAAAGACCCCGAAGTGCAAAAAAATACTTTTTTTTTTTAATTGTAAGGTGTGCGCACGTTGCGCGCACGTTGGAAAAAAAAAACAAACAAAAAAAATTCAATAATAAATTTGAGTGTTTATATGTTGATTGAAGATGTAGACTATACTGTTCAACTTTATCCAAATCATAAAAACTAGCTGTGCCGTTGCATATTACAGGATACAGTCAATGTATTACAATATACAAAGGCAGTTTGTGTAAAAATAAATATATAAAAAATATAAAAATAGATACAGAAATTAGCATTTTAAAAACCTTTTAAATTCACTTAAAAAACCATAGGTTTAACACACGTTATAGTTAGGAATTAGCATTGAAAAAACCTTAGAAATTCACTGAAAAAAACATAGGTTTCACACACGTCATAGTTATGAATTCGCATTTAAAAAACCTTTCAAATTCACTGGGAAAACCCTAGGTTTCACACACGTTGTAGTTAGGAATTAGCATTTAAAAAACCTTGCAAATTCACAGAAAAAAACATAGGTTTCACACATGTTATAGTTAGCTGGACATTTCACTCATAGGAAACCTTTGAAATTCCACCATTATAGTTAGTTCAGCTAACTATAACTCGCGCGACCGCAATGCACTGCTGATGATGTCACATATTACATCACTCATGGCATGGTCAGTGACATCACTCATGACATCACTCATGACATCTCAAGTGACATCACTGATGACATCACTGATGACATCATCCTTGTGACAAAGTGGCAGACCTCCTCTCAGCGTAAAATAACCTTTGACACACACATTCAAAAATAGAAACTAACATTTTCTTAAAAATGGAGATACCAATACCAATTACAACAACCTATTAGGTAATTCCAACATCTACATACACATCCACTCATTCACCAACAGTTCTATATAGTCACTCATACATATACTTACTCATCAAAAATCCATTTACTTGATTATTCTGCTATATACACACCACTACACGTACTTCTACAGAAACGTACACATATTTACTCTCTTAAACAATCAATTATAAAAACACATACTTATTTATAAAGGTACTCTTCCAAAGTCTCACTCTCACATATACTCAATTATATACATCTATACTCACATATACTAGTTTAAAACATATGTAGTTACTCATGAATGCACTATCGAGACAGTCATTCACTCACTAATCCACCCATACACACAATCATCCACCCATACAGTCTTGCACACATGCTGTCGTCAAAACACATACAAATAGTGAGTCACTCATTCATGCATCTATGCGCTAAGTAATATCCCCACCGAACCATACAGACACTCATACTGATACTCAAAAAAACAACTAATAACCCATATACACACTCATGTAGCTACTCACCAACACATGCAGCCACTTATACACAAAGTGAGACACAGATACAGATATTTAAATATTTAAACATTACTCGCTAATATATGTATTCACTAAGATACACTTAATAATTCAGTTAACCAATCAATTTTACACAAAAAAACATCCATTTAGACATTTATTTACCCATTTATTCTTCCATCAACCTTTAGATATACATATATAAAAAATATTTTTCAGAAAGATACACATTCACTGGATGATGTCATCAGTGATGTCATTAGCAATGTCATTTGAGATGTCATCAGTGATGTCATGAGTGATGTCACTGAACATGTCATGAGTGGTGTAATATGTGACATCAACAGCAGTGCATTGTGGTCGCGCGGGTTATAGTTAGCTGAACTAACTATAACGGTGGAATTTCAAAGGCTTTGTATGAGTGAAATGTCCAGCTAACTATAACATGTGTGAAACCTATGATTTTTTCAGTAAATTTGCAAGGTTTTTTAAATGCTAATTCCTAACTATAACGTGTGTGAAACCTATGGTTTTTTCAGTGAATTTGCAAGGTTTTTTAAATGCTAATTCCTAACTATGACGTGTGTGAAACCTATGGGTTTTTCAGTGAATTTCTAAGGTTTTTTTCAATGCTAATTCCTAACTATAACGTGTGTGAAACCTATGTTTTTTTAAGTGAATATATATATATATATATATATATAATGCACCAGCCAGTTTACCTGCGTCACTGGAGTGAGGCTCACAGACTTACTAATGTAAAGTTCTGCTGCTATGTGTTTAACTTCCCCTTTCACAAAGGAAATATATGGTAATACAAAAAAATAACTGTCGAGATTTAATCTGAAGAAGAAAATTTAGTAAGAACCAGTATGGAATCATTGCAATTAATTCATCTGAATTGAGTTTATTTTAAACAAGAAAATGCAAAATGCATAAGTAAAGTTACGAGATTTCATGAAAAGTGTATGAAGTTGTAAAAAAAACGAGTGAAAGAACCATGAACAAAAAGGAAAAAATGGTGACAAAGTATGTCTGATATAGGTACATTGGTATTAAACGGACAGCCAAATCCAATAAATACTTTAAACAAATACAGTAGCACTAGGGAAAATTACATTTCTGTGAGGATGTCAATGACGTTTCAACCCCATGAGGAGTAGAAGGAACTCATCAGGACTTTGTAGTCCTAATGAGACCCTTAGTGTAATGACATTGTAATCAAAGCTAGTCATACCTTCACAATAACTTTGTTTTTTCAGTGAATTTCTGGATTTTGTGATCGTATACCACATCCAGATCTATTCTGCTCACAACCCACCATGTGTGTTCAACCACTGCTGTGCATGGCCTCTGCTATTTTTCGACCAGCTTGAAACAGAATGACTTTGGGCATGATTTCGATTTCGGCAGATGGGTTACTCTGTCACAGCAGTGACAGATATCTGTCCTCCGAAATATAAATCCCATAATGTCCTTTGGACTTTATATTTCAGTGGATGGGATATCAGTCTCTATTATGACGGAGTAACTTGTACGCCAAAATCTAAATCAGTCTCTGAATCATGATCATTGAAAATTGAATTAGAGCTGTTGTCTGGCTGGGATTGCCTTAGTTGCAGTAAGAAATTAGTGATTTCTGTGGTCAGTTGGAAGAGAGTCATTGTGTGTCTAGAAGATAACATCTCCACTCCTTGAAAACAACCTGTTGGAAATTACTATCTTTTACGTAAGACAGCAACAGTTATTGCCTTCTTTTGCTGAGCCCATTTTATGGGTCATAGGACTCTGCACACTTTAAAATCTGGTAAAATTGGTAACATTAATTGGTGCATTTAATTTACTTAATTGTCCCTAGTATATGTTACTACATATACCCGAGGCCTGTAAATTACATTCAGCTATTGGGCTCCAGTGCTCATTGTGTTGCCTGCTACAGTAGCACTGTAAAACATTCCTGCAGAATGCCCCTGCAGCCTGGGTAGGTAGTTTTAAAACTTCCATTTCGTCATGGAAAAACAAAACGTTTGCCAGGTCTTAATTGTCCTTTTTTATGCTTGTAAGTTGCCCTAAGTTAGTTCCTAAATTTTCAAAGGGCAGCGAGCGATGTATTTAAAAGATTGGTCCTCTATATTTAATGCTTTACATGCTGTGACAGTGAAACCCTCCAAATTTGCTTTCACTGTGGCAGAACTGGCTTTCCCATGGGAAAACACGGGGTCACACTACAACATCTTATAGTGCTTAATTTTAATTTAGGAGCTGCTAGAAAAATGGTTCAAGAACTTATTTTAATAATGATTTAAATACCCACTTAATGTCAAGTCAGATTTTATATTACTATTTTGGAAATTAAACTTTTAGAAAGTTGTAATTTTCCTTAATAAGCAAAAAGTGCTCTGCCAGTGCCCAGTGTCCTCCTCAGTGGTGATATATGGATTGCTCCCAGGCAGTGGACGAAGGGCCTGGGTGTGGTGATGTGTTTTTTTCCTTGGGTGGGATGACCTGGGTAAACTGTGCCTAACCCATTTCTGAGCTTCAAAAATGCCTACCCTGTAATTGACAGATGCAGGCCACATTTAGGCTTGCCTCCATTTTGTCTTCCTAGTCAATTTGACTCAAAACTCTGCTGGAGGTGAGAGCTGCCCCAGAATTAGTTTGGAGTGCCCACAAGCGAGGGTTTGCCATTATCATAGCCACAACTCTGGGTGGGCACAAAGAGCTTTGACCAGGGTAAGAGAGTTTCTGCCTTGTCGGATTTAGGTAGAGAGGGGTACTTCTGGATATTTTACAGTGAATCACACTGGAACTGCTGAATAGTTGGCAAGGGCACCCCTAGTCACTTTCACCCCATTGGTTAAGGAGTGGCTATGAGTTTCCCACCACTCACAGGTGGCACTGGGCATACATGTAGTATCCACATTACCATCTTCAGATCACTCCTAGACATGTGAAGAATCGGGAGAAGGACTGCCCAGCTTCCTGAAGAACCTGGATCTCCTTGCTTTGAACCCAGGACACCAGAAATGACTTTAAGTGTTGGGTGGTTGACATCCTGTTTGTGCTATAGAGACACTACAACCACAACAAGCTTCCACATGCCCTTTTCCTGCTACTGCTCAGCTGACTAGTACCAATTGGACCTGCCCTGGGCCCTGCTGCTGACCTCTGTTGGTGTGAGTACTAGCCCCCGGTAAACAACCTTTACAACGCAACTTTTACCACGCAGTGCCTTTACAACGCAACTTTTACAACGCAAACCATTACAACGCATTGCGCTGGGGGCACTCTAGGATAGGGAATAGGTTTAATGTACTATCAAACACCTTCCCTACTATCCACGGGGACGGGGGTTGGAATAGTAAATTAAACAATTCACTATCCAGCGCCTAAAAGCACTATGCGTTGTAATGGTATGCGTTGTAAAAACCGCGTTGTAAAAGCATGCGATGTAAAAGCATGCATTGTAATGTCATACATCCCTATCCCCAAGTGGTGCCCCTCAGGTCCTGGATCTTTGGCTAGTGGTAGAGTGTATCCCTCCTGTCCCCAAACTGCAAGAAATGGGAATTAGAAACCTTTTGATAATTTTCTGCCATGAGAACCGATGAAGACCAGGATAGCAGTCAAGCCGCAACAATCAACTTCGACTCACCAGTCAGGCTCTGCATGCAGGATTGCAGCACTGAAGGGGAGTTGACATCCAGTTTCTATGTCCTCATGTAAAGGGCTTCATCTTGACTAACGACATGCAGCAAACTGTTGACATCTAGGCCTTCCTGGGCTCTGACTTTGGACTTCACTCACTCAGAGCTTTCCGTATTCATTGATGACTGCATCAGGACCCGGATCTTCAGTAAACCATGGTTGTCAAGCCCCGCTTCAGGTCAGGCTTGTCTCTGACCGCTCATTGAGAACCACTTTTTCTCCATGAAAGTGTATAATGTCAGAAGGTAAACCTTTCCTTGGAACAAACCTGGCCCCTGTAGCCAACCTGGGCTCCAGCGCAGTCCCTCTTAACTTTTGAGTTTGACCTGGTCTAGGGAGTCCAGATAATATAGGTTTTCATATCTTGTGCTTTTTGGTGCTATTTTTAATTCAGACTTTAAAATGTCATATCTCTGATTCTACTTTTAGGATTTTTGTTATTTTAGTGTTAGTTTATTTATTAAAATGTGGTATATTTTCCTAAATTAGCTTAGGATTTACTCTTTGAGTACTGTATACATACTTTACACATTGCCTCTTAGTTAAGAGTGACTGGCTGATTTCTGCCAAGCTACCAGAGGGTTAAGCACAGGTTTATATAGTAGCTTTATTGGTGCACCCTCTCAAGGACTGTGATTATTATTGAGGTGGGTTCTCACCCCCTCAACTAATACTCAAATGTCTTACACAACCTTAATGGCTAGGAGTTTTCTGTCCATTAGTTGTGATATCTTTCAAGTTAAGAAGGCTGTGTGTAGTTTGTTAGCAACGGGATCATGGTGGCCAACTGCCCCATAGTCACATGTGATACATCTGCTTCAACCAGAAAAGGCTTTGTGGTGGAAGGATACTGGAGAATAGGTGCAATAGCTGAAAAGCTTTTTCAGCTTGGTCCGTAAAATGTATTCCTTAACGCAGATGATGCATTATAGGCACTACAACAGTAGAGAAATTATCTATGCAATGAAAGTTCATGAAACCCTGAAAACGTTGGACATATTTTACCATCTTTTGAATTCACAATTCAGAATTACCTCAATGTTTTTGCATCTATGTGGACTTTGGACGGTGTGAAGATCTACCCAGGAATTCCACTGTGGTGGCAAGAAAGAAACACTTCTCAGGTTTAGCATATGAATGGTAGGTATGAAACACTGGAGAATGGCCCAGACGTGCCTGATGTGATTATCAACAGTGTGTGAATAAATCAAGATAACATTGATAAACACAACCACACATTCGTGAAGAATATCATAGAGAACCTCACTGATGAACAACTGCAATCCCCTGGTTTCATCGCACATGACGAGATATTCACACATGCTGAACTTTGCACAGAAAGTTGTTTTCTATTTGTTACACTTTAGAATCCACACAGTTGTTAAGACTGGTAGAGGTCCAACTTAGTGTAACTTGTGGCATCTCAGACATGAGCCGCAAAATCTGGGATTAAATGTAACGCGTACCTGTTTTTTGGCACAACTCTATTCAATGCATGATATTCGATCCAAATCTTAAGCTATGTCCCCTTTGTCGGTACAAAGAAGAGATATGACGCTGCTGGTAACTTGGAATGGAATTCTAACATGATTGCCAGAAGGTCAGGCAGTGGAGGTGGGCATTTCCCCTTTCTCTCAAGAACTATATGTAACTGTATGGAATGGCTGTTCCTGGTATCAAATCCATGTGGCACTCATACGCCATGTGAGGTAGTTCAGCATTACCTTAACTTGATCAAAAACATCTGCGAAGTTTTGATAGAAAGGAACAAATCACAGACAAGAGATGAAGTTTCTTCTAATGCACCCATTCCAGTGGTTGAAGCTGGAGGTGATGTAAATAGGCAATTGAACCCATCATTGCCACGCCTCTCAGAGGCTGTGCACAGTGAGACTACATGCCTCAGTCAGATCCCACAAGAGAAGCCACCAAGTATTTGACAGAGACAGATCTAGCTCCCTGATGGTGCAGCGACTCACGAGTCCTGGCTGAGGAGTCCTGGTTCTCTGGATGCCTAGGGATTGGCTGAATTACAGATACATGTGCAAAAGTCTGGGGGGCAATGTGGGCTTTGATTGTTTGAATGACCCGACAGTAACCTTACTTAGACATACGTGTTCTGTTCCTGATCCCTTATAATAACCTCAGACACATTATTATTTGGGAAGTCTCATATATGCAATAACTGCACATTATTGTTCACACGTAGAAATAAATACATTAAAAACGTATTAATGCGACAGCTCCCCTTCATCCGGGGCATCTGGGCTTAATTCTACCAAGGGAGGCAAAGTGACAGCCGCCCTGCGTGCATCAGACTACCCGATTGACTGCATGTTGGCTACGATCAGCCATGGCTTTGTTCACGGGGCTAAGGTGGGTATCTTTTGTAGGTCACAAGGATGACGCTATTGGGGTCTCCCTGATCAGGAATTCAAAATAACATTTACCGGGGAACTTTGGATCAGAAAAAATGACACAGCTTTGCTAGCGACATTCGTCTTACCAAGGAGGAAGTAAAATGCTGATAGGCATGTAGCAGTCAGATGAACAGATACATAAACAAATGTAGGGATTCATAGGAAACCCATTTTAAGAGAGAATCCTGCACAACATTATCATAAAAAGGACAGCAAAAATAGCAGAGCCTCTGCAGGCACTAAAAGAGACAAAAGGCAAATAACGACAAGATGCTGTCTTTAAATAACCATCATTCAATCAGCTATTCAATCTCAGCCACCTTTTAGCCTTTTCTCTGTTCCCTGTTCACTGCACCGATAAGCAATGCTCAAATTTGGTTATGTGTGCGTTAGGATAGGTGGACGTATGACTCTTGGTGGGTGTTTGTGGATGCAACAGACAAAGGAAAAGTAGGAATGATGAATGAATGAATGAATGAGTATGTGTGAATAAGCAAGAGTCGATGTGCTTTTTTTTAGAATGGAAGACTGTTGGTAGGTGGGTGGCTAGATGCCTGAGTTTGAATGCATGCCATAAAGGATGAATGCATGCATCCGTCCACAGATATTTTTCCGCATACATCTAGCCCAGGCTTCTCCAACTGGTAGTTTGTGAGCTACTGGGAGCTCTCCAGCTACCTGTAAGTAGCTCTCCTGAGTGCAGCCCAGCATACTAAATTAGAAGCTAAATTAGAAGTTTTTCCTTGGCTGAATTAATATATATGTGTAGCAAAACTGAAAAGTGCGTTTTCAAGATGAAAATGTGTGTAGTTTTATTGAATTTCCAAAATATATTTAAAGCTGAGATTTGAGTGATATACCATGCAGCGCTGTGAAGAATTGCTACTAATAATATTAACTTGGTGCTAGAGGCATGGCTTCTATGACTGTTCTATATTACCTAGATGGAGGCATTCCACATTGACAAAGCATTATTTGCATTTCTGCTGGCAGCTGTGCCTGATGCACTGAGGTGATCAGTGCTGGCAATCTTGAAAATGGTGGCAACTAATGTAAACGTGCCTGATGTGGTTGCAATATTAGTAGCTCAGGATGATTTAGCTCTGATTATTGTAAAGGTTCGAGACCCCCGATCCTGCGGCACCTATGCATCCATCCACCCATTACATCATCAGATCACCACCCACGCTTACTATTCATCTTTCATCAACCCTTAGCCATTCCCATATTTATTCACCTGTGCCTAATAAATATGTGTGTGAGTGCGTTCTGCATCTAAACATGAAGTTGAAGTTTAAGTGATTTGTAAAGCGCTCTGCTACCAAGCGGTTTCCTGGCGCTGAGGAGTTGGCACATCGGCGGAAGACACCAGGGAGTTACTGTGGAGGGTAAGCTTGAGTGAAAAGATAGGTTTTTAGGGCTTTACGAAAATCTAAATAGCCGGACCTGGATCTGATAGACAGAGGGAGGGCGTTCCAGAAGCGGGGGGCAAGGGTAGAAAACCTCATGCCGCCCACCTTCGTCCTCCGGAACCGAGGAACATTAAGAAGCGCCTGAGTGGAGGAGCGAAGGCAGCGGCTAGGAGCATAGGAAGAGATCATGGAGTTAATGAAGGCTGGAGCCATACCAGCACGGGCCATGAAGATCAGGCAGCCCATCTTAAATAGAGATCTCTGCAGGATGGGTAGCCAGTGAAGCGACTTAAGCAGGGGAGTGATACGGTGAAACTTAGGGAGCCGATAAATGAGGCGCGCGGCTTGATTCTGTATGGACTGAAGGCGGCGCAATTCATAGGCAGGGATGCCCGCGTATAGACAGTTGCCATAGTCTAGGCGGGAGATGATCATGGCCAGGATAATGAATTTGAGGGCTTCAAGGGAAAAGAAACGAGAGATCTTTCGAATGATTCTGAGGGACAGAAAACAGGAGGAGACAACAGAGCTGATCTGGGAGCGCTTGGAAAGATCCTGGCTTATTTTAATGCCCAGAGTTTTGACAGAAGCAGATGGCACCGGGGGAGGACCAAGAACGGGTGGCCAGAAGGCAGAAGTCCAAGGGGAGATGGAACAGCCAATTAAGACCAGCTCCGTCTTGTCCGGATTGAGTTTTAAATGATTGTGGTTCATCCAATCGTAGATGAAGATGAGTGTAGTCTGGAATTTGAGAGTTGAATCCGGGGAGGAAGAAAGGTCAAAGACGAGCTGAAGGTCGTCAGCATAATTGAAAACAGAAACCTCCATGTTAAGCAGAGAAACAATAAGGGGATGGATGTATAAATTAAAAAGAAGGGGAGAGAGAGAGGAACCCTGGGGGACCCCACAGGAAACAGAGCGGGTGGGGGCAGTAAAACCCTCCAATTGAACCGCCTGCATCCGGCCTTGGAGGAAAGAGGCGATCCAGGCCAGGGCAGTCCCCCGAATGCCCACCGCTCCGACACGGTAGAGAAGGATGGAATGGTCGACCGTGTCGAAGGCAGCGGACAAATCGAGGAGAACCAAGGCCTGGGAGGAGTTAATGTCTGCCTTTCTCCTCAGTTCATCCAGGACGGAAAGAACCACAGATTCCGTCGAGTGGGCCGGGCAAAAGCTTGCTTGATGAGAGGACAGGAGATGGTTATCTTCGATAAAGGCCGAGAGACAAGAGGTGATATGGCTCTCAAGAATCTTAATTGGAAGTGGCCTAGCCCCTGAGTGGCTGCTAGGACTCTGACATGCAACAACAGGGAGTGGTATTCCTTTTACAACATTTTAATCATGTATTTCAGGAATTCAAACAATAAAATGCATAAATCATTTGTTTACGTTACATTTCACATTACATCAGCGATGCAAATATTATACATTTAACCAAATACATATCAATGGATGACCCAATGCATTTCGGGACCTATTGTCCCTTCGTCAGGGGTTCTGTTGAAAAGAAAGTAAAGGAAACGTATTAAAACGATGCCATTGTCTGATGATCATTTACATTATATTTACTGCAAATCTAGATGCTTTTTTTGAGATTCAGGCGATACTCAAACGCAACTTAATTTTTATAGTGCCTGGCTGTTATCAGATTTCTTATCTTAATAACCTAATTCATTACTGGAATTTAATGCAGTTATCTTTCTATCATTTGGATAGAAAACAATTCTTATTATGAAAGACAACCCCTAACAATGATGCTATGTTTTAAATTCTGAATGTGTGCTTTTCCAGAATAAGAAGTCTTAAACTATGTTGCCTACCAGTATCAATGTCACTCCTCCACTACACCTTGTAGTCCTGTCTGATGTAACATTTCATATACACTGATTTACACACATGATTGTCTCTGTGCAATATGTTTGTGATGTAAAGTGCTTTGACACCTTACACTGGTATGAGTGGTGCTATAAAACTACATTAATCTGATAGACAGTGATTATGGAGACTTGAGAGGCACTGTTAAAGGGTGCTAGTGAAGGAATCCATGGCAGAGGTGGTCATTGGGGGGAGGGGTGCCAACAAACATTGTCTCCCAGGGCCACCAGTGTGAAAGCCGGCCCTGTCTGTAAAGATAACGAGCTTCTCGCTTTGCGAAAAGGTCTCCTGTTCACACAGCATCATGGTTTCTGTGAGAGCAGTGCACATGGTAGGGAGGGAAGTGGGCATCGAAGGCAGTTTCTGAATGTTTGCATAGTGCTGATGAAACAAGCTGATCTCTACCTTATGAGTTTAGCAGACCAGGGTTTGGGTAATCCACTAGCCGTGTCTTTCTCCAATAGTACACGTCACCTTAATCAGAGAGGATTTCGTGTCCACTGAATGCATGAGTTTTCATTTTACAGAGCACCGCATTACCACACAATTCAGCTAACTAAATTTTTTTTTTTTCTGGAATATTTGACGGCTGTCAAATAATTTTTTTATATCTCCATCACCTAACAAAAATAAAATACAGCAGCTTTGCGGCTTTTAGAACAAATCACATTGTTTATATAGGTTACAATGAACTAAAATTAACCTTAACAAATGTATTAATGTGACTTCAATATCCATGGTGGGATTGCGCTTCAATACCTATCACTAGTGTGAACACCAGAGTTTGAGCCTGTTGCATTGTTCGTGCCTTAAGACGTGCAGAACTGAAGACATTTGTGATGTCTGCTGCTTTGTTCCTGTCATGATGGACTGCAGCGTGTACAGAGTTGTTTACTGGACCATGGCAAAGGCATTTAGGCACACCATACATCTGAAAGTACCATAAAAAACAGAAATAGCACTCAGTTGGATTAAAATGCTTCATGGCAGTGCCTAATTTGTAAAAAAAAGTGCTGGGGTTCCTCAGGTTTACTCAGTAGACCCTGGCCTACACTATCAAAGGCCGGGATGCCAAATCCAAGGCTGTGTAGTCTTATTTCCACCTACAGTGTCTTTAATTCACCACCACACACTACCTGCCCCTTTATCTCACTCTTGAAGGTTCCTGCTTTCTCGTCTTGTCATTGTTTTTCCAACTTTCTCTTTCTGCTTCTTTCCCGTTCTTGTTTTTCTCTCTCTTGCTATAGACCAAAGTCTGTTGAGGGGATAATAAAGGTCTCCAAAAGTTAATGTAAGTGGGTCCCACCGCAACTATGGGCTCAAATTATATACCAGACAGAGTCACAGAAGGTTTTATTCATGGAGCAGCGTAATCTAGGCTCCACCCTTTTATGTCAAAGAAATGCAATATCATGCATATAACTGACATTATATTCACTGTCTGCCTTAACTTCGTTAAGGTGTATGAAGCATTCAGATGCATTAATAAAACGGAATCATTGTAGGGATTAGAGATTTAAACACATATACACAAATGTTAATTTGAAACGTATAAAAATGCGCTCTTCACATTTTACATTTATTCTTCAAGTTACATGTATGCATTTATAATCATGTATTCGAAGTGCATATTAAAGGCTTAGTTAAATTAGCCTAATTACATACCTCAAGTGATATGTATTTTGCTTTGTCAGCATCTTTTCTCTTTCTTTTCAGGTGTATAATCAAGATTCTTGTTAGCTCGGGAAAGGCTTATTGTTTGTATTAGACTGCTGATAGAGAGGCCTGGAGGGAAAAACTCCGCCACCGCAGAGCGTGCATGTGCAATTTTAAACTGCCATGCCGACCTGACAAATTAAACCTCTTGCCAAACCCAAACCTTTTTTCCTAATAAATATGTCACCCTGAATGCAAACCCTGGAGAGCTCCAAGGGCAGAGTGCCGTGTATTTAAAAAGTTGGACATGACTTTTGAGTTTTATATGTGCTGCTAGTGGAAAACTCGTAAATTTCTTTTTCTCTACTTCAAGGTCTATCTCTCCCATAGGATAACATTGGAGTTGCCTTATTACATTTGAATAAGTGTAAATTCCATATGGGAAGGGATAACTAGCTCATGTTTGGTGTCTCTGGAATCACAATTCAAAATCCTAACTCATAGTGAAGTTGGATTTTAAATTGCAATTCTGAAAATGACACTTTTGGAAAATTGCAAAAAAAACAACTGATCGACAAAATGCTGAACAATGTTAAACATTTACTACCAGTAGAGAGATTTGAGCCTATAAACACCTTTTTATTTTGCTCACTATGCCATTCCAGTTTGTTCCCAGCCATATGCAAATCAGTCTTGACCGTGCAGCCCATAGGAACAGTCCAGCTGGAAATGCCAGGCCAGGTCCTCGCTGGACCGGAAACAAGCATCCTGTGACCGGTTCTTGGTATCATTTCTCATCAGCCTGGCTAGCTTGACTCCAGTGGTATGAAGAACATCGGACTTACAACTGGGCATACCAGTTCAACTTAGGGAGAAAAGTGCTGCAGCAACAAATTATTGACGGAATGCTGAATGAATCAAATATTCACCCCCAGTCAAGAGATCTAGGTTAAATCCATCATTCTTTTGCTCACTATGCCACCCAAGTTTGGACCCAGCCCTATGCAAATCAGTCTTGGCCTTGCTCCTCATGAGACAGCCTGTCTGATGAGCCCATAACTAGGACGAAACTGGTACTAGGTTGCTTGTGTTTTGGTTCATGGAGGACCTGGCTTGGCAGTATGGGATGGACTGATCTGATTGATGTGGGGTTAAGACTGACTTTCATATAGCTGGGTGTAAACTGAGGTGGCATGGGATGAGGCATGAGTGATTACCAGTGGTTGAGAATAATTCAAGCATTCCATCCATCACTGTTTTGTATACTCATTGGGCAACTACTGAGCAGGACATTAGTCAAAGGGGAAAGGGGAACTGACACCCTATATGTGACAAACGGGCCAACATATAAAGGTGAAGCAAAATGTAAGGACACAGTGGAAGTTGCAGCATGAAATTACTAATGCCTTACAAAGTTACTAGCATGAAAGTTTGTTCTGACACTCAAGCAATTGCAGCACCATTGATAACCTAACCTGTGAAGTTTCCTAAGTGTGGTGAAGGGTGCATAAATATGCAAAGGTGATGAAACAGCATTGAGTGGGCATGCCCACCGGGTCCCTACCCTTGAAATTTGCTTGCCAAATGAAACATGACTAAGGCATGCCAGTTGTTGAAAGCACCTACACTTTTCTCAGTCATTTGCCAGAACAGTTTTTCTGCCCAGCTCACATAAAGCTTGACCAAGATCAAGCAAGAAGTTAAAACCAAGTTATATGGAAAGTTCAAAAAGCTATGAAGGCTGCAGACTAATCCAGGAATAATTTATAAACTGTAGGTTAGTCTGAGGAATCTGGTGGTAGTTAAGTCTCCTGGTCCATCTCTAGAAGTAAACTAATTGCAGGAGAAGTGAAGGGGGCACTATGGCATTATTCCCTGTTTGCTACAGCCCCACCCCCAATTTGACCATAGAAGCGTAACAGGCATATGAATGCATCTATAATCTACTGCCCCACAACTGTGTCTCCTGGCAGTCAAACTAACTGGCCTTATACCTAGATGTCCGAGGACATAACATACCAAGTTGTCCTAGCATAACATGAATCACTGGGATTCTTGTAATTCTTTTGTGCCCATTTTCAATGGCCTCCTTCCTCCAATCAACCAAACAATCAGTATTTGTTAAGTGTGACTACTCACCTGCAAGGCCTCATCGCGCTAGGGGTGGTTGAGGGGGGCAGCAGGTCCTTCTAGGCGCTGATGTTCAGTCGAAGAGCCAGCTCTTCAGATCCTTCCTGAATTGGGTCAGCGACGGGATAACCTGAGGTGGAGAGTCAGGGTGTTCCAGGTTTTGGTGGCAAGGTAGGGAAAAGATCATTCTCCGGTCCTGGTCTTGCAGATCTGAGGGACGGAGGCAAGGGCCAGTTCGGCGGAGTGGAGTGGAGGTGTCTGGTGTGTACATGGAATGAAAGGCGGTGGCTCAGGTATGCAGGTCCAGTGTCATGGAGGGCTTTGTATGTGTGTGTGAGGAGCTTGATAGTGACCTTTCAGTTGACTGGGAACCAGTGGAGTTCTCAAAGGTGTTCAGAGATGTGACTGCAGCAGAGGATGTTGAGGACCAGTCTGGTCGCGGACTTCTGAATATTCTGTGGTCTCCTGAGGAGTTTCTGGTTGATGCATGCGTAGAGTGCATTGCTGTAACTGAGTCTGTTGCTGATGAGTGCGTGGGTGACTGTCTTTCTGGCCTTAGTGGAGATCCATCTGAAGGTCTTTCGAAGTAGGCGAAGAGTGTGGTAGCATGATGAGGAGACAACGTTGATCTGGCGATTCATCGTGAGCAAGGAGTCCAGTATGATGCTGAGGATTTGTGCGTAGTCTGTGGGTGTGGGGGGTTCCTATTCCGGTGGCCCACCAGGAGTTTTCCCAAGTGGATGTGTTAGCTCCCAGGATAAGGACTTCAGTCTTGTCCGAGTTGAGCTTGAGGCAGCTCTCTCTCATCCTGGCAGAGATGGCCTTCATCCCGTTGTGACAGTTTTTTCTAGCGATTGTGGGTTTGTTGGTGAGAGGATCAGCTGGGTGTCGTCTGCGTAAGAGACGTTATTGAGTGCATGGTTCCTGGCTATGGCTGCGAATGGGGACATGTAGAGGTTGAAGAGGATGGGGCTCAGGGAGGAACCCTGGTGGAGTCCCAAGTCAATCTCTATGGGTTCTGAGAGAAACGGTGGTAGTCTGACTCACTGTGTTCTACCGGTGAGGAAGGAACGGATCCTGTCCAGGGCTTTGTCGCGGATGCCAGTATCTTGAAGTCTCGTGCTTAGGGTGCGGTGGGAGATGGTGTCAAAGGTGGCAGAGAGTTCCAGGAGGATGAGGGCTGTTGTCTAACCCCGGTCGAGGAGGGAGTGGATGTCAGCGGTGGCGGCGAGGAGGGCGGTCTCGCCACCAATGGTATCCAAAGATACAACTGAACCATTATTATTTTGACATGTATGATCAGCTATTCCTGAAGCAAGTAGTTTCATCCTGTCTGACACAGGTGTATTTGAAGCAACATAAACTCTAATTCACTGCATTAATACAGAAAGAGGACAACCCTCTCCTTTATAAGTGAAGTAAATGTGTTGTTCATATTGTAGCAGCATTGTCTTATGAAATTACTTTTTCCCAGTGTTTAGCCTAAAGACTTGGTTTGTTTTCATCAGTTTCTATGGATCTATTTCTAAAATATTTGTTTTATACTTTGAGCTCGTTTGTTTACATCATGTTCCCCATTACACTGCCATCACAATGGCGATAATGAAGATATTTTCATACAGCATTTAGCACTGAAGGGCACTTCTGATACTGTTCCTGCGCTAAGTGTCACAAATACTACTTTTCCTACCACAAGTACCACACATAAAAGCCCCCTGTGGCAGAAGGGTAATGCATAATTTCAGTGCCTACAGAACAGATCACTTTGCCTCAGTTGGAATCAGATTTAAAGTGGTGATATGCCATCCATCATGTGTGCTACCTGATACCTCAAACACTGCTTTTTCCAAATGTAAACAAGACTGGCAGCACATTTAATGACTCAAGGGGGCTGACCAAATGCTCCACACTACTTATACTATCTCTGGACTCATATGTGGGCTGATCTTGAATGTGAAAGGCACTTCACTAAAACAGGGCTGTAGTGGGGTTGAACTGAACGCTATCCTTCCAGTACAAAATAGTATGCTTAAACATAGTTTAGAACTTTTCCAAGATTTTATATGTGCTGTATAGTATAATACGGATCACTGACATAATATAGAATGCCAAAATATCAACCTACCAAAATATCGAGGTAAAAATATAGAATACCAAAATATCGACCTCCTATCTCCAAACAGGTAAGTACAAAAATATTGAATCAAAAATATCAATGTAAAAAATATAGTTAGTCAAAATATCGATTTTTTTTAAATGTTTTAAATTAATCAAAAATTAATGAAATAATAAATATAATTAACTTAAACATACATAAAATACTTAAATAACCTTAAAATTAATAAATATTTAATGTAAGTAAAAAAAACATACAAATTGATTTGTTAATACATTTATATATATAAACGTAATATTAATAAATAATTTACAATATTTTTACCGTAGGATAGCGGAAAGGGTAAAATTTACTATTACCACTCGAGTGAGTGCAACAGTAGGGAAAGCGTTGGATAGCGTAGGGGTAAAAATTACTATTCTCACTCCAGAGAGTGCAACAGTAGGGAAAGCGTTGGATAGCGTAGGGGTAAAAATTACTATTCCAACTCCAGAGAGTGCAACAGTAGGGAAAGCGCTGGATAACGTAGGGGTAAAAGATACTATTCCCACTCCAGAGAGTGCAACAGTAGGGAAAGCGTAGGGGTAAAAATTACTATTCCCACTCCAGAGAGTGCAACAGTAGAGAAAGCGTTGGATAGCGTAGGGGTAAAAATTACTATTCCCACTCCAGAGAGTGCAACAGTAGGGAAAGCGTTGGATAGCAAAGGGGTAAAAATTACTATTCTAACTCCAGAGAGTGCAACAGTAGGGAAAGCGTTGGATAGCGTAGGGGTAAAAATTACTATTCCCACTCCAGAGAGTGCAACAGTAGGGAAAGCGTTGGATAGCAAAGGGGTAAAAATTACTATTCCAACTCCAGAGAGTGCAACAGTAGGGAAAGCGCTGGATAGCTTAGGGCTGAAAATTACTATTCCCACTCCAGAGAGTGCCACAGTAGGGAAAGCGTAGGATAGCGGAAAGGGTAAAATTTACTATTACCACTCGAGTGAGTGCAACAGTAGGGAAAGCGTTGGATAGCGTAGGGGTAAAAATTACTATTCCCACTTCAGAGAGTGCAACATTAGGGAAAGCGTTGGATAGCGTAGGGGTGAAAATTACTATTCCCACTCCAGAGAGTGCAACAGTAGGGAAAGCGTTGGATAGCGTAGGGGTAAAAATTACTATTCCGACTCCAGAGAGTGCAACAGTGGGGAAAGCGTTGGATAGCGTAGGGGTAAAAATTAGTATACCCACTCCAGAGAGTGCAACAGTAGGGAAAGCGTTGGATAGCGTAGGGGTAAAAATTACTATTCCAACTCCAGAGAGTGCAACAGTAGGGAAAGCGCTGGATAGCGTAGGGGTAAAAATTACTATTCCCACTCCAGAGAGTGCAACAGTAGGGAAAGCGTTGGATAGCGTAGGGGTAAAAATTACTATTCCCACTCCAGAGAGTGCAACAGTAGGGAAAGCGTTGGATAGTGTAGGGGTAAAAATTACTATTCCCACTCCAGAGAGTGCAACAGTAGGGAAAGAGTTGGATAGCGTAGAGGTAAAAATTACTATTCCCACTCCAGTGAGTGCAACAGTAGGGAAAGCATTGGATAGCAGGAGGGTAAAAATTACTATTCCCACTCCAGTGAGTGCAACAGTAGGGAAAGTTAATACTTGATATATAAATAAAAATAAAATAAATATTAATACCAATTACAAATTAATTAAAATAATTAACACTTTTATATAATATATTAATTAATCAATTAAAAATACAAATACAAATTAATTAATAAAGTAATTACCTACTAATACATATTATTTACCAATTAACAATACATTAATTAACAATAAAAAAATAAAAAAATTAGATAGCAAAAAGAAGAATTTAAAAATAGAATTTCTTACAATTAAATTACTCCCCACCCTATTCCCCTATAAACCCACAACCCACTACATAAAATAAATTAATAAAATTAACATAATTATCAATTAATCAATTAATTAAAATGAATTACCAATTATATTTCAATTAATTACCAATTAATAATTAATTAACAATGAATTCAAAATAAATACAAATAAATAAATTAACATATTTAATTATTTATAATTAAATAACTTCCCACCCTATTCCCCTATAAACCCACAACCCGCTACAGAAAATAAATTACTAAAATTAACATATTTATCAATTAATCTATTAATTTAAATGACTTACCAATTATATTTTAATTCATTACCAATTAATAATTAATTAACAATTAATTCAAAATAAATACCAATAAATAAATTAACATATTTAATTAATTATAATTAAATTACTTCCCACCCTTTTCCCCTATAAACCCACAACCTGCTACAGAATTATATTACGCAAAAATTAAATACCATAAAAATAATTAATTAATATAAATAATAAAAAAAATACACTTTTCAAACATATACTAACATAAAAAACACTTTAGAAATTGATATTAACTTACTTACCTCAAATTCGATATTTTTGTAGTCTATATTCTGTCCATTCTATATTTTTGTAGTCTATATTCTGTCCATTCTATATTTTTGTTGTCCATATTCTGTCCATTCGATATTATGTCCATTCTATATTTTTGATTCAATATTAATGCTATCCTATTCGATATTTTTGTAGTCTATATTCTGTCCAGGCGATATTGTGTCCATTCTATATTTTTTCATCGATATTAATGCAAATCGATATTAAAAACTCGAAAATTTGACTGTATACCGTATAATACCCAAGCAATGTTACAAAAATTTGGAGAAAAGAAATCCTTTCTGCAACATTACACCTGCTGTTTACTCCTGTCATTATAGTGCCTCCAGGAAGTGTAACTTTTTGACACAAACCTTGTGTAAGAATAGAAGAATCATAAATATTCTTTAAAGTACTTTATTGTACACGACATCCCGGCTGAGCTCCCAGCTCAACAGCTTAACCAGTTCATCTGTCAACATTCCCTAACACTCTGACATCATGACATTCTATGATGTCAGCTAGCATATTTCTACACCTTGTCTACCATTTTCACTAAATAGGGCTTTGCGTCAAAAGCCATAAGTATTTGCCATGGGAATGTCCAGGTATGACCAGGAGACCCCCAATTGACTCAAAGTAGCAGAAAGTATCACTAAGGCCAGTGGCGCCACCTCTGCTAAGGCGGAGGAGTATCACCCCACTGGTTTTAACAGTGTGACTGAAGGAAAAATAAAATGATGATAAATCATTTATTATAATTTTAATATTTTTAGCTGCTTTGCAGGTGGGGCTGCTCTGCTCTCAGAGCAGGGCAGAGGTGGGGTGGTTTGCTCACTCCAATTGTGCATGAATGCTTGTGGCTCTCTGGGGCTGGCCAAACAGTCATGTGCACTTTGCATGCTCTCCACGCAGGCTGCATTACTGCCTGCATGGAGGACATGCCCAGGACCCCAGTCCACATCTGAGCGCCGATCCACGTCGCTCAGACCAATCACAATGTTACATGGCAGTGTTGTGATTGGACAGGGGAGCTTGGGTACCTACTAATCACAGCGCTGCATTGTAGAACTGTGATTGGTCTGGGGAACCTGGGCGTGCTTACTGGTTCCTGTTCCTAGCCCGAGTCCGACGAAAGAGAGACAGAGCAGAGACGCAGGCTAGTGGTTTTTTTGTAAACATTTTTTTTACATCCCCCCTCCCATCCTCCGCTCCCCGATCCGTGCCGGCCGCCACTGACTGAAGCACTACTTTGCATTATTCTAGGGCTGCTTTCCAGCGCAAATCCCGATGTGCATAGGAAAGTAAATCTCAAATGAAGCTGTTGAGTAAGTTTGTGTCACCTAGGGGTCGATTCCGATCCGGGAAAAAGCGCTCCGAATAGCGGTTCGGAGCGTTTTTTCCCCGTACGAGTCATACCCGTAGGCGTCCCCGTACGAGTCAGCAAGTACGATCACAATCTAAAGCATCACTCCTTACGGCTCGTAAAAAACGCCGTACGAATCGAAAGTCCATACGAATTGCATTCGGCTGACGCTCGACGCAACATCCGAACGTAAAAAGAGCGTGTTTCCCGAACCAGGAAGTACGATCCGTGTAGAACACACTCCGTACGGCTCTTTTTCTACGAGAGCTCAAAACTACCGTAAAACCACACTCCGGCACGAACCGCACCCCGGTACGCGACAAGCAGGACATGAACGCCATTGTCCGTCTCATCCCTATCATGTACGGCCACCACCTCGTACTTAGAAACCGACGACGGCGCAGAAGGTGAGTACACAAAATCCAACATACCTGTACGTGTTTCCACACGCGCACATCTCCATTGCACGACTGTCATCTCTGGGTACGTTGGTCCACACACTCCCGCACTTCATCAGTGTAATACGTGCAGCATGTACGCCATCCAGCTGGGGTACGGTACGTCAACGCCCTCGGGGTACGGTACGTCACCGCACAACACCAGTGCAATACGGAGGCGTGCCGCACCTACGTCATCGAAGTACGTCACCGCACTTCACCAGTGTCATACGTGCAGCATGTACGCCATCCAGCTGGGGTACGGTACGTCAACGACCTCGGGGTACGGTACGTCACCGCACAGCACCAGTGCAATACGGAGGCGTGCCGCACCTACGTCATCGAAGTACGTCACCGCACTTCACCAGTGTCATACGTGCTGCATGTACGCCATCCAGCTGGGGTACGGTACGTCAACGACCTCGGGGTACGGTACGTCTCCGCACAACACCAGTGCAATACGGAGGCGTGCCGCACCTACGTCATCGAAGTACGTCCCCGCACTTCACCAGTGTCATACGTGCAGCATGTACGCCATCCAGCTGGAGTACGGTACGTCAACGACCTCGGGGTACGGTACGTCACCGCACAACACCAGTGCAATACGGAGGCGTGCCGCACCTACATCATCGAAGTACGTCACCGCACTTCACCAGTGTCATACGTGCTGCATGTATGTCATCCAGCTGGGGTACGGTACGTCAACGACCTCGGGGTATGGTACGTCACCGCACAACACCAGTGCAATACGGAGGCGTGCCGCACCTACGTCATCGAAGTACGTCACCGCACTTCACCAGTGTCATACGTGCAGCATGTACGCCATCCAGCTGGGGTACGGTACGTCAACGACCTCGGGGTACGGTACGTCACCGCACAACACCAGTGCAATACGGAGGCGTGCCGCACCTACGTCATCGAAGTACGTCACCGCACTTCACCAGTGTCATACGTGCTGCATGTACGCCATCCAGCTGGGGTACGATATGTCAACGACCTCGGGGTACGGTACGTCACCGCACAACACCAGTGTAATACGGAGGCGCGCCGCACCTACGTCATCGAAGTACGTCACCGCACTTCACCAGTGTCATACGCGCAGCATGTACGCCATCCAGCTGGGGTACGGTACGTCAACGACCTCGGGGTACGGTACGTCACCGCACAACACCAGTGCCCAGCATCAGACTGTGTGTGTGGCTAAGACCCCCACCAGTGCCCACCAGTGCCCACCAGTGCCCAGCATCAGAGTGTGTGTGTGGCTAAGACCAGCAGTGCCCAGCATCAGAGTGTGTGTGTGTCTAAGACCCCCACCAGTGCCCACCAGTGCCCATCATCAGAGTGTGTGTGTGGCTAAGACCAGCAGTGCCCAGCAGCATAGGGTGTGTGTGTCTGAGACCCCCACCAGTGCCCACCAGTGCCCAGCATCAGAGTGTGTGTGGCTAAGACCCCCACCAGTGCCCACCAGTGCCCACCAGTGCCCAGCATCAGAGTGTGTGTGTGTCTAAGACCCCCACCAGTGCCCACCAGGGCCCAGCATCAGAGTGTGTGTGTGGCTAAGACCAGCAGTGCCCAGCATCAGAGTGTGTGTGTGTCTAAGACCCCCACCAGTGCCCACCAGTGCCCAGCATCAGAGTGTGTGTGTGGCTAAGACCAGCAGTGCCCAGCAGTGCCCAGCAGCATAGGCTGTGTGTGTCTAAGACCCCCACCAGTGCCCACCATGCCCAGCATCAGAGTGTGTGTGTGACTAAGACCAGCAGTGCCCAGCAGTGCCCAGCAGCATAGGGTGTGTGTGTCTAAGACCCGCACCAGTGCCCACCAGTGCCCACCAGTGCCCAGCATCAGAGTGTGTGTGTGGCTAAGACCAGCAGTGCCCAGCATCAGAGTGTGTGTGTGTCTAAGACCCCCACCAGTGCCCACCAGTGCCCAGCATCAGAGTGTGTGTGTGTGGCTAAGACCAGCAGTGCCCAGCAGTGCCCAGCAGCATAGGGTGTGTGTGTCTAAGACCCCCACCAGTGCCCACCAGTGCCCAGCATCAGAGTGTGTATGTGGCTAAGACAAGCAGTGCCCAGCAGTGCCCAGCAGCATAGGGTGTGTGTGTCTAAGACCCCCACAAGTGCCCACCAGTGCCCAGCATCAGAGTGTGTGTGTGTCTAAGACCCCCACCAGTGCCCACCAGTGCCCACCACTGCCCAGCATCAGAGTGTGTGTGTGGCTGAGAGCCCCACCAGTGCCCACCAGTGCCGAGCATCAGAGTGTGTGTGTGGCTAAGACCCCCACCAGTGCCCACCAGTGCCCACCAGTGCCCACCAGTGCCCAGCATCAGAGTGTGTGTGTGTGTCTAAGACCCCCACCAGTGCCCAGCAGTGCCCAGCATCAGAGTGTGTGTGTGTCTAAGACCCCCACCAGTGCCCAGCAGTGCCCAGCATCAGAGTGTGTGTGTGTCTAAGACCCCCACCAGTGCCAACCAATGCCCAGGATCAGAGTGTGTGTGTGGCTAAGACCCCCACCAGTGCCCACCAGTGCCCAGCATCAGAGTGTGTGTGTGTCTAAGACCCCCACCAGTGCCCACCAGTGCCCAGCAGTGCCCAGCATCAGAGTGTGTGTGGGTGTGTCTAAGACCCCCACCAGTGCCCACCAGTGCCCAGCAGTGCCCAGCAGCATAGGGTGTGTGTGTCTAAGACCCCCACCAGTGCCCACCAGTGCCCACCAGTGCCCAGCATCAGAGTGTGTGTGTGTCTAAGACCCCCACCAGTGCCCACCAGTGCCCAGCATCAGAGTGAGTGTGTGTCTAAGACCCCCACCAGTGCCCACCAGTGCCCACCAGTGCCCAGCATCAGAGTGTGTGTGTGTCTAAGACCCCCACCAGTGCCCAGCAGTGCCCAGCATCAGAGTGTGTGTGTGTCTAAGACCCCCACCAGTGCCCACCAGTGCCCACCAGTGCCCAGCATCAGAGTGTGTGTGTGGCTAAGACCCCCACCACTGCCCACCACTGCCCAGCATCAGAGTGTGTGTGTGTCTAAGACCCCCACCAGTGCCCACCAGTGCCCAGCATCAGAGTGTGTGTGTGGCTAAGACCAGCAGTGCCCAGCAGCATAGGGTGTGTGTGTCTAAGACCCCCACCAGTGCCCACCAGTGCCCACCAGTGCCCAGCATCAGAGTGTGTGTGTGTCTAAGACCCCCACCAGTGCCCACCAGTGCCCAGCATCAGAGTGTGTGTGTGTCTAAGACCCCCACCAGTGCCCACCAGTGCCCACCAGTGCCCAGAATCAGAGTGTGTGTGTATAACACCCCCCCACTGCCCAACAGTGGCCAGCCATTACGACATATAGCTAACATTCTTAACCACATTACCACCAGGAGATTGACACATGTCAACATAACTATATTTTAACATCATACCACCTCCCAGGCACACAGCAGTCACAGACTTTTTCACACAAACTCAAGTTCAGAAAAGGAAAATAATAGCTTTATTCAGCTGGTTCCAAATATAAAAGCAAATAAGAGTCCTCGCTCATTAAAGGCCAATGGCCAGTCCAAAGATGTCTCTGCAACAGTCTGTGCCTCCATGGGTGTGCACACACCCAAACTTGCCTGCACATGGCGTTTAATCCGCTGTGGTAACTATGGGGGCACCATCTGTGGAATCCTCCGGCACCGCATGGACAGGAGAGGGAAGGACAGGTGGAGTGGGTGCAGGTGTAGTGGATTCATCCACACTGGTTGGGGCATCGCCAAAAGTAGATTCAAAAACCTGGCTGCACACCGCAGCCAGTGCAGAAAAACTAGCACCTGACCCCGAGGACACATTGGAGGTGGAGGTACAGGGCTGTGAGTCAGTTCTACTGGGTGTGTGGGTGCGTGTGTGAGGTGTCTCCCCTCTCCCTGGGTGTGTGCCTACTTCCCCTTGAGAATGGGTGTGTGGAGCTTTGAGCTTCTTATGCTGTGTGTGTGAGCTGGGTGTGTCTGACCTGTGGCGTGTGCGAGTATGCTGTGTAGGTATGTGAGAGGCAGAGGTGGATGGGTCTGAAGGATGGGGGGGGACAGATGCTGCTGGGTGTACAGAGCTGCCGTCAGTGTTGACTCCATGGCAGCCACACTCCGACGTAGATCAGACATGGCCGATGACATGCCCTCCATGAACGACACCACCTGTGTAAGCAGTTGTGTATGTCCATGGAGGACAGTCAGCATGGATGTCTGACCTACTGCAATCTGCCGGAGTAGGTCCACAGTCTCAGCACTGAGGGCAGCAGGGGACACAGGGGCAGGGGCTGCGGTGCCGGGAACAAAGGAGACACGGGGTCTAGCACGGACCCTAGGGACACTAATGACTGGGAGGGTGGAGATGGTACTGGAGGAGGGGAGGGCGACAAAGAAGAAGATGCGACCATTGCTGCATATTCCCCCTCCTCCTGAGAGTCTGACTCGGAGTTGTCGGCATGGTAAGATGTGTCAGTCACATGTCGTCCGGCCTGCAGACTCTCCTCACCCTCCGTGCCACTGCCTCCCTCTGACTCCTCAAAGCAGGTGGCACTGTCGCTGGGTCCCTCTGCCTGGTCCGCGCCTGTGTCTCCTTCAGATTCAGATGCTGCTGCTGTGGGCAAGGAGAACAACAAAAACATATCAGTCACCTGTACACATCAGACATATAAGCTACAATACATTTTGCCTCATTTCTAAACATGGCATGCATTATGAGTCACATTACACAGAACTCTGCACAATGCAAAGTCTAGTTGTGGCCAATTGTGAGAGACTCAATGTATAGTAGGATACAAGCAACAGCCAAGGAAAACACTAGTATGAGAGACACAATGATGATCCACAGCCTGACAACAGGATAGCTGATCATGCATCCCAGCTCATTTTCCCACCCTGCCACCCAAACCCTGACCTGGACATGTTTGAATTGCTTACACCTTGTGCCACATGGGAAAATTCCTGCCTGAACTGAAATCTGATGCCATCCTGGGACATGAATCAAGTGTTACATCACCTCACACTGGCATCACAGCTGTTGACACCCAAAGCCACATTGTGTGGCTGACCATCATTATTAGTTAGACACAACAATCTAAGTATTTGGCGAATATGCACACACGCACTGGCCAGTGTGAGTATGCATGAGCCCAAAATATTGCACATGTACATTGTGCACCTGTATCCAACACATGACAAATCGAAAGAGTACCATGGACAAAGGCCACTGAGGCTGACTCGTGCAGAAAACACATGTTGACACTCAGGATACGTGCCAAAGTATTAAGAATGGCAGACACAGTGCACATGTGGTGCTACATGTAATGTACCAACTGGTGTCACAGACCCACCTCCAACATGATGATGTGCAAAGGAAGATGCATACGGAGACATTGCACCATAGGAGTACATGTGAAAAACAAACATCAGCCAAAGTGCTGGGCAAATGTGGAGTACGGCTAAAAGTTTAAAAAAGCTGCTGCAGAAACTGGGACATTCTAATGCCAATGCATGGAGTGCCTGTCTGACCACACCACTCAAACTATGGGAGTGTTACCATACCTTGGAGCACTGCAGGGAGCATGTGACACACATGACAACAAACAGACATGTACCTACCCCCTACTTGCTGCTGTCCCTCCTGCAACTGCCTATGGAGGTCTGGGAACACCACTTCCAGGACCCGGAGCATGTGGGGAGTGAGGTGGCGGGTGCTGCCATGCCGGCGTGGAGCTTCCAGATGCAGCTGGACTCTGGCGATGCGGCGGGTCCAGCACCGGATGTCCTGCCACCTCTTCTTGATGTTTCTGAGCCTCCTGCGAGGCCCCCCCTCACTCCTGACAGCCCTGGCGATGTCCAGCCAGATTTCACCCTTCTCATAGGTAGATACCTGTCACAAATGTAAAGTAAAAGAGCATCAGTACACCTGGTCCATGTCCAAAAGACACACATATGTGGACAAAATACTTTTTGACGACAGGGCATCGTAGCCTCCACACATTTGCATCATTGTCCAGGAGTATGTGGCCTGTGAGCAAACACTGCTGCAGTACATGCCATTGAAAGGCTACAGATGACATGACGTGCGCTAAACACTCTTAGAGCATGGCACTCACAGAGCAATGTATGCTACATCTGGATGCACTGCAGCCCCTGACACGCTGACACTCACCCCACTACACGAAATAACCCTCTTGACACAACACTGTACACCCTGGCATTCACTCCCAACAACATTGCATCTAAACACCATACATACACAGTGGCCATTATGTCACACACACAACAGGTGCACACTCCAAGGTATTGCACACATCACTCACCTGATCCCCTGGTCTCCCATACAGCTTGCTGTAGTTTGGCAGGAGGGCATCCAGCAGGGCCAGTGAATGCAGGTGCCCTCTCCATGCTCAGCAAATCAGGGTCCAGAGGATTCAGAGACAGCAGCTGTGGTTACCACACCAATGTTGTGCAGGCAAGTGCCCTCACACAGCCACATGCTGCCTTATATCTGTGCTGCAGAGGGTCTGTGAGTCCAAGGAGTAGTGTGTGATAGGCCACCATAGTTAGCATCCTATGTTCCATCCAATCACATCACACATAAGGCCATGACACACATATGCATGGTTTGAAAACTGAGCCTGAGCTGAACAACAACATTTGCAACATTGTATACTTTTGCCCAACTGAATTTCCTACAACACCTGTAGGAGCCTCAAAAAACTCTGTATCCATGACAACCTGGTTGCATTTTGATCAGTACACTGTTCCCCTAGATGTTGGCTATGTATTTATTCAAATTCCCACACAAGTACGGTGACAATGCTGTTGCGTATGCAACCCATCCAATGGTGTTACGAGGCGTACACACGCACGTACCATTGGGGTACGCTTGGCTCGCGTATGGCTGAAATGCAATAGGGAAACGAGGCCTACACACGCACGTACCATTGGGGTACGCTTGGCTCGCGTATGGCTGAAATGCAATAGGGAAACGAGGCCTACACACGCACGTACCATTGGGGTACGCTTGGCTCGCGTATGGCTGAAATGCAATAGGGAAACGAGGCCTACACTCGCACGTACCATTGGGGTACGCTTGGCTCGCGTATGGCTGAAATGCAATAGGGAAACGAGGCCTACACACGCACGTACCATTGGGGTACGCTTGGCTCGCGTATGGCTGAAATGCAATAGGGAAACGAGGCCTACACACGCACGTACCATTGGGGTACGCTTGGCTCGCGTATGGCTGAAATGCAATAGGGAAACGAGGCGTACACACGCACGTACCATTGGGGTACGCTTGGCTCGCGTATGGCTGAAATGCAATAGGGAAACGAGGCGTACACACGCACGTACCATTGGGGTACGCTTGGCTCGCGTATGGCTGAAATGCAATAGGGAAACGAGGCCTACACACGCACGTACCATTGGGGTACGCTTGGCTCGCGTATGGCTGAAATGCAATAGGGAAACGAGGCCTACACACGCACGTACCATTGGGGTACGCTTGGCTCGCGTATGGCTGAAATGCAATAGGGAAACGAGGCCTACACACGCACGTACCATTGGGATACAGTGCGTCAGACATGCTCGAGTGTACGATTGTGTAGGCTGCATCCCTGTCCTACCCCATGTCACCATTGGGAGAGTGAGTCCAGGAAATCACATAGCAGGGATGTAGTCTGCACTCATGTCTAGGATGTGGATGCATACATCAGCATGGCATCCATACATCAGCATGCCCAAGGTGTGGCAGACATAGAAGAAGCACAGGGACTGTGACTTTGTGACTCAGTTGATGTGTGAAGAGCTGGCGAGACATGTCATCAACCATATTTCACATGTGCATCACATGCATTCAACACTTCACACCGGAGTTAACGACTCATATTGGTGACTGACCCTCACCGTTGGTGTCTCCGCTGTTTTCACGTCAAGCACAACAACAAGAGCTGCTCAAACTGCTGGGAATCCAGGTGTGATTGGACCCACAAGCCGCTCAGACTCCAGCAGTTGACCCTGCACCAATATAGCTCATGGTCTGGACGTAGGACGAGTGTCTGGGCGTGGGTGTTGAGACATCAGAGCCCCTGAATTACACATCAGTCCTCCAGGGCTGAGTCGTCACGTATCCCAAATGAGTCAAAGATATGTCATCGCACTTCCAAATCCCCACAATGCACGTGCAATGCTGCATGTGATCCGGGTGACACCGGCCATGCGGCTCTGTCAGATTAGCTGCCGTCGAAGCCTGCACCACGACCTCCGGGCCCTGCCCTGCATGTGAAGCAGGAGGAGTCAGTGCACTTCCTCATGCCCATGATGTCCCTCAACCCAACAACGGCCTCCGCATTGGCTCCTGTCCCAGCGGACCCGTCTTGGGGCACGAGCACGTCTGGTGAATTGCCCCTGACGCCATCACTCGCTTTGTCCCTGACGCAGGCAGCGCATACGTCCCGGAACCGCTGGGACAGACAGGATGTGAATGGTCACCCTGGTCCTCGCTGGTTCACCTCACAACCTCACTGGCAACAGTCCCCCAGGTGTCAGCCTTGGTGCCGTTCTTGGGTGGTGCTGTCCCCAATACCACACACTGTACGGCTCCAGCGTGGAGACTGTGCGGCTGAACACTGCTATAAATGCTGCATGGCGAGTAAAACTTCAATGAGCCTGCCACAGCTCGTTACAATGGGTGTTAATGGGTATTTGTAGGGTCATGAAGACCCAGTGGCACGTGAGTGTCAGTCCCAAGACGACAGGACAGGTGGACTGGGGGATGCGAGTGGTCTGGACACCTAGCCTGACACTGGTGATGTCTCTACTCCAAACGTGTTTGTGGATGAGAGGGCAACGTACAGTGTAGTGTTTACGTGGGTGGCCGGAGCCTTGACCCTTCATCTCCCCGTTGCCGCCGTGAGGACCAACCTCCTCACTTAGGTCCTTCAACTCCACTCACGCTCCGCTGTGCCTCTGCAGGCCTATCTTCAGGAATGTACTGTATCTATATTGGCCAGCATGTACAGGCACGCTGCATGTTTGGCTGTAGATAGGCACGTTGTCAGACGACCACTCCCCTCCCCGGACTGACCATGTTCCTTGTCCTCCCACCCCACCCCAGGGAGCAGGGGCATCCAGGCCCCCAAATCACAGACCACATTCCCGTTAGCTCCGCTGTAGAGGGCATCCAAGAGGTATGAGCACTACGGAAACATGTCTTCATCCTCCCTGAGTCTGGGAGTGGGCTCTTCCTACATCACATGCCTCTTTGTCTGGTACCCACACTCTCTGTGGGACATGGTTGTGTAACTGCTGGCAGAGTGTGCGTTGTAGGTACGGGCAATACTTGGCCACGCCCTTGTAGGATGCCAATCACCCACACTGTCTTTTCTCCAATGTGGCCTGGATAGCCCCGACTCACTGGGCAGATTGATGGCATCCAGGGAGGCATATTTGTCAAAAGCTTGTCATGTATTCAAAGTCGGGATTATGCGAATAACTACTGTTCCTTACTGATATCTTGTTACAAAACGTAAGTAACTCGTCCATACAGTTCAGTACATGTGCTGTAGGAGCATCTATATTGTGTCCTTTGCGTGATGACCTGGTTTGTAATGTACACACACCATGCCCCGTGTGTTAATTACCCACTCATATGTGTGATGGCAGCACATACCATTTGTCACAAATCAAAGATTTATGATGTATGATGATGGTCATGTAATACTTTGGGAATGTAAACACCGCAACATTACTAAGTCAGAACTGTGCAAATGATGGCACATGTGGTGTGTGTGTGTATTGCTGTCAGCTGTCTGGATGTGCAGACATGCTGCTACTCACATTCACATGACGTGTGTCACTGACATGATACATTGTCATGCCCACTAAGACCTTTCCATCAGATCGTTTGTATGCATGTCATATCCATTCCACACACCACAGGTCTTTTACTTTTCACGGAGGAGTGGCTGGGAGCTGGCACATGTTACATTAGTGTGTATCCCACGCCACACTCCAAATTGTTTAGATTATTTGAAGCAGTGTTGCTTGTGCCATGTACATTGTAATTGTCTTAGTCAGACCGTTGAAGACATTTTCTATAAATTGTGTATTATAGGGCACCCCCTCTGGAAAGGCCGTTGCCTGACCTGGAAGCCATGAGGGAGCGCAATTGCATCCGTCGGTATTGCTTCAACCGACAGATGATCAGGGACCTGACGGACAGGCTGGAGGCTCACCTACAACCACGCCACAGGTATCCAACTGCGCTGACACCCAAGGTAAAGGTGATGGCAGTCCTCCATTTCTTTGCCACAGGTACGTTCCAATTCCCCATAGCTGATGTGGGAGGGATGTCTCAGACTATGTTTAGCCGGGTATTGGGTGATGTATTGGCAGCTATGTTGCTGCACCTGGATGAATTCATTACATTCCCTACTCCAGAAGAGTTGACAGATGTCAAGGGGGAATTCTATGCCCTGGGCCGCATGCCACATGTAATTGGTGCAATTGATGGTACACATGTTACTCTAGTGCCACCACAGGCTCAGGAGCAAGCGTATCGCAACAGGAAACACTACCACTCGATAAATGCCCTGGTGGTGTGTCTTGCCAACATGATTATCTCACATGTTTGTGCACGTTTTCCAGGATCGTGCCACGATGCTTTCATCATGAGGCGTAGCAGGGTACCACAGATGATGCTGCAGCTGCACAACCACCGGGCATGTCTTGTTGGTGAGTATACCCTGTCAGCTATGTATGTCAGTATGTCACAACTTCATGATCTGCATCATATTACACACTCATTTCCATGATGTCAATTTGCAGGAGACGCAGGATATCCAAACATGCCGTGGTTAATGACTCCACTACGCAACCCCAGGACAGCTGCAGACCAGCGGTACAACAATGCTCATGGGAAGACCAGGCGGGTGATCGAGCGAACTTTTGGACTCCTGAAGAGCCGGTTCAGGTGCCTGGACAAGACAGGCGGAGCCCTCCAATACAGCCCACGCAAGGTGTGTGACATCTTTACCGTGTGCTGCATGCTACACAACATGGCAGTGGAGAAGGCCGTGCCACTCTACCTTGATCCTGATGAGCTGGAACATCCGCCCGTTGAGGATGAAGGCCTTGCCCAGGATGCCAGCGACGAGGAGGGTGAAGATGATATCCGGAGTCACCTCAGCCGCAACTTTTCATGATGGTGAGTCATAGCAGCTGTAATCTGAAACATCTACAATAGAGTTGCATGGGTAGCATGCTGTGTATGCAACAGACTGTATGCAAGCTCACTTGGATGTTTGGTGTGCAGTGTCACACAGGTGCAGATGTCATACAACACACATACGTGCTATGTGTGCATTTTGAATGTACAGGTGTACTACAACATCTGGATAATAAACAGGACATCGTCAAAATTACATGAAACAGAACTTGACCCCTTGTGTGCCACTCTTACCCACAGCTCGCCCTGCCTGTTGTCCGTTGGGGTCATCGTGGTCATCCTGCTATTGCTCATCATGATTGCAATGTCTGCCAAATCAACGGAGCATGCATGGACATGTGGAGAAGTCAATTTGGGTAAGGACTCATATGAGGCTGTTTAGCGTTGGTATGTTTTGAAACGTGTGGTACATGTTCATGTGCATGTAGTGAGACCATGGATACATGCAACTACAAAATGTTACTTATTACATGTATGCCCACTCCCATGACAGGATAGTCACCCCATCTGACTGTCATCTGTTGTAGTTAGAGACTCTGGTGAAATCATCCATGTGTGTAGACATTGACACTGCTACATTGCATATACCATGGCTTTACATTGTGTCAGAGGTCACAACCACGGACTCTGTGGGGGATTGCAGCCTCACTGTGTGCATTAGAATGTGACTGGATCCTCTCCTCCAGCTTGGGGACCCTGTTCCGTTTGTTTACCATCAAACCATGTGGTGTAGGTGTGGCACAGTCTATGTTCCACATGTTGAGATAACTGTCCTGTCATTCTGTTTACATGGATGCATTGCCCCTTGTTGCAGTATATCATGTCACTGTCATGTCGTTACCGCAGTGCAGCTAGAAAATACAGCTACACCAGCCTTCACAGTGAGTAGCAGTTCTGTTTTGATTCACATGATGCCATTAATGTTTAGCATGGGAAATGACAATGTTTGGGTGATGCATATGTGATTTATTGTGTAGCACCAGTGGAGTGCGGTCATTCCCATGAATCTCTAGTCCCGTGCAGCATTACTGGGCAATGCTAGGGTCTCATTATGTGGCTTGGATCAACATCACTTGCACTTTAAATTTTTTAAACCTGCATATCATGTTTAGCATAGTAATGCACACTTGACAGATCAAAAGACTGGCTACTGAGTGCCTTCATTGCATGTAGATCATTAGCTTCGTCATCATATGTGATACTTACAGCTGTTTTGGGTCAAGTCAAGTTGGGGTACATGGCCCTTATGGGTACCCATAATCACATGCAGACATTACAGTTAGCGTAAGTAGCATTGCCATATGTCTCCATGAGTTTGTAAGGTCAACCTCATCTGAGCCAGTGAATGATTTGTAACAACATAGATCTCATTGCATGGTAGCTCACTTGAGAGCGTAACACATGACTCGAATGGATGACAGACTGTCCTAGGTTTTATGTGTCTGTGTCATAGCATCGGATCTCATGTGATACCATGATTACTCTACTAAAATTGTCTACAGTCAGTAAACTTCACAGGTGTGACTGGTACAGTGTAGCTAATTATGTTTTTGTAGTGTCTGTGACATGAGAATGTACTCCTAATGGTTATTTACCTCTGTTTCAGGTCTCCCTCCCAGCAGTTCCCATCCTCTCCTTCCCTCGCCTGATCACCCTTTTGTGTCTGTCGTTTGTACTCAGACCAAGGGGCTATTTGGAGGTGGAACCATTTGAGCATCACACCACACTGATGAAGTAAGGTACAGCCAGTCCTTGACAGGCTTGTAGCCAATAGTACTGCTGCATTACAGGTGACATCATTAATAGTGTTATTTGGAGTTCTTGCCAATGCTCATGTATGTTTGATAATGCTCTATGGGCTCCCAATGTAAATAATCATGTTGTGCATGACGTCTGACTTCTACAGATAAATGTGCCGCCTTGATGTCAACGCACATGTCCTTCTAATGTGCATGTATACTATTTAGCATGAAGTTAGCTTATGCTTGTTATGTGTTTACCTGTAAAGTGACCACACGCATGGTGTGGGGGAGGCTAGAATACTATGTTGTGTGTGAGGCAGATGGCTTTGTAGTTGCTTTTTGGCTTTGAACACACAAGCTGTAGTGTACACCTGCTGACGATGTGTGTCTTGTGCCCCACTTGTCCGTAAGGGCCCTGATCCAGTGGCTGTGATCTTTGGTGATTACTGTGCCATTTTATTTGCTGTGACCCTGAGTGAGGCAGACACTCCTGCCTTCACATACACATGTCACTTTGTGGCTTGCAAATGCCCTTGTGGTATGTGCTTGTTTTGCAAGTTGTCACACCCCTCCTGCCAGCATGTCTTCACTCATTGCTGCTGCTGCATATACAGCCACCATGCCGCACACATTATCCAGGGACACAGAGACCTACAGTATGACCCTCCTTCCATTCATTTATAGAGCATGCTCCTGCCACCTTACACACAGACTACCCCAGACATTCACCCTCCTGCTATCACAATGCTTCTAACTCAGCCATTGCAGCTGCTATGCTTGTGTGTGCAACACATACTGGCACAACTATGGCAGATTCACATGATATTGGGTCTATGTACCACCAGGTCATGTGCCGTGTACAGCACACACACACCTTCCATAGGCACAATATTGTACAGTGTTACCTTGTCAACGGATCACTGAAATAATATCGACTGCCAAAATATCGACTACCCAAAATATCGAGGAAAAAATATCTACAGCCAAAATATCGAGTTTGTATGTACAAACAGGTAAGTACAAAAATATCGAGTACAAAATATCGTTTACAAAAATATAGTTGTAAAAAATATCGACTTTAATAAAAACAATGTTTAATTACATTAATATAAAAAATTAATTACTAAAATATAATTAACAATACTTAAAATAACTTTTAATAATTAAATAATTAATGAAAGTTAAAAAATAATATTTTTTTAATCATATTTCTTAAAACATATATATATAGTAACAAAATGTAATTAAATAATAGCCAATATTATTAACGTACAAATACAAAAGAGTAAAAATTACTATTCCCACTCCAGTGGGTGCAACAGTAGGGAAAGCGTTGGATAGCGTAGGGGTTAAAATTACTATTCCCACTGCAAAGAGTGCAACAGTGGATATATGACGTTACAACGCAACTTTTACAACGCACTACCATTACAACGTAAGTATTGGTAAGTATATAATAATTTTTTTAATTTAAATTATTTAAAAATATTTTAATATAATTTAATTTAATTTAAATTCATTAAATGAAATTAATGTAAATTTAATTTTACTTTATTTTTACACTGTACCCCTGTACCCCAAAAACCCAAAACTGACCCTGAAGCCTAAAAAAACCCTTTACCCAAAAACCCAAAACTGACCCTGAACCCTAAAAATACCCCTTTACCCAAAAACTAAAAACTGACCCTGAACCCTAAAAATACCCCTTTACCCAAAAACTAAAAACTGACCCTGAACCCTAAAAATACCCCTTTACCCAAAAACTAAAAACTGACCCTGAACCCTAAAAATACCCCTTTACCCAAAAACCCAAAACTGACTCTGAACCCTAAAAATACCCCTTTACCCAAAAACTAAAAACTGACCCTGAACACTAAAAATACCCCTTTACCCAAAAACTAAAAACTGACCCTGAACCCTAAAAATACCCCTTTACCCAAAAACCCAAAACTGACCCTGAACCCTAAAAATACCCCTTTACCCAAAAACTAAAAACTGACCCTGAACCCTAAAAATACCCCTTTACCCAAAAACTAAAAACTGACCATGAACCCTAAAAATACCCCTTTACCCAAAAACTAAAAACTGACCCTGAACCCTAAAAATACCCCTTTAATTTAACATAATTAGCAATTAATCAATTAAATTAAATTAATTACCAATTACATTTTAATTAATTAACAAATATTTTTTAATTAACAATTAAATAAATATTACTACCAATTAATACATTTACATATTTAATTAATTATAATTAAATTACTTCCCACCCTATTCCCCTATAAACCCACAACCCGCTACAGGAAACAAATTATTTTAATTTACATAATTAGCAATTAATTAATTAAATAAAATTAATTACCAATTACATTTTAATTAATTAACACAATTTTTTAAATTAACAATTAATTAAATATTACTACCAATTATTAAATTTACATATTTAATTAATTATAATTAAATTACTTCCCACCCTATTCCCCTATAAACCCACAACCCGCTACAGGAAATACATTATTTTAATTTACATAATTAGCAATTAATCAATTAAATTAAATTAATTACCAATTAAATTTTAAATAATTAACATATATTATTTAATTACCAATTAATTAATTATTACTACCAATTAATAAATTTACATATTTAATTAATTATAATTAAATTACTTCCCACCCTATTCCCCTATAAACCCACAACCCGCTACAGAATAAAATTACACAATAATTTTAAAAAAATCATTAATTAAAAATAATTATAACATAAAATGACACTTTTCACACATATTATAACATAAAAACACTATAAATAATTAAATATTATTTAAAAAACGATATTTTTTACTATCTAGATTATATACTTGGATATTTTCACTTTCTATATTATTTACAGTCGATATTACTTCACTTACCTTAAAAACGATATTTTGGCTGTCGATATTCTGTCCTGTCGATATTTTGTCCAAACGATATTTAAAACTCGATATTCTGTCCAAACGATATTTTGGAGTCGATATTATTTTCGTGCACCATTGTCAACGCCACATCAGCAAAAACATAGCTGTCACTGTCAGTCAAGTAGGTATGACTAAATGAGGGTGTTGGCGCACAGCTTAAGGATTCGTATTTTTAAATTTTAGGGTGAAGTTTTACTTTGAAAAGTGAGCAGGTCGGGTGCTCCACCAGGTGACGTGTCCGTCCTAGGCACGTCTCTAGATAATTCTTGGTAATGTGTCACCATAAATACACGGTGTCATCCCTGGGTAGTGGGCACTCCTTAGGTTCTTGTATACAAGACTCCTGATTTGTAGTTCAATTTAATTGATCGTTTATTTCACATTATCATTATACTTCATGATAACAATCCGTGGTATTAAACGATGTTTCAGTTATTCAATTTTCATGAACATATTTATATCCAGTTGCTCCTATGCATTTCGGTCAAGACATGCCCTTCATCTGGGAGCTTTCGGTATGTAGCTCAGAGGCCGAACTTAGCTACATACCGAAAGCTCCCAGATGAAGGGCATGTCTTGCCAGAAATGCATAGGAGCAACTGGATATAAATATGTTCATGAAAATTGAATAACTGAAACATCGTTTGATACCACGGATTGTTATCATGAAGTATAATGATAATGTGAAATAAACAATCAATTAAATTGAACTACAAATCAGGAGTCTTATATACAAGAACCTAAGGAGTGCCCACTACCCAGGGATGACACCGTGTATTTATGGTGACACATTACCAAGAACTGTCAGTTAAGTAGCCACAGGGGAGACAAACCATGACCACGTCTCTTGGGTGTGGTGTGATTTCCCCATTCTGGTGTAGGTATTTGTCAGATGTGGGTAGTAGTTCTGTATGTGTTGCTCCCATTACAGTAGTATAGTACTTGTAGCTACATAGGGGTAGGTCACCTATTCCGGTGTGCTTGTGTAGAGTGCTACAGCCCATTGCCCACAGTCTGTCCTGCCAACCATGTCCTGTGCGCCATTCATCACATCCACAGTACTGCATCATGCAGACGATAGTTCACATACCTGGGGACACAGTTGTAGGTACTCCCTACGTGGCCCACTACTTTTGTCACACTGATCTGTACACCTCAAAGTGACTCTCCTGGGCCTGCCTGTGATAGCAGTTTTGGGCTCCAAACCCCCCTCCAGCATTTACTATCCCACACAGGTGTGTCTTTCCATCCATGTATCTAGTTGTTAGGATTTCCCCCCAATGTGTGTCCACACTCAGATTCTGATCCAAGTGTGTGGTAGGCTGCTGTTTGTCGGATACCCTTCCATTTCATACATTTGCACACACATATCTATTTATGCTGTGGTTCAAAGATAACTCACCACATGCGTATGAGGATTAGTATATTTATTGGGAGATCTTGTGCAGGGAACGTGAATAAGTGCTGTACAGAAAGGGGTGGAATCCAAAGTTCACTGCCGGAGATGAGATGCCTTACAGTTTCAGTCAACAGAGTCCAGGCCACAGTGCTTGGCATCATTGGGCAGACTGTGACTAGCATGTCCATGTGGGAGAGTCTCATAGGGGATGCTGTTGCACCCAGGGGCAATATGCCAGGTCCAGTGTCCTGGGAGATGTGCATGGCCCACTGCCCCTCAACGTCTTAGCCGTGGATGACCCATCTTCCTTGGGGGACCCTCAGGTGCAGGCCTGGACGATGCATGGGATGCTACGTCAGAGAGTACCTCCTCCTCCTCCTCCTCCTCCCTCCCTGCGGCTGGTGTCACACTTTGCCGTGATGTTGCTGGCCTTGTGACACAGGGAGGGTGCTGCATGTTGGCAGCTATCTGACGTAGCGATTGGCTCATTTCCCGATGCACCGTCAAGAGCTGAGCCAGACTTGCCTCCACCCGTCCATAATGTAGGTCTTGCCTGGCTATTTGCTCTGCCTGCTGTTCTTTCACCTGGTTGAGGGTCTCCGCAAGCTGGCCTATCTCCCTGGTGACCCGCCGGTATGCCTCCAGGATGTTAGCGAGTTCAGGCATACCGGATGCTGCAGCTGACTGGCCAGAATCTCGCCTCCGCCTTCCGCCACTCCCACCACCCTGACCCACACAAATACGGCCTGCGCTTGTGGGCACATCCAATCGACGGGCCCCCCGAGTGCTGCCAGGGTGGAGGTCGTCAGCAACCTCAGGGGCGCCCGACAAAGGGTGTCCCTCATTTTCAGACTGGCTCGATTGTGGATCATGGGCAGGGCTGTGACCTGTCTGCTGGGATGTGGTGGGAATGGGTCCGGTGGTTGGCTGAGATGTAGCTGGTACAGTTGCTGCAGGCGTTTGGGATCCAGAGGAGCCAGGTTGGTTGGGGTCATCCACAGTGCGTTGAGTGGCGCCGCTGTCGGTGGGGTCTGGGTCCTGCTGTGCCTGGGACAGGGATCCTTCTCCCCCCTGGTTGGGGGGGGGCACACGTTCCCCTGTGTGTGGGAGAGACAGACACTGTTAAGGCACTATCAAGTGACATCTTGTTTAGTTATCCATTATGAGCATCACAGTTCCACAAGCTTCACATTGTTGACATTGTTCTGTTGTGTATGTAGTGGTAGTAATTTGACATGTACTCTGGGGTATTTTCACTATTCCATTATCTTGACAATAACTGACACAGCCATTGCTGTGTCTTGTATTGGCGGCACAACACATGTAAGGCATTGGTCATGTTCAGGCAACATCCAGGATACGGTGTAAATCCTTATGTCTGCGTCAAGCATGCACAGAGTTTAGATACAGCATGTTGATGTTAGAGACAGAGCATCATTAATTTGCATGACATCTACTACTTTGGATGTCTTTTGCTGTACCGTGATGGCCAAACAATGCCAACACCCCTGGACCTGTACACACACTTATAGATCATGGATTTAGAACTTGGCACTTCTGTAAGACGCATTACCTTGTCAATACCCATGTCCATGTTGGTACTTCAGTGCATCCACAACGTTCATGAGATGGGGCACGTGCATTGTTTGAGCGCCACAATGAACTTGAGCATCTGCAATGTGCATGTATGAGTAGTATGCGTTTTCATATGAGTGAGTGTTTTGTTGTGGTACATGACAATTGGGACAGTGTTGCACTCCAAAGCCTGTCCCCAGGGGATGAGTTTCTGTAAGGCGGGTGTAGGATAGGCCATGGTAGTAGTTTGTGTGTGATTTGCAAGCGTCCATCGTTCAAGATTTGGCTGCCCCCTGATGTTGCATGCTGGCATATTGGTGGTTTTGTCTTCATGCACAGGGTGTGTGACCTTGTCCTGGTGTTTGTGTTTGCAGTGATCACAGGAGGGACTTGTGCTGCCTGCACCTGTGGCCATTGTGTACTACAGAGGTTTACGATATGTGTGTCCTGACACAGTACAGTGTTGGCTGGAAATGGTGTGTGTGTTGCAGGCACTTAGTGGATGACTGCTGGTAATTAGGAGACATCCCTACACATTCTGCTCTATGGTGTTTGTAAGGCCTGTGCAGTGCTTGGGTGCAACTGTGTGTGTGCCCAGGGAGATGCGGTGAGGTGACAGTGGGAGGGAGGGCGACAGTGGGAGGGAGGGCGACAGAGGGAGAGGGCAACAGAGGGAGAGTGTGAGTGGGAGGGAGGGCGACAGTGGGAGAGGGCAACAGTGGGACGGGGAGACAGTGGGAGAGTGTGACAGAGGGAGAGGGCGACAGAGGGAGAGTGTGACAGTGGGAGGGAGGGCGACAGAGGGAGAGGGCGACAGAAGGAGAGGGCGACAGAGGGAGAGTGTGACAGTGGGAGGGAGGGCGACAGAGGGAGAGGGCGACAGAGGGAGAGGGCAACAGTGGGAGGGGGAGACAGTGGGAGAGTGTGACAGAGGGAGAGGGCAACAGAGGGAGAGTGTGACAGTGGGAGGGAGGGCGACAGAGGGAGAGGGCGACAGAAGGAGAGGGCGACAGAGGGAGAGTGTGACAGTGGGAGGGAGGGCGACAGAGGGAGAGGGCGACAGAGGGAGAGGGCGACAGAGGGAGAGTGTGAGAGTGGGAGGGAGGGCGACAGTTGGAGAGGGCGACAGTGCGAGAGTGTGATAGAGGGAGAGGGCAACAGAGGGAGAGTGTGGTAGCGGGAGGGAGGGGGACAGAGGGAGAGGGCGACAGTGGGAGAGTGTGACAGAGGGAGAGGGCGACAGAGGGAGAGTGTGGCAGCGGGAGGGAGGGGGACAGAGGGAGAGGGCAACAGTGGGAGAGTGTGAGAGTGGGAGGGAGGGCGACAGTGGGAGAGGGCAACCGAGGGAGAGTGTGGCAGTGGGAGGGAGGGCGACAGAGGGAGAGGGCGACAGAGGGAGAGTGTGAGAGTGGGAGGGAGGGCGACAGTGGGAGAGGGCGACAGTGGGAGAGTGTGACAGAGGGAGAGGGCGACAGAGGGAGAGTGTGAGAGTGGGAGGGAGGGCGACAGTGGGAGAGGGCAACAGTGGGAGAGTGTGACAGAGGGAGAGGGTGACAGAGGGAGAGTGTGAGAGTGGGAGGGAGGGCGACAGTGGGAGAGGGCGACAGTGTGAGAGTGTGACAGAGGGAGAGGGCGACAGAGGGAGAGTGTGGCAGTGGGAGGGAGGGCGACAGAGGGAGAGGGCGACAGTGGGAGAGTGTGCCTGAGGGAGAGTGCGACAGAGGGAGAGTGTGGCAGTGGGAGGGAGGGTGACAGAGGGAGAGGGCGACAGTGGGAGAGTGTGAGAGTGGGAGGGAGGACGACAGTGGGAAAGGGCAACAGAGGGAGAGGGCGACAGTGGGAGAGGGCGACAGAGGGAGAGGGCGACAAAAGGAGAGGGCGACAGAGGGAGAGTGTGGCAGTGGGAGGGAGGGCGACAGAGGGAGAGGGCGACAGAGGGAGAGTGTGAGAGTGGGAGGGAGGGCGACAGTGGGAGAGGGCGACAGTGGGAGAGTGTGACAGAGGGAGAGGGCGACAGAGGGAGAGTGTGAGAGTGGGAGGGAGGGCGACAGTGGGAGAGGGCGGCAGTGGGAGAGTGTGACAGAGGGAGAGGGCGACAGAGGGAGAGTGTGGCAGTGGGAGGGAGGGCGACAGAGGGAGAGGGCGACAGTGGGAGAGTGTGAGAGTGGGAGGGAGGGCGACAGTGGGAGAGGGCAACAGAGGGAGAGGGCGACAGTGGGAGAGGGCGACAGAGGGAGAGGGCGACAAAAGGAGAGGGCGACAGAGGGAGAGTGTGGCAGTGGGAGGGAGGGCGACAGAGGGAGAGGGCGACAGAGGGAGAGTGTGAGAGTGGGAGGGAGGGCGACAGTGGGAGAGGGCGACAGTGGGAGAGTGTGACAGAGGGAGAGGGCGACAGAGGGAGAGTGTGAGAGTGGGAGGGAGGGCGACAGTGGGAGAGGGCGGCAGTGGGAGAGTGTGACAGAGGGAGAGGGCGACAGAGGGAGAGTGTGGCAGTGGGAGGGAGGGCGACAGAGGGAGAGGGCGACAGTGGGAGAGGGCGACAGAGGGAGAGGGCGACAAAAGGAGAGGGCGACAGAGGGAGAGTGTGACAGTGGGAGGGAGGGCGACAGAGGGAGAGGGCGACAGAGGGAGAGGGCGACAGAGGGAGAGTGTGAGAGTGGGAGGGAGGGCGACATTGGGAGAGGGCGACAGTGTGAGAGTGTGACAGAGGGAGAGGGCGACAGAGGGAGAGTGTGGCAGTGGGAGGGAGGGCGACAGAGGGAGAGGGCGACAGTGGGAGAGTGTGACAGAGGGGGAGGGCGACAGAGGGAGAGTGTGACAGTGGGAGGGAGGGCGACAGAGGGAAAGGGCAACAGTGGGAGGGGGAGACAGGGTTGGAGGCAGGTTGTTTGTGCTTGTTCACTTGCTACACTGCCTTACTGTGTCACAAAATATTGTATCTCTGGAAGGTGTGTCCACAACATGATATTGTTTAGGAGCAGTGGTCTACTATCTTGTGTGATATTTCCCTATCCCTGTACATTGGGCATGGTGCCTGGGTGAGGCCCTGGGGCATATGGGATGAGAGCAGCCTCCTACCCTCCACCTTCCACCCTTTGTGGGTCCCACTTGCAACAAACCACTTTTAGTTGTGTCCTGCTAGGACTCATGGCCACCCACCCCATGCTGCTGGGCACTGTTGTAAGTCCACCAATGTAACATGTATTTTTAGTACACTCACCAGACTCAACGGCTCCTTCGATTCCATGTACTCCCACCGGGGGCAGCGGGGCCATGACTTTCTCCTCCCAGGGCTGGTATACAGGAGGTCTGCGGGGACCACCACCTCCAGTGTAGTGTGCATTGGCGTAGTCCTGGTCCATTTTCTTCTTGACCATCCTCCGCAGATCATACCACCTGGCCTGGCATTCCCCCTTGGTGGGCCGGATGGGTGCAACAGCATTGACCCGGTCTACGATCCTCTCCCACAGGCGTGTTTTTTCTGCCATGCTGGTCTGTCTGACCAATGCGCCAAACAGCTGTGGCTCGACTCTGATGACTTCATCTGTAAGTATCTCATTCTCCGGGTTAGTGAACTTTGGATTCTTGGGTGTGGTCATGGTGTGGGGTGTATGTGATTGAGGGGGTGATGGTGTGTATGGATGAGGGTGTGTGGTTGTGATTGTGAAGGGGGTGGTGTGGGTGTAGATGTGATAGGGTGTATGTGTGAAGGTATGTGGCTGCTATAGTTGGTGTGCTCTCTGTTTCATTGCAAGAATGGGTATGTTGCAAAGGATGATGGGTTGTATGTGTGGAGCCTTTTATTGGTCAAATAGTGGGTGTGGCTTAATTTGAAATGGTTGTGTGTGTGTTATATGGGGTGGGTGTTAGTGTTGACCTCGGTTTGGCTGTGACCAGGACATTGATTCTCTATGGTCTGTACACAGGAGACATGTTCAGTGTTGTTGTGCCACTTGTTTGCAAAGTCCTTGTTTGGGTGTTGGCGTTATGTGTGCGTGTCGTACTTGTGCGTGCGAGTGAGTGGTACGGGCCGTTGGCGGGTGGGGGTGTTCACGTAGGCTTGTTGGGGGGGTGTGCGTGTCGTACTTGTGCGTGCGAGTGACTGGTACGGGCCGTTGGTGGGTGGGGGTTTTCGCGTAGGCTTGTTGGGGGGGTGTGCGTGTCGTACTTGTGCGTGCGAGTGAGTGGTACGGGCCGTTGGCGGGTGGGGGTGTTCGCGTAGGCTTGTTGGGGGGGTGTGCGTGTCGTACTTGTGCGTGTGAGTGAGTGGTACGGGCCGTTGGCGGGTGGGGGTGTTCGAGTATGCTTGTTGGGGGGGTGTGCGTGTCGTACTTGTGCGTGCGAGTGAGTGGTACGGGCCATTGGCGGGTGGTGGTGTTCGCGTAGGCTTGTTGGGGGGGTGTGCGTGTCGTACTTGTGCGTGCGAGTGAGTGGTACGGGCCGTTGGCGGGTGGGGTGTTCGTGTAGGCTTGTTGGGGGGTGTGCGTGTCGTACTTGTGCGTGCGAGTGAGTGGTACGGGCCGTTGGCGGGTGGGGGTGTTCACGTAGGCTTGTTGGGGGTGTGTGCGTGTCGTACTTGTGCGTGCGAGTGAGTGGTACGGGCCGTTGGCGTGTGGGGGTGTTCGCGTAGGCTTGTTGGGGGTGTGTGCGTGTCGTACTTGTACGTGCGAGTGAGTGGTACGGGCCGTTGGCGGGTGGGGGTGTTCGCGTATGCTTGTTGGGGGGGTGTGCGTGTCGTACTTGTGCGTGCGAGTGAGTGGTACGGGCCATTGGCGGGTGGTGGTGTTCGCGTAGGCTTGTTGGGGGGGTGTGCGTGTCGTACTTGTGCGTGCGAGTGAGTGGTACGGGCCGTTGGCGGGTGGGGTGTTCGCGTAGGCTTGTTGGGGGGTGTGCGTGTCGTACTTGTGCGTGCGAGTGAGTGGTACGGGCCGTTGGCGGGTGGGGGTGTTCACGTAGGCTTGTTGGGGGTGTGTGCGTGTCGTACTTGTGCGTGCGAGTGAGTGGTACGGGCCGTTGGCATGTGGGGGTGTTCGCGTAGGCTTGTTGGGGGTGTGTGCGTGTCGTACTTGTACGTGCGAGTGAGTGGTACGGGCCGTTGGCGGGTGGGGGTGTTCGCGTAGGCTTGTTGGGGGTGTGTGCGTGTCGTACTTGTACGTGCGAGTGAGTGGTATGGGCCGTTGGCGGGTGGGGGTGTTTGCGTAGGCTTGTTGGGGGGTGTGCATGTCATACTTGTGCGTGCGAGTGAGTGGTACGGGCCGTTGGCGGGTGGGGGTGTTCACATAGGCTTGTTGGGGGTGTGCGCGTGTCGTACTTGTGCGTGCGAGTGAGTGGTACGGGCCGTTGGCGTGTGGGGGTGTTCGTGTAGGCTTGTTGGGGGTGTGTGCGTGTCGTACTTGTACGTGCGAGTGAGTGGTACGGGCCGTTGGCGGGTGGGGGTGTTCGCGTAGGCTTGTTGGGGGGGTGTGCGTGTCGTACTTGTGCGTGCGAGTGAGTGGTACGGGCCGTTGGCGGGTGGGGGTGTTCGCGTAGGCTTGTTGGGGGTGTGTGCGTGTCGTACTTGTACGTGCGAGTGAGTGGTACGGGCCGTTGGCGGGTGGGGGTGTTCGCGTAGGCTTGTTGGGGGGGTGTGCATGTCGTACTTGTGCGTGCGAGTGAGTGGTACGGGCCGTTGGCGGGTGGGGGTGTTCGCGTAGGCTTGTTGGGGGGGTGTGCGTGTCGTACTTGTGCGTGCGAGTGACTGGTACGGGCCGTTGGCGGGTGGTGGTGTTCGCGTAGGCTTGTGGGGGTGTGTGCGTGTCGTACTTGTGCGTGCGAGTGAGTGGTACGGGCCGTTGGCGGGTGGGGGTGTTCACGTAGGCTTGTTGGGGGTGTGTGCATGTCGTACTTGTGCGTGCGAGTGAGTGGTACGGGCCGTAGGCGGGTGGGGGTGTTCGCGTAGGCTTGTTGGGGGTGTGTGCGTGTCGTACTTGTACGTGCGAGTGAGTGGTACGGGCCGTTGGCGGGTGGGGGTGTTCGCGTAGGCTTGTTGGGGGTGTGTGCGTGTCGTACTTGTGCGTGCGAGTGAGTGGTATGGGCCGTTGGCGGGTGGGGGTGTTTGCGTAGGCTTGTTGGGGGTGTGTGCGTGTCGTACTTGTGCGTGCGAGTGAGTGGTACGAGCCGTTGGCGGGTGGGGGTGTTCGCGTAGGCTTGTTGGGGGGGTGTGCGTGTCATACTTGTGCGTGCGAGTGACTGGTACAGGCCGTTGGCGGGTGGGGGTGTTCGCGTAGGCTTGTTGGGGGTGTGTGCGTGTCGTACTTGTGCGTGCGAGTGAGTGGTACGGGCCGTTTGCGGGTGGGGGTGTTCGCGTAGGCTTGTTGGGGGTGTGTGCGTGTCGTACTTGTGCGTGCGAGTGAGTGGTACGGGCCGTTGGCGGGTGGGGGTGTTCGCGTAGGCTTGTTGGGGGTGTGTGCATGTCGTACTTGTGCGTGCGAGTGAGTGGTACGGGCCGTTGGCGGGTGGGGGTGTTCGCGTAGGCTTGTTGGGGGTGTGTGCGTGTCGTACTTGTGCGTGCGAGTGAGTGGTACGGGCCGTTGGCGGGTGGGGGTGTTCGCGTAGGCTTGTTGGGGGTGTGTGCGTGTCGTACTTGTGCGTGCAAGTGAGTGGTACGGGTCGTTGGCGGGTGGGGGTGTTCGCGTGGGGGGGTGTGCGTGTCATACTTGTGCATGAGCGAGGGGTACGTGTGTGGTATGTGTTGACGCTGCTAGATGCGAGCCGCATATTGCCGTATGGATCATTATTCAAGTGCGATAACTTAGTTCCGTACGAATCGCTGTCAGGCTTCTCGTACAGGATCGTACTTGTGTGTTTGTACGAGCTGTTTACGAATCGTACGGTAGGATTCCCGATGCATGGTCGTACGGATCACCGACTGTGATTCGGACGGTTCGGTGATAATCGTATGGAAATAGACGGGAACGGATCGGAATTCGCAGGTCGGACGTAAAGTTCCCATTCGTACGGAATCGGATACGGATGCGAGTCGTACGGCTGAATATTTTACCGGATCGGAATCGACCCCCTAATGTCACTGCACAGCAAACGGACGGTCCAAAGCCCGAGCCTTTCAACTTTGATAGAAAGAGTTTGCTCCAGTGGCTTCAATTGTAACTTCAGGCCTGTCACAAGAGGGTTGAAGTAATGCCCGAGTCATCAGCTAACGACTTCGGAAAAAAATAATTCTCTCAGGAAATGGAGATAACATGGTCTACCCCCTGGCCCTGTGTTTTCACCCTCAACAGTACATGTGTTTTGCAGGAGTCGGTCAGGCCCAATTTCTTGCGGGAAGGGTGGGCAGGAATAGGGATGGCAGTCCATGCGAAAAGTAATACTGCAGGACACGCATACAGTGCTACAGACCCACTGTGCTGCTTCATTTTCTCCTTCAAGTGAATACACACTGACAAAGGCAGTCATTTTAGCTTTTGTGTAGCAAAAAATGTTTTTTTTGTTCTTTAATCAGCTTTGACAGGAGATCTAGACAGACATCAAAATGTTGACCTTTTGGTTTACTTTTCGCAGTAGTTTATCTTGTGCTGCCTGTAGAGACCGACATTCTAGACCATGTTATACATTTGAAATTTCTTGGCTAAATTTCAATCCCCTTTTTTAGTCATTTCATTTTAATCCTTGAAATGTTTACTTTCTGCTTTGAGCTGTTTAGCTTGTGCTTTTTGCCGGTCGGGTTTATTTCTTTCATCTACTTACAACTATTTAATTTCGTTTCATTTCAGCTATTTCTGGGAACTGTTTTATGGTGGCAGCGCATATGCACAGTGGACCTGACCCTGTCACGCAAAAGTCAAACCCAACTCTTTTTGTTTGAGGTCAAGCACTGCAAATCTGTCTAAAGATGTACTCTATTTAGTCAAGCGAACATCAAATAACCTATTTTCTCTCTCTTCCTCTTTGAACATGAAACCCACAACCAGATGAGTAGAAAAATCCTTATCTTCCTCACACTTCAGGTGATTACGAGCTCGATAAATAGGGTTAAAAAAGTTGGTAGAAAATGTTTTCTTGGTAACTGGATTTCCTGCCTAAATTGTGATTAGAACATATGCGGATAAAACACACCATCTGGTTTTCCATGGACATATATTGTTATTAAATCTGGCAGGGTTGGGAAAATGCTTAGAATGCACCAATAATCTGTGGAAACCAGTCCACAAACACCAACTTTAACTGCAATTCTAAATTCCATAGACGAAAAGCTGAAATTAATGCGGTAATGGCCCATGCAATTACCGTACCCTTCTTATATGCAATCTTAGGTGCAGTGTAAGAGGACTTCGGAATGATGGGCTTACTCTACTTCTTTTCTGTTGTCTTTATCAAGCCATATCAGAAGTTAGCTAACTAATTTAAAAGGAAGGAATTGGTGTTGTTTTGTAAGATTAGAAGAAGCCTTGTACACAATGGGACAAGATTCACAACAATAATGGTACGAGTAGGTGTGGCTTACTCCTTTATTCGTGGAACCCAAAAGGAGTTTTCCTAGTTTACTTGTGTAATTCAGGAGTAAGGCAGGAGTACTACAAGACTAAGGGCCTGATTTAAAACCTGGCAGACAGCTAGTTCTTCCGCCAGGGAGACGGACTGAAGAACTCTGTTGCCCAGCTGGAGGGCCAAAATAATTTACAACAAGGGGTGGTGATGGACAGAGTCTCTGAATTAAGCAGAGTACTCTCACCCAGTCAAGAGATCAGGGCTAGATCCAACACCGTTTTTTAGCTCATTGCACCATCCCAGTTTCAGAACCTGGCTGTATGCAAATTAGTCTGTCCCTGGCCCAGTGCATCATGGGAACAGGGCAGACCAGACTACAAAAGCCAATTCTTACACTGGGAAGGAAACAAGCATCCGGGGACCGGTTTCTGCCATTTCAGGCATCTTCGGCCCGGCTTGCTTGAATCCTGATGGTGCAATGAGCAAGGGACTCACATCTGAGTATACCCTTCCACGCTTAGGGTGGACAAAATAATTTACAACAAGGGGTGGTGATGGACAGAGTCTCTGAATTAAGCAGAGTACTCTCACCCAGTCAAGAGATCAGGGCTAGATCCAACACCGTTTTTTAGCTCATTGCACCATCCCAGTTTCAGAACCTGGCTGTATGCAAATTAGTCTGTCCCTGGCCCAGTGCATCATGGGAACAGGGCAGACCAGACTACAAAAGCCAATTCTTACACTGGGAAGGAAACAAGCTTCCTCAGACATGAGTCCCTTACTCATTGCACCATCAGGATTCAAGCAAGCCGGGCCGAAGACGGCTGTAATGCCAGAAACCGGTCCCCGGAAGCTTGTTTCCTTCCCAGTGTAAGAATTGGCTTTTGTAGTTTGGTTTGCCCTGTTCCCATCATGCACTGGGACAGGAACAGACTAATTTGCATACAGCCAGGTTCTGAAACTGGGATGGTGCAATGAGTTAAAAAACGGTGTTGGATCTAGCCCTGATCTTTTGACTGGGTGAGAGTATTCTGCTTAATTCAGAGACTCTGTCCCTCAGCACCCCTTGTTGTAAATATTTTTGTCCACCCTAAGCGTGGAAGGGTATACTCAGACATGAGTCCCTTACTCATTGCACCATCAGGATTCAAGCAAGCCGGGCCGAAGACGGCTGTAATGCCAGAAACCGTTCCCCGGAAGCTTGTTTCCTTCCCAGTGTAAGAATTGGCTTTTGTAGTTTGGTTTGCCCTGTTCCCATCATGCACTGGGACAGGAACAGACTAATTTGCATACAGCCAGGTTCTGAAACTGGGATGGTGCAATGAGTTAAAAAACGGTGTTGGATCTAGCCCTGATCTTTTGACTGGGTGAGAGTATTCTGCTTAATTCAGAGACTCTGTCCCTCACCACCCCTTGTTGTAAATATTTTTGTCCACCCTAAGCGTGGAAGGGTATACTCAGACATGAGTCCCTTACTCATTGCACCATCAGGATTCAAGCAAGCCGGGCCGAAGACGGCTGTAATGCCAGAAACCGGTCCCCGGAAGCTTGTTTCCTTCCCAGTGTAAGAATTGGCTTTTGTAGTTTGGTTTGCCCTGTTCCCATCATGCACTGGGACAGGAACAGACTAATTTGCATACAGCCAGGTTCTGAAACTGGGATGGTGCAATGAGTTAAAAAACGGTGTTGGATCTAGCCCTGATCTTTTGACTGGGTGAGAGTATTCTGCTTAATTCAGAGACTCTGTCCCACACCACCCCTTGTTGTAAATATTTTTGTCCACCCTAAGCGTGGAAGGGTATACTCAGACATGAGTCCCTTACTCATTGCACCATCAGGATTCAAGCAAGCCGGGCCGAAGACGGCTGTAATGCCAGAAACCGGTCCCCGGAAGCTTGTTTCCTTCCCAGTGTAAGAATTGGCTTTTGTAGTTTGGTTTGCCCTGTTCCCATCATGCACTGGGACAGGAACAGACTAATTTGCATACAGCCAGGTTCTGAAACTGGGATGGTGCAATGAGTTAAAAAACGGTGTTGGATCTAGCCCTGATCTTTTGACTGGGTGAGAGTATTCTGCTTAATTCAGAGACTCTGTCCCTCACCACCCCTTGTTGTAAATATTTTTGTCCACCCTAAGCGTGGAAGGGTATACTCAGACATGAGTCCCTTACTCATTGCACCATCAGGATTCAAGCAAGCCGGGCCGAAGACGGCTGTAATGCCAGAAACCGGTCCCCGGAAGCTTGTTTCCTTCCCAGTGTAAGAATTGGCTTTTGTAGTTTGGTTTGCCCTGTTCCCATCATGCACTGGGACAGGAACAGACTAATTTGCATACAGCCAGGTTCTGAAACTGGGATGGTGCAATGAGTTAAAAAACGGTGTTGGATCTAGCCCTGATCTTTTGACTGGGTGAGAATATTCTGCTTAATTCAGAGACTCTGTCCCTCACCACCCCTTGTTGTAAATATTTTTGTCCACCCTAAGCGTGGAAGGGTATACTCAGACATGAGTCCCTTACTCATTGCACCATCAGGATTCAAGCAAGCCGGGCCGAAGACGGCTGTAATGCCAGAAACCGGTCCCCGGAAGCTTGTTTCCTTCCCAGTGTAAGAATTGGCTTTTGTAGTTTGGTTTGCCCTTTTCACATCCTGCACTGGGACAGGAACAGACTAATTTGCATACAGCCAGGTTCTGAAACTGGGATGGTGCAATGAGTTAAAAAACGGTGTTGGATCTAGCCCTGATCTTTTGACTGGGTGAGAGTATTCTGCTTAATTCAGAGACTCTGTCCCTCACCACCCCTTGTTGTAAATATTTTTGTCCACCCTAAGCGTGGAAGGGTATACCCAGACATGAGTCCCTTACTCATTGCACCATCAGGATTCAAGCAAGCCGGGCCGAAGACGGCTGTAATGCCAGAAACCGGTCCCCGGAAGCTTGTTTCCTTCCCAGTGTAAGAATTGGCTTTTGTAGTTTGGTTTGCCCTGTTCCCATCATGCACTGGGACAGGAACAGACTAATTTGCATACAGCCAGGTTCTGAAACTGGGATGGTGCAATGAGTTAAAAAACGGTGTTGGATCTAGCCCTGATCTTTTGACTGGGTGAGAGTATTCTGCTTAATTCAGAGACTCTGTCCCTCACCACCCCTTGTTGTAAATATTTTTGTCCACCCTAAGCGTGGAAGGGTATACTCAGACATGAGTCCCTTACTCATTGCACCATCAGGATTCAAGCAAGCCGGGCCGAAGACGGCTGTAATGCCAGAAACCGGTCCCCGGAAGCTTGTTTCCTTCCCAGTGTAAGAATTGGCTTTTGTAGTTTGGTTTGCCCTGTTCCCATCATGCACTGGGACAGGAACAGACTAATTTGCATACAGCCAGGTTCTGAAACTGGGATGGTGCAATGAGTTAAAAAACGGTGTTGGATCTAGCCCTGATCTTTTGACTGGGTGAGAGTATTCTGCTTAATTCAGAGACTCTGCCCCTCACCACCCCTTGTTGTAAATATTTTTGTCCACCCTAAGCGTGGAAGGGTATACTCAGACATGAGTCCCTTACTCATTGCACCATCAGGATTCAAGCAAGCCGGGCCGAAGACGGCTGTAATGCCAGAAACCGGTCCCCGGAAGCTTGTTTCCTTCCCAGTGTAAGAATTGGCTTTTGTAGTTTGGTTTGCCCTGTTCCCATCATGCACTGGGACAGGAACAGACTAATTTGCATACAGCCAGGTTCTGAAACTGGGATGGTGCAATGAGTTAAAAAACGGTGTTGGATCTAGCCCTGATCTTTTGACTGGGTGAGAGTATTCTGCTTAATTCAGAGACTCTGTCCCTCACCACCCCTTGTTGTAAATATTTTTGTCCACCCTAAGCGTGGAAGGGTATACTCAGACATGAGTCCCTTACTCATTGCACCATCAGGATTCAAGCAAGCCGGGCCGAAGACGGCTGTAATGCCAGAAACCGGTCCCCGGAAGCTTGTTTCCTTCCCAGTGTAAGAATTGGCTTTTGTAGTTTGGTTTGCCCTGTTCCCATCATGCACTGGGACAGGAACAGACTAATTTGCATACAGCCAGGTTCTGAAACTGGGATGGTGCAATGAGTTAAAAAACGGTGTTGGATCTAGCCCTGATCTTTTGACTGGGTGAGAGTATTCTGCTTAATTCAGAGACTCTGTCCCTCACCACCCCTTGTTGTAAATATTTTTGTCCACCCTAAGTGTGGAAGGGTATACTCAGACATGAGTCCCTTACTCATTGCACCATCAGGATTCAAGCAAGCCGGGCCGAAGACGGCTGTAATGCCAGAAACCGGTCCCCGGAAGCTTGTTTCCTTCCCAGTGTAAGAATTGGCTTTTGTAGTTTGGTTTGCCCTGTTCCCATCATGCACTGGGACAGGAACAGACTAATTTGCATACAGCCAGGTTCTGAAACTGGGATGGTGCAATGAGTTAAAAAACGGTGTTGGATCTAGCCCTGATCTTTTGACTGGGTGAGAGTATTCTGCTTAATTCAGAGACTCTGTCCCTCACCACCCCTTGTTGTAAATATAGCCCAGCTGGAGGGAGCACCACCCAGATTTATAAATGACCATCAAGCTGGAGGCCATTTATAAAGCATTGGCAGGAACTGCTGTTTCGGCAATTCCTGTCAATGCATTTCATGTCTTTAATGCAAGACTCTGGCAACATGATTGAGCCTTGTAACAATTAGATTTTCTTAATTATTTTCAAAAAGCAGGATTTTCCCTTTGAAAATATAAAATATAAGACAACCATGGGAGCCATCTCTCAAGGCAGGGGGATGGTCATTTCTTCTTGTTTACGGTCCTTCACCGCCAGGGTTTGCGGGTCGATGACGGATGGTAAGAAAACAGCTATATGTCCACTTATCCTTGTTGGGCTGCCAGACATATAGCCAATTCTCAGATGGCCTGTACTCAGTCAGACCATTGGAGAAGTTTGGCCACAGTGGTAACAGACATCACGGCCATAGGCAAAATTAAGGTCTGCCTGCATCAAAATGGGGTGAGTGGACCATTTTATTGGCGGGGAGGGAACTCAGTTATCGTTACAACGGACATGCCACTCGGCCAACATATAAATTAGGCCCTAATAACAACAACACCTTTCTGAAACAGGTCCTTTTATTTCATCCAAGAACACTGTGCCCCCCTATGAGGAGTGATAAAGAACGAAAGTTAACAGCCCATTGGGAATTAGAAGATCCGCAGAAGTATTCGAGATCTGTTTACTTTCAGCTGGAGGTTTCAGCTGTTGAAACCATCCAAAGTGTCTAGGAGAAACTCCAGGGGAAAATTAGAAATTATGGAGAAACAACCCCAGAATGCCCAATTTCCTCATTACATTTCTGATTTCTACGGGTGCTTTTAGGGTCCTACTTGTAATCCTTGGTAAATCTACGCTGGTGGTACCAGGGCTCCTGGTATCCGTAACCCCGGGGCGAAGATAAGGGACTTCAGAATGTGGATCACCTTATGAGGACCACGGGGGCTCGATGTTTTTAGTGTGGACAAAATGGAGGTCTGGTGCAATGCAAGAACATTTTATTAATGGTATGAGATATATATTTCCAAGAAAAATAAATGTGATACACATAATTACTATGTACCATGTGCAACTCTATACTCTAGAAATGACACATGCTATAAGAAAAACGTATGCCTTCTTCAAAGCTCATGGATACTTTCCTTAAATTCCTAGCTTTCAAAATGACATTGATGGCAGCATGTATGTTTCTGAGCAATTTAAAAAGAGACAATGCCTTGCCTCTTCTCCCCTCTTTCGCTGATGCACAGTCACGTTTCACAATGCACATTTATCCTGCCTGTCAGTCCAAGCCTGTCAGGACTAGATCTCGGCTTTGCAGCTATCCCGTTCCCTGGAGTATCTGTAGTTTTAACGTGAAATATGCAATTTCCTGTGGGACACCCTGGCTTAAAATTGCGAGATGTCAAATGTTTTAGCACAAGGAGCGCATCTTATCATCTTACTGCGGCTCTGCACAAACTGCATTTGCCTGTTTCAATAGCTTAGAGGTAAATACACAGAGCCCCTACAAAACACTATTTAAATGGCGGTTTTCTATTGATCTGTCTTAAATGTGTTGCCTTAAACTTTATTTTGTGCTGTGGTAATTAACTGTGTTTTTACAAAGCCCACACATACACAGGGACATCTTAAGAATATCGGGGGTCCATGGGGCCAAACTTATTTTGGGGCCATTTTTATGAACAGTTTTGAATTTATGATCTAATTTCAGCTCTTTTATGCCCTCTTAAGCGAGGTCACTGACAGTGCACAGGCACTCTCGTCCAAATCCTAAATGTGTTTACTTCTGATATTTGGGGATAGTGACGTGTGTATTCAATGTTGCTATACAACAAGAGTTCACTAATATAATTACAAATATTATTTGTAACCTCCTCCCACTTCTCATACATGAGGTCCTGTTTTGATTTAAAAGAAACTTTTGGTATGGATGTTGCATGAAGTTGAAAAACAAATATTTGTCTCTCAAAAATAAATTATAGGAAAACGATATTTAAAACAATCTGTTGAAAACGTTTCAAGGTAATCAGGGCAGGAAACTCTGCAGAACAGATCTGGTTCTTTCATGGGGGCCCCTTGACAGGCTTGGACCCAGGGCCACAGCCCATGTCCAGACTGGTAACCCAAGGCTGCCCAGGCAATTTTGGTGGACCCCCTTTCCCCCCTGTGGCCTGGTGGGAGGAGGATGATCACCAATGCTTTTGTTGCTGGGGGCCGATATTGCAGCACCTGTGCAAAACCGGTCCCCAGTATCAAAACCGGAACCCACTGCTGGAAAACTGGCGTCCACCCTTCCAGCCTCCCGGGAAAATGCACAATGCCTGCTATGGCCAGTCCGGCCCTGGCCACAGCCCACTTTGCCAATGCCTTAATATGTCTCTACACACAGAGGGGGTCACGCAAATATTTCAAATGTAATTAGAGAGCTATGTAGTGACTGTAAGCTAAAGCACACATAAACATTCAGGGGCATCAGTTGTAATGTTTCAAGACACGTTGGCATGTGCAAGGGTTATTTCTTTCATATCAAGCCTCTTTTCAACAAGGACAAGGGCTGCATAGATGGCGTGGGTCCATCTCATTTCCTATACACAAGAAGAGCCGAAAGATCTTGCCAGCCTATTAGAGTCATAGGCTTATCCCAGGACTATATTAGAGGAGCTTACAGTAAATGCAGAAAAAAAAGTATTGTCCGTTTCTATCATACAGGGTACTGTAGACCAAAATGCAGCACAGTTAACTACACCCTTGGCTTTGACTGACATGCCATGTAACTCCTCTTTCGTATGGCATCCCGTTATTTGCTTATTTCGTAGATTCTAGTGTGGTGTTCAATGGGGTGGACCACCAGATTCTGTGGGCTAAATTGACAATAAGGGATATTCCTTTTGCACTGGTATCACTGCGATGATGTAGAGGTAATCACCCTTATGAGATTGCCATCAAGTAGATCTTGTTCTGTGTGCTATATACTGTTATCAAGGTATCGAAACATGGATACCTGCCATACAAATGGTGTCCCGTTAATGGTGAATATCGTCTTGGCAGGGTAGGATCAAATGGAAACAAGTAAGTCTCATCCCAATTAACTTGCAGTCCCGGAACATGTGTGAAGCGATTGAGCGTATTAGGTATGATATCCGGCACCACTCCAAAATTCTCCATGTAATGTTACACTAACCCAGTTCAATGCCAGCCGGCCATACGTGGTGCCACTAACCCAGTTCAACGCAAGCCGGCGACACATGGTGCCACTAACCCTGTTCAATGCAAGCCGGCGACACGTGGATGAGGGCTCAGGCCTACCCTGCAGACCAGTTGGTCACACATGGGGAACTGTGTCTTGGGTAAGATGTGGAGGAGACCACACTCATCGAAGGCAGCATACCCTAACAGCATTGATGCCACTAACTCTGTGCGCAATGAGTCATGGGCACTAGCTGGTTGGACCTTGGTGGCGTCTGAGTCCATGGCCTGGTAGTTTCCTGCATCTTCATCTGGCTGGACCAGACTTGGTGTCCGACATGTGTCTGTTCCATTCATCTCCACCATAGTGACTGTTTCAGCATGGTCCTGACCTCTGCATCATGTGCTGGGGGTACACTTTCCACTGTCCACCGAGACACTCCGCGACAAGCTCCTTTTACATCTACGGAAACCTGCTCTGCACTCGTGACCCTGTCCCAGTGCCCTGCAAGTCAGTGTCCTGTGGCGGTAGGCCTGTGCAGGACGCTGTGCATCCGGGGCCCACTAACTCTGTGTAGCACAAGTCACGCGGCCTTCATGGTTGAATGGTTGTGTCCTTTATGATGCACACTGTTGATTTCTGACTGCACCAGTCAGCCTTTGCCGGCTGGAGTGCACACATCCCACACACATCCAAAACAGATGTCAGTCGGTATGTGTGCCTGCTAATAGATGTGGCCGTGCGCACATGCCTGTAGCCATTCACAGCATCTGAGCAAGTGTGTCCGTGTTGTCAATAAGTCAGAATGATGGGCACGGGCCCTGCAACATCACAGTGTGCTGTCTTCAGCGGACGCTACTATGTCACCTCAGCGTTGGCAGTGACCCTGGACATATAGCTTCGCACGCATCCCCCTGCATGCACATGTGGCGTGTGCTGGTCCGGCGTATGTCAGGTCAGCACAGGGGTGTGCTGATTTGGCAGTGGGAGCAGGGTGTGGCTCAGACCTGGCCTTGGGCAGGAAGTGCGGTAAGTGTGTCTCTGTGTTGGGGTGTAGTCACCACCAGGGCCACAGTAGTCAATGTTGCAATGTAGCATGCACCAGGAGGGCGGGCCCGGATGTATGTGGACATGTAGGAGCGCAAGACGGCTCAGTGTCTATATGACAACCTTATAAGTGAACTTTGCAAGCATTGTTTTCCGACTCACACTAGCTGGAAAGATGAACTAGAGAAATTTGATAAATCGTATTTGTTTCATTATGTTCTGATTTTTACTTGCTTTTGATGAGATGGAGTTTTAATGTTATGAATGTTTTAAGGGTTTGATGAATTGGTATGACTTTAAGTACATTTAAAACAATAAACAATTGATTCATTTAATAATTCTTTCCTTCCTTGATATCAGGGTTTATTCTGAGTTTTGACAGTACTTGAATAAACAACCATATGACCCAACATTAGACTGGGGCCATTTTATCGATTATGTCAAGGCCCCTAAGCAGGAATGTGAGAATTCTTTGCTGAATCTGGAATAAAGAGGCAAGACTGGGCCCATATGTCAGTATCGGCCATCTTATCTAAATAGGTTCTGCAGCATGAGCAGGTCCATAAAAAAACATGGGCCATCAGGAATAATTCCTCCCCCGCTTACCATTCTGCTGGCTTTCAGAATTTTCAAGTGTGTGATGTGAACAACAAACTCAAGCAGGGTCTGCTTAGGGTGAAGACCTGTTTGAAGGATTGGATGCCAGGCCCTGCAGCAACCCCTTCTGCACACGACTGAATACCTTGGGCTGCCATCATTGGCCATGATTTGCCACCCGATTTGTTTGGTGCAGAGCCTGACCAGAAGCCGAGCCCTTTGACCACTCCTCCATTTGCATGACTGTAGGCAATCTATAGTAGGGATTGGCCACCCTTGGAGAGTTGGGCACAGGGCTTGTGTCGAGACCACTGACATCAGAAATCCAGATCTGCTACAGAACGGACGTGGTTCTATGCTCTGCTCTGTTGTCTCCTCTATAAACTCTTACCCAAGCAGAAATTGGTAGTGGTAACACAAGGGACGGTGAATAGGAGAAAAGAGACCCCTATCTCATTGGAGTGTGATAAATAAAATCACAGTCATGGATGACACAGTAATAAGGCTCAACTTGAACTTAATTTTCAAAGCAGTCATTTGCAAACATTGTGGTTCAAATAAGAACATTCTGTTACCTCGCTACAGTATCCAAGAATCACTGGAACTGTTTACCACATAGGTTGCTACTTGTAGAAGTTGCAGGCGCTGTTTTTCTTAGACTTCACATAAGTCACTCTATTTCTGCTTTTTGCTTGACTTATATTTACAGTCTCATCCTCAGGTGAACAATCTGCCTCTCATCACCTAGCACACTGACTCCATCGCCTTTGTCTTGAGTTTTTTCCAAAGTTGTCTAGAGTGTGACTTTCAACTGACGCGTCTTTACTTTCACATGTGCACTATACCGCTTTTCCATCATTTACAAAGTGTCTTTATCATAAAAATGAAAACTATAACTTAAGCATCCTTAAAAAACACCTTATCAAGGTAAAGCCTTGCAGAGTTTGATATTATTTTATATCCAATCTTTGGTTTTCCTTTGTTCCTCCTTAAAGAAGATCAACATAAAAATCAAGTGATTGAATCACCAATTTGCATGGTGTGAGGCTGTCATCTAACGTCTTCAGGATTTTCAGAGCCATTAACCCCTCTTAGTTGCAGTTTAAACAGTGACACGTCCAAGATAGTCATCACATCTTACAAGACTCCCAAATTCTAACCTAGTCTTGCAATATTCTCTGCCAATCTCAGGGTGCCTGGAAGCATTCACAAATCCCCACGAGGTGACCCTGGTTGAGGGCAACAAGTAAAGCTGATTCATACTATTAAATCGGTTGACTGTGGTCTATGCTGTCTTTCGTGGAAACCAAGTCACGATAAACATCAGATGCCTGAGTTGGGATTTGGCCACAGGGATCGAGGGCTTCCTGCTCCTTCTGTAAATTTTCTTCAGACAATAGATCTGCACAGGAGATAGCATACAGCATTGTTGCATAAGTTATACTCACCTGTTCAACATGGGAATTCAAGTTTCTTGGGGCATATTTACATGAGCTTATCGCCACAGGAACGTCACTTTTTGCAACATTCCTGTGGTGATAATCCCTTTCCCTTCTTTACATGGTGGCATTAAGCCACTTAACATGGCTTAACGCCGCCTTGTAAATAAGGCCTCCTTTCACTCTACACTTAGTGTGAAAGGGCGGGCAAAAGGTGTCGCGATGGGTGTAAATATGGTGCCGCACCAAAATTAAGACCAGGGCAAACTTGGTCTTAACATGGCGAAAAAAGGAGAAATGTTTAATGTGTTTGCTATTTCTTTGTGTGCTGCATTGTGCAGCACACAAAGAAACAGCAAATCTCCATGACTGATTGTTTATGTCGGGAAGGTGTACCTTCCTGCCCATGAAAAATCATTAAAAAATATGACGATTTGACATTTCTATAAGTGCTGCATAATGCATCCCACATAGCAGTTACAAATCACCATTAGTGATGGTTTATGTGCAGGAAGGGACACCTTCCTCCACATAAACAAACATTCCCTTAACACAGGGACCCTTGCATTATGGTGAAAGGGTGCCTGCGTTGGTGCTAGCTAGCTGAGTTTAGCGCCAGCGCTAGTAAAAATGCAGGGATGTGCCGTACCATTGTAAAACGGCCCATCCCTGCATTTTCAGAATGGTGGAGAATGGTATTAGCAATTTTTTTCTTAATGCCACGCTTCACCATTCACTTGTAAATCGCCCCCTTGTTCTTTAAGGAGATGGAAGCCTCCTTTCAGACCTGGAGGACATTACCTGACCAGTGTTTCTCAACAGGTATTGCAGCATATAGAAGGAGGAGGTCCAAAGGGTTGGGAACCGCTGTATGAAAGATTTTTATAATACTCTGTTTGCATTTTTTATGGTCTTCAACTGCTTCCAGGCTTTGAAGGAATAGCTGAAATGTGCAAATCGTGCAACATGTGACCAGTATGTTGTGGACTAATTCCGTCCGTTTTGAGTAGGACTGAGCCAAAGTTCCATTATGCCAGCATAATTTTGGGAATTTCATGATTTGCTTGTTTCCCAAAATTTCTAAAATTATGCAATTACATCACTTCACATAAATATGTGCCATTTACAGCAAACATTTCCTGTGAATGCGCCATTCGCTGTAAAAATGTACCACCAATGCACTGGAACAACAAAACACAAGCAGCTGTTTTTCGCAATGATTTTCTTTAAATGCATCCTCACGCACAAATTGATGTGAAGGCACATTTTGCATTAAAATATAGTGTAAACCGACGGTACTAAACTTTATGTAATTAGCCATGATTTTGTCAATTTTTTCTGAAATTTCACGTAATTAAAGCGAAAGCAAATAAAGCAAATTTCACACACATCTAGTTTTGAGGAACTTCTGCTCAATTGGATTGATGCAATGAACTAAATATAGCACTACGAAGCATTCTCCTTTTGTCACAGCTTTTCCAATATTGCTGCCATTGTCAGCAGCAACAAATCCAAGGCTGATGGTTCTGGGTTGAAGCCATTCATAGACGTTTGTACTAAATTCTTCGATGATGTTAGCAGCTAATCTTTCTCCATGGAGATCTTTTCATCAGCTTAATGACAATGAAGTCCTCGAAAAGCATCAACAATGGTGGCACTACCAGCTAACCTTTGCCTAACCACCTTGAAGGAGACCCAGGGGTAGATTTATCATTATTTGACTCAATATGCTGCCCTGTGGCAAATGGAGAGGCTAGGAATGTGTCATACCTACTAAGATATTATCCTACTCTCTGAAACCTGGCTAACGGAAGATTCTGTCCCAGACATTCTTGCTGCTATCCCCATGGGTTATTATATCTTACAGTCCAATAGGTCCGGTGGGAGAGCCGGAGGAGGGGTTGCTGCTATCATACGGTCCCAGCTTAAGTTCACTACTTTGGAAACTCTCACCATTGCCAAAACTGACTGTCTCACTCTTAAATTTTCCTCTCCTAGGTTTTCTTTTATCTCTGTCCTTGTTTATAGACTCCCTGACAGTATGCCTCTTTTCTCCCAACTGTTTGGCGAACTGGTCTCTAGGCTAGTTATTAACTGCGCCAAAATTCTTATTATTGGCGATTTTAATTATTGGCCAACTGACCCCCGGGAGAGTAATATCTCCGAGGATTTCACTGATCTCCTACTTGGTATGAATTGCAGCCAACACATCACTGTAGCTACCCATAGCAAAGGTCACATTCTCGACCAAGTGTGGACGACCAACCTTGACATCTCTCCTCCATCAGTGTTTCCCTGTTCTTGGTCTGATCATTTCTTTATTTAATTTTCAATTAACTTCACTCTGCCTGCCCTCCCTATCCCCGTCACAAATTTTACTGCCCGCAACTGTAAACGTGCTAAACTTACAGAATTCCATGCCATTTTGGCTTATACTGCCCCTAGGGATCAGGCCTCGTTGGTCGACCAGGCTTGCCTCCTCGAGCAATGGCTGGTATCTGCCAGTGATAAAGTGGCTCGTTAAAAACCATAAAAACCAAACGTCCCCATGATGTGCAGCGCTGGTTTACAGATCAATTAAAATCGGATAAACTGGCCCTCCGCCAAGCGGAGCACAGATGGAGGCGCAACTACGACCCTACATCCAAAACGGAATATATGGATCTACTGAAACAGTATAAAAACTCTATTTTATTGGCCAAAACCTCCTTTTTTTCCCAGAAAATCCTGGACTCTGCCTTCAAGGCGAAGGACATTTTTTCTGTTGTTGAGGAGCTCTCTCTGCCGGATCGTGTGACGGCCCAACCCCTACCTACCCAAGCTCTTTGCGATTCTTTGAATTTGTATTTCATTGAAAAAATTGTCACCATTAAAAATAATATCCCCTCCCCGTCCTCTCCCATTCCCCCTCCTTTGCCTCCCATGAACCCCCGTCGATTCGACGTTTTCCCTCCCATCTCCTTGGCCGAGTTCACCTCTTTGTTACATTCTGTGAGTTCCGGCTCCCCTAACGATTGCTGTCCCCCGCAAATCCTTAAAGACACTTTCTTGGCCTGTCCTGACCCCCCTTTGTCACTTCTCAATAAATCACTGGCCACTGGCATCGTCCCAGCCTCTTTCAAACAGGCGCTCGTATGGCCCATATTAAAAAAGCCGGGCGCCGATCCTTCGGTCATGAGTAACTTCCGACCGATCTCCCTTCTTCCCTATCTGGGGAAAATCTTGGAGACCTACGTCACCCGCTGCCTCAGTGCATTCAGCGAGAGCTCTGCCTTTCTGGATAATCAGCAAGCTGGCGTTCGACCAGCGCACTCCACCGAAGCTGTTATTGTGGCTGTGATGATGTACTGAGGCAAGGCGCCGACAAGAACATCGCCCAAGCTCTTGTACTATTGGACCTGTCAGCGGCATTTGACACGGTCGATCATACCATCTTGATCGACCGTGTCAACAATGCGGGTATCCAAGGCATGACCCTCTCCTGGATTACATCTTTCTTGCACCAGCGCTCCCAAGCAGTCCATCTGTCCACTTACTCTGCTTCTTATTCCCCTTTATCCTGTGGAGTCCCTCAGGGCTCTGCTGCCACTTTTGTTTAACCTGTACATGCAGCCCCTTTTGGCCTCCCTTCGTCACACCCTAGTTACTATTTTTAATTATGCGGATGACTTACAATTGATTTTTCCACTTCATCCCTCCCCCTCCTCCTCCTCCAATTTTCAATCTACTATGCTTGCGATCTCTGAGTGGATGCACTACAGTCAGCTTAATCTTAATCCTATCAAGACTGAGTTGGTGTTGACGGGCGGGCCCGCCAACCCCTGGACTTCCATCTTTTGGCCGCCATCTCTTGGGCCTCCGCCCTGCCCTGTCAACTCGGTAAAGAGTCTAGGCGTTATTATATCTAGCGACCTGTCCATGAGGCCCCAAATTAACGCAGTAACATCTTCCTTTTTTTCCACCTTCGCAGGATCTGCAAAATTCGTAGATTTCTCAATACGGAGGCACTCACTCGTGTCATCATGGCTCTGGTCACCTCGCGTATTGACTACGCCAACACTCTCTATGTTGGAATTCCTGCTTACCATCTCCATCGGTTGCAGCTGGTACAAAACCAGGCGGCTAGACTGATCTTTCATCAGCCCAAATTCCAGCATGTCTCGCCCCTGATGAGAAGATTGCACTGGCTCCCCGTGGCCCATCGCTGCCTGTTCAAACTTGGTTGTACTGTCTTTAAGGCCCTCACAGATCTAGCCCCGGCCTTTACTACATCCAGCCTCCAGCGCTACACCCCCTCTAGAGACCTTCGGTCTGCCTCTCACAACTTGCTTTTGATCCCAAGGTTTAAACGCAAAAAGCATGGAGGTTCGTGTTTTTCTTTTTTGGCCCCCACTATGTGGAATTCCCTCCCTATTTCCCTTAGGATCTGCCCTCGTTATGTTTGCTTCCGCAAATTACTCAAGACTCACCTCTTCCAGTTAGTCTATTGAGTTACCCTGCTGCCTTGTCCCCCCGCAACTGTTTTGAGCGCCATGAAACCGTCTGGTGACCGAGCGCGGTACAAAAACCTTTAACATAACATAACATAACATAAGATATGATGCATTCCTGCTTTCAAACTGCGCAAGGTGCACTCTTTTATACCTAGTGCCAACACAGGCACCCTTGCACCATGGTAAAACGGTGCTTGCATTGCAGGCAGGATTGTTTTTGTTCAAGAAGGACACCTTCCTGCAAACAAATATACTTTAAAGTGTTTTCCTCATTCTAAGTGTGTTGAAGAATGCAGCACACTTACAAAATGGAAAAAAACAAAGAGAAATAAAGATTTGTCTCCTTGTTGTGCCTCTATTGGGAAGGTGTACAATTTTGATGCATTTCCAGGTTTACCTAGCCTGTTAAATCTGGACATACGTCAAAAAGCATGGTTGGATGATTGGGAACACCAGTGTAACACCTTATCAGTACAGAGTAACGCAAGGGAGCGACTTATGCTGCCTTGCATTATTCCTGATTCACCAGGCCATGCAGGGCCATACAAAATGGCCTTGCTTTGCTTTGTAAATCTGATTTATGGATTGCGATGCCCTAGCAGCACCTTACATGATGCAAGGGCAATGCAGCCCTTTGATAAATCTGAGCCCTGGTGTGTAGTAATGCATCTGTAGTCTGTAGCTTGACAACGGGTGAGCATGTCTGTAGTGAGAGGAATGACTCCAGATCAGTCACCTTTATTGTACCAAACAACAATCCCAGCACTTAATGGTGCACCTGTAATACTGCAATGCCAAAGGCCCACTACAAATTCCACACACTCCCTCTCCTTCCATCAAAGAAAAAAGAAGGGAGGAGTTCAAGAGCTTATTTTTTGACCAGTTTCCCATGTGGTACAGTGCATCCTTGCTGAACATAGCCTTGATAGTGGGTTGAGCTTTTTTTTAATGATGACACCTCAAGTAACCATGGAGGGAGGCTGCTTGGATGCTTCAGCCTGACCATGGAATAGCCCTTTTCATTGTGGCAAGCTAGGGCTTTGTTTAAGAGGGAGAAAGCACTATAGTTCCATATCACTTAGATATAGAACTACTGCTCTTTTCCCAAGCTCAAGTGCACCACAGGGCAAAGATGACTGTATGAGTTTAGCATAGGTTATATACTGGAAGGGTAGCCTTTGAGTGCAAAATACTATGCTAAACTAACTTTACTGTTTGCTACTTTGCATGTGCACTGTACAGTGAAGCACACATGTAAATTGGAAAGATATGGAGGAAAAAAAACTTTTTGTGCCTGCCTAAAGGAGGTGTATTTTTTCTGCAAAGCACTGTGTACAAATGTTATAAGATAGGGGTTTGCCTCAAAAGTTATGGGTAGAATGCCCAGGTGCCGCCTTAGGGACGCTCCCTTGATGCTAAGTAACACAAAGCAGCATCACTTTGTATTATGTTTAGGTAATAGGCAACTGTCCAGTGCAAAACAAGTTTTGTGTTCGACAGTTAATTCTAAAGCAATAACATGTGCCAATTTGTTTCATTTTTGGTGACTTTGTACCAATACAAAATGTTCATAAAACAGGACCTACCTGTCCCTGCATGCTCGCTTCACCCTCACTGGCATCCAGAGTACTCCATCAGATAGTTAGAGAATGGGGAGACAACTTGAAGATTTCTCGATCTCCTGATCGACAGACCATTACTTAAGGGAACTTGTAAGTGTTTTGCATTTGACCACAGTATAATCATTAGTGGCTCTGAAAAATCATTATAATATTGACATTGATAAAGCAAGTTCCATAAAACTTTGGAAATTTAAATGTTAAATCATCTTAATCAAATATCTGCCTGCACCAGCAATTTGTAATAAAACAATGCAATGGTAAATGAGTTCAGTATGGATGCAGGAAAGGCCAGAACTGCTACTCATTTCAGGAAGGCTTGCATTACAGGAATAAAGTATGTGTATTTTGCCATCACTTCTATATATGGCAAAAAATATTTTGGGAAACTCTTTTTGAGTCATATGGAAAATCTTAAAATAAAGAAAATCAATAAATGGTCATGAGTAATTGGGTTGCTGGTTGAGCGGAGTGGATCCCTACTCAAGCAACAGTCACAATCCCAGTCAGGGGGAAACACAAAAAGTCACTAAACTAACCCATGCCTAACCCTCTGGCAGCTTGGCACAATACAGTTATGAAATGAATTTGTACTTGTATAGCGCACTTATACCCTGAGGCGTCTTTGCGCTGTACGCATACCGCTGTTGAACCCTTGCTGGCTTTTCCCTGTGAAATGCCCACTCCTGGGCACCCCCAAGGTGAAGGCAGGCATCCCAGTGCTGTTGGGGCCGTTGTGGAGATTAAGCAAGCTATTGCCCAGAGGGACCCGTGATTAGAATAGGCACCGAGGTGAGAATTATCAGGTCTGAGGAAAGTGAGCCCAAGACTCACCGAGGCAGGAATTGAACCCTGGTCCCGGGCAAGACCTCTGCATCGGGGTCTGCCGCTCTAACCATTGAGCCACACTTCTCCAGTCAGGCTTAACTGAGAGCCAATGTGTAATGTATTTATGCAGCACACAAACAGTCATAAAGTGAAAACACAACATAAGTAAAATACTAATCAATTTAGAATAATGGAGTACATTTTAATAAATTATTTTACACTCAAATGACAAAAATTCATCAGTAGAATTGAAGTCATGAATTGTGAAAGTTAAATGCAGAAAATAGTGCCTAAAAGATCAAAGTGTGCACAAAAAAGGTGTAGGGTCCAACTACTGGTCAGCCTGGACCTCAAATAGTTGCAAAACAGAACAAAATGGCTGATCAGGATTATTAATGAAAAGATTTTTTGGAACCACACAGATATATACAACTATATGGCAATGAAGTAACCATACATTAAAGGAAAAGATATTATCAAAATCTTGTGGTGACACCAACAATAGTCTGTACACTAGGTTCAATAACAAAAAAATTTGCAATTTGAACACATTCTTAGCAATTCATGAAAGAAAAAAACCAGTCCTTTAGTAACAAAACCTGTGAACCAGGCGGAACTTGGATGGAATAGCCTGCCTGTCACATGACACCTGTGAATAGTAATTTTAAAGAAATTGCAGATAGGGCCCACGTAAATGGTCTGAGTATATCCCTAGCTGCACCCTTTGATTCTGAACACAGGCTGGGGGTCATTGCCATATAGTTGTATATATCTGTATATATTCTTTCATGTTTTTGCACTAACTGTTATGATGGAGTGTCTATTTGATGCCATGTGTTTCTTGTGTAATAATACAAAATCATTTTTGAAAACGTACTAAATTTGTTGGGCAATATTTTATCCCTTGGCTACACGGCATGCTTTGGCTGTGTGGTTCCAAAAAATCTTTTCATTAATAATCCTGATCAGCCATTTTGTTCTGTTTTGCAACTAAAAGATCAAAGTGCCACCCACAGACATTTAGCCGCGCGAGACCGGGCATTGTTGAAAGTTACGGCCGACAGCGATAGAGGGTGGTTTGGTTAGATAAAATGGATTGGGCTGAACCTCGGCTTAGAATAATTTTAAAGACAAAAAGTCTGGGACAATAAGGTCCAGTGGAGCAAGGTAGCTTGCGGTGTTTGAGGAGGAGGCATCATTGTAGGGGAGCACAGTCTATTTTTTTGAATTTGAAAATGTCCATCGAGACTGAGCTGCAGGTTGTAGCTGATGAGAACTCCATGAGGCCGAATGCGCCTTCTGTGAGGAGCAGCTGAGCAGGATTTGCCGCTGTGGAGAAAAACATAGCAGGAGCTGCCACAAAGTCAGGCAAACCAGCGAAACCCCTGGGTGGATTGAGAGCAGGTGGGTTTGATCTGTGTTCTCAGGGCTTTTATTTGCCAAAATAAATCTATTTGGGCTTAATAGATACCTTTAGTACCAGCTTCAAGATCCCAGTAATGGAAAGGCTCCACTGGGAGGGTCAGAACTCGCTCAAGCAGGGTCTGATGTGGATTCCAGATGGTTGGACCATCTTCTGGCTCTGATCAGGATTCCAGTCAACGAGTACTCTGTGGCATGTCTGGAAGTCCTGGTTTCAAAGAGAAGGCAGGACTCAAGCAGCGGGGCCGACCTCTGGGGCTCAGAGCAGGCTTTAGGCAGCAGATCAGTCCTTCATGGTGCAGCAAAGTAGTTCCTCTGAAGTACACAGAAGGCCAAATCAGTACGGAATTCTCTGAAAGTACTTCCTGGTCAAAGAGTGAACTAAAAAGTGGGTCTGAGGGTCCTTTTTTTATACCTGATGCCTCCTTTGAAGTGGGAGAAAGTTCTGGAGACTTTTCATCACAGAAGTGTCTGGAATTTCCTGCATCCCTGTCATAGTACTAGTCTGTCTGCAGGCACAGAAGGCCACTGTGAAGTTCTTTGTGTAAGAGCAGGGCATAGCCTATTGATGTGCAAGTGGGGCTGTGCACAGCTCCGCAACCCCATCATGCCTGAGATGGCCCATTCAGACACACCTAGTCCCTCTATTGTTTGGCTGTCTGAGAGGAATATACAAAGGCCAACTGTCACTCACACCTAGTCATGAGACTCGGGACGGGAAAAGGCTACAGGCAGCACATGGTTAGGACAAGAAAATGCAACTTTCTAAAAGTGTCATTTTCAGAATTGTGACTTAAAATCCAACTTTACCATTAAAGAGGATTTTACACCGCACTCTGTCCTATGGGCTGTCTAAGGCCTACCTTAGGGGTGTCTTAGATGTAATAAAAAGCAAGTTTTAAACTTGGCAAGGGGGTATTTTGCCAAGTCGGATTGAAAGTTTAAGACTGCATCCAGGGTGCAAAGGGAGACCAGGGGAATGTTTCATGTGGCTACTTAAGTGGGTGGCACAATAGGTACTGCAGGCCCACTAGTAGCATTTAATTTACCAGTCCTGGGCATATGGTAAACCACTTTACTAGGGTTTTACAAATACATTAAATATGCAGAACTGGTGCAAGCTAATTTGATCATGTTTTAGGGAGTCCGCACTTTAGCACTAGTTAGCAGTGGTAACATGCACAGAGTCTTAAGGCCAACAGGAATGGATTCAGAAAATCTGGAGGGGTGAAGGCAAATAGTTTGGTGAAAGACCACCCTAAGGCTGACAGGGCTAACATGAGTAGCCTCCACCAGCTGAAAATGGGGAGAACTACGCACCCTCCGTAAGTTCTCATCACTAAGGCAGAAGATCCTGGACAGACCATTAGCATTGGTGTTCTCTGACCCGGGACGGTGTTCCTCCGTAAAATCCATTCCCTGTAGGGAGATGGACATCCTCAACAGTTTGGAATTCTCACTCCTTGTTTGCATGAGCCATCTGATGGGCCATTTGTATCTTTGAACACGGAAGTGAGTCTCAACGAACTACCCAACCTCCGGTAAGTTCGCATCACTAAGGCAGAGAAACCTGTACAGATCATTAGCATTGGTGTTGTTTGACCTGGGACAGTGTTCGTAAGTACAGTCCATTCCCCGTAGTAAGACGGACCTCCTCAAAAGTTTGGAATTCTCACTCTACGTTTGCATAAGCCATCTGATGGGGGCCATTGGTATCTTTGAACACAGAAGTGATTCTCAAACAAGTATGGTCTTGGCTTCTTTAGTGCCCAGATCACACCAAAGGCTACTCTTTCAATAGCACTTCACCTCTGTTCCCTGGGCAATAACCTCCTAGTGATGAAGGCTGCAGGTTGGTATAGACCCTACTCATTTAACTGTGACAGCACAGCCTCTAAGCCATGCTCTGGGGCATCAGGTTGGACTATAAAGTCCTGGGAGAAGTCAGGGGCCTTGGCTACAGGGGCTGTATACATGGCCTGTTTCAGGGTGTGCAAGGTGTTTGGCAGGCTTCTATTCAGATCACCTTCTTGCGCTGCTTCTTGGAAGTCAGTTCAGATAAGAGGGCAGCAATAGTGCCATATCCCTTAACAAACCTGTAGTATCCAGTGAAGCCCAGAAAGGCCCTCACATCTGGTTGGGTTTTTGGGGGCTCCAAACCAGGATGGACTCTATTTTGGCCTGGAGGAGCTGCACCTTACTCCTGCCCATGGGGTGCCCCAAGTATACCACCGAACCCTGCCTTATCTGGCACTTGCTGGCCTTAATAGTCAGGCCTGCTTGCTGAAGTACTTCCTGGAGGTGAAACAGGTGGTTCTCCTAGCTGCCACTGTAGACAGCTATGTCATCCAAGTAAGCATCACTGAAGGCTTCCAACCCAACTAGGACTTGGTTCACCCACCTCTGTAAAGTGATAGAGGCATACTTCAATCTACAGGGCATTACCCTGAACGGGAAGTGACTCTCTGGGGCAGAGAATGTTGACCTCTCTTTTACCCCCTTCAGTTACAACAACTTGCCTGTATCCTAAAGTGAGGTCAAAAGTGTGCAGGAAATTTATAGCCTTTCACTTGTCTATGACTGCATCAGCTCAGTGGATAGGGTGGGCATCAGTCTTGTCGTGGTGCCTAAGTCGAGCCCCCTTAAGTCAGTACATAACCTGCTTCCGCAGGTGTTACCCAGAATGGTGGCTTTGTGAACCTGCACCACTGGGCTCGACAAGGGACTACTGGAGTGCTAAATGTTGCTGACTTTCTCTTTAATCCTAGCCCTTACTTTATCTCACAGCCTGTGCATTTTTTCTTCATTGGCATTCTGTCTCCAGTCGCTATATCATGGGTGCACCGGTGTGTAAGCACAGGAGTGAGGGAGAACAGAGAGGCAAACTGGGGTGAGGGTAGGAGAGAAGGTGACACATTCCACTGACCCATATTTCTCTTTGGAGGATAAGAGGTGAGAGAGAGCTCACTCTCCTCCTCCACTTAATCACCCATCACCAGAAGCATGGTGGCCTCAGACCTCTTCTAGCGTGATTTGAGGAGGTTCATATCGAGTACCCTTAAGGGGAGCCTGGGGGTCTTGAGGTCCGCCAAGTAGGTAGCCTCACCCTTACTGTCCTTCATCTCTTAGGGCCATGTTCAATGGTATTGGAGAGTCTTGGACACCACTGGCTCCAAATGAGCTAAACCCAACTCCCTTCTCTGGTACATCCCACTTCTGCCTAATGTGCTAAGGCAGACCCACACCATGCCTTTCATGTTTGTGTTGAAGATTTTATTTCAACAATAACTTTGTCTGGGAGTGATAGGAAGTAGAGAACTCACAAAGTACCCTACATTCATCCTATATGGACTATACATATGCAGACATGAAGTTGGTGCCTCTGTCAGACACTACTTTTTTAGGGAACGCCCTCAGGTAGAAATACCCATTAGGGACATAGACACTGCAGGTGCAGTCTCACAGCTCAGAGAGATGGCCTCTGGGTATCTAGTGCCATGCTCTAGCAAACCCAGGAAAAACCTGTTGCAGTTTTGGGGTCCGCAGGTAAGTGATTCAAGGAAGCCTTAAGCTTTTCCCCTTTTTCCCCACTGGTCTGGCTGGTAGGACACGTTCTGCAGAATATATCTGAGAATGTCTTCATCCAGGGTGAATAAAAATCGGAGACAAGCCTGGCAAGCGTCTTGTCTTGTCCCAAATGTCCTACCATGGGTATGTCATGAACCAGTCCCAGTAGGAAGGCCCTGTAGCAATGGAGGACCGCCAACACATGTGTTGTCCATGCCCAGGTGCCTGAGGCTTACTACACCGGAGGTAGCACTTACGGGAAGACAACAGGACAGCACTGCCTGAAGGATACCCTTTATCCAAGTGTGGATCCTTGATATCTAAGTCAGAATATTAATGATTGTTAATATTGTGGGTACCAGTATATCAAAGAATGGGATACCGTTGGTAAGTACATTGTTTTACTTTTGTAACACTAGCATTGAAGTTTAGAATATATAGAACTTTTATCATGGCATTTATTTTTGTACTTAGGGTTTTTATGTTATTATTGTTTTAAATGTATTTCATATTTTATTTGACCTGGAATAGAATATTTTTTTTGTGTTGTGTATTAATTAATTGTTAATAATGTTTTGCCAGTTAAAATGTGTAATTATGAAGTTCATTGGGTTGCTAGGTTTTGAAGGGGTTTTGGTTGGATTTCAAAATGATTGCTTTATATTTTTAAATTATGTTACATGTATTTATTGAATTACAGTTTTCCAGAATATTTCAATATCATTAACTAATTTATTTTAAATTTGTTTTTTTTAGAATTTTGGGGTCTTATAGAGTGTGGGCTGGATACTGTATTAAAATGTTTTAAAAGGTTTGTGTTACTGTTTATATTTTGGTTTGGCATTGTACATTTTGCACCACCCATCTAGGAGTGCTAAAGTACAAATCATTATAATTTCGCACAGACCTAGCTTTTACTTTTGAACTTGACAGTTTTCTGAAATTTTAAACTAGTTCATAAATTACTGCCTCCCACCCCTATTTCCAATAATTTGGTTTACACATGTTTAGTAGTCAGTTTACTATCAGAATGGTTAGATGACTGCATGCCCGTCTGCAAATCTTTATTTTAGCTGGATGAAGTGTTACTATCAATGAAAGCTTAGTTTTCAATAGTGTGTACTTAGTTCCACAACGGTTAAAATTTAAAATATGTAATTGTGTTTATTCATTTCCTCTGAATAGAGGCCTTGCACTGCGCCTACCTCAGAGAAGTGCGACAAAAGGCTTATTTTTTAGGTCTTGCCAAGGCAGCGTGTTTGCGCGGTCACTTCGAGACATGCTGTATTCAGGGTATGGGCATTAATCTCTGCCCATGTTCTGCCCATCTTTACATTTGGCTCCTCTTCCTGTCCCCCATAAACAATAGGCTTAGTAGTCCCTCCTTAGTACCTCCCTCTCGCCTCTCATGAGGACAGCCCTCTTACATGTGTCCTTGTTCTGTAGCTTGCATTAATAGTTAAGCAGAACTATTTACTTAATTATTGTCTTGCAGAAGCAGCCATAATATTCTATGTGAGCACATAGCAATGGCGGCCACTTCTTTTACATCCAGCCAAAAAAAAGTACTGCCTCTTTAAAGCAGTGCTTTAGCGTGGCACCCCTCCCCATGATTTTAATTAATCATGTTTTTTCAACAAGCCCACACTCACACTTCAGCAGTGGCAGATGCTGCTTAAGCATTGGCGGCTGCTTCTTGTGTTTATTTTCAGCAGGCTTTCAGTTTCACAATGGTGGCATGAGCCTTTCTTTCTGCGTGGCCTGCCTGTTTTTCAGATTGCAGCAGAAGGAGCATAGGCAGCATCAGCTCTTTTCTATGTGAGGAGGTGAGCAGGGCGTAACGTAGCTCTCTTCACTCCCACACTGCTCTCAGGCCCCCACGACTGAAAGTTTTGCTTGTTTTTAAAATGCTTGTTATTTCATGCATTTATAGATCTTGCTTAAATTAACTTGTAAAACATTCTTTTTATTTTTACAACAGTGCGCCATGCCACGCCTTAACGAATCCTGCATAGAATAACTTTTAAATAATGTTTTTCTTTCAACAGAGTGCCATGCAGCACATTAAAAAATACACAAAACAATTTCAAGTGTAAGAAATGTAAGTACTGCAAGTGAAAAAGAAACAATGGAAGTAGGGGCAAGGAGCAGGAAAGAGATAGAGGAAAGCAGGAGAGGACTACACCCACATGTAAAAATGTTAATTCTGCCCCATCTCGTACACTCGGTTTCATTTTAAACACATCTGTTCTCTCTTGCCTGCAGCAGGGAGAGGGCCCCTACTGCTCAGGACAACAAGCAACAGCTCCATCACAGCCTATCAGTCCACATGAACCCAGGGCTGACTAAGCTACCTGACGACTCATTTCCGGCCTAAGCATTTCATGAATGTACAAGCCAGAACTAACTCTCCCAACAGCACAGCCACATTCAGACACAGGACCGAGACACCCACCGGGGGCCTATTCTCAAGAACGTGTGATAAACATTGCAAAAGTAACTTAACACAACTTCCAACATCGCAGTCCATCACGGGAAAATTACACCGTGATAACGAAGCGTTCTCAACACGGCGGCACCATGCGATATACTCCAGATAACGCGCCAAATTACTGCATTAAAATAAACGCCATGCCGCAAAAATGCAAAACGCTAATGCAAAAAAGCTGCGATGAGGCCAATCGCGATACAAAAATCAGCTACAGGCCTGCAATTCACATGTGTCAGTCGGGAAAAATCACCATAAAAGTAGAAAAAACTGACAAACAAATGCCAAACAACAGCGAAGCAAAATGGTTGTTGCCGGAGCAAGTACAGAGGAGAACCAGAACCCCACAAGCCCCCCGGAGGACCTGCGTGGGACCTCAGAGTCAGGGAAGACCAAGGAGAAGAAGAGAAGGAAGAAGCGCTTCAGTCCGCAGGAAAACAGGATCTTGATAACGGAGGTGGTCGAACACCATCAACAACTGTTCGTCACCTCCACTGTGTCATTGGCAGCCAAAAATGGACTATGGCAGTCCATCGTGGACAAGGTGAATGCAGTGGGAGTGCTGAAGAGGACAATGGAAGAGTTTAAGAGGTGCTGGATTGACGTCAAGCGCAAAACCAAGCTAAAACTCACCAATAACCGGATGGCAGCAATGCAGACTGGAGGTGGAAGTCCTACGCCACAGAAGGAGCAGGACGATAAGGAGGAAATGGTGTCCACAGTCATCAGTAAGGAGATGGTGGCTGGAGTCAGGGGACCGGACACTGCTCAACATAAGTGGACACAACAACACCAGGGTGAGTAACCACCAGGGACTGGGTGGAAGGGGGAGATGGGCACAATAGCACACATGCACAATTGAGCTGAGCACATCTGCGGACAAACCATACCTCAGCCCCCAACTCCCACCAAGAGACCAATGTACCCAAGTATGCAACATCTCAGCACTGTATAAGCATAGAAGTCAAAGGCACATCACAGGAAACGGATAAGGGGCAGCAAAATCAGAGCAGCAGGGGCCACTCCCCCAAAATGCAGCACACACACACATTACATGCAGAGCACATCAACACTGACAACAATGTGGCACAAACCTCAACACGTCCACAACAGAACACAGAACATAACAGGTGCGACTGTGTGTAGACACGGGCCAATCACAAGTGGCATTGCAGGGAAATGTGAGTTAATAATGTACAAGTACAAACACACACACATCTGTTGCCGAAATATCCACTGTCCCTGATCAAATAGACAGCTCCTCCCAAACAGCCACGATGAACACAGACATGTTGCCTGTATATAAACATATACAATGTGACAACATACATGTGAACACATTGTTAAACTGCATCTCCCCTTCACATTGCAGAGGGACAATCAATACCTTCTTCAGAGCAGCCTGAACCTCTCTTCTCTGAAGACGAAGAGGACCACCACAGCTTCGACTCCCTCCATGAGTTTATTGACAGCCTCCGCAGCCCACCTCCAGGAGCAGGGAAGCCCACCTGCAACCAGGACACCCCACCCCCTGCACAGACCACACAGCAGGCAGCACCCACCATCACAGCTGCCTCCCAGGACCCCCAGGAAGAACACATGGCCTTCCAATGCCGTGTGTTGGGGTGCCAGGAGCAGCTGGCTGAACAGGTGCGGGTGGGCTTCGACCGCATGGCAGACAAACTAGATGCCATACGTGGGTATCTAAGTCCCATTAGGGACCACTCACAGTCCTGAATGGACACCCACAGTCCGCTCCATGCTCTCCAACGGACCAAGGCTGACATTGCTGGAGCCCTGACTCAGAGACTAGAACAACTGTCCAGTCAGAGTGGCTCTAGCAATGTCCCAAGGGAGTTGGGAAATGTGCAGAGGTTAATGGAGACCATGGAGCGGGCCAATGCAGAAAGAACGGCTGCCACGGCAGCACACTAGCGAGTGGTAGCTGGGTTCCTCAATTACCTCAGGACCATCCTGATGGCAATGCTGCCATGAGTCCTGGCGCTGATGCCTGCTGCTGCTACCACTCTATCCACATCTCTGCCCCCTGAAGTGTCAGTGCCACACAGTGCAGCCGACATTCCACCTCTGGCCCCCGAGGTGTCACTGCCACACAGTGCTGGAGAAAGGCCAGCACCACCCACACGTGAGGCACATGGAACAGTCGAGGATAAAGATTTGGATGAAACCGCCTTTGTGGTAAGAAGGATGCAGTAACATGCATCGCCGCCATATGGCCAGTTTCAGCTTGGTTCTGCCATCTGGGGCATCACCTTCCACTCTCCCCCTATGCTCTCTGCGACACTCACCTTGGATCTCGCAGTGGACTGCCATATTCTGTGTGATCGCCAATGACACAGCAATCAGACTGCGGACTGGAGTCTTCCTTGTCCTTCGGACTTGTCATTCCCTGAAGGACTCTCGCTCGCCCTCCATGGGCCAACATCATCATGTGGGGTTTGCATGGCCCTGTACTGCTCCAGATGCAACACTCCACTGAATGTGCATTAAACATTCCGAATCACACAGATGTGTTGTGTCTATGGTCTTTCAAGTGTGGTAATATGGATGAATGTAGGGTCAGTGAAATTATGTTACATCCATGTGGCTCATGTCGTCGGACTTGGGTCACAGGGTGACACATTGCCGAATGTTGTCTGGGTGTCGCCGACGCAACAACAGCAACACGCGCGTTTGTTACTTTCTTGTCCAGCCCCATACGGAACCACGCCCAGTGCCCCGGGGTCATCGTTCAAACGCTTACGCTGGACTGGCATACACCAGGCCAGCCCACTATGCTTACGCACACAGGGGAGACGACAACGCTACATGTGCAAGGACTTCCCTGTAGGAGTGATCTGCTGACCGCAGGTCTAGCTGTCAGCATGCCACAGCCACTCCCACACGGCTGGTTTACACCCACATCACACCCATCTAACACACACATCACAGGACATGTGACCATGCCAATAAAAAGGGCCGGGCGCACATGCTCTACACCATTTCCAACCTTTCTCGGGGTGTATCTGTGTGGTGTGTATGTAGGAATGGGGGCCCAAGGGCCTGGGACATCACATTCCACTGGCCCGCAGGTGACATGATGGCATCCGCACCACGATACCCAATCATAGAGGACCCATGACTTGCGGGGCACAGACTTGGTGGCACCAGATGCACTGTGGCCGGCACAGGCACACTGCCGTGGGATGGTGACTTTTGGTGCACCAAGGTAGGGGCACCTTAAGTGCTGAGCGGGTCTGCAGCCTGCGATGATGCCCGTCCTGGTGGTCCGGACTGTTCAGGTTTTTTGTGCCCTGCTGGACCACAGTGTAGGAAATGAAATGAATTGTATTTATATAGCGCACTTCTACCCTCAGGCCTCGTAGCGCTGTATTCATACCGCATACCTTCCTGGCTTTCCATGTGAAGTGTCCACTCCTGGGCACCCCCAAGGTGAAGCCAGGCATCCCCTGCGCTGCTGGGGCCGACGTGGAGATTAAGCAAGCTATTGCCCAGAGTCGCAGCGTGGGACCCATGATTAGAATAGGCACTGAGGCGAGAATATCAGGTCCAAGGAGTTTTGAGCTTGAGACCCGCCGAGGCGGGAATCGAACCCTGGTCCCGGGCCAGAGCTCCGCATCAAGGTCTGCCGCTTCTAACCATTGAGCCACACTTCTCCACAAGACTGAGCCATCGGACAGCAGGGCCCTACACCATGTGGCGTGGCCTCGCTGGTCACAGAGTTAGTGGCACCTCAAGGGCTGAGCGGGTGTGCAGCCTGCGATGATGCCCTGTGCACTGGTATGTCCTCTGCCATGGCAAAATCAAGACCCTGCACCAAAAGTGAGACCTGGTGGTCTGCGGAGGGGGACTGCTTGATGTGGAGGGTGCCATATCGGCGGGCCCTGGGCTTGGGTCTTACAGCAGAACGTGCTGGGTCCTGTTTTCTACACGCCGGACGCCGGTGGCGGAAGGTGAGCAGTGAGGCCTGGGTGCACAGGGGGGGGCATGCACCACCTGGTGGTGGAAGGGGCAGGGGTGCAGCTGCCTGGGTGCACAGGGGCGGACAGGCAATGCTGTTGTGTGCAATTGTATCTACTTTTCCATTCATGTATCTGGACTCTGTTTCAGATGACGGATCTGTTTCAGATGTGGGACCTGGTGAACTGCAGTACATGCCGGCACGTGGTTGGAGACACACCGGTGGCAGCAGGTGGGCAGTGTGGCCTGGGTGCTCAGTGTCAGCACTCTTTCTCCTGTCCATCTCTTCTGTTATTTGTGTCTCTCTCCCCCACTCTGTCCATCTATCTCTCTCTCCCCCTCTCTGTCCGTCTATCTCTCTCCCTCCGTTTCTCTCCCTCTCTCCTTCCCTCTCTCTCTGTACATATATCTCTCGCTCCCCCTCTCTGTCCGTCTATCTCTCACTCTCTTTCTCTCTCTCTCCTTTGCTCTCTCTCTGTCCCTTGATGTGCGCAGGACACACATTCTCATCATGATTTTTGTCTTGCAAGCTGTGACCTACGGATTGTCCTGAGGGGACCTGCCATATGTCTTAATTTCTATTCTGCATTTCTTTGAATACATTTTCATTTGTTGATTCGAAGCTGAATGTGTGATGCTCATTTTTGTGACGACACACATGTCACCAGATGAGATTGTGCGAAATCAGGTGGATTATTTGGTACATGATTCTGTGTAGTTGATGTGGCATGTCTTTGGCCGGGGGTCCCGGGTTGGGGGGATCCTGGGAATGGTGGCGGTGGGTGTTGTGGCCCTCTTGGGTGTCCGGCCTTTATGATCAGTGGCTCCATGGCATCTGCTGCCCTTCAGGTGGGGCTCTGGCCTTGGCTCCCTCTTCTGGTGCAGGCTGTGGTCAGACTTTACACCAGGTCAGAGTAAGTGTTAGTTTACTTCTGCTAACACGCCTCTTTTCATGTTTTGTTGTTGTATCGCAGACCTGGCTGGTCGTTGAGAATGTTGCGGAGTGGTGTTGTCACGGCTTTTTGCACGGGAACTACTACTCTGCATCTCATTAGCGATAGTTGCAGGGGTCATCTATGGCGATGTTTTTTGCGGCTGCTATCTCAGGTAAACTGGTGCTATGGGCTGTTAGCACTAGCTTGTGGATGGGTGATACATTTATCACGACTTTGGCTGCGATAAAGTGCTGTTAACTTGGCGATAACTCCTTGAGAATATGCCACACAGTGTGTTAAAGTAAAGGGCGGCCGCTACATGCTAAAATAAGTGACTTAATAAATAAATAACTAGGATCACTGCTTTTCAGCATGCTTATTTCCTTCCCCCTCTCCAATCTGCAGCGCTCCTTCCACTTCACATTTCCCCCTCCCTACACCCAACACCACCTCCTGCCTTGAGTGTGCATGTCATTATAAGTGTGCATTTCATTATGAAATATTCGCCAGAGTATTCAAGTCAAAGTATAAAACACCACCTACATGCTACAGCTAGATACATTTCTTATTAAATAAAAGCACTACTTTTAAATATGTTTGGTTTTCTTTCCGCCCTTTTCCTTACCATTGCGTTGCTTGTTTTAATTAATTTCTCCCCACCCCTTGCGTGTTTCTTCAACCCTCCCACTTGCCTTACCTGTTTCTTCGCCATCCCCCTCTCTGCTCATTGTCCGACTGAAGGAAAAAACAAGCATTTGCAATGCAATAGGTCTCGAATTTGTGAGAGTTTAAGCTATTGGCATTGTAAATGACTATGCCTTTTATTTGTCACTTACTATACCAATAGCTCAAACTCTCGCAAATGCAAGACCTATTGCATTGCAAATGCTTGTTTAGAAGACAAGCAATCAATACAACCGATTTTCCAACCAGTGCTGTCTGCAGCTCATGCATTAATTTAGAGTTAGATGTATGCACTTTAGACAGTGCAAGGTCTTACAAACGGCATGCAGCTACGCGCTGAGCCAGGTCACTTGCTCATGACAAGTCAGATGTTAGTTATAATGTTGCACAACTCGGAGGCCTAGATTTACTGAGGTGTGCATGGGCGCTTGTGGGTGCTGTACAGAACTACGCTGTACCCCTGGGCTGTTGTAATTTTTTGTAAATAAATTAAATGCTTTGTGTTGCTTTGTGCCACACGCCCACCAGTACAAAACCCTAGTAAATAACCTCTTAAATCTAGGATTGGGCACCAGTTCCATGAGCTCCTGACTTTGAATTCCTTGTTCATTCAGGACGAGGTTATTGGTGGATAACCGGGGTGGAGGGATGTCAAGAAAAACAAGCATTTGCAATGTCATCGGTCTCTAATTTACAAGACTTTGAAGTATTGGCACTGTAAATGTCAATAGTTGAAATCCTCGCAAATGTGAGACCTATTAAATTGCAAATATTGTTTGTTTTAAGCGCCCATGTAGCGCCGCACTTAATAGAGGCCACGCCCCTTTCTTTAGACTAGCCACGTCTAAAGAAACGGGCGTGGCCTCTATTAGTGCAAGCGCTTGGAAACAACTGACAAAAAAAATATTTGTAAACGATAGGTGCTGCATTTGCGAGAGTTTAAACTATTGTCATTTACAATGCCATTAGCTCAAACTCTCCTGAATGCGAGACCTATGGCATTCCAAAGAAGAGGCCACCATTGTCCCAGCTGTTTGGAAAGTGAAACCATGCATGGCACGCTGAATGTTGATGCAAAGCACGTCGTGCCTGCAGTAAGACACAAATCACTAAAGAAAAAGTACTTACAGACTAATTAACACAAAAGGTGTAACAACAGAAGTAAAAGGGTCAGTTCTCATGGGAGGTTACAAATGAAGACAGGACGATACTAAGAAGGGACTAACAAACCGATAACCAAATTGAAGCCAGCATTTACAAAGGACAAAGACACAAGCCAATGGAAAATATGAGCGGAGAGTGGGCGGAGCTTCAAGCGCATAATCTAATCCAGCATGCCCCGCAGAGCAGCGCAGGCGCTGCCCAGGCTCAACCTAGAAACCACAGAGCGCTGCAGTAAATACCAATGTGTCAGGAGAAAGGGTTTCAGTGGTACAAGTTAAACGAATTCTCAGCCATTCCATCTGTGTTCTGTATTTGTTAGCCAAATAAAAGATTTCCCTATCTAGTGGCTTCTGTGAATCTTTGATTTGTCCAGTTTCCATTTTTCTTATGGAGTCTCTTGTTTATCAGCACATTCCCTCTCTCTGTCAGATGAAACACGCAGAATGTATTACTTCTAATGTACCCCAGCTACCCTTTTACTCATTTGAAACACACAATCGCTTTTCACCGTGAGTAATTCGCAGTCATTCGTTGTTCAGTTTTATTGATATTGTCTGAATGGTTATCAAGTCTAGGTTGTAAAATATCGCTATTTTCCTGTCGGCTTCTGTGCTGAAACCCATTTTTAAAGTAAATGTAAGCCCTGCAGAAAGGGCACCGTGACAGCTGCCCCTTTGTGAATGAATTATGCCTTGGCTGGTGTAATTACAAAGCAATTGTGCATCTCTAATCTAAAGGGCAAATAGGGCCAGGGGTGACAGCCACATTGAGAAAGATGGAGGTCATTGCTGTTGTCCAGAAAGCCTGGGATTTGGCAGTGTGAACTTCACTTCAGATATGCACCGGCAAAGCCAATAGGTCTAACTTTTTGACAGGGCATACAACATGCATTATTTGCAACAATAGCCTTTTATGTATGACTTAAGGTAGTGCCTATTTTATTTCCAAATGCTGTAAATGCAAGTGTTTCTTCTACCCCATATTCAGAGTTGGGAAACACAGAAGACTGTTGGTGAGAGACCGGTCCAGAGCAGGATGACCCAGGTACTTTCAATTAGGGGCAGACTCAGGCAGGCAGACACCATACAGGCACAGCTGCAGCTCTGCAGACTACAGATGCAGTGACAACACACACAAGAAAACACATCGAGAGCGTCTGAGAAATGAATGTAAATGAAGACTTGTTTCATGATCATGTAATCTTTAGGCCCAATGCTGACAATATCAGATTTGAGGTAGAGAATCCATTGGTGTCAAGAACTACTTAATATTTTGTCCTTCCTTGAGAAAATCCCTTTTACATTGGGAGCGAATGTGTCTTCCTCCATGCCCATTCCATCGTTGCCCACTTTAGAATGATCATTTCCTGATAACAATGCAAGGCTGTTAGACCTGTCAGCCTTAGGGTGGTCTCCCCTACATTTTTGCCCTTTTTGCCTCCCATTTTTATCCTATATTTTGTTGGATTTAGGACTCTGGGCGCCTCACCACTGCTAAACAGTGCTGAGGTGCAGGTGCTCTTCCCTAAAACCTTGTGAGGCTGGCATATCTGCCACAAGCCACTGCTACCGCAGTAAGGTTTAATCCTCCAATAGTCTAACATTGGGAACCTCCCCTTATGGAATAACTTCTGACAGGGACCTAATAAGTCTATCATGTTTGGTCTTGTTGGACTCGGGGCGGGGAACCCTTTCCAATGATATATAGGGTTTGGGCATTACTACGCTAGGGATCCCACTTTTATAAAGGGGACCTTTTCCTGCCTACACTTAGATTAGGCTGCAGACTCCCCCCTCCCCTCTGCGTACTGATAGCCTGCTGTTAAAGATTAGACTGAAAATGTCAACGTTATCGGCACCATCTTGCTCTCCTTGGGCCCATTCGTGCGCGTAAGCGGCAGCCATTTTGTGCACCATGGCCTCCCTGCCCCTCGCCGATAGCCAGCGTCTCTCTCTCTCTCTCTCCCGACCTCGCTGACAACCCCCCCCTCCGCTCTCACATGTCTTGGGTCATAAACCCCTCTTCAGCGCGGCTCTGCCTCGGAACCCCATCCTGTTCCCAGCGCGACACTTCCCTTCCTTCCTTTCATGGTCCCAGGCCCTTTTTGATACAAATCCCCTTTTCCTGTGTGCCCGTTTGTCTTCCTCGTTCCCAGGCCGACACCTAGCTCTGCCGATACTGTTCCTTGCCCCTCCCCGTACAGTAGAGAGCTTCCCTCATCAAAGGACCCCCGAGTTGATCAAAGCCCTCACCCTATGAGATCCGACCAAACCCCCACATTCCATGAATCGGCGGAATGTCCAGCTGCGCGGTAGTCATCACCTGTTGTGACCGGGGTGAGGACTTCAACTGTAAATGTGTGTGGGAACGGGCCTGAAGGGGAGATTCGGAGGATATCCCTCCGTACATCAAAGCATTGCCAAGAATGTGTTGTATGTAATAAAGCAATAAACCTGTGTATAAGAGGCCAGGCCTCAGAGATGCGGTTAGAGCACCTCGTGACGATACTTGCTGTCCGAACTGATGTGTTCTCCTCCGGAGAGAATAAAAAAACCCTTGTTTCCTGCCTTCCAGTCTCCAGCGCCTGCCTCTTCATTGGTTAATAACTTGTGGGTTTAAGAGGCGACACCGCCGGGCAATACTCAAGGTTCTTTTAATTCGGTTGGTAGCCTGACCTTTAACACTGCCTGGGTTGGGAGGTGGGAGTGGTGATTCACACCTTCTTCCCTGGGATGAGCGGTAATGGACTGTCCACTGTAGCCTTAACGGCCTGTCTCTCGTCACTTTGACAGCTAGGTCAGGGAAGGCAGGGAACATACCAGAACTCCCTGGACTCTTCCAGAAGCCCCTGCCCCCAGACCCTTCCAGAGACTTCCACCACTTTCTAGCCCTTAGACTGAAAGATATATAAGGGAGGGTCCTGGCCTCACTTCTTGTTACACTGCTGGACCTGGAAGAATCCCTGCTGGAGTGAGGACTGCTGCGCAAGAGGATTGCCACTGGGAAGGAGGCTGACTGCTCCAAGGAACTGCTGCCCCACAACCTGCTGAGCTGCCCTACTGTCTGCTGATTCTGCCCTGCATGGGAGACTGCAACATCACCACCAGAGTGTCTCCACAACATCCCAAAAGAACTACTTTTCTTTGAACAGCATTTTAAAGAGTCTTCAACCTTTTAAAGATTGCCTTTTTGGGACTGCACCCTTTTTAAGCTAAAGGAAACTACCTGTCCTTGGACCACAGCGTTTTAAAGACTGCCCTTTGGAACAGCAACAACACTCTCAAGATTTGCCCTGCAACGCTGTGCCTGCCCTCAGCACTGCTTGCCCCGTGATCCTCCCAGGGCTCTGTGATTGCCTCTGCTTCTGGCGCAAGCCCACTGAAACTGGCCCTGAGGTCACCGCCACTGGGACCGGAGTGCGCTGTGTAGCGCTGAGAAGCGAAGCGCTGTGTGGCAGAAGGCTCCGTCGTTGCCCAGGACTTGGAGGCACTGTTAAGCGATGTGCTAAAGGAGCGCTGCGTGGCTGTGACCCCCACCCGTGCAGCGCCTGCTGGGCCCAAGGCCCCAGGGGGCGAGGAGCCTCGCACCTGTGTCCGCAACCACCACCCCAGGTAACACCTCAGTGCAACCAGGCTGCTGCGAAGGGGCGGGGTGCGGGTTGGCCGGGTACCTGGAGTGTGAGCTTTGTGCTTGGCTGGGAACCGTCCTTCACTGACTGGCCTACGGGGGCATAATTACTTGGTAATTGACACTGGGGCATTATTTAGCATTACCAGCAGCGCCTGGGCAGCCGCACTTCCTACGCTGGGAGCAACATTTCTATGAGAGGCACACTTATTACGCTACAAGGGAACTTTGGCCTAAGAACCTTCCCCCAGTGAATTTTGACCATAAGAACCTACCTCAAGTGTACTTTTACCATCCAAGGACAATGTGAGAAAGACATTACCAGCAAGAGCCCTTGGCACACATGAGCTTTTGGTGATTTGATCAGGCCTGGGAACTGGATTCATTCTTATTGATTATTGATCTTGCTTGGAAACTGGAATCCTTTTTTTTGTTATTGATCAAGCCTGGGAACTGGATTCATTCTTATTGATTATTGATCTTGCTTGGAAACTGGAATCCTTTTTATTATTGATCTTGCCTGGAGCTGGATTTACCTGCTTTTTGTTCTCGCATAATTTTTAGATAAATAAATTCTTATTCTTATACAAAACTGGTGTGGTGTTCCTTCTGTGAGTGTTTTTACTGTTTCATCGTCGTTGTGTGTTGCACAAATACTTTACACATTGCCTCTGAAGTTACGCCTTTGCTGCTCTGCGCCAAGCTACCAGATCGGAAGCGGTGGTCCCTACTTGGACTAGGGTGCATACCCCTGCCAACTAGAGACCCCGGTTCTAACATTGGTGGCAGCGGTGGGATAGGACTTGTGCTTGTGTAACACCACGCAGCGACGCAGTGTACACCGCAACCCTACACCTGACTCTACTGAATTTTTGTCTACCCTCTCCAATTGGCATTTTTGAATTTTTTAAAATTCTCCCTGACTGGCTGCTCTTTTTAAAAGTCCTTTTGCCTAAGTCTCATTTGGTTTTCTCTACAAACGTCTGAGGCCCCACCTAGCAACATGGAATTCAAGCTGGCCAATCTGGAAGTTTACACAGTGGCGCAACTCAAAGAGTTCTGCGAGGAGAAAGGGGTGCCCTTCAAGCGAAGCGCCAAGAAGGCAGAGCTTCAGAAAGCTTTGAGAGCATGGGTAACAGCCCACTCAGAAGGAGATGGGGATGAGCAAGGACCAGAGCATGACACCACAGGAAACCTTGACCTACTGCACTTGGCGGGAAATGGTAATTTGTTACCAGGTACAAGGGTACCTTCCAGGGCAGGCAGTAGTATGTCAGTGAAGAGCCTGTCCTTAGAGGACCTGGAGGACAGGAGGGAGGAGAGACAGCTCAGGTTGGAGCTTGCCAAGCTGGAGAAAGAGCGGGAAAGAGAAAGGTGGGCCATGGAGCAGGATCGCGAGAACAAGCGACTGGCTATGCGGGAAAAAGAACTTGCCCATGAGCTCAGCCTGAAGGAACTGGAAATCCGGGCCCTAGAAGTAGGGGCCAACAGCAACAAGAATGGTGGCAGCGTACCTATGGAAGCTTCACGTGAGTCCAGGGTCTTTATGCCTAAAGATGTGATGGCCAGTTTTAAGGTGGGGGATAATATTGATAAGTGGTTAGCCGCCTATGAGGTGTCTTTAAGAGCCCATGAGGTCCCAGAGAGGTATTGGGGGGTGGTTTGTATAAGTACCTACCTTCAGATGTTAGGGACACCCTCCTTTACCTAGAGAAGGAAGACCAGACTAACTATTCTGTCATGAAAGCCGCATTGCTTAAGAGGTTCGGTCTTACCCCTGAGAGGTATAGGCAGAGGTTTAGGCCCATTCCTGGCGTTTGTTGCGGAGGGCGAGGAGGAGCACTTCACTTCCGGGTTCTGCGGAGACAGGTCAGCGCTCTAGCAGCGCTGTAGTCCAGTCTACTTAAGGCGGGGAGGAGCACAGAGGCGAGGTGGAGAAGAGGAAGCCGGTGGCAGAGGCTAACTCGATCTACTTGCGCTGGGCGACACTGTATGCGCTGAAAACGAGCGTTATTTTAATTACTGGCGATCTTGGGCCATTTTTAAAAATTGTTTGTTGCCACAGGAAAAAAATGTAAATTTAATTTTGCGCACCTAACCTTGGGGCTGAGTCATAGCTCAGGGGTTACTCACCCTCGCTAATCCTCACCTTGGTCCGCCGCGCCTATTCCTGGCATTTGTTGCGGTGGGCGAGGAGGAGCACTTCACTTCCGGGTTCTGCGGAGACAGGTCAGCGCTCTAGCAGCGCTGTAGTCCAGTCTACTTAAGGCGGGGAGGAGCACAGAGGCGAGGTGGAGAAGAGGAAGCCGGTGGCAGAGGCTAACTCGATCTACTTGCGCTGGGCGACACTGTAAGCGCTGAAAACGAGCGTTATTTTAATTACTGGCGATCTTGGGCCATTTTTAAAAATTGTTTGTTGCCACAGGAAAAAAATGTAAATTTAATTTTGCGCACCTAACCTTGGGGCTGAGTCATAGCTCAGGGGTTACTCACCCTCGCTAATCCTCACCTTGGTCCGCCGCGCCCATTCCTGGCGGTTGTTGCGGAGGGCGAGGAGGAGCACTTCACTTCCGGGTTCTGCGGAGACAGGTCAGCGCTCTAGCAGACACTCACCCTTCTATAAATGTGTATGGGAAAGCGGGCGCGCAGCGGACGCGTGCAGCGGGCGCGCCGGAAGCGCGCCGAAGTCGAGCCAAAGTCCAGCCCGTCTGCGCCCGTCCGCGACAGGACGGGGCGCGGGGCCAAGGACCCTGGTCTATCACCATCCCCCACTCGACGCTATGATAGAGAGGAGTTGCTTGCGTTGCGTCCTGAACTCTCCCTCAGCTGCATACACTCCATGGAGGTGCTATCTTTACATGCTTGCCCCCTATGTTCCTTCAAACCCTTCAGTCCTTCACAGGCTGCTCTTGTAAATAGGCAGGCCAAGGCAGGACTGATCAACTGCCGCTCTCTCGGTAAGCACAGTCTTCAAATCTACCATCTACTCGAGGACGAGGACCTTGATATACTGTTTCTTACCGAGACGTGGTTGGGCGAACTCTCTGATCCTGACATCATAGAGGCCCTGCCCCCTGGCTACTCCCTGACTAGACTGGATAGGAAGGAAGGCAGGGGGGGGGGTATTGCTATTGCTACGCGGGCTGCTATGCAATGCACCCTAATGCCTCTGAATATTGATCACTGTGAAGCTGGTGCATTCACGATAAACATGAGACCGGAAACCTCCCTCTCTGGCATCCTTGTGTACAGACCTCCGGGTAGGATGTATGATTTTATCGCCAGTTTGCTGGAGGTCACTGCGCACCATGCGATCAGGAAAAAGAGCTTCCTTGTGCTGGGCGATATGAACGTCCACTTTGATGATCCCTTAGACAGGGAGGCGAGCGACATTAGGGCCGCACTCCACTCTCTACAGCTCGATCTCATAAATCAGGGCCCCACTCACAGACAAGGGCACCTCCTGGACCCTATCTTCGGTAACCACTCTAGAGTACTATCCTCTACACCGATCCCAGTCCCTTGGTCCGATCATTTTGTCATTCCATTTGCCTTTCTGTTCTCTGAGGCTGACTCTAAGAAAGAATCTGAGCAGCGGTATCCGCGGCGGAAGTGGAAATCCTTCTCTCAGGCCGCCTTTAATGAACATCTTACAACAGGTGGTCGGTTAGGAGGCACGGACTGCGATACTGCATACAGCCACCTACAATCCCGCATCTTAGGCGCCCTTGATAAAACCGCCCCCATTCGTAATGGCATTAATCCCAAAAATATGAGGAAAACCTCTTCGTGGTACACTCCTGAACTCCAAACACTTAAATCTGCCTGTAAAAAGCTGGAGCGTGTATGGCGTGTCAACTTTTGCCCATTGATGAAAACAAAATACAAAAAAATGCAGAGGGAGTACTACAGAAAAGTTCGCTTCTCCAAAGCCGCCCACTATAAAAATCGCATCAATGAGGCAGAAAACTCCTCGAAAGAGCTTTTTAAAATCTTCAAAGAGATCTCTGTACTTTCGTCTGATAACACGTCTCCCAGTGACTCTGTAGACACCTGCAATCGGATTGCGAGATACTTCTCGGGTAAGATCTCGGATATCTATACTAGCTTCTCTGGCAACCTTACCACCACTCATGACCTCGTGGCAAATAGTGAGGCTAGCCCCACGAAGCTCTGTCTGCACAGTTTCCTGGTTCCTCCGCCGGAGGTACTGGTAAACGTGTGTCGTGGTGTCAAATCGGGCTCCCCTCGTGACCCTGCCCCCCCTAAAGTTCTGATAGCCAGTTTGGAAGTACTCGAGCCCTACTTTAGGCACATCATCCAACTCTCGTTTTCCTCGGCTTCCCTCCCGGGAGATTGGAAAAAGGCCATAGTGTTGCCTATAAAAAAGAAACCAAACATTAGCCAGGACACACTAGAGAACTTAAGACCCATCTCCCTCTTGCCTTTCCTTGCTAAAGTGACCGAAAAGCTAGCTAACATACAGCTCATGGACCATCTTGAGGCTAACCAGGCACTTCATAGCTCCCAATCTGGCTTTCGAAAGAACTACTCGACCGAGACGGCTCTCCTGCGTGCGACCGAAACTCTGCGGATTGGTGCAGACGAAGGGCACACTATGGCTCTCATTATGCTGGACCTCAGCGCTGCATTCGACACTGTGGCTCACTCCATCTTGCTACAGTGTCTGAGCAGTGCGGGGGTCACCAAGGCGGCTTGGGGCTGGCTTAAGGCCTTCCTCTCTGACCGCAGTTTTCAGGTCCAGAGAGGCTCGTTTCTCTCTGACAGCATAGCCTTAGAACAGGGGGTGCCCCAGGGCTCTGCCCTGAGCCCCACCCTGTTCAACCTGTATATGGCTCCTTTGGCAGAGGTGGTCCAATCATACGGCGTAGAATTAGTATCCTACGCCGATGATACCCAACTGCTAATTTCCCTATCACAGTCGCCCACTTTAGCTGCGGCCAATTTTAAAACCTGCATGCAGGCGCTTGCAGGCTGGATGAACCAACACTGCCTGAAGCTTAATGGCTCTAAAACTGAGGTGATTGTGATAGGGGGAAAGGATGCCAGCTGGACTCAGGATTGGTGGCCCCCTTGCCTTGGCCCTACGCCGATCCCTGGCAGGGAGGCTAAAAATCTGGGAGTTTGGGTGGATCCAAAACTGTCCTTTGAGAGCCACGTCAACAAAGTAGCAGGGAAATGCTTTGGAATAATGAAGACCCTTAACCGCACCTTGGACCTCCTGCCCCTGGAGGCCAGACGCACCATGACCCAAGCATTAGTTACCTCCCGCATGGACTATGCGAATGTACTGCTTCTGGGGACTACTGAGAAAAACATTAGGCGGCTCCAGGTGCTACAAAACACTGCAGCACGGCTAGTTCTCAGACTCCCCAAAAGAACGGCGTCAAAACCCGCTCTGTCTGCCCTTCATTGGCTTCCTATAAAAAAAAGGATCCTGTTCAAGGCACTGCTATTCTGCTACAGGATTACCGTCTCAAAAGCCCCGGATTATTTGAAGGACTTAGCCATCCCTTATCAGCCCACCAGAGCACTTCGCTCCTTGGGCATGGGCCTTCTGAAAGTACCACGCATTAAGAAGGCCAGAATGGGTGGTCGTTCCTTCCGTGTGCTGGCAGCCAACCAGTGGAATATCCTTCCCATCGACATTAGGATGGCCACGACCGAAACGGTTTTCAGGAAGCTTCTAAAAACCCACCTGTTCACTCAGTAGTATCGGTTCGGTCTGCTCTGTCTCTCTCTCCACAGCGCGGGGACACGCCGGGATGGCGTCACCAGTGCGCTTTACAAGCCCCTTTATTATTATTATTATTATTTAGGAATAGCTACAAACTTCCCACACAGAACTGGGTAGACTTCCTGGACTACGCTAGTAAAGCTTTAGATGGTTGGGTGCGGGGCAGCAATGTGCATGACTATGAAGGGTTGTATGACTTGTTTTTAAGAGAGCACCTTCTAGAGAAATGTTTTCCAGAGCTGCGCCAACACCTGGTTGACCGCAAGTTGACCAATCCTAGGAAGCTTGCGGAGGAGGCGGACACCTGGGTCAGTACCAGGGTGTCCAACAAGGGTTCTGGGGGGGACTCCCAAAGGGGTGGTCAGGGTTCCCACCAGAGGAAAGAGGGGGGAGACAAAAAGAAAGAGTTCTCCAAAGGCCCCCAAAATAATTCACAAGGGAAAGGGTCTGGGCCCCAGCCCCAATCTGGCCACCAGAAGCCCACTTATCATGACAAATGTCAGCAGCCCAGAATTGTCCGGTGCTACGAGTGTGGTGAACTTGGACACTACAAGGGGGATCCCAAGTGTCGCATGAGAGCACCACAGCCCACTGGAGGTAAAAACCCCGGGGTGGCTAGTGTAGCGCTTGGGGAGGAGCTGTCCCTAGATGATGGGAGTGAGGGGGCAGGGCTTGTCCTAGTGTCTCTGGGAGACAGTGAGATGGTTCCTAAGGTCCATGTGCCCTCAAATACTACCAAGTATAGGCAGTGGGTTACCCTCAATGGTCGGGGGGTGGAGGCCCTGAGGGACACAGGTGCCAGCATGACTATGGTAAGGAGTCAGCTGGTGTCCCCAGAGCAAATAATTCCTGATGCAGTCCATCCAGTTGTGATGGCTGACAACAGGGGTGGTCACTATCCCATAGCACAGGTTCCATTTGAGTGGGGAGGGGTTTCAGGCCTTTTAAGAGTTGCTGTGAGCCCTGCCATGCCAGTGGACTGTCTGTTAGGGAATGACCCAGAGCATACTGCCTGGAAGGAGGTAGAGCTCAAAGCACATGTGGAGATGCTGGGGTTACCGGAGTGGATTTGTGCTACCACACGGTCTATGGCTGCCCGGAAAGGGAGTCAACCAGGGCTGGAGCCTGGAAAAATGGCCCAGTCAGCTGCTAAGAAGGGAGGAGCCCGAGGGCGTAGGAAGGCCGCCCTGGGGCAGTCACCCCGTGAGATGGATCGGGCACCTGAGGAGGTTGCACCAGAGTCCACGGAGGGGGACGTTGCTCCCTTGGGGGACTTACCTACCCCTGCAGAGTGGCAGGTGGAAGGAGGGCCCACCAGGGAGGAGTTTTGCCGGGCACAGAAGGAGTGTCCTACCCTTGAGGGCATGAGGCGACAGGCCGAAGCCCAAGCAGCAGGCAATGCCTCCGCGAAGTATCATATTTACTGGGAGGATGGGCTCCTTTACAGTGAGCCCAAGGCTCCTGTGCATGGGTCATCAAGGGCCTTAGTGGTCCCCCAGTGCTACAGGGCCTTTCTTTTGGAACTGGCTCATGAGATCCCATTGGCAGGACACTTGGGCCAAGACAAGACCTGTGCAAGGCTTGTCCCACATTTTTATTGGCCGCAGATGAGGATCTCCTCAGATACATTCTGCAGGACCTGTCTGACCTGCCAAGCTAGTGGGAAAACAGGGACTAAGCTGAAGGCTCCCCTGGAACCGCTGCCTGTCGTTAGCACCCCCTTTGAGAGGGTGGGCATCGACATTGTTGGGCCCATGGATCCACCGACTTCTTCTGGTCACAGGTTTATCCTGGTTCTGGTGGACCATGCCATCCGGTACCCAGAGGCTATTCCTCTGAGAACCATCACTGCACCTGCAGTGGCACGGGCCCTGATGGGGATTTTTACCACAGTGGGTTTTCCCAAAGAGGTGGTGTCCGACAGGGGTACCAACTTTATGTCTGCCTACATGCAAGCCATGTGGAAGGAGTGTGGGGTTACTTATAAGTTCTCCACCCCTTACCACCCACGAACCAATGGTCTCGTGGAGAGATTTAACGGTTATGGCACTATTGTGGCCCCCTTGACTGAGCTAACCTCTAAGAAACAACCTAGAAAAGTGATCTGGACAGAGGCTTGCCAAAAAGCCTTTGACTCTCTAAAGCAGGCCATGTGCACCGCTACTGTGCTCAGGGCCCCTGACTTCTCCAAAGAGCTCATTGTCCAAACGGACGCCTCAGAGCATGGCATAGGGGCAGTACTTTTGCAACTCAATGAGGAGGGAAGGGACCAACCAGTAGCCTTCATCTCCAGGAGGCTGCTCCCCCGAGAACGAGTGCGATAGAGAGAGAAGCCTTTGCGGTGGTCTGGGCTGTGAAGAAGCTGAGGCCATATTTGTTTGGCTCCCACTTCCTGATCCAGACTGACCACCGGCCCCTCAGATGGCTCATGCAAATGAGGGGCGAGAATCCCAAATTGCTGAGGTGGTCCATTTCTCTACAGGGGATGGACTTCAGGGTGGAACACAGACCCGGAGTAGACCACGCCAATGCTGACGGTCTCTCTCGGTTTTTCCGCCTTAGTGATGAGAACTCCCTGGAGGTTGGGTAGTTCTCCCCACTTTCGGCTGGGGGGGGACATGTGTTAGACCCGTCAGCCTTTGGGTGGTCTCCCCTACATTTTTGCCCTTTTTGCCTCCCATTTTTATCCTATATTTTGTTGGACTTAGGACTCTGGGCGCTCACCACTGCTAAACAGTGCTGAGGTGCAGGTGCTCTTCCCTAAAACCTTGTGAGGCTGGCATATCTGCCACAAGCCACTGCTACCGCAGTAAGGTTTAATCCCCCAATAGGCTAACATTGGGAACCTCCCCTTATGGAATAACTTCTGACAGGGACCTAATAAGTCTATCATGTTTGGTCTTGTTGGACTCGGGGCGGGGAACCCTTTCCAAAGATATATAGGGTTTGGGCATTACTACGCTAGGGATCCCACTTTTATAAAGGGGACCTTTTCCTGCCTACACTTAGATTAGGCTGCAGACTCCCCCATCCCCTCTGCGTGCTGATAGCCTGCCTGGGTTGGGAGGTGGGAGTGGTGATTCACACCTTCTTCCCTGGGATGAGCGGTAATGGGCTGTCCACTGTAGCCTTAACGGCCTGTCTCTTGTCACTTTGACAGCTAGGTCAGGGAAGGCAGGGAACATACCAGAACTCCCTGGGGTCTTCCAGAAGCCCCTACCCCCAGACCCTTCCAGAGACTTCCACCACTTTCTAGCCCTTAGACTGAAAGATATATAAGGGAGGGTCCTGGCCTCACTTCTTGTTACACTGCTGGACCTGGAAGAATCCCTGCTGGAGTGAGGACTGCTGCGCAAGAGGATTGCCACTGGGAAGGAGGCTGACTGCTCCAAGGAACTGCTGCCCCACAACCTGCTGAGCTGCCCTACTGTCTGCTGATCCTGCCCTGCATGGGAGACTGCAACATCACCACCAGAGTGTCTCCACAACATCCCAAAGGAACTACTTTCTCTGAACAGCATTTTAAAGAGTCTTCAACCTTTTAAAGATTGCCTTTTTGGGACTGCACCCTTTTTAAGCTAAAGGAAACTACCTGTCCTTGGACCACAGCGTTTTAAAGACTGCCCTTTGGAACAGCAACAACACTCTCAAGATTTGCCCTGCAACACTGTGCCTGCCCTCAGCACTGCTTGCCCCGTGATCCTCCCAGGGCTCTGTGATTGCCTCTGCTTCTGGCGCAAGCCCACTGAAACTGGCCCTGAGGTCACCGCCACTGGGACCGGAGCGCGCTGTGTAGCGCTGAGAAGCGAAGCGCTGTGTGGCAGGAGGCTCCGTCGTTGCCCAGGACTTGGAGGCACTGTTAAGCGCTGTGCTAAAGGAGCGCTGTGTGGCTGTGACCCCCACCCGTGCAGCACCTGCTGGGCCCAAGGACCTAGGGGGAGAGGAGCCTCGCACCTGCGTCCGCAACCACCACCCCAGGTAACGCCTCAGTGCAACCAGGCTGCTGCGAAGGGGCGGGGTGCGGGTTGGCCGGGTACCTGGAGTGTGAGCTTTGTGCTTGGCTGGGAACCGTCCTTCACTGACTGGCCTACGGGGCATAATTACTTGGTAATTGACACTAGGGCATTATTTAGCATTACCAGCAGCGCCTGGGCAGTCGCACTTCCTACGCTGGGAGCATCATTTCTATGAGAGGCACACTTATTACGCTACAAGGGAACTTTGGCCTAAGAACCTTACCCCAGTGAATTTTGACCATAAGAACCTACCTCAAGTGTACTTTTACCATCCAAGGACACTGTGAGAAAGACATTACCAGCAAGAGCCCTTGGCACACATGAGCTTTTGGTGATTTGATCAGGCCTGGGAACTGGATTCATTCTTATTGATTATTGATCTTGCTTGGAAACTGGAATCCTTTTTTTGTTATTGATCAAGCCTGGGAACTGGATTCATTCTTATTGATTATTGATCTTGCTTGGAAACTGGAATCCTTTTTATTATTGCTCTTGCCTGGAGCTGGATTTACCTGCTTTTGGTTCTCGCATAATTTTTAGATAAAGAAATTCTTATTCTTATACAAAACTGGTGTGGTGTTCCTTTTGTGAGTGTTTTTACTGTGTCATCGTCGTTGTGTGTTGCACAAATACTTTACACATTGCCTCTGAAGTTACGCCTTGCTGCTCTGCGCCAAGCTACCAGATCGGAAGCGGTGGTCCCTCATTGGACTAGGGTACATACCCCTGCCAACTAGAGACCCCGGTTCTAACAAAGGCTCTTTTAATGTTTATCATATCCTTGATCAATAGGCTTCGTCAGGCTCTTCTCCGAGACGGTTTAAACACAACGACAAACAGGCAGTGAGTATCAACGTTGAGCAAACTGGTGTTTCTCCTTCACAAGGACTCTAGGTAATTGGGCCATATTTATGGAAAGGTAACAAAACGCAGCTCAGCAAGTCACTTTGTAGCGCTACGTTACAGGGAAGGGGCAGGAATGTGCAGTATTTATTACAATACAGCACATTCCTATTTTTTCCCCAGCATTGGTGCACAATCAGGTGCCTGGCGCCAATGTAAATGTAAATGTACAGGAATTTATATAGCGCAAATCACCAAGCGGTTTCTAAGCGCTTGCTTAGGGAACCCGTCCTGGTATTCCTCTGTGAGATAACCCCAGCAGGGTATCCGCAAGGTGAAAGCCAGGCATCCCGCCGCGAGGGGCCGTTGTGGAGATTAAGCAAGCTATTGCCCAGAGTCGCAACCTGTGAATCGAGTAGGCACCGGAGCGAGAATTGTCGAGTCCATGGACATTTTAGGACTCAAGACCCCGCCGAGCCGGGAATTGAACCCTGGTCCCGGGCTGACCTCTGCTTCCAGGTCTGCCTCCTCTAACCAGTGAGCCACACTTCTCCACAGTGAGCCACACTTCTCCACTGCACATAGGGGCTGCTTCCTGCACATAAACAATCCCCTGAAGCATATTCCTCTATATATGTGTGCTGCAGAATGAAGATTTTTCTCCTTGTTACACCTCACCTGAGGCGATGTAGCATTGTTTTGGTGCATTCCCAGGTCTACCAGCAATGATAAATCTGAGACTGCATTAAAAAAATGCATGACAGTTGCATAGGAACACCCACGCAATGCCCATGGAATACCATCCCAGGGCAAAGAAACACAATGCAGCGCCTTGCACTGCTGATTTTATCAAGCCACTTAGGGGCACACAAAGTGGACTTGGGTGGCTTGCTAAATCGAATTTGGCTGTGCGTTGTGTAAGCATCATGTTACGTGTAGCAAAAGTGACACAACCCCCTTCATAAATATAGCCCTTAGTCAACAGTAGAACCTTAGCCTCCTGAGGTAGATGTGGGTGGGGAAATAAGTCATCATAAGGGGTGTTGTAGTGTGACCAGAGGAACAGTACAACATCATTATTATATTTGAAATAAAGATGTGACTGTCTAGCTGGAGTTGTGAGTACACTGCATGCGTCAAAATATAGAAATAATTTATGGCACAAATCAAAATAGTAAAAACGGTAGAAAGCATAATAGACAATGAAAACAGTACTGTAGCAATACAGTGAGAAACCAGAAGCTGGTTAACACAATACACTGCTCATGGCAAGAGAATGATTATAATAATATTGTCATATATTATTATAATGACTATCGTCACAATCCTCAAAGTAAAACCACAATACCACGACAAGGGATGTTTCAACAACGCTTGCATTAATTGCTGACTGCCATCACCATACTGGAAAACACAGCAATGAAATCTTCCAGGTAAAACTGAGATAGTTTGCTACCAAGTCGTAATCCTTTCTGAAAGCACAGTTGTAGCACACCCTTCTTGGTCACAATAAATTCAAAACTGCATATATCAGATATATATATGTTCTGACAATAAGTACTAAAATTCTTTAGTCCACAGGCGAGTATATTCAATTCAAATCATGTATAGATTTTCAAGGATCATCCACGAATCACATCCATTGGAAAAGCTAATTTATTAATGTAAAAGAAATTTCCAGCAAGCAGTTATTGAAGCAAACACATGTTTCGTCTGTACAAATCCATATTCAGACTTTTTCAAGGCTGGAAAATAAATATCATATACAGTCCATAAGCTATTGTATCTTGCAAATAATACAGACACAAAAGCTAATAGCTGAAGCTTATGATCATATGAATCATAACCACAACAAAATATTAGAAAGAAAAATGAAGAGACCTCGTGAAATGACATATAATGCAACAGGTGTCATATTTATCGACACGCTGCTCTATAGTTGTTGTCAACAATTAGAAATAAAACGAGACGTGCTGTAGAAAAGAGTTTAGTATGTGCAACCCAACTTCAAGACAAAGAAAAAGAGAAGAAAGAAACCACACCAATAAGTGCATCACACATTGACAACGGGACAGGTCCATGTTAAACATCATGCCTAGTGTAATGCGCACCACAAAGAAACAAGCCAGTGACTCAAGTTGATTGTAAAACCCTGGTATTATAGCCAAGGGAATGGATCAACACCCACCAAAATTAATGAATTTGGAGCCGGGGTTCCACGACGCAACAGGTCCTCCTTGCCCGTAGTGTCCAGATATGCACTGCTGGTTTGATAAATCAATGCGTAATTCTAATGGATAAAAATCAGTCAAAACAAGAAAAAATATAATGTGAGACACGTGAACTGAGCAAAACATACAGCCCAAATTTAATGTTCAACTGTCCTACTTGATTTGGCCACAATAGAAAAAATGTACTACGCACTATCTATTGATGCAAACAACATGTTCGGCCATTTAATATATACGCGTGACCGAAAGGTGGACTGGCCACCCTCATTGGATTTTAATCACTAATGATGATATGTTAGAGGCATCATTTTACAGAGATACATTGTTGTACTTCTCCAATATATTACCCAAATGATCTCCCTATATCAAAAACATTAAACTATTTGTTGACTCGTAACAAGCAAAAAGAGAAACCTGTCAGTATGTATACAGATAGGTGTTTTAGTAGTGGCAATTCTGATTTCACCTATTAGCCGTGTGGTGTCACTCACCAAACTAGTCGATTGTCTCCTGAATTGATGGCAATTCTGTAGCTTTAACCGTTATTTAATCATCATAATGCTGCTAATTACTGTTGGTTGTGGTCCAGAACAATGTAACCCAGCAAAAATAACTGTGTACTCAATAATAGCCCCTATACCCAAAAGTAAAAAACCTACAGTTGAATAATCACGATACTGCCAGTTTACTCACCCCAACTTCGGATAATAGTGCCCCACGTACTGTTGTGAATAACATCGTTTCTAGCATTCCTTTAGGGAATGCTGCTACCAATTATTTGGGTGTCAATTTAAGTCGTAATCCTTGACTGTTCTTTAATACTAGTATTTATGAACATCTGAAAGGAAGTTGAAACACAGCAGGCACAGCGGCAGTTGAGTATACAGCCCACTGCCAACCTGCAAAATAAAGGAGTGTAACTCGGTCCATGGAGGTAAAACTACCCCTTGGATTAGGGTCAGTGACCGTAGCCGCTGCTACCGGACCCGGGTGGTGAGACGAAGAGGCTGACAAAAAAAGAAAACATAACATAACAAAAACACTTACCTGATACGGCCGCTGCCTCTCCTTTGTCCTCTGTACCTCAACATCTTCCTGTACTCCTGGCCAGCAGCATGAGGCACCCGCCCTCCCAGCATCCCCATTGCCAATCACAAAGCTGAAATGCAGAGTTGTGATTGGTTTTAGCGTTGTGGATCGGCGCTCAGAAGGGGACTGGGAGGGTTTGCATGTTCCTCACCAGGCTGTGTAATGCAGTCTGGTGGAGGACATGCAAAGTGTGCAGGACTGCTTGGGGTGGCCCGAGAGGGCCAGCCAAGTAGCCCTGCACAGTTCAGGAGTGAAAACCACCCCTCTCCTTACTCCGCCAGCTCTGCCCGAGAGTCACTGAAGTATGTAGGTAAAATAAAATGATAATAACAGTTGTTATTATCATTTTGTTTTTCCTTTTGTTCAGTAGGGCGACACTGCTCTGCCTTGGGGGGGGGGGGAGTCTCTACTGATCAGTGGTGCTGATCTTTTAAAATGGGGATGTTTCACTGTGCTTAGCTATCTCCAGTTTTCAACTACAGTCATGCCATACACCACTGTAATGTTGCAAAGGTTATGACTGTCAGTGACCAGCTTTAAAATTGAGGACACCTTACCATCAGTCAATAGGCACAGATACGTGTTACGCGGCTGTCACAACAAATGCTTATATCAAATTGGTTGCAGCATCAACTGCATTTTGTTTCCACCAATAAAAACTGCGAATGTGGTAAGTGTGCCTACATGTAAAAATGTAGGAAATGGTGGGAAACGTAACTTTACTAATGTTAGAGTTTGTGGAAAACATTTGAGCAGCAGGTAAGGGACAATAAATGCATTCATTACAGCTAGTTTGATAAACAGCATAGACAAAACATCAGCCCTCCAAGTTGACTGCAGGAAGACAGAAGGAATGTGCATAGCATAACAACTACAAGCCCTCCTTCAGAGTAGTGCTCAAAGTGTAAGATTGGCTATACTCAGTTATTGCACCGTTAAATACCTTAAACCCAGTAAACCCAGTGCGGACCTCTTGCTACTGAGTTTCTCAAATGTCGTTTTCTCTGGGTCTTACTGAGTGGGATTTGTGCAGGCAAAGCTGTGTGGTGTGGTAAGCTGGTGAGAGGAAATTGTAACAAGCAGTATTTCACCACTCACCAATACTGCTAAGGTACATAGCACAATACTCGTCTTTGATGTGACATCAAAATATGTCATGTGGAGTCTTTGCAGTTGTTTTCTCTAATGAGGTCAACAAAAGGAAGCAACATAGGAAATCACCATGCCGCAGTAAAAAAAGGGGGCCTAATTTATGAAACGTGTTGAATCGCTGCGATAAAACAGTGCTGCAACACTTTTCACTGCACCCTCCTTGCGACATCATGTATGTGCCATATGTACTGTACGGTGTTCCATGTCGCAAGGATTGCCAGATGCGTCAGAAATCGTGATATATCTATCGGTGCAAAACTCACACATTGCTGCAGTTGTGTCGTAAGCATGACACAACTCCAGCACTGCATGGTGGAGGCCTACACCTATTGCACTGTGTCACCCTTCTGCCTGCTATGAGGCACGAGTAACGTTTTGACACAGTGGCATCCTAGTAGTGCCGCAGTGAAATCTGGTAGATTTCACTGCACCACTTCTACGATGCTATCTTGCGGGGAATGCCCACCCTGCATACATTATACTCCAACGCAGGTTTTATGTGGCCCAGGGGTTTACAAAGTGATGCATCTGCTTAGATGTGTCACTTTGTAAAGAGCAGCGCAAAAGTGTTGCAAAGGGCTCATAAATAAGACCCACAATATAAACTGTTTGTGTCTCATCAGTGCTGAGGCATTACCAGAGGCTGTATGCGGAGAGAGGAAAGTTGTGCGCATGTTGCACACTATGGGCTTGAGTCACAAAGGGCCTCTTCACTTATAGCAGAGGTCCGCCGCGTGGTCAGTTCTCATTGCGGAGATTCCGCCCGAGTGCAGAGACTTCCCCAAGACTGTGGGGCATCTGCCAGGAGTTCAGAGGCCCTTTGTGAATCAGGCCCAAAGGCAGCCTGTTGCTAGATGTCGCTCCCAGCCCCCGTCTGAACCACTCTGAGAGTTCCGCCATGGCAGTCATTAGGAGGAGTCTTCCATGATTTACTAGTAGCATCAGTCAGGAAAGGCAGTGACAGAGCTGCTGCCTGGCGTAGAGCCACAGATGTCATGCCTTGGCAGATTCTTTGCGTCTGATGCCGCACAATGATTTTGAGAAAAGGGGATTGACCCAGTTTATGAAGAACTCATTATAAAATTGTGATCTGTCCAGAGATCTCTACCAGATTCCAAGTCGAAGTATGAGTCTTTGCTGGGATGTCAGTTCCTGTTAGAATAAAAGAGGAGAAGATGCACCGCAAACAAATAATTTCCTATTTTTCTCAATACCTATATAATAGATGACTATTATTAATGCACAATTTATCTGACACTATCAGTGGCGATAGGGGATCCTCAATGGTTGGTCTTTATTGTTCTTACCAGGATTGTTTTTTATCGATGAGGGTATAACACTGAGGGTGTTCAAAAAACATGATGCAATTTGTTAAATGTCCTATTTTTTTTTTTTTGTTTGTCGTACCACAGACGGCAATCATTACTTTACACCCTTATGTGAGCCATTGTTTAAAAAAAAGAAGCAATACGAAGTAAAGAAGAAAAGTGGACTTGGGTTTGCCTCCTTCAGTTATTGGCTTTCAAGTGTTTTTAATGGTTTCCATTTCCTGTGCATCACAGGTAGCAGTTCCTGGATAGTCATGGTGTTTCTTTTGCGTTCCCACAAGATTATTGTGATGGGGAATCAGGGAGCACTTTTTAGACTGCAGATTTGACATGAGGTGTAATTAGTGTGTTATTTGATATATGCATTTTGATGAAATGACAACGTTGGAATTGCTTTTTGCTTTGTTTGGTAAGTTGGTGCTACTTAGATGCCTTAGACTATCAAGAGGGCACAATGCTGCTCAATGATTGCCCTTGTACATTCATTTACTATACCTCATGATAACATGTTCTTGAATTTATACAAAGTCAAAATATGCACTCACACAGCCTTTCTACAACTAAATTACTGTCCCTTTTGCCTCCTAAGAGAGTTGAGCCCAAAACACCCTAAACACATATATAAGGTCTGATATATTGGCCTTTCCATTGCCTGTTTCCATGAAGTCATCAAAGAGCAAAGTTGAAAAAACATTTCCATCTAATCCTAAAATTGTGACAGGAACATTTAAAAGATCCAGGGACATTTGGAATTCTGATTATACGAATATGGGGGGACCCATGGGGAGCTGCGCGCGAGCCGGTCTCCCCCTGGGTTGTTTCGCACAATGGAGCGGCCACCCAGGTGCGAAGAAAGGCCCAATTAGGGAGGCAACAGGCACGCGGGGGGATGGTTATTTATAGAGGGCTGGCGGGGCGGGAAAGTCACTGTGCCCGAGGGATGCAGGAGGAGAGGGATTCAGTTTGTCGGGGTTTAGGTGGTTAATTACTGCATCACTCACTCTGCTTGGCTGCTCCTTTAGGATGGCTGGGAACAAGGAGGTTAGGGAGGTTGTCTGCGTGCTCTGCACGGCTGGCAGAGACAATTTGCTCATGCCTGGGATCCCGGGTGAGGCCTGGGTAGGGCTCACACGCTCGATGAGGAAAGCGGCACATGGAGTCACGGAGGCAGTGGCTACTTGCTTGTCCCCGCTGTTGGTGGATGAAGAGGAGAGCTTGGCGGAGCAGCCACAGTTTCAGGAGCAGGTCGAGGTGGGCCAGGAAGTGCAGGCGGATCCACACGTGGCAGCTCCTATGGCCGTCCAGGTATGTGCTGATACTGCCATCTTTGAAGATGAGTGGGGCGCTGCGGTTGGCGGGAGGAGGGGGCGGCGGCCTGCGGGCCGAGCAGGGAGGCTGCGGTTGCTGGGAAAAGAATCACTAGGGGCAGGCGGACAAAGACCATGGTGGCGACAGCTATTACGCTGAGCCAGTGCCAGGAAGTGACAGCAGCCGCGGGGATTTCACATAATGGTTTCAACATGGCTGGTGAAGCAAAACTGCTGATGTGCAAGGGCACACCTATTTATTGAGCCCTGCCACAGCATTTCCTTATGTATACCTCCCAGCCTTGGCTAGTGAGGTTTTGCCTGCTGGCACTCATGTGGGTTTGTCTCAGGGCGGTGGAGGTCCAGGCCAGGGAGGGTTTCTAATAGGGCAGATCCCTGGTGGGGGGGGATGTTTTACAGCAGCCTGAGTTCCTGGATGGCGCAGAGGCAGTGCATTTGCCTATCTCGTCCCAGCAAGTGGGTGGTGCAGGCGTCCGGTTTGCGCAGAAGGTTGGCACAGGACAGGTTGCAAGGCAAGCGGCTGGCATTAGAGGGTGGCAGACAGGGCATGCTGCGACTCCGTCAGGGGGGTATCAGAGGGAGGGAGATCTGGAGTGGATTTTCCCTCTCATGCAGTCAAAACAAAAGCTACATAAAATATTCATTGGAAGTTTTGTGATGGAGGAGTTGGTGATGGGGAAATGCCAGGGGGAAGTGGGGCAAGTTTTGGGGGACGTGATGAATCATTGGTATGTGATGATGAAAGTGATGACCTTGAAGAAGGTGAATTGAGAGAAGGGGATTTTGGGGACATTGGGGAGAAGTTTGTGAATTTCGTTGGGGAAAAAGGGGTGTCTCAGGGGAAAACAGTGTTATTGGTCTTTTGCAGAAGTCAAGTACGGACCGAGCAATTGTACAGGAATCTACATCTGTCAGTCAACAACAGGATGACACTCAGGAATTTCACAAGAGAGCATCTCAGTTGCCAAAAGGCTGGTGGACAGTTTGGCAACAGGGGAGACAAACACAGAAATCCACCAGGTCTTTTGGAGTTGGGGGGGGGGGGAAAGGTTTTGGGCAAGGATTTTCTTGGGGCTGGGCATCAAGGTACATTTCAGGAGGAGGTAAGGGCTGGGGGTGACTCTGCCAAAGCTGTTCAGGAAGACAAAGTAGTGGAAAAAGCGGACAAAGACACAGTAGAGGAAGATAAGAATATTCACAAGGAACTGACTTACATGGGGATTGGTATGCCATTAGGCTCTCATTTATCTGAGAAGACCAAAAGCAGAATTTGGCGTCATGAGTTTGTGGATCTTTTTAAGCTATTACATCAGGATATTCAGTCCAAAGAAGGCTCAAAGGAGGAGGAATGGGAATTGGGCAGGAGACCCAGGGTCCCTAAAACAATTGAAAACTGGACATCTGCCTCTCTTATTTATGCTAGCATCTATTGTGGGAAGCATCAGGATAGAGGGGTAGCGATGTTCAAGTACATGGATATCATAAGCAAAGCTCAGAGTTATTTTGGGGGTATGTTTGGTTGTCATATGATGAGGAGTTTAGAGCCCGAACGAGTGTTTTTAATGACAGACCCTGGGGAGATGTAGACTCAGAGTTGTGGTTACAATGGATGGCGTCTTCTCAGCTGCCTGCTACCACTCATACTGCAAGTGGGTTACAGGTATCTTATCGGCCCTGTCAGTATCGTCTCCCCCAGCCTGGGGCGGAGTCTAGTGGCAGGGGGCAAACAACTGTCTTCAAGGCCTGTTGGTACTTCAATAGAGGTTACGGACGAGGAAGGCTAGACACGGTGGTAAGGCACTATCTGTGGCCAGACCCTCTCTATGGAACAGTCTCCCTAAAGCCCTCAGACAGTGCCCAGAACACCTACAATTTAGGAAACAACTTAAGACCCATTTGTTCCAACTTTAACATCTAATATAGCTAAGTTTCTATTCATCTTACCACTGTGGCTGCCAAAGCGCAGAGATACTCCTCCGGGAGTCGAATCTAGCGCTATACAAACCTGCAAATAAAATAAAATAAATAAATATGCAGTTGGCAATTCTGCAGGTACAAGAATGAGTGCTCCCAATGTGGTGGCAAACATCCCCTCACACAATGTTTCGCAGGTCAGAGATTTGGTGATCAAAGAAGGGGGCAGAGGGGAAGAGGTCAGGCGTTCTAATTTGTATCCAAGGGCTCATATCCCAATTAGGTTGGAGATCTTAGCAAAATGGCTGGGAGACTATCCCGACACTGAGGCAGCATCCAGGGTATTTTTACGGGTTCAAAGACAGGTTTATGATAGGATACTAGGTTCCCCATCAGAGCAGGTGGTCTGAGAATTTGAAGTCAGCTAAGGAGTTTCCAAAGCTCGGCACCAGAAGCTACGGTCAGAGATAGAAGCAGGCAGAGTTGCTGGGCCTTTTGTTCATTGTCCAATGCACAATTTGATTGTTTCTCCCTTGGGGTGGTGCCTAAAAAGAAGGCTGGGGAGTTCCGTTTGATACACCGCCTGTCATGGCCTGTGGGCTGCTAAGTTAATGACTTTGTATCACAAGTGTATTCTAGTGTGTCGTATGCCTCCGTAGACGATGCGCTCTGGTTGGTCAGGTCAGTGAGGAGAGCTGCGCAGTTGGCTAAAAGTGATATACAGTCTGCTTTTCGACTGTTACCCATTCATCCTTCTGACTTTGAATTGTTAGGCATGCACTTTCAAGGGGCATTCAATGTTGATAAAGTTCTTCCCATGGTGTGTTCTGTATCGTGTGCACTATTTGAAACCTTCAGCACTTTCCTGCGGTGGCGTTTTACTTACATTAGTGGTCATGACCTCATTTGTCATTATTTAGATGACTTCATGTTCATTGGCGTTCAGAACACAGGACAATGTCAAAGGCTTTTCACTCTTTTCAGATTATGGCTCAGGAGCTTGGTGTGCCGTTGGCACCCGACAAAACTGAAGGTCCTAGTACAAATCTGACTTTCTTGGGAATTGAAATTGACACTATGGAGATGGTAGCAAGATTACCAGTGGAGAAAGTGCAGGAGATTTCAGCATTTTTGTCACCTGTGATTGAGGAAAGTAAATTGGAGCTCAGGAAGGTGCAAACATTGTTAGGCTACCTAAACTTTGCGTGTAGGGTGGTCAGGGCTGGGGGAACCTTCTGTAGGAGGCTGGGAATGTCTATGTCAAGGGCCTATCCCCCTCACCACAGAGTGCGTATATCAGTAGCCACTAGGGCTGATCTGTACATCTGGTTGACTTTTCTGGCAGACTTTAATGGCGTGTCTTTGTTTTTTGCAGATGAAGATATAATTGGGAGGGGCATTGGTGCGTTGGTGCGCTGAAATTTTCCCAGTGCATTGGCTACAACAGGGTCGCAGTTTCGCCTTTTTAGAGTTCTTCCCTCTAATTGTGGCATTTTATGTATGGGGTGAGGAATTCCAGAATAGACCAGTATGTTTAATGTAGACAATCTAGCTGTGGTTGAATTGTTCAATAAACAAAAGGCCAAGGATTTGAGAGTTTTGAAGTTATTACGTGCCTTTATGCTCAAATGTCTGCAGCTTAACATTGTTTTTAAAGCGAGACAAATTCCAGGAGTCAATAATTGTTTATGGCCCATTTTCAGTGGGCGAAATTTTGCAGGCTGGCTTCTGGGGCAGAACCCAACAAGCCTCAGATCCCACAGTGTGTCTGGGCATGGGGGGAATGAGAATAGTCGAATTGGTAGAGAAATCAGTAGCGACCTCTACGAGAAGAAGCTATCAGCAAGCCAGGAACGTGTTCTTAAGCTATGGTAACACGTTTGCTGCGCATGGGAGGATGGTGGATGATGAACAGTTTTTTATTAGGTTTTGTGTTACACCTGATAGAGAAAGGTTTTCCCACACTGCTATTTCTGGCAAGTTGGCTGGGATTTCTTTTTCTGGGCAGTTAAGATGGGGGAGGGACCCGGTGGGAGGGGTGTTAGTGAAAAGGGTTTCTAGAGGTTTAAGTAGGAAACAGGCTGGTAGCAAGCCGTTACGTCAGCCGGTGACATTTGATTTGTTGCAAAGGATGTTGTCACAGTTGCCTTCTAGCTGTTATAATGAGTTTGAGTGTTGCAAGTTTAGGTTATATTTTTATAGTTGTTTTTTGGGGCATTCAGAGCATCTGAGTTACTAGGTTTACGCAATAGGGCAGGCATAAGCAGTGATGAAGTTTTTATAGAAGAGCACAGGTTGAGAATTTGGTTAAAGACTTCCAAGACGGATCAATTGGGCAGGGGAAAATGGGTTTTCTTGAACATTAGTGGGGTGGGGCCGTGCTGTCCTGTGGGGGAATAGGAGGTTTTCAAAGCTTCTAGATTTTTCACACCAGGAAACATATTTTTCCATGCACAGGGGCGACAGATTTCCATCGCTCCGCTGTTGGCTGTGATGAGGAAAGTGCTCATTAGTCTGGGGGAGAACCCTCTACGATTTGGCACACACTCCTTCCATATTGGGGCAGCAACGGCGGCTGTGGGATTGGGGTGGTCTTGGTCAGACATACATAGGATTGGGAGATGGAAATCCAAATGTTGTGAAAAATATGTTAGGAAATAACTTTCAGTCATTAGTTGTTCCCTTGTTAATGTTTGTTTTTCTACCTAGGTCAGATTCCAAGGCTTGTAAGTTTGAAAAAGACAATTTAGATAGTAGGACACTCCTTCGTAAAGTGGGCTGCTGTTTACGCTGAGCAACAGATTTGTGGGAGATCGCTTGGACTTACAAGTGTTAGCCATGAGGTGGTATGGAAGGGAAAAGGGAGAATGCGTTGGGGGGTTTGTTTCCCATGTTGTCTCTGCTGTGTTTTAAGGGGTTCAAAAGGGGGTGGTGATGGACAGAGTATCTGAATTAAGCAGAACACTCCTACTCAGTCAAAATATCAGGGCTTGATCCATCACCGTTTTTTAGCTCACTGCACCATCCCAGTTCAGAACCTGGCTACATGCAAATTAGTCTGACCCTGGCCCAGTGCATCATGGGAACAGGGCAGACCAAACTACCAAGCCAATTCTTTACTGGAAAGGAAACAAGCTTCCGGGGACCGGTTTCTGGCATTACAGCCGTCTTCGGCCCGGCTTGCTTGAATCCTGATGGTGCAGTGTAATTATTTTGGCCACCATGAGTGTGGAAGGGTATGCTCAGACATGAGTCCCTTGCTCATTGCACCATCAGGATTCAAGCAAGCCGGGCCGAAGACGGCTGTAATGCAAGAAACCGGTCCCCGGAAGCTTGTTTCCTTTCCAGTGAAGAATTGGCTTGGTAGTTTGGTCTGCCCTGTTCCCATGATGCACTGGGCCAGGGACAGACTAATTTGCATATAGCCAGGTTCTGAACTGGGATGGATCAAGCCCTGATCTGTTGACTGGGTAGGAGTGTTCTGATTAACTCAGACACTCTGTCAATCACCACCCCCTCTTTGTAAGTGTTTTAAGGGGGGCCCTCGGGATTTGCTTGTCATTCACTTTGGTGAGAATGATCTTGTCCACTTATCTGGCTTGACTCTAATAAAATAATGAAACTGGATCTGGCTGTCATCAAGTCTAACTGGGAGGGCAACACAGTGATCTGGACTGAATTCATAACGTGGCTGCACTGGAGAGGAGCAAGAAACCACGCAGCTTTGGTGAAGGCGAGACAAAAGCTTAATAGAGCCATGCGACTTTACTGTGGGGGCATTGGAGTCAAGGTTCTATCTCACTCTAACATACAAAGCACTGAGGGGCATCTTTTTCGTGAGGATGGGGTGCATTTGTCACAAATGGGGCAAGCATACTATTTACTGGAATTAAAGGATGTGATTGCACAAATATGGAAAGAGAATATATGGTGCTCCAGCAGAATGTCATAATTTTCTCCTTGGTAGGGCAGGAATTAATTTTTCGGTTTTCCTGGATGGCGGAATTTTCTGGGGGGGTGGGCAAGTTTGAGCAGGATTGTCCATCCTCCAAGGGGGGAGGTGGGGTACACAGTCATGTGGAAAGGAAATGAGAATGAGGAGACAGTTCTTCTGGGTTTGCTGGGGGTCAACATTGGGCGTTATGTTTTTGTAGATAGGTTAAGATAAGCTTGGGGATTTGATTTATCATATACTAGCAAAATGTGTTTTGAGAAAATATACTTTGCACCTGTCTTAATAAAGTGGGCTTTTTTGCTAAGTAAAGAAGTTGTGGATCATGAGTTATTGTGCGAGGGGGACCCAGGAGGAGCTGGGCGCGAGCCAGTCTCCCCCTGGGTTGTTTCGTACAATGGAGCAGCCACCCAGGTGCGAAGACAGGCGCAATTAGGGAGGCAGCAGGCACGCGGGGGGAAGGTTATTTATAGAGGGCTGGCAGGGCGGGAAAGTCACTGTGCCTGAGAATGGGAGGAGAGGAATACAGTCTGCCCCACCCACCCTTCCCCCTTTTTTCATCTGTTACAATTTTATCAAGTATTCATTTTTCTTAGCCTTGGCTACTGCCAGAGGTGTCATAATTTTTGTGCCACGATAAGACAGGTTTTCTTTTAGCCATTTGGACATGGTAGGCGGAATTTTCTGGGGGTGTGGACAGCCGTGTGCGGTATTGTCCTTCCTCCAAGGGGGAAGGTGGGGTACACAGTCATGTGGAAAGGAAATGAGAATGAGGGGGATCTCTCAACAGGAGTCAGTTCTTCTGGGTTTGCTGGGGGTCAACATTGGGGTTATGTTTTTGTAGATAGGTTAAGATAAGCTTGGTGATTTGTTTTATCATATAATGGCAAAATATGTTTTGAGAAAATATACTTTACACCTGTCTTAATAAAGTGGCATTTTTTGCTCAGTAAAGAAGTTGTGGACTGTGAGTTATAATGCGAAAGCCGCTATCCCAAAATGTCCCCCTTAGTGATTCCAGGTACCTCGAGAGTCTGGTACCATATTTCAGCACAAAAGACCGCACATATCGCAAAACACTAGCTGTTACGATTGGACTTCTTGTCAAGTTAAGGCCCAGATTCTGAAAGGTGTCACGCAACGTAGCACCCAAAGTAGCTGCGATGCGTTACATGACAGGGAGACAGCAGTAGCATGCCATATTCATAGAGAAATGGTACACTCCTCCCCACTCCCTTGGACCGGTGCTGATTTCTGCTACAGTGTGCCAGGCACACACCTTAGCACTATAGTGCTAGGGTGCGTGCCTGAGTTTAGCATAAGTTTTGCACAGGAAATGTGCCTTCCTGTACAAAATACTATGCGTAGACAAGTTTAAAACATTTGCCTACTTTGTATGTGTGCTGCACAGTGCAGCACGCATACAAAGTAGGAAAAGAAAAGGGAAATTAAAACAATTTTCGTATTAATGCCTGCTTTCCAGTGGTGTTCATTTTTGGCGCTAAATCCTGTCTACTAATGTAAGTAGTTAGGGTGTAGCATAAAAAAGCACGGGTGGTTGCATGGGAACGCCCGTGGACCACCCATGTAATGCACCCTTAATACAAAATAATGCAAAGCACCTTTTTGCGCTGCTTTGTGTTACTTTTATACACAAACCAATGCTAATACCAATTAGTGTTGGTTTGCTAATCCCCAAATAAGTTTAGTATCAGGTTAGTGTTACAAAAGTAACGCTAACCCAACTCTAAACCTTTGTGAATCCGTACCTTAGTATCAGGGTTCACAAGATAACTGAGGATGCAAAGAACAGTTTGCTGTGCACTACTTCACAAAAGGGGGTGGTGATGGACGGAGCATCTGAACCAATCAAACACTCACACCCAGTCAAAAGATATGGGTTTAACCATCACCGTTCTTTAGCCCACTCTGCCACCCCAGTTCAGACATGGCCATATGCAAATCAGTCTGACCCTGTGCCTCATGGGAACAGTCCAGCCCGAACTGCCAAGCCATGCCTTCCCTGGACCGGAAACAAGCTTCCTAGGACCGGTTTCTGGCATTTCAGCCGTCTTCAGCCAGGCTTGCTTGAATCCAGTGGCAAAGTGAGCAAGGGACTCACCTCTGAGCATACCCTGCCTACTTATGGCGAGCAAAGCGGTACAAAAGGGGGTGGTGATGGACGGAGCATCTGAACCAATCAAACACTCACACCCAGTCAAAATATTTGGGATTAATCCATCACCGTTCTTTAGCCCACTCTGCCACCCCAGTTCAGACATGGCCATATGCAAATCAGTCTGATTCAGGGTAACAGAACCTGGTGAGAGCCACACTGGTCACCCCATCCTGGAATCTCCTGTGTGTCTAGTGTTAAAAATGTATAGGTTTGTTAGGTTTCCCTAGGTGCCGGCAGAGCTTGGGTTCAAAATCCAAAGATAGGCACTTTGCAAAAAGGGGTCAGTTTTCACTGTAAAAATGTGGCGTGTTCACAATGCGTTATGGCCCGTTTCCTATCGTGGGCAGCAGGCCTACCCACACAAGCGAGATACCATTTTTCTTGGAAGACTTTGCTGAATGCGAGTGGGTGAAAGTTGGGAGATCCAAGCAGATTCCAGAACTTTCCACCACAGAAATATGAGGAAAATGTGTTCTTTGATAAATTTTGAGGTTTTCAAGGGATTCTGGGTAATGGTACCTGGTGAGAGCCAGTTAAGTCACCACATCCTAGATTTCCCTGGGTGTCTAGTTTCCAAAAATGTATAGGTTTGCTAGGTTTCCCAGATTTCCCTAGGTGCCAGCAGAACTAGGGCTCAAAATCTACAGCTAAGCACTTTGCAAAAAAGGGTCAGTTTTCACTGTAAAAATGTGGTGTGTCCATGTTGTGTTTTTCTGCCATTTCCTGTCATGGGCAGTAGGCCTGCCCACATAAGTGAGGTACCATCTTTATTGGGAGACTTAGGGGAACACAGAATTGTAGAGCAACTGTTATTACCTATTGACTTTATATGTATTTCTGCCTTCCAAATGGAAGATAAACTGTAAAAAGAGAAGTAACTATGAAAAATGTCCTATAATTCAAATGCTAGTATGGGTATCCACAATTCTGGAGATGTGCAAATACCTGCTGCTTCTAAACTCTATATTTTATTCCCATTTCGTAAATACATAGGTGTCCTTGCTACCTATTTTTCACGCTTTATATTCTACCAAATGAATTGCTATATACCCGGTACACAATGAATAAACATTGCAAGACGCAGCTCAGTTATTGGCTCTGGGTTCCTCTGGTTCATGGTGAACCTACAAGTCCTATATATCCACACAAACAGAAGGGTCCAGCAGATGTAACGATATATTGATTTTAATAATCTGTCATACTTAGAAGAAGTGACAGGTGAAAACGTTGGTACAAATGGCTGTTTTTTTTCAAAATATTTTCAATATTTCTTTCATTCAACTGTTTTTATAAAAAAATCATGAAGGATCTACACGAATGACCTCTTGCTAAATTTTGAATTGTGCATACTTTTCAGAAATGTATAGCTTTCCAGGATATATTATTGTTTCACACCCATTTCTACCACTGACTGGAAGAAGGGTGAAAGCACAAAAAGTAGCAAAAATAGGCTATGTCCCAGTAAAATGCCAAAATTCGTTGTCTGACAAACGTCTGCCTTTCCTGCAAGCTGGGAAGATGGTGATTTCAGCACCACAAACCCGTCTTTGATATTTTTTACAGGGGGACGACTAGACACTTTCTTCTACAGCACTTTTTCCCCATTTTTCCCCAAAAACAACGTAGCTGTATTTTGGCTAATTTCTGGATCCCCTCCAGGGGAATTCACAAGCCCTGTGTACCTTTAAAATCCTCATGATGTTGGAAGAAAAGGACGCAAAGTTTGGCCTGGATACCTTATGTCGACAAAAGGTTAAAGGGGCCTAATCCAATCTGCCTCAAATAGCCAAAAAAAAGCTTAGCACGGAGGCGGTGGGGGGGGGGGGGGGGGCTAGTAATGAAAGGGTTAAAGCTGTGGTCTGGAAGCACCTACTGTCACACTTACTCTAAAATATGTGTATATACATTTTTTTACTTTTTCGAAAGCATGTATCACCACTATTATAAACATGTTCGCGAAGACCAGCAACACCTCAAAATTTTAAATATAGATTTGAACATTAGTTTTAAGGTAAATAACTACATCAACATACGTTTAAACAATGTAGAAATACATCTCTACTGTTAAACATAGTGTAGAATGTGTCTATATATATGTGTTATACTTTGTACAAAACATGTGCTCTTCGCGACTACTAACGTCATTGCGTTGTCCGTCTTCACTGCGAAAACTGAAAATAGCCTTATAAAGGATTTATCTGGAGACTCACTACAAAAATGTGAGTTTAAATTGTACACTAATAAAGCTCTACTGTTAAATATACTGTAAAATATGCCTATATATTTATTTTACACTTTGTACAAACCACATACTCTTTGTGACAACCGACGTCCTCACAAGAATTTGCAAATATTTAAATTTTTGGTAAGGATGGTTTGCTCCTAAATTGATCACAGAAAGAAAAGTTAAAACAATATTTTACTAAATATCTAGACTTAAACTTTAGTTAAAAAATGTCTTTAAGTGTATTTTACAGTAGGCAAAATACGTTTGCTGATCACACATTCTCCACAATAAATATTGCAATGCTGTGCCGACTCAAAAAATTGTTAGACATAAAAACAGTTATTAATGTAATTTCTGATAAACACATAACAAATTAAAAAAAAATAGTGGTATATAATATATTTATAACGTACAGTATCCACATATAGAAAGAAAATACGAAAATCCTAGAAGCTCACTTTAAAAAATGGACATTATAATTAAGAAATAGAATTTAAAAAAATTCTTAGAATTTCACAAGAAAAAACAAAGATTACAGGGATGTTATAGTTAGGAATTAGCATTTAAAAAACCTTAGAAATTCACTGGAAAAAAAACGAAGTTTACATGACCATGATAGTTATGAAACAGAATTAAAAAACCCTTAGAAATTACCTGAAAAAAAACAAAGGTTACAGAGATGTTATAGTAATGCTCAGGTTCCACTTGTATGAAACCAGTGAAATTTAGCAGTTATAGTTAGTTGAGCTAACTATAACTTGCGCCCCTGCAATGCACTGCTTATGACCTCACATGTTACATCACTCATGACATGGTCAGTGAGATCACTGATGACATCTTAAATGACCTATTGAGGCCACCCAAAACCATTGTTATCTTTATAAATAAAGACATCTTAAATGACATCACTCAGAATCTCTGATGCACCCACTCACACCCCATATAACCTTTCATACATTCACTCCAACTTCCACCCTACCATTCTCAAAACCTTTGACACACAAATACCAGTACTTACACACCCGCTCTCTATTTCATAGGTCTACACACACATCCACTCAGTCACCCATGCAGCCACTTATACTCCAACGAGTGGAACCTGAGCCTAACTATAATGCCACTGTAACCTTCATTTTTTCAGTGTATATAAACACACACAGAAAGGAAGCAGAGAACTCTGGGTAGTTCTCAAGTTTAAGTGGAGAGTATCTCCAATTTAGAGCACCCTACAACACCAGCAACACTCTGAATCTGCTCACCTCATATGTCTGTTTTCTAAGCATAGCCCAGTGCCTCCACGTCCGAGATAGAAAGGGACACAGTCTTTTTTGATTTCTACTGCAAAGTTTTTAAGCATACGACTAAAGAGTGCCATCCATACCAAGCTGTACAATGATAAAAGCGTTTTACCACTCCAGGAATAGTTTTTATAGCTTTGTATTGGAAAAACACCATGCAAGCTAACCTGGAATTAATAATAGGAAAGCCTGACACATATTTTGCTGTCATTACACTTCTTGAGAGAGATTTAATTTTGTCCAGAAACAAGGGAGCATTCAGTATCAGTAAAAAAAATCCCTTTCAGGCTTAGAGTGCTGCATAAATTATGTATGCAAAGAGGAAGCAGAAAACCCTGGGTAGATTTCAAGTTTAGGTGGAAAGCAGCTCCAATGTAGAGTCCCTACAACACCAGCGAAAATATGAATTTGCTAACCTCAAACCTTTTTGTAAACCATATACTACAGTTTCTTTCTCCGCTTTATGTAGGTTGCTTAAATAGACAATGTCTTTATTGGGAGTTGTTACAGCCTCTTTTAGGGCTTATTCTCTCAAATGAGAAATGGCTTCCAAAACATTCTGGGCTGGGGCATAATTAGAATATATCCTTATGTTTCTGATTTGTCCAGATGTTCGACTTTTAAAACGTTTTATTGTTAATCTCTGTAGCATTCTTCTTTCTCAGTACTTGGAAGGTTTTGAACATGCATATTAGAGCCTCCTGTCTTGTAATAAAATGCAGATTTTTCTAATTCAATAGTGAAGGGAAGTCCTGATGTTATTTACGAAATGGAGGCAACTATTATCCCACCACTTAGGATCCCATATAAAAGTTAAATTCTAATGTATCATATTTTCTTCTTAGGCCCAGTGTCAACTATGCCTGCAACTTCCTAGTTAGTTAATAGGGTGGCACAGCCTGAGGATATCGGAAGATGAGCAGAATATGGATAAAGAGAACTTGCAGGACTACTCAAGATATGAAGTGTTTTGTGTTTCCTCCACTTCTTTGTTTTCTTTCATTTCATTTATTGGCTGTGAATTCAGCAGTATCAAGATAAGAGGCCAGAGGTATGATAGATACTCTATTTATGGGCCAATGTAGGACCCACTTTAGGTTTCTTTTTAATGTCAGGAGAGGCAGCTTTGTGAGTTATGTAGTTTTGCTCAGCGCTTAATTTCTAAAAGAATAAGTGGGGGGACTCAAGTTTTTCTCAGAGTCCATGGCCGACTCTGTGCAAACCTTGATGTTTTGATTTCATCTTCTTTATCTCACTAATGAAGGTTATGTTTCTTCACTGCTTTCTCTCTTTGTCACCTTTTCTGTTTTTCTCCTTGGGAGGGAGGTTCTCCGCCAACAGAAGAAATGAACCAGAAGGTAGGAAATGGAAGGGTTGGAAGTAGAATTGTTATGATCACTCCCTATTCGGTTTCCACTTCCTGGTTCATGTCTTTCCATGTTGGGGACTGCTTCTTACCCTCACAATATTTCCCTGTCCATTAGAAGCATTGTAAGAGGAGGGAAATGTGTGTGTGGTACACAGCTTGCAGCCAGGCGGAGCTTGCATTTTTCTTTAACCTAAGAAAAACATAAACAGCCAAAGAAACAAAGCCAAACAGCGCCTGGCTCCTTGCTGTGAGCACGAACTCACACAAAGAATGCTTCTCACGAAGAGTAGGCTCCAGAAAATAGTTTTATCACTCTCACAATGTTTCTCTTTCCATGAGCAGCATTGTGAGAGTAAGGTGCACTGTGTCCGTGTCTCCTTTCTAGAACACAGGCCCACAGTTATGTAGCTCACAAAGGAGTGAGTCAGGAGTTTGCTTTTCTCTTAACCTAAGATGGCATTTGACTCCTTGCCGGGGTGCAGACACACAATGTAATGCACCGGCAAGGAACCAGGCATGCAGGCACAATGCTCCAATTATGCTGCAGTGAAAATACAGGCAACAGAAATGCAAAAAGATAATAGCAAATGAATGAAGGTCATTAGAGCAATGCAATACTTAAAACATTTACACAAACCAGAAATAATTTTGTGAGTTCCTAGTTGGCTTATAGGAAGTATTTTTAGCTTCAAATTGAAATTTTTAGCCAAAATACCTCTGGCAATACAGCCCAAAATTAATTATCAGAATTGTGCTCTGTGTGATGTGCACATAGTTGTGTAACTTGTGGACATTTATCGTAAATTCACCTGGCAGGCTATGTATGTTAAATAGACAACTTGCCATCTTCCTGCTTGTCCTGCATTGATATTGTGGGTCCACCTTTTCATTGCCAGATTCATTCCAGATTTTAGGATATCTTCTTGAGATAAACTGAGACAGGGTGAATTTAAAAGAAATCAGTTACATGACGAATAGTTATCTTGGAGATGGGCCATAATTACTGGCCTCTAGGACCTGCAAACCAGACTTAAGCAACCCTGAGAACATTAATGAAAATGGTGAATGTGACCCTTTCTTGTTATAGGCCTTTTAAAAAGGCAACCACAACAGTAAATGCCAGATGCTTAGTACTGTAATCGAAAAATAACGTCTCACGTTGGTGTGGGTGACCTAGTGTACGGATGGCTTACCCTGAATTGGACCTATTTGAAGAAAGAAATCCACGCTTTGCTAATGGAGTGTTCTTTTTAAAACATAAAAGCAGGGGCTGCTATAGGACTTGATGTGCTTTTTGTTCCTTCTATTTTTCCTGTAAAAGCTGCCATCCTAATTGGCAACATTCTCCTACGTCCATTATGTTCGTATCCTGATTTATGATGGCCTAGCTGTTAAAAACAGGATTTATTTCCACGTTAGCCTCATTGAGACTGCCATATACTTCAACTAATGAAGTGATTTTGCTCAATTTGTTTTCCATGCACTTTGCAAGCCTTTCATATTTAACCAAGACATCTTTCTTTCTTGCAGCATTGCCATTATATTTAGTGGCTGGAATGACTGCATACACCCTCAACGTTATAAATGTTTCCTTCGCGACATATATTTCCTCTGATGCCGTAAGAATATTTATTGTTCTTACATTGTAACAAACGTGCATAATAATGTGTAGTAATAGCGAGCAACATATGACCTATGTCATGATGTGGGGAAGTATATCAGAAATTCCTTTCTTTATTTCCCGTCCCAAGATCCTCAAAACCTGGCCAGCCTAAAGATTGATGACTTGATTGCTAACCTGTAAAAGTTATGGAGTGTAGGAAAGAGCCTCGACTTGCATGGTTATCCCCTTTTTTGTGGACTGATTCTGCTGTTTTGTTGGCCATGTGCACTGAGACTCTGCTAACAAGACCCCTGTGCTCCAACCCCTCTGATGAAACTATCCTAATTGGCATATTTGACCAACCTACAAATCCCTAGTATATGGTACAAAGTTGTAAGAAATTGGGGTGTTAATTGACTGTGGTGTGATCCTCGATCAAGCAGCAATCACAATCCTTGTCAGGGTGAGGCACAAGCCAACCCTAAATTTACTTTGAAGCGTTTGGTGGCTCACGTTTTGTTTTTGGTTTCTGCAGAAATGGGAAACAGGATAGCTGCACCACTATTTTTGTGGGTCTTACTGTCTCTAAAGACCCTCAACATGTAGGGAGGGCTCGAGTCGGGGTACCACGCGGGTGGACGGCATCCCCCTACTTACTTTGTCGGGAGCTCGATAACTATAAACTGCAACTGAGTGCAAGCCACCTTTTGTGACGTCACTTCCTGTCATGAAGTCATCGTCCCCCCCCACTTCTTTTTTTAGGACTTGTGCCCTGCATGTAGGTCAGTCTCCTTGGCATTGGTTTTCGTTCTTATCAAAACAAGTTTGGGCTTCTGCCCGGGTATTCCTACTGTGCGGCTCCGGTTGGTCGTGGCATCTCCACACTTGAAGGGAGTATGGATCTGACCTGTAGGAGCACTGCTACCTCATCCTAGGTGACTTCTGTGTCACTAGTCCCAGTGAGCGGCAGGAGGTGAACCGGGACTTGCTTCTTTTGTGCCTGTGGTGGCAGGGGATTGGCTCCTTAACTCCAAGGGAGTTTCTTTGGCATTTGCCCCCCCCGGGTTTTGTGGAGTCTGCCCAGAGGCAAGATGGGTCAGCTGCTCCACGAAGGTCCAGTGAGGACTTTTCCTCATGGAAACAATCCAGCACAAACGCCAAGCCAGGTCCTCCCTGGACACGATACATGCACCCTGGGACCTGTTTCGGGGTATCACCTCTCATCAGCCAGGCTAGTTTAAATCCAGTGGCGCCGTGAGTTTGGGACCCATATCTGGGTATACCCTTCCTCCTTAGGGCGACAAAAGCAAAAAGAACAGAAGATGGATGGAATGCTGAACAATGCAAGCATTCACCCTCAGTCACAGATCAGATCCATCAGTTGTTCTTTTTATTGCATTTGTCACCGAGAGTGGGATGGGTATGCCCAGTTGTAGGTCCCGTGCTCACCATGACCCAGGAGTCATGCTAGCCTGGCTGATGAGGTGTGATACCCCGATACTGGTCCCAGAATGATTGTTTCCAGTCCAGGGAGGACTTGGCCTGGCAGTTCCAGCGGACTGTTCCCATGGAGAGCAGGGTCGAGGCTGATTTGCATATGGCTGGGACCAAACTGGAATGGCGTGATGAGCAAAAAAAACTATGAATTTTGGACATTGGTGAGCATTCCCTTCATCAATTGTTCTTTTTTGCATGTGTCACCGCGAGTGGGTCAGGTATCCCCAGACATGGTACCATGCTCACCATTCCACTGGAGTCATGCTTGTCTGGCTGATGAGGGTTGATACACCGAAACTGGTCCCAGGGTGCTTGTTTCTGGTCGAGGAAAGACCTGGCCTGGCTGTTCGGACTGGACTGTTCCTATGGGAAGCAGGCTCAAGACTAATTTGCACATGGCTGGGTCCAAACTGGAATGGTATGGTGAGCAAAAAAACAATAGACTTAGGCCTAGATCTCTGTACTGGGGGTGAATGTTTGACATTGTTCAGCAATACGTGCATGAATTGCCCTTCTTTGCACATAACAAGTCGTAGGCATTTTAGTGGAGACTTTCTTATATCCCTAAAAGTATACAAAATTGTCTTACCATAAAGATTGAAGTCTTCTTGACTAGCAATAACATTATTGCATTACAACACATGAGGCTCGTCTGAGTAAAAGACGTTTTGAAGCCTGTACAATAAGGTTTGTTATGTTATGTTATGTAATATTTATTTGTATAACTCACTAATAACCCGAGAGACTATCCAGGTGCTTGGGCAATTGGTATAGGTGTGTGGTCCCACAGTGCTTTTATGAAGAGCCAGGTCTTCAGCTATTTGCAGAATTCAAGAAGTAAAGATGAGGCTCTGATGTGTAGTGGGAGGTCGTTCCATGTCTTGAGTGTGATGTAGGAGAAAGAGCAACCTCCAGTTTTGCTTTTGAGTGTTAGCTAGTGAGAGTGAGGCAAAGAGTAGGTATCTGGTGGATTGGTGAAACTGTATGCTGCCGCACAGGTGTTCGGGTCCTGTGTTGTATATGGCTATGTGTATATGTGTGAGAAATTTTAATTGGCTGCTCTTGTAAATGGGGAGCCAGTAAAGCTTCTTGATGGGTTGTGTGATGCCAGGCTCCTCTATCGCCTTCCGAATTATACCTCGATCTCCAGAATTCTATGTGACCTACACTGGCTGACGGTTTCTACCATATTAAGTTTAAAGCCCTCTGCTATATGTTTAGAATCAAAGCTGGATCTACTCCTAAATACCTCCGAGATTTAGTCCATCTTTATCATCCTTCCACACCCCTGAGATCCGCTCTACAGACTCTGTTCACGGTACCAATAACCTGACTGGCGCGCATGTTTTCTATTAAGGGCCAACACTATGGAATGCCCTGCCAGATGCCGTGAAAGATTCAGCATCTCTCCTAGCTTTTCTTAAGGGCCTAAAAACTTGGCTTTTCTTGTTTTGCTAATGCTCCTCCTTGTCTTTCCCCTACTCTTGCCAAGCGCTGGGAAACCCTTTGGGGTAGCTGTGTGCACTACAAGTTTCGTAATAATAATAATAATAATAATAATAATAATAATAATAATAATAATAATAATACACCACACCCCTGGTATATATATTTCAATATAGAATATTTTAATAAATTAAAGAAATGCTAGTTAAGGGGACCTAACCTAGACAGGTCAACACTTTGGTGTCTGCGGAAGCTGACAGAAAATCAGGACCATCTTGGGGTCTCCACCCCATTTTTGGACCGCTGGTGAGGAGAAGCCTGAGGGCATGGACAGGAAGGGAGTGGAAGGAGACCCTGTTTCTGACTTGTAGCTAGGTCACGTGGGGTTTTGGATTTTTTTTTAACAGCGATGGATGAGAAAAGAGATCTAGCTCGTGCATGGTTTTTACAAAGCACTATTTTAATTGTACACTTTGTTCAATGATGACAGCATTATGTTTTTATGCTGTTCTTACATAGTTGTCGGTGAACATAGCATAGTTTAGTAAAGAAGTATACTTGTAAAGAATTATGGCAAAACAGAAGTATACCTGTGCATATTTCCTCTTAATATTAACTTTTCGCTTTAGTTTATTTGCTTTTCCTACTAAAATAAATATGTTTAATCCACTAATCCCCTTTAAGATTTTCCCACAATGTTTCAGAGAATTTCCAATCATTGCAACTTCAGCATCGTTTTTCGCCAACCCCTTTAATCGTCTTCAGGCGTAACACATATCCCCTTTGCCTTTTGAGAGCAGGATGGATTACTTTAGGATTTTGTTGATTTTCGAGTTAGCCTGTTGAAGGCGAGGGAATGTTTTTGAATTTTAAATAGCACCATTGAGGAACGATTATTTATTGTGCTTTCAAGTCATGAATTACCAACCAGGTGTAGCGGTGTAGATGCGTGGTATTTCTATTTGCATTTTAATTTAGAAGGAGACCTTGAATGAAAAAAATAACATCAGAGCTTTCTCAGCAGTGAAAAGAGTAGAGCTGGAATTCGAGGCTGGTTTATTTTTGACAGTGCTTGGCTAGAATCTATAAACCAAGAAAGAATGCATTATTGTTCAAAGTCAGCTGCGTGTTATGCAACAGCAGCAACACATACTATTGATATATATGTGTATATAATAACGTATGCTATAATGGTGTTATTCAAAGTTATTATAAAAACCTGAAAGTTTTACATCGCTATTAGACTGCTCCCGGGTGATACTCGGAGTCCCGCAAGAAGCAAGGTGCAATCACGAGAAAGTACCGCACGCGCACAGTGGATGGCTCTGCAGTCAGATGAAACTGACTGTGACACACTGTCTGGCACAAACGGCAACACTGAGTAGACATCGGTAAGACACCTCCTCGCGGGTGACAGAGGTGACACTAATCAGCGAAGGACGTCACTGCACGGCCGGGCAGCAGACACAGCGACTGTCAGGAGAACACTGCTCGCTTCTTGGAATGCCAATTTACAATACTGACACAACACACAAGGGGCATCAACATTAAGAGGAAAATAGTGGTGCAGGGCGGTGATACACAGAGTCAGCATCACCGCCATGGCAGCAGAGCATGTGACAGCCGGATCCAAATTCAGCATGAAAACATCTGTGGGTTACTGCAAGGCGTCCCTGCACCCCTAGAACCAGCCGCACGTCTCTAATTGCAATGCCAGCTCTGGTGAATCTGTAAGCAGCAGCAGGCTTCTTTCTGGGCGTCTGAATCCTGTTAGGACGTGGTGTCCATAGTAAATGGCATCTCCCTTTCTTCACTTTCCTACATACTGCTTCAGCTGTTAGCAGTGATGGGATATGTGGGAGCGATCATCTTAATTCACCCAGAAAGTCATAACAAATATTCAATTGATATTTCTAATCAATGGCAGACTTCCAAATATCATCAGGTCGTTGGTCCTGTGACGGGGGTGTAATGGTTCAAGGATGGTCTTATTTGATCTTTGGTCAGTCTGATTAAAAGGATCAAACATAGCTCAGATGACCTAGCCTTTCTCAGATGTTGATGCCTACGAGCATTGTCACTGTTGACCTTGATGTTTATGAGCATTGTCAAGGTTGACCTTGATGTTTACTAGAATTGTCAAGGTTGGCCTTGATGTTTACGAGAATTGTCAAGGTTGACCTTGATGTGTACGAGCATTGTCAAGGTTGACCTTGATGTTTACGAGCACTGTCAAAGTTTACCAATACCGGTTTGGCAGTGATGGATGTGTCATTTGCGCTTCCTTTTTTGGGGAGGACCCCCATAAACTCTGAATTGCTTATTTCTTCGCTTTCCTACTCCTTGCCTTTCAATCACATACTTTTTTGAAACACAGTGATACTGATATACTCCTATGCTTTCTGTGCCTATCTATGTTTCCCCTTTTTCTTGCCTCCATTGCCACAATATTTTTGTGTTAAGAAGAGAGATGTTTTCCCTTACTGTTATTACCATAGTATGACTTTCACTGTCACTACAAGATATATCATATTTTCCTCCTACCGATGCCTCCAACAACATTTTCGTCACCACTCCCATGGCCATTTTCCCTTCCATATTATCGTCTGATTATGTTTTTTGTCTTGTTGATATCCCTCTCAACTCCTTTATCCTACTTGGGCTATGGTGGAAACAAAATGCAGACTTTTGGGACCGAGTCACTTTGATTTTGTTTCCTTTTTTCCTGGTGTCACAATTCCCATTGTTTTTTCTTCAGTTCCTCCTTTTTAGAAGAGCTTGTTAGACACTTTTCTGGCAAATCCCAAAATCTGGAGCAGGTGTTGAATACTAGCCTATAGGAATTTCTCATCAGTGCATCATGGACAAATTGACCTTTTATCACATTTCTCACTCCTCAGACTAGTAATTTTTTTCATAAATTCGATAGGTAGGTGTAATAATGATACTAACTCTAAGAATGGCACAATCCTTCAGTGGTGCAGATGTGGAGTCAGGAATCCAGGCCTGACAATAGGAATTACAGGTATGTGAAGATTAGGTTTATCCCTAAACACGTCACACAAACAGGAAGCTCCCAGCTGACAAACCTCTTGTGATAACCATGAATATTCTAAGGACAGAACTAGGACATGGGTGAGGAAGGGAGATACCATTGGTCCATTGATCTTGATCACGTATGCAGCTCACGCTGCTCCATCCGTTTTCTAGACTACATTACCCAGAATTACATGCGCGAACGCGTGCGCAGTACCCGTAACCTTGATTGAACTCAGGACGCTCTTGCCGTTCCCGGTCCAGGCTTATGTCTCCGTTACTTTCATCGATCCCCGTTCCACAGTCCACATTTGGGAACCGGACCCAGTTGACGGTATTCCTCCCGTTTCTGCTCCTTTTTAGTTCTCCGCCCGGGCGACCCTCCAATTTAGACGATGCCAGATTTTCTCGGTCTCTCCCAGCATTGTGGCTCGCCGATCCACTCGGTAAGTACACCATTTAGTATGGACTACTTTTTCCACCGCATTGTAGCAATTTGGCCTTCGTTAAATCTCCATACTAAGGGAGATTCCCTTTGTACCTACAGGTTCCAAATTCCAGCGAATTCTTCTTCTTCCCCCAGTAAAGACCACATAGCGACATTGTTTGAGGGCGGTGCTCTCCTTGAGAGGTAAGGCTCCGGCTCCCCTGTCGTTCATATGAGCCTTGGATATTAGGAATTGAATGGTTGTGTGATTAACCCTTGCTCCCCTTTCTTGTCTTTCCTTTCATTCCCTGCACCACCTTTGTAGGAGATCTTCTCTATAAGCAGGACACTCCTTGGATAAAGTATAAAGTGGTAAGCTGACAGGGTACCTAAGTGTAGCAGCGCTCTTGTTGTTTCTTGACTTTCTCAAATTAGAGATTAGACATTTGTCTCCCTTCTTCTTTTTTACGGAGCTTCTTTGGCCCTGATGAGAATCCTGTCACCTTCAAGGATTCGAAACGCGTAGGCCTGTCGGTCTGCTTTACTTAGGGCCCCGATGTAGGTAAATCTAATATACCGATTCATAAATACCGAATTTTACCGATTCGGTATTTATGATTCGGTAAATTAGATGTAGATAAAAAATCGGTAATTATTACCGATTCGGAAGCCCATAGGAATCAATAGCAAATACAGATTCGGTAATTACCGAATCTGTAAAATTACCGAATTGAAATGGGGAACAGGGTGTCACTTTGACACCCTGTTGCACCCCTGTTTCAGGCTTGTGTGCCATGTGACACACAGACATGCCCTTAGGGCATGTCTGTGTGCCACATGGCACAGGTGTACATGCACAGATGTGCATGTACACAGGGATTCGTTATTTACCATGTAATAGTATTACATGGTAAATACCGAATACTAAAAGTCCTATAGCACTGTTAACAGTGCTACCTACATTTGAAAATACATATTCGGTAATTTTACCGCTCTGTAAAATTACCGAATCGGTAAAATCCACAAATTCGGTAAATGTACAGATTCTGTAATTTTACCGATTCGGTAAAATTAACGATTCGGTAAAATTACCGAATATGTATGTTTTAAACACCCCTACATGTCAATGTCCAAATACCGGTCGGAAACTGCCGAAAATCTGTATTTTTGGCCGTTTCCGACCGGTATTGCCCTACCTAGATCTGGCCCCTAGTCTTTGTGCCCATTGATTCTGCACTTAGACCAGCATCCTTACACTTCAATACTGAGAATTGTGTTATCAATCCTTATTGATTTAAAAATATGTATTATGTATAGTGTATGGTTTTGAGTTGTAGGAAAGCTTTTTTTGAATTGGTTAAGCAGACTCAGTACTTTACTTACTGGCCAATTGACCCTCCAGTATATGTTGAGTACATTGCATGAATGTTGGAATGAAAGAGGTTTGACTGTGATATGTTTTGAGAAATTATGAGTGATGGTATGTATGAAGTTTTTATCTCACTTGTTGTGTCTCTATTTTGATTGTCTTTCTTTAAATTGTCTTTGAATCACTGCATTGAATTAAAAAAATATGCATAAACAAAAAAATCTTTTTCAAAATAAACAGCTATTAATTAGCATAGACATGTATTGAATTGTTATCTTTACATTGTTAATTGAGTTGTTTAGGAAATCAGGCATCAGTATTGGCACTTCCTTCTTGTTGTTTAGAGAACAAATGTAAGCATTTTTAACTACCAGGACAAGTAAAAGTTAAAAGTACATGCCAAACTTTTTAAATATACTGCACTCTTCCCTATGGGCTGTTTAGTGCTTACTCTAGGGTTAACGTATATGTATGCCAGGTTGAAATAGCAGTTTAAACTTCACACAAAGGCTGCAATGGCAGGCCGGAGACATGTTAAAAAATGATTCAAGTGGGTGGCACAATCAGTGCTGCACGCCCATGAGTGGCATTCAAGTTAAATGCCCTGAGTACATGTGGTACCACTTTACTAGGGACCTATAAGTAA